>NW_024501237.1:2685056-3363632 GCF_017590055.1 Onychostruthus taczanowskii | reverse complement strand
CCTGCCCGGCCGAGCGCTCGTGGTACGGCCCGGCCTCTGCCCGGGCGGGCGGCGGGAGGGCCGGGCCCGGCCCGGACCCCTCGTGAGGCGCTGCCTGCGGCGAGCGGGGCGAAAGGGCAGGGGCCGGCTGGAGGAGCAGCCCCGGCCCGGCCCGCTCGGCCCGTGCCCTCCGCCACCGCCCCGCGGGTGCTCCTGCGGGTCTGCTTCAGTTATCTGCTGGCTTGTTTAGGGTTTATTTATTATTATTATTATTATCATCATCATTATTCTTATGGTGGGGTTTTGGTTTTAGAAGGACAGAATAAAACGACACGAATTTCTCAACATGTCGGGGGTTTCCAAATCTTCGAAAGGAGCGCTCGGCCAGCTGCAGGCACGCATCCCAGGTGCCCGCGCGGATGCGGCAAGGGAAGTCCTGAGCGCGCTGCTGAAGCCAGAGCTGGAATTGCAGGCTAGGAAACCTTTGGGGAAAGGTTTGTTGTGCGCAGATGGAGCTGGTTATGCAACTTCTGCTGGGCTCTGGTCCTGGCCGCGGTTTGCAGACGCGCTCGGAAAAGCAGCAATACCTGTCCTTTGCTCTGGGTGTTTCTTGGCACAATTATAGAAACAAACTACTCCTGCAGCTGCTCTTAACTAGGAATTAACTAAGCATTCAGCAGGCAAAAAACATTCATCCAAGTTCCCTTAAACTTTTCTCCGCAACTGTGTGTGGCTAAGGTTTCTACCGACACTGCAACAACATTACGTTCCTCCTACTTTTCTGGTTTAAAACACAGCTTGTGTCAAAGTACTTGGCAGATACCAGAAGGAGGGTTTGTACTTGATTGTTTTCCTATTCCAGATAACCTTTATGGGACTCTCGAGTCTGAGCTATCTCCTCGAAGATTAAATAAAATTCATATCAGCTCTTTCAGGCAGAACAAAATAATTCAGGCAGAAAAAAAAAATCTCTAGATTTTCCACAACAGCTGAGCTTTCTCCAGGAAGAAAAAATTGCTTACTTTCACCCAAAGTTTCTAGCAGTCTTCTACCTGCCCTCCTTCAAAAGCACTTGTACTTCTGACAAATCAGCGTTTCTCCAAAGAAAGCTTTCTGTCACAGTATGTCCTGTCACCTGTTGACACCTCCCTCATGTTTGTTTCCAAAATCACCTTTTCTCACCTGGTTCTATTCACTAATCAGGGATGCAAGTGTCCTCTTTTATTACATTGTCTTTGTAAGATGTATTGCAAATGAAGGAAAATGTCTCCCTTAAGTAAAATGCAAACAAAAAAATCAATAAAATAAGCTGTTTGTACTCTTCAGCTCATCATAAGCTCAGAAATGCACCATTGAGCTGTCTGTCTTAAAAACCTATCCAGAAAGGCTTCCTACAGGTGATTATCATTCCACAGGGTATTTAAGCTGTATATAATATTTGAAGATCCATTCATGTCTACCTATGCTTTGGATGAGAATGGAGTTCTCCAGAGATGAAGCTTATGATTTAAACACTTCACAGAAATGCAAATCCAACAAAAAAACAAACTAAGGCGTGCAGGCAGCCTGGATGCCATTGTTACTTAATTCTGAACTCCTGAAAAGGCCAGACTACCAGCCTCAGGCATCAGTGGTAAAGCACAGGCTGTGGGTACATTATGTTTCTTTTAAGTCCCCTCTCACCTGCTTATAGACCTACCTGTATCTGGACATGTCGACCAGAAGGATATTTCAACAGAAGAAAAAAAAAAGAAAAAAAAGACCCAGAAGTTTCAAGCATGAAGCAAAATTATTTCTGGATAAGGTGCAGATACTGATACATTGCCACAAAAATTACATACAGCATCTACAGCAGGGCCTGTAGAAGGAAGATGGGTATCTCTTTAATCACCACTAACAGTGCTGGCCGTACCTAGGTGTTGGTTCAGGAAGGGAATGTGGCATCCCTTAACTCCAGAAAAAAACAGAACATGACATTATCCTAACAAAGGTATGATAATTCATTAAGTTTGTGGGACAAATGCCAAAAGCTCGTGGCATTGTGAAACAATTAATCAAGCATGGAGTACCAATGAAGAAGGAACACATGCCAAGCAATAGTAAATTCATTAAAATAAAGACATGGTCAGTGAGCTTTCCTGAAATACATTTGCTGTAGAGTAAAACATGTTATTTGTTTATACACAGAAATAGGTCAAATTCATGCCCTTACCACACTCTTCAAAACACCTCATAGCACTGCGCTGCATCAGGTTTTTAAACAGACACACCCCTTCACTCTTCAAGAGTCGCTGCTGTCCTTAATTTAGCATGTGCTCTCCCAGCTCTGCTGACAAGAAATCCATCTTACCGCTGCCATTTATTGCCACTGAGGAGGCGAAAAGGGTCCAGTGGATATTGTGTTTGCCAGCCTGAGGGAGCCGTGGGTGGCCTTTCATTTGCAAAGGACACTTCTGCGCCGGGTCGGGAGGCAAGGACTGTGCTCCACAAAGGCTCTGCTGCCCCAGCCGGGTGGAACAATCCCTGACCCCAGAGCCCCTCTGGCTGTCAGCGCCCTTCTGCCTTGCATCTCCCGGCTGCCTCCACAGAGAGCCAGAGGCTGCACACCTGCGGAGCTGCTCGTGTTCTGGCAATCTCAGACCCTACACAAACCTGCCAAGGACTTGATTCTCTTGTGTCTTTCCCCAGCAGTAGGCAGGGAGCCAGCCACACCACAGATGTGTGTGTTGGTGGTGTAAAGCAAGGGCTACAACCCTAATGCACAGGGTTTCAAGAGTTCCACATATTTGGAGGAGTTTGTTAATCTTATCCTCAAACTCCTGCCTCCAAAGTTGAGTTGGAAAGTGAGCAAAACTCAGAAACCCATCCAGGAAAGCACACACAAAAACCAGTTCAACAAGGTAAATGGAGCTGTGAGAAATGATGAGTCTAAGAAGGCTGAGGCAGCAAAACTCTCTGCTAAACCTGATTCAGCAAAGCACTTCCCTCTAGACTTGTTTTATTGCACCTCCTTAACCTTAGCACTTTCCAGAACCAAAGCTGACTGCCAGGAGCACATCCTTGCTGGGCAAATCATGGAAAGCACTTGCATTTCACTGGGTCTGACCCACACGGTACAGCTACACTGAGGTTAGGGGAGCTGCAGGGCAAAGGAAAGAAACAGCTGAGTACAACACTGAAAAAGGGGCAGGGAAGAATACAACCAAAAGGATATGTTGACTTTAAGAAAGAAGACTAACTTGGGTACAGTCTGTTATGCAAGTAATTGCTCTACAGATGTTAGGAATCAAACTTTTCTTAAAAGAGAGGAAAACAAGCCTTCATCTTTCAATATCTAAATTGAAGAAAACAGATTTTAAAAATAAACCACCTTCTTGCAGGCACCAGACTGTACTAGAGGCTACGCCCTACTAGCTTTTGGCAGCCAACAGGAGCAATTTCCATCATCTTACTTGGCATTACTCACTTATCACTCAGAATGCCTTAAAATGTTCCATAACGCCTATGAACTTTGACAAGTAAAGGTTCATTCCCTGCAGATGTATTGCCAAAAAAAAAAAAAAAAAAAAAGAAGATAGATGTACTTTGGAGAGATAGCAGGTGGTATAAGTGTAGAGCATGCTGGCAGCTGTTAAGATCTAAATGAGAAACAAATGGAAACTGCATAAAAAATTATCCTTGGGAGGGTTGGGCAGGGACAGAATAATAAATTTTGCAAGTTATATGTGTGTAAAACCCTCATTGTCCAAACTTCCAAAGAATTGTTCCTGCAAGCTCTGTACCCTAACCACTACATCTGCATGAGGGTCCCACTGAGACCCAGTGTCCAGCACTGATAATTTCTCAACAGATTCAAGTTACAAACGGCATCGTTGTTTGAAGGGGTGTTTTATTTTGTTTAAACAATCTCAACATTTGTCACAGCACCTGGGAAGCCAAGATTTCAACAAATTAATTCCTAGTTATTGCCACTGTTCTGCATGTCTGTAAATTTCATTACGAAGGCTCAATTTGGGTCAGCTTCTCTAGAAGAGGAAAAGCAGATATTCAACGTCTCTTTTACAAAAGAGCAGCATTGTACACAATAGATGCCACCCAAGCTTTGCTTCAACATTCAGAAAGGCCAATGCAAAATGCTTTCTTGGAGTCAACAGTGGGAAAAAACATAAGTCAAACAAGCAAACATGAAAAATCTTCAGTTTCCAAAGCAGCAAGTCATTCCAGTAATTGCTGCAGTGAACAAAAAATTATATCCAAACATTTATTTCCTCCTTCAATGTGTCCCTGTGTGTGCACACTCTGCATTTAGGTTTGAGTGTGTTACATCTGAAATCTCCATTTAAAATTAACTCTCCAAAATAATTTTGTACTGCAAAATTAAAATACAGAATACTCGCCCCCAACACTCCCACAGAGATTTTCAGAGTTGTGTGAATCCCTAGATTCTCCCTAGCATTCTAAATCATCATGCAGTTATGATTATGTTTAGTGAAATACTACACAACAGGAAGGTTAGATGGAACCTAAAGAACAGATTGCTTACCTGAGGCAGCAAATAATTTGAATTTTTGATGTGTATTATGTTGACAGCTTTTTCCACACACAATTCCCAATACTGATAGGCTGAGGCACAACCTCTGCATCAAACACAGAGCTCCAGAAGCTGAGTTCAGGAAAAGCTTGCAAATGCTGGGAATTCTCCTGTAAACATTCCTTTTGGTGTCAGAGAGACCTCTTAGAGCCACACACACTCATCAGTAGATCATAATGAAGGTTTTTGCAGGAGGTTAATTGCCTTAACCGTCAAGAAACAACAAAACAGATTTAGTAATCGCCTGTCTAGAACTGCAAGGCAGTGGAAGCTGCCATGTGGTGTTGGCTCTCATGGCAGGTTTTTCAAAGGACCAGCAGCTGCAAAGCCAGCACCGCTGCTGAGCTCTTCAGCATTCCCCACAGGGAACCCAACTGCAACTGGATGAGGGACACTGGCTCGAGATCTTCAGGGACATGCTCCACAGAGAGCCTGGAATGTCCACCTGGCAGTCACTGACACTGCTCCTAAACATACGAGACAAACATGTGGGTCTTATGTAGCTAAGAAAGAGATCCATTTTTCCCTTCTCCCAGCAGTGATGTTGGTCAGATGATTTCAGGTCAGCTCCTAAAGAGAACTTCAGGCTTGGCCAAGAGCACGACAAACGAGGCTGCTGCTACTGGCTCCAGGATGTTTTGCTCAACTTTAAGAATAAATGTGCTGTTAGGGCCCTCCCTTTAGACAACCAAATAGGCCTCTGATGAATGTCAACATTCATGAAAAGGGGAGAAGAGAAAAAACAAACATTAAAAAGACAGCTATGGATTAAAAGCACTGGATAAAAATTCAAAGCAATATTCAGGAAGCAAGGACGAAAGAGAAGGGGAAGGGTCTTGTGGCAGGTAAGCTACTCATGTCACTGTAGGGGCAGTTCCACCTTGTAGTGTCCTCAGACACAGCTAAATTTCAGCCACTACACAGTTGGCACCATTTTGGCTCATCACAGTAAATCTTAAAAAAAAAAATTCCCCTTGCTTTGGTCCATGCAAAGGGGCTGAACTCACTCCTGCAATGCTGTTCACTCACAACGTCCACCACCTATTTCTCACCATCCTGTCTGCCCCAAACTTGTCTTTGGTTCACAGGAGAGAAGAACGGATGGCATTAACATCATTGTCACAAGGTCTGGCCTGGCCCATGGGTGTGCTGTGCAGCCGTGTTCTACAATGACTTTGGAAGAAGCGAATCCTGCCTGGAAACATGTTAAAGAAGCCTTGATTAATTAAGTGCAAGATCACCTCAGCAGAAGCAAAGTCTCCAACAAGAAGAAATAGGACAGAAAATGTTTACATTTCATTTTGTGACATTCATTTGCAGCATGCCATGCTCCTGATTGAGCAAAATTACTTCTGGCAGGGGTCCAGGCTACAGGAGCTTTATGTGAAGCCTTGTGAACCAACCCACTTAGAGCAACTGATATGAAACAGGAGCACAGGTGCTTTGGTGATTAGGTGAAGCAGCTGAGCTCCAGGTCATGGCTTTAACACCAGGTGAGGGACCATCAGACAACCATTCTGCAAGCCACAGAAGGAGGGGTTTCCTCAGCTGAAGCCAGACCTCACATTGTAACAACATGGGCAGATGGAAACGCACGCACATGTGACTGAACAGGGTGTGGGGAAAGCCTGCTCTGCTGCCAACTCATCTTAACACAGCTTGAAAGTATGTGAGCAGCCAGCAGTGAAATCTAGATTTCACTGAACAATCTACAAGTTTGGTAAATGCCTTTGACAGAGTCAACCACACTGATGCCCCACGGATTTGTGGTTTTGTGGGCATTACCAACCTGACATATTTCTCTAAGTTACAAATGCTTTTACCACCAAGTTATGTTTCAGTTCCTGGGAGAGTTACTGAAGAAATCCTCTTGAGGCTACCACAAGAAAAGTTAAGCAGGTGGTGGGGAAAAGCCAGGATGGATTCATCGAGGGGAAGTTGTGCTTGACAGAGCTGATCACCTTCTGTGGCAGAGGAACTGCTGGGTCCCAGTGGGGCAGGCAGTGGACATTGTTTACCTGGATTTCTGCAGGGATTTCTATATGGTTTCCCGCAGCCTCCTCCTGGACAAACAGACACATTAAGGTCTAGACAAGTGGTCCTTGCAGCGGGTGCGGAACTGGCTGGCAGGAAGCGCCCAGGAGGTGCTGGTAAACAGCTCCTCTTCAGGCTGGTGACCTGTCACACGTGGGGTCCAGCAGGGATTGATACTGGGCCCAAAGCTGTTTAATATCCTCACAAGTGATTGGTGTGATGGGACCAAGTGCACCCTGGTGAGGTTTGCCAAATGGGGAAACAGGCACTTGAAACAGACTCACCCTGCAGGAAGACCTGGACAGGCTGGAAGAGTGGGTAGTATGGTAACTTGGGCTAACATGAACCCTATGAAGTTCAACAAGGACAAGTGTAAGGCCACAGAACCTGCTGGAAAGACCAAGGTAAGAGCTAGACAGAGGATGTTTTTAAATAAACATTTCACTTTGACTAGACCTTCGTAAGGGCTTTGTTAGAATTATGATTGCTCGGCACAATTCGCTTTTGGATTCCTCTCCTGGATGAGCTGATTCATACACAGTGAGTGAGACAACTTTATGTTCCAGAGGAAGGGGAACATTTTGAAATGCCCTTTGTGGAAGTCACCTCTTTCCATTCACCTCTTTCAGCTATGCTGAGCTCCTTTGGACTCTAAGGTGAATTTTTAGAAAAACTAACTGGAATGGAGCATCATCTCCCTCTCCACATACATAATATGAACAATTTCTCATGTCAGGTACTGATTTGTGTTCTTACCTAGGGCCAAGAACACTGGCAAGCCTCAAAAAATTAAGTGAATGAGACAACAGTCAGACTGCACAATAAATTGTGCAAGTGAAGCCAGGAGGTCTTGAATGATACAGTACCTATGTGTTTCCCTTGGTTGCACTTGTTTTCTGCCCAGTTCTGTAACCTTGGAGTGCAGAAGGTTATTGATCTCTAGGAGCCTCTGATACCATGCCCAAATTCAGAAATCAAGTTCTGAAAACTGCATTATCCCTGTGTGCTATAAACCATCAAGTCACTGGTCACCCAAGAGACATATAAATAATGTCTGTCTCATAAGAGAGTAATAAAAAGAGAAAGAAAAAAGATAAAGTGATTTGGGGGTGAAGAAGGTAAGTGTTCTTGAGATGAATAAGGCAACCCTCCCTAGTAGTACATCCATGTGGCTGGACACACATATCCCACTTAGGCAAATATTTCTGTTGAATCCTGTGCTGAGTAAATGCTGATTTCTGAAGCATCCATCAACATGCCATCTACACATCACTAGACAAGGAGTTTATGTCCAAAGTCCCAGACCAAAAGGCCCAAGACAAGGAGCCTGAGCTGCTGAGAACACAAAGCAGTCATGGTAAGGACTTATCACAGCAGACAGAATTGCTGAATGCTTACAGCAATACAGGGATTTGAAACAAACAAAAAAAATTTAAGCTCTGCTGGGAAGAAAATGCAGCTGTGCATAAAAAAGCAGGTTGCAAAAAGGGGATGAATGCAGAATAATTATCATATGAATGGACAACCTTGCAGGGCTCACATAACGCCTGCGTAAATCTAACCTTATTTGCTAGGGCTTTATGATTCTCTGAGAAAAGCAGAGCAGGTAGCTGTGCTTCAGGGAATTATTTCCATTATGGGACTGGGTAGCATAAGCTGATGGGAAGACTGGAAGTGCTCTAGGAACACTAGCATTGAGGAAATGCCTCCTGATAACCTCTTTTCTGCAGCATCAGCATGATTACCTTTTCATAGAAGAACTGGGAATGTGGCCTTTGTGCCTTTATACCAAAACCCAGCTTTAGGAGCCAGGCAGTGTCAGAGCATTCAGCACCTGTTGAACACATTGAGAGGATAAATGGACTTGACCTTACTTTATCATTTAATTTAGTGTAAATGAACATTTTTTTCCTGGGTGCATCAAGATGACCCAGACCAGTTATTTTAATTACCAGGTCAGAGATCACTGTTCCTTGAGACATTACTATTCCTTGTTAGAAGAACTAACTTTAAAAAAGCCTTGTCACATACTAGGACTGTACTGAACGCTGCAGAATCTCAAGATAGATTTGAACACATGAAAGCCACAATTGTGGGGACCATGCCTTATGGGATGTCTTTATTCTCTATCCAGCAGGAAACTACACACAGGAGATACAAGGGAATGCAAGGAAAGTTCTGCTGCATTACCCAGCACATTACCACTCAAGGCCAGGGTATTTTTAAACTCACAAATGTTTGACAAGTGAAAATTTATTTCCTTGACAAGTGCTAAAGGAGCTGTGGAGAAAGTGACCCCATTCTACAGTGCATGGCCAAGAACTCTTATTTTCTAACCCTATCCAGCTTCCAAAAGGCTACTGCAGACTTGCTCAGCACATCAAATTTGGCTTACCCACCTCAAGGAGACAGAGAGTTGTTACACACCAAATGCTCAGCACACTCCAGTTTCAGTGGGCCTGGTCTGAAAGCCCAGCAATGTTAGAGGTGGAACCAAAATCAAGTTCCTTTACTGAAGCTTTGAGTTCTACCTCTGACAAGGCTTCAAGGAAAGGGGGTTTTAATGGGATATCCCAGTGTATCTGTTTTTGAGGACAGTGCAGGAATACCCAATCTGGCTTTAAAGAGAGCTGAGAAGGCAAAACAGACCATACAAAGCTCCTCGTTACTGAATACCAGGCTACATCTGTGACCAAGTAAACTTGTTTAGAGATAATAATTTGTTTGGGAGTCTGGCTATTGTACTCAAGATACAGTCAGAGTCCTACCAGAGAAAATTTTTGACTATGGAGGTCATCAAAGTACAAGGAAGATGAAATTAATTTCCTAGAACCCACTTGAGGAAATTAGCAATTAAATCTGCTCCCAGCCCAGTGATTTATCCTTCAAGTCACGTTCTCATAGCTGGCAAGAGCCAGCACTTCAATAAAACAAAACCAACCACCCTTTTCCTAACATCTCATTAAGAAGCAAAGTTCCCTGCAAAGCCCACTGTTTTGGGCTGGCCAACACAAAACACTAGGCATTAAGCCCAAGAAGTGATGCTCAAACTGAGGTCTGAATGTCAGCCACAGGACGTGGTGTTCTGCCCTTTTTTTTTGTTTGTTTGTTTACCCAAAGCAGCAGTGGAAATTCAGTCATCATGTCCACAGCAACACAAGATTTTCTTTCCACGATGGCTATTATCAATTTTATCAGAAGCTGACACGAACTGGATGGACCAAGAAGTGTATCTGCAAGAGATCTATATAGGCCAAAATTTCAGACAAAAATGGTCATTTTCATCCTCACTCCCTCATGGGAGAGGCTGGTGTGAAATATCCCACTCCACAAATTATCCCATGCCCAGAAGATGTGATAGATTCACCACTGTCAAATAAAACACATTAATCAATCAGCATTCCACTGGACAGGTCACTAGAAATTGAATAGGAACTCCAGAAGGAATTTTCCAAAAGACAGAATCCAGAAGTTTAATTTATCTCCAATTCCAGCCCCGTGGCTGTGCTCCAGTTTGCAGCAAACACTACTCAGAACCATGTGCCATGGGAGCTTGTTTTCTCATCATGTATGTGTAAGTCTGCTCTTCATTGTCTTCTCAGCATATCCAATAAAGCATTTATTTGTATCAGCCACTTTTTGTCAGCATTTTCTTTCCCAGTGTTGAGTTGGCCTTTTCTTCTCTGCTGCATCGTTCATTTAATTTGCCACTTTGCCCAGCCAGGAGAATGTCATTCTTTGAATGAATATTTGGTGAATGAACGCTCTCAATATTCAGAGCCCTTGCTACATGGCCCTCTCAAAGCTGCTTAAATGCTGAGTAACATTTCCCTGAGTTTACCCCTGAGATAACTGCACTGAGAAGGCAGCACAGGACACATTCTCCACTTCAGCTGCACCAATATCCACAAGCCACTTGATGTTTGCCCCAGGTCATTGCCCCAGTGACTTGTCTATCAGTGGATGTCACAAATTCAAACTTCCCTCCAGATGATGGTTCTTTTTTCCCCCCACACAGGTACATTTAGAAGGACTTCAGTTGTAGGGAAAGCAGCTGCTCAGAAGCATTCAAGTAACAACAGTAATGAACCCTCAAAACAGTTTCCAAGGAGCAACTGGAATCCCTCCTTTGTTGCCCTGCTCTTGCAGGTAAAGATCAGCAAGGAAAACTAAGAGATGATAAATTACTAATGGCACAGGGCTGCTTATGTGGCAAAGCATTTGTGCTTCTGTCAGCTAATTCTGGCTGGAAAAACAAAAGGATCCTTTCTCTCTTGGGTTAACACACAGGGTCAATTCTTTAATTAGAACTATAATGGATTATATGTCGGTTTTTTCCCTAGTCTGGTACACTTCCTGCTAAAAATCAGATACCTATATAAAGGAAAATCCCTTTCAGCTGGAGCATGTCCTGGATGCTTACTCAGCAAGGCATCCCAATTCTAAATTAAAAAAAAAGCCTCTCAACATTTTTTGCCCCTGCAAATCATATAGTCAGCATAGTGAGAAAGCACACAGCAATTTTCCTTTCAAGGAACTAGGCTGGTTAATACTTTTACTTCTCATTTCTTCAAAGGGGGCATAAGGATTTTAAATAATCTAATCCTTTGAAGATGAGCATATTTCCAACCAGATTTTCCACAGAAACCAAGTTTAAGCCATCCCACTGCATAGGCACAATCATTTTTTATAAGGAGTTTTGAGCTGTGGGGTCTGTTTCAACCAAAGTGAACATATAAGTTGTCACAGAGGAGAAGTTCCACCTGCTTACCAGAAAATAGATAACCTTCCAGCATCCTCAGCAAGTGTCAGACTAGAGAGCATTCAATCTTTATTCAATACTCTATTCCTCAGCATTGAGACAAAAACCCAAAGAAATTCAGAGCCTTTCTCAAAAGAGGCCAATACCACCTTTCACCATACATGCATGATTTTTCAGCAACACCTGAATGCTTTGTGTGTGCATGTGTTTTTTTTTTTTTTTTTTTTTTTTTTTTTTTTTTTTTGTGTGTGTGTTTGTCCTTTTTCTGAGGAAGGGGAGGTTAGGTCAAGTTAGTTATCCTCTGTATTTTTGTGTGTCCACCATTAAAAGGAAATTGAGTATAACACACCATACCACAGATCACCATCATATCTGTGAGGACAAGCAGCAAAATCTGGAGTTGTTTACTGATCTGTGTTTCCCATAAGCTGTAATCTGATGCAAGCTCTACCAGCAGCATGCTATACAAAATCTGTTCCTGTTTCTACATTGTTCGGCATGTACCTGAAAACATTTGAAAAAAGAATTTAACTGCCTGAACCGTGCTGTCTGGTTACCATAACACTTTGTTTTGTTTCTGAAACCCAGACAAGCCCAAACCCTCTGAACTCACTATTTATGTTAAAGCAGCTGCAGTGTATTAACTAGGTGTGTTTACTTTGCCTGTATGCAACTGTTGTCTTGAAAAGTCTTCTATCTTCAATTTACAGCTCCTTCACACAGGTATACTGCCAACATGGCTAATCAATTTACCTCTGCTTCTATCTACACAGAACTGATTTTCCTTCCTCAAACTGTGGTGCTCTGTAAAATGCACAATTTTGCAGTTATGCTGGAGGGAATAAAATACACAGTATTACTGAAAAGTGAAAAAGGCTCTTTCCTTTTTTTAAGACATGCTCTTGCAAGGCAGCCACCTCAGTTTTGGGACACTGGAACACTGCGGGCTACTATTTTGAAGAGTCAAAACCTTGAATAATAACCACCCTCTGAACTTACTTCCACCACTTCAATGCAGAATGCTGTTAAATAGGCACTCTTACACCTTCCTGACAGCACAAAAGTTCTGTCAAGGATTGCTGGGACAGGAATATTGCCCAAGCCCTCAAATGACCACTCTAGGCTGATGGCATTTATTCACCATCCAAGGCTCCCACAGAGCTTAAAATGAAAATTTTCTATCACAACAGTTTGGACTGTTTACAGTATCACTAAACCACTGAGCTACTTAGAATCCAATATCATGCCTCCAACCTCAAGCCTGGGTGCCCTAAGCAGAATAAGTTACACTGTTGTCAGAACACTGCTGTAGCAGTGCAAGCACACCCCTAAAAAAGTGATACGGTCTCAGTGCCCAGGTGTGCTAAAAACAGGGAGGGAGGGAAAAGAAACTCTTCACCATAGTGTGGATACTCTCCAGAAAGGAGCCCACAGTTCTGCCAGATTTTTCAAACACTTACTGAAGAACAGAAGGACACTGAAAACTTAAAATGTGCACAGCCTTTATGTCTGAGGGGCAGCAACCACAAGGAATGATGCCATGGAAGGCCAAGAAAAATCAGTCACGAGGACAAAAAAACCACCCAGACCCAGTGATCAGTGTACATTAGGTATCTTTTTATTTACAGAGTAGCGATGCCTAATCAATTATAAGGTTAGACACCAAATAATTCAGCTTTTTTTTTTGTGTGTGTGTGTGTAAAAGTATATAAATATATACATAAAATTCTATGAAGTAAACATTATTAACTTACAGTTAACATTCACTACTATCCTTATGCTAACAGGCATCTCTTAAAGCTTAAATGCTGATTTCAAGATACCCTCTATAAAATAGCTCTAATTGGACTAGAAGGGCAAAAATTCGGTGCCATGAACAAGCTTTTAAAAGAGACTAGTAAAAGGTCTTTGTAATAAAGTTTACAAGATAAAAATACTGCTTCATCCCTCCCACTTCCCCACCCTGAAAGAAACAAATACCCCAAAACAGTTGCAGAACTGCAGGAAGTAGTATAGGATTACTTTTTTCCTTCTTCTTTACTTTTCTTTTTAAATTAAAATATTTTTATTTCTGTATTTTATGACATATTAAGGAAACTGCAAAAAAATGCAGATTTATTAAATATTGTTATACAAAAATCTCACATGTGCATCCATGGGGCTGAAGATAATAGTGGTATTGTATGAGCTATCCATTTCCCTTAAAACTATATACTTTATTTGGAATGATGGAGAGACTTCATAGAAAAGGCATTGGACAGCAACTTAAAAAAGGGATTAGAAAACTATTGGCAAGACAAATAAAATGTTCCAAAGTCTCTCAACCTCCTTGCTTCCTTTTTTTAAATGCACTTTTGCTTCAGTATTTTATTTGTCTCTCTGTTTTTCTTCATCCTGGAGTTGGTTCAGGACATAAAGGACAACTTGATAGCAGAAAATGTACTGATCCTGTAAGGAAAAGGAAATTACAGAACATGTGAAAAATGCCTGCACACCTAAGTGCTCTCACTTGCACTTCACAGTTGTACAGCACTTTCAATACTAATTATATTATTAAATAAAACCACCATCACCAAATCCCCAAGAAAACAAAAGACCCCAAACAACAACAACAACAAAATCCCCAACAAACAAAAAGGCCACAGTGGAAAAATATGCAACCTCAACTTAAAGCAAATACAGACACTCTTCTGTCACTAAAGATAGTATTTCATATGGGACATTTACCTTTCTTTCACACCAAAACCACCTAAAGGAGTCTAGGCACTTTATGTATGTAGAAATGAAGACATCAAGTAAATTTCAAGGACTTACATCAATGCCAACTAATACAGAACTCAGAGGACAGTGGAATTTCTTACCTTAATCTGAGTGATAGAGGTGTGGGGGCTGATAGATGTTTTGGGCTGTGAGGTGGGGATGGGGCTGATAGTTTACTTATTTGATTTCAGGGTTTTTTAAACTATGATTTCACAATTCCTTCCCATTCAAAGAAAAAGTGCAGATTTTAACTAGACCTTGTGATGACCATCTCTAATGTTAATTAGCATTAGATTCAGATTATTTCTAAAAGATTGAACTTCTGGATGAATATATTACCAAAAGAGATCTCAAGACATTTCATTGATTCACAGCAGCTACAGTTAAGGCCTTCTCTTCAGTTTATAATGCAACTTTAAACCAAGAAAGCTTAGCTGACCTCCTCTATAAACACACGCTTTTGAAGATGAAAACTCACATTTTTTTTTAAACACAGATCAAAACAATACAGCATGTTAAAAACAGCTTGTGTTTACAAATGTTAAACACATCCTGCTACTCATCTGATTTAATTATTGTGACACAAGTGTCACATTACAGCGCACAAAGACAGTTGCTGTGTGCATCACGAAGCTTTCTGGCGCTTCAGATGGTTCAGTGAATGCCTGGGGAATCCAGACTCACCTCTGTCTGAACCATTCCGTGTCTCTGCAGACGCATGGTGCGCACCAGGTCCGAGATGTCGAACTGCCAAAACAAACAGCAAGTTAAACATGCAAACAAGACAGACATGCAGAACAAAGGAACATCTCCAGCATCAAACCAGGGAACAGAATTAGTTACATTAGTAATGAAACAAATAATTCACTACAGCCTATGTTTGTCTGGTAGGTAACCAGCGTGTGCTGTCTCCGGGCAATCTGGCTGTGATCCTACATCAGATACTCCCCCTTTGTCTTGTGTTCTTTCTGGACACTGGCTCTCTTGCTTACTGTAAGCTAAGCATGCAGAAAAGAGAGTTTCAGACATTCAGAAGGAGCTTGGAAACTCCACAGAGCTAAGCATAACATAGCTCATCTTCCTTAGAAATCCACCACAGTTTTGCTACCCCAGGCCGCTGAAGGACATAAACATAAGGAAGCTAGCACCCTCCTGTGGATCACCCTGGAAAGCCATCCCTGGTTGGACTGGAGAAGTCAATTCACGCACTCCTTCCGCCAACTGCCCAAGCCATCATGGCAACACCATTTTTCCCATGTCATGTGCCAGAAGTCCACTACCTTGCAACATACTTCAAGTGGTACCTGGCTGCTGAGGTTCCCTGAGTAACCCAAGAGCCACTGGATATTAGATCTCTCCCCATCTGGGATCACCAGCAAAGAAACATAGTACTGCCAACAGCACGGCACACTCTTTAAAAGATTGCATGGATGCAGTGGAACACACTTCCTGCAGGTCAGGAGCACCCCTGGGCCCATCCCCTGGGATACTCACATCGAGGTCTCTGCTGATCAGCCCCAGGACCACATCTATGCAGATGAGGGTGCCCGACCTCCCGATGCCTGCACTGCAGTGGGTGATGATGGGTCCTGCCCTGTGGACGTGCCTCATGTAGGAGATGAAGGTGAGCAGATCATCCGGCTGCGAGGGGGTGTCGTGGTCAGGCCAGGCAATGAAGTTCAGGTGGGAAATGTGCCGCACTTCACCTGTCTGAGGTTCAAAAACAACACCACCATTTGGCATGTGGCAAAAATAAAAAGAAAGAACTGGAGTTCCCAAAGAAAAGTCTCAGAATACAGGGATTTCCCCAGTGAAGGTGCTTTGTAATTCAAAACAAGAGCTAAATTGGAATAACTAGTAAGTAATTTAAAAGTGTAAGGTTCACTGTGCAGACTGAGCTGATCACACAGAGGAGTAACCAGCCAGGCTGAATTATTAGTGAATTCATATCCCTACATATGTTTCTGTGGCCAATGGGAGACAAAATTTAGAGTCTCATTAGTGTAATGAAATCACAGCCTGGCCCAAATGCTTTCTCCTACGAAGGTCACAAAGCAGCACAAGCTGCCACGAGGAACAGCTGCCCAGTAATGATCACTGGGCAAAGAAGAGAAGCCCTGGGTTGCCTCTTGATGTAGACAATGCAAGTGAAAGCAGGAAAGGCAGAAGTATAAGGATAAATATGGCAACACTCAGAAAAAAACTCTAAGCATGCAGAATTAGATTCACTGACCTGAATCTCTTCGAGCTCCAGCACCCTGATGATGAAGCCCTTCAGCTGCTGAAGTCTCACGAGAGCAAGGCGTAGTCTGTCATTGATCATGGTGGTTTTATTGAGCACGTCTGGCCAGTAGCGCTGACACTTTATCTTTTCTCCTTCCACCTCCTGAGTCATCATGGCAATCACAGTACAGTTTTGTTCCCAAACCATTTGCCAGAAATCTGCTACAGTAGTAGGAAGAGGTCCTTGGCACGCAATGTAAACGAACTCCTCGTTCCCCACGGGCATGCGAATGAAGCTGGCATTGATGTATCCCCCTTCGACCCCGAGAGGGACTCTGGTGGTGTCATCTGTCACCCCCACACAACAGAAAGGCCTCATGTTAGGTGTGCACATCATCAGACCTTCACACAATACAGGCGCTGAGCCTCACGCACTCACACAGCACTTCTCTCCACTGATGCTTCCACAGCTTGCTTTAGAAGAGATAAATCACTTAAATAATTTAGGACACTAATCAGTACTTTCAATAAAGAAAAAGATGTCTGCAGGAGAAATATAAACCAGCAGATAGGAGGGACATGTGATTTGAACTGCAGCAACTCTGAAAAACAAGAGGTTGAGTTTTTCTCACATAGAACTAACCTCTGTCAGTTCTTACTTCTCAACACCTAACAAGCAGAATTTTGTGGCAGGAAATTTACTGACAATAGCACACATGTCTGTTTTCCCAATTCTGCATAGGTAAAACTGAAAAAAACCTTGTCTGGTTTTTATATGTATACATCATTTAAGACTTGGGATCTGCTAAAACAACTGAAAAATCTGTGAACATCCATCCCCACCTCCCACAGCATAGTAGTATATTGTTCACTGATCTTAAACTGCTTCATAAATGCTTGCTTCATTTTCATCCATACTAGGATTAGGAATCAAACCATCCCACCTGTGATCCAATCCATCTGACCATACAGGTGGAGACAGAATGTCAACTGTGAATTTCAAATGAGTTAGGACTTACAAGGAAGTATGTTTTTATATCTGTTCTTTCTCCTGTTCTCCTTTGTTTGTCCAATCAAACACTGATCCAGAGGTTTTAACTCCTGAAGGTTCTGAAAAGAAACAATTATGTGTGCATTAGGAAACACTGATTGGAAATAATAGCAAGAGTGGTTATGTTATCAAGTCATTAACAAACAGAATAATTAAAACTCAAATCCTAATGTGGATGTGCAAAATAATGCAGTCACAGGAAGGAATCTTTTACACAGCCAAGAAAATGAAATTAATAAAAAACCCAAAATCAAACCCTACACACTATCAGCAAAAAAGAGATCACGTAACATGGCTGACTTAAGACTTTGAAAAAACTGATTTCACATTCAGCAGCTGGACTTTACAGCCTTTGTCTATGCCTGCTTACATTATATTCACTTGGTAATTACCCAGAAGCAAGAATGATGCAAAAAGCACTTATAAACTGAATTCAAACTGATCTCATCTCTCAGCAGCTTGTGGGAGAAGGGAGAGAAGTCTTTGGTGTCAAGTCTTTTCATCTCTTTTGAGCTTCCAATTAAAGAGCTGTGGTACTCAAAGCAGTGATGATCCAGCCGTTCTATTTTTGTTTCATACTGGGAAAAAGGACTTTAAAGGACAAATAGTTACTCACTTCAATCTCTTTAGAAGGGACTCCCTGTTCCAGCAATCCACGCAACATCCTGATCACTGACTTCAATTTGGCTCCCGAATATTTGCCTCCAGGGAGCACATTCACAGTAGGGAGTGCAGAGATCTCTTCATTTGTCACTAGGGGGAAATCTAGCAGAAGATATAAATATAAATAAATATCTAAAACCAGGGAAACATAAACAGTAGCTCACAGTTGGATTTGCATGTTGCTGTTCACTACTGCACTGTCTGTTTTCTCCTGAATGCCACACAGCTCTCCTCTTAGCTTGACAGGCAAAAGCAAATTAACTAGCAAAACCAGTAAGACACAAAATCAGCCCTGATGAATCCAGTAAAGGGAGTATTTTCCTGTACTTCCAATAAATACATTGAAACAATTTCAAGTACATTTTAAATCTAAGTTCTTCACACAGTAACTTATAAAATGGATGGAGGCACATAGGGATAATTCAGAACTGTCCACATTACAGCCTGTGACATGTTTTTAGCACTAATACTCAACATGTAAATAGCACATCTTACAATTATCACTTGGAAGGACATTTTTTTTCCAATACAGCTTGCCTCCCATCAGGTCTTCAGTGCTTCTCTGAAGCACAACAAAATTCATAAAGCAAGAATCTCTCTGGTATTGTAATTAGAAATGTCTTAAACCTACTGACTTAGTCTGAAGTATCCTTTTTTCTTTAAATGAATGCAAAGGACTGCTGTATATGAACTTCAGGAACTAACATTTCTAATGCTAGCTCAAAAAAAATGAAGACTAACTTCTGCCAAACACATCAAACTGCACAGAGTTCCACTCTGCCACATCAAGCAGCACTGGAAGAACGAAGATAAAAGACAAAAGTAGTGCCTAATCTGAGCATGGGGTAGCTGGTATGTGAAACACATGAGATATCAATCTAATCACAGTCAAACATGTATGTTTTGTTACAGCTTTTGTGAGATGAGAGGAAGGATCTCAGCTGATCCCAGCTTTCTACAACTACAGACACGACGTTGCCAAAACTTGTTCCTATTAACTCACACACACTTACTACACAAAAATGTAGAGATCCTCCCCAGTGCATTGCTGAGCTGTTAGAATCCCCCTTATGCCCCCTTATTCTAACCCCCTTATGGGTTAGAATCCCCACAAAACATATCCAAGATGTCTCAAAATTCACTTCTGTTTATGTAAGGTGACCCTGAAGTTTCCCACTGATGATGTAAGATGTCCTTGCCTTTATTCACACGCTCCTGGCTGACTGATTCAATCGGCAGCTCATCGCTTCCCCATGTGATCTCCTCCTCATCTGCCTGGCTCAAGGAAGGCTGTGGAGGGGATCTATAAGAGGACAAGGTATGGAAGTAAGAAATAACACCTAGAACACAGACATTTGCAACCTAGTCAAAAAAAAACCAACCAAAACCAAACCCCACCAGAAAGTAATTTATAGCTACAATTATTTCTGGACTGGAATACTACACCAGTGATCTCAAAAATTTAACTTTTTTGTGCCCCCCCCCCCCTTTTTTTTTTTTTTTTTTTACATCTCCACAGGGGATCTGAAAAAGGTAACAGTGGAAAAGAGCCTGGAATATACAAATCTAGTAATAACTAGCACTGCAATTACTTTTCAAAGACTAAGAAATTAAATAGCATCCAATAATAGATTTGTACCACTCACACAATTCACTACACTTAAGTGTCTATTTTCAATTGCAAGTTTTCTAGCTGTGTTGAAGATACTGATGAATGTATGAAGTATTAGAGGACACATTCTCAAGCTATGTCAGGGAAGGTATTGGTTGGATATTTGGAAAAAAATTTTCACCAAAAGAAAGATAAAGTACTGGAATGCTCTTCCCAGGGAGGTGGTAGAATCACCATCTCTGGATGTGTTTAAAAAAAGGCTGAGCATGGCACTTGGTGCTATACTCTAGTTGAGGTGTTAGGGCAGGGGTTGGACTCGATGATCTTAGAGGTCTCTTCCAACCTCATTATTCTGTCATTCTGTGAAGTATTTTAGATAATAATGTCACCAAGTCTCAAGCCCAAACTTCCCACAAGCTTAGCAACCATATAAAACCATATACGTTTTCATTGAAATTTCACTTGGCCTAAAGTTATTTCACTAAGAAAAACAAACTTGGGAATATTTAAAGTTCAAAGTGGCTCAAAGGGACAACTAGCTAGTAACTTGGTCAGTCATATGCTTCATGCTCCATGGAAAAAACAGAAAGCCCCAGGCATCTAAATGGGAGCTGATGGAGCAGAGGAACGCTACATTTGAGTTGCAGTGGTCTAAAACAAGAAGATGTAACACTAATAAAGGTTGAACTGAACTGAAGACAGCATTGATTGAATGTTTTCTTCACATCCAAGTACCCAGTTGTTAACACAATGCAAATAATGTTATTATTCGGAGACATCTGAACACAGTCCAGTTACTTGCTACAACCACATATGAAAGGAACAAATAAAAGTGGGGTGTAGTAAACCACATAAAACTGACTAGTATTCAGGAAAATTATGACTTTTAAAGTAAGGAATAGACCAAAAGAACAATTCAACAAGACATTGCACAGATACTTTATTTGGTTTGTTTTGGGAGTGGTTTCTTGTTTTTTGTTGTTGTTGTTTTTCCTCTCATTCAACATATTACACTTCAGACTTCCAGACTTCATGGGTTTGCTTTCAAGCAACACTAGAAAAGAAATTTTACCTTTCTGGCACAGCTTTTACTTCACAATAGTCTTCACAACCATTTACATGTGTTGCCTAGAAGAAGAAGTATATCAAAACACATTAAAAGACATAGTTGCAATATTCACATACTGCAAATTTTAAACAATTAACAATTACAGGGACTATTTCTGAAGGGTACTAAGTTCAATGCAGCACATAATGGAAGATTTTCCTCTTTTAGACATCTCATTAACCCAAAATAACAGAGGACAAGAACACTGAGCACTTGGAAAGATACTCTACTGTAACAAGGCCAAAAAGCTATATTAAAATCACGCCTGACTCACAGCAGCAGTAGAGTCACCTAAGTTTTCCCCAGCTGGCTTTTTTTGTTTCTAATACTTAGAAGCCCTTTATGAGATCAGCTTGATAGTGAAAACTTCTGCCTTCTGAAGCCACAGTTCCTATACTGTGGGTATGGAACACACCTCCAAATAACACACACTCCTATTCACACCTTTCCCAGCAGACAATGAAGACTTTGCAGCACAGAGGAAGGCATTTCCATCTTTCTTTCAAGAAAAACTCTACAAAATCATTTATACTTTTTAGGCCAGCTTGCTTTTCCACTGCCATACTGGGACAATTTTACTCGTGACTCTCCCTAGAGCACATTGACACAGAGCCAGATTCCTGATTTGATTTTCAGCTCTACTAACTGGACAGAAAGCTGCAAGAGCCAGGATGTGCTGGAGAGACAGAGTTCTGCTGATTTGAAACAAGAGACAAAACCCAGGCTTCCAGTGACTGATGTAAACCAGGACACACAATAACACTGAGTAAACCACATACACAAGATATTCAAGCTAATGAACTTATCCTAGCAAAAAGCAGCAGAAGAAGAAATTTTAGATCCACATTTTGGACAGTAAGGTCTACACAACATTCATTTTTACTGTGACTGCTTCCCTTCTGTGAGCAGGAATCACTGAAATCTTTCAGATTAAAAAGCTGAAGTAGCATTAACAAAGTAGTTTTATTACCACTCTTTTTGGAAAAAAAAAGCTCATGGACTTCACACGATAGTGTAAAATAACTTTAAGCTTTGTTCTCTTACATAAGTAATTTATGATAACCATATGCTATTTAAAAATAAATGCTTACACACCATTTAAAGCTACTACCTACAGTGATGTTCTCATTTAAAGGACATGTAATATTATTTCCACCAATTCTATGCCAATAAGGAAAAAAAATTGAAAGAGCACTTGCCAGCTTCTTGCTATCCTACCTCTGAAAAATCTTCAGGTAAAGATGACCCATCACAGTCTGTGTCCTCAGACTTATCTTCTGTCACCCTTCCATTCATCTCTATTGAACAGGAAAATCAGGAGATACAGCATAAACACACCAGAAAATGCCCAGGAGCCACCCTCTCACAGATGTGAATCCTGTTCCACCTGCCTGGCACTAGACAGGGAATACAGGTGCCAGAATAACCAAGAAACACTTCTTGAGGCCCTTTGCTACCAGAGTGTTGGAAAAGTGTTCTTACTGTATAGGATAATCAGAATTTAGGTTTCTTTATTTTATAACTGGAGCAGTTGCCATGTTATGTGAGGTTGCTTGCAGAGAATATCTGTGTCAGAGCATAACTGATGGACAGGCTGCAGCTCCTGACTTACCACATTCCCCCTGCCAGTGGTTTTTCTGCAATTCAGTTAGATTTAGACCAGCAATAAGTCCAAACCAGGATTCTGCTCACTCTTTGCATTAACAAAATGTAATTAGGACATGCCAGATAAAATCTGACTTGTATCTGTCTGCTGTGGAAGCACCCTGCTGCCATATCCTATGGATTCAATTCATCTTCAGCCACAAAGGACAGCCTACAAGAAACTGGAAGTACTGGAGCTCCAATGATATTCCTCAGCTGAGATCCTGGCACAGCCAGAACCTCAGTGATCCCTGACTTCTAATGCAATGACCTGTGACAATAACCCAATGACCTTGTAGTCATGACCTGAAATAATTACGATTTTGAAAGGTGTGTCTTGAGCTTTAGAAGGAATCTCTACAGAAGCAGCAAGCATCTTACTTGAATTTTTGCAGCATGCATACAGAGTGTGACACCACAAAGGAACTACAAATCGTACTCCTCACTACATTTGAGTTAATAACAAGTAAAACTGAGGGGATGGAATGAAGCAAGAGAAAGGTGTACAGTCAGAAGGAGGTACTGAAAAAGAGCCAATCTTTCTAAGAGAGACAAAGCAGGTTGATAAATTCTTTGGTTTTGAGAGATCTCAACACATTTCCAAGTTGTGCAATCTGAAGTCAATGAAATGCTTAAATGCTTCAGCACACCAACATGACTGCAGCTGCAGGGCCAGGTACCCAAACAATAGGAATTTCACTCAAGAGACAACTCTAGAATAGGAACAATTTTTCCAGATTACTTAATGCAAAATTCAGATATTTCAAACCAGAACCTCACTTATTGCATTGCATCTCAAATTCATGGTAATCGGCAACTATTTGTCTGTGTTCAACTTGGGAAACTTCCAGTTTAGATATCAAATCGATGTCAATCAACTCCCAGCTGACAAATCAACTGCTTGCTTGCCACCTTGTTTCAGTGTTTCGCTGTCAGTGATGTTCTTTTTTAATGGCTCACATTACCTGGCAGGTGATTTTCTGATGCAGCCTTCTTCAGATGTAGAAGACTCTGAGCCTCTGAAGTTGCATTATTCTGATTTAAGAGGTTCTGAGCTTCCTCATCTACAACATCCAACAGATACTGGACAACTTCATTGTGGTCATCCTCATCATAATACTCATCATCTGGAACCTCTGCCCCTGAAGACAAATAGTGAAAAATGACAAGTTTTCCCAGTACAGAATGGTTTGCAAGAACTAATTTAAAGAGGCAGACACAAGGCACTATTTCTAGCTGTTACCTTAGCCTTCCTTTATTTCTCTCTAACACAAAATCCAATTTCTATAAATCTACTTTCAACATCAACTAACTCCCAAAAAAAAAAGCACAAGACTTGGAAATGATCTTCTAAAAGAGACTGCCAGCCTAACATTTGCTTATTTCAGCAAATTTGACCATGCAGCTACAATAAAGACAGAATGATGCAGTCCCCATCTCACCTCCCCTTACCTGATTTGTCAATGTGTTTAGGAAAATCTGACATCTGATTGGTAAATCCAAGTGAAGGTGCATCTTCTGCCCCTGAGAGGTTCATTAGTGCTTTTGTGTGATGGATATTGTTTTCTGTATTTCCCTGAGATGGTCCCAGGATGCCATTGCCGTTGACCTGAGGAAACAAAGAACAGTACAAAATAACTCCTAAAGAGATTGGTAGTTTGTTGAAGTAGCAAACAACGACTAAAAAATTTTCCCCTCTCCTCAGCAACAAATAAAAACCTCTATTCATATCATCTGAGATATCTGGGTGATGGGTGGGAAGTTTTACATGGCAAGAGCAAATAAAAAGAAATTAAAGCAACTGAGAAAAAAACCCGCATGCTGATGAAGCAGCAGCTTCTACAAGAGAACACATGGTAGTATTTAACATTATTTTAATCCCTATAAAATGTACGCAAGCTTCAGTACTTTTGGTCCCACAACACAGCATTTCTAAGGAAGAACTAATGGGAAAAAAAAAAAGAAAGAAAATCACCTAGCAAATATAATATGAAAGCATCTGCAGAAACTGTGGGCTGGATGGAGTATTCTGGATGATAGCCTTACATCCTTCTCATAAGACAATTTGTCTTTCTACAAAGCAGTGCCAAAGAAAGAGCAGATCAGTTTAAAGACTTGCATATTTATTATGAACACTGCTTATTCATGTCTATTGATAATAGTGGATTTGTATACTTTGATCACCAGATTGTTTCATTCATTTATTTAGTTTTAAAAGCGTTTGAAGTAGATCCTTTTGTCTGGTTAATGGTAACAGGCACGAGAGAGAAGCTTTTACCTTGGGCCCATAAGCATCAGTTGACTTCTCTGTTTTATCACAGGGATCACCACAGGAGCAACCTAAACAAAAATGGGTAAAAACCAACAACTTCTTCTCTGAAATTAAATTAGCCCCCATTGATTATTTTTATAAAAGAAGCAAGGTATTTAATACTATGTTATGACATGAGTAGCACCTTCTGCCTGGTTTCTGTGCATTGCCAAACTTCTGTCTGAATGACTACACCTCATATAATGGCTTTTTGAATGTTCTATTTAATGGAATCAGAAAGTATGAATTCTTATGCAAGTAACCAACTCCAAGCAAAGAGAAATGTTGATAAACAGTTTAACAACTTACAGTGGAAATGTGCACCTTTGACAATAGTGTTGATTCCCTTTTCCTCAAAATGTACAAGATACAACCCCACAAACACCTGTCATTGACTACTTTTTTTTTCTTTACTATTATCTGTCACTTGGGTCCTTTTTCAAAGGAACCCTTCTGCTTTATATTGGAGAGAATTTCTAAACTACAGAAGAAATTATATAATGAAAACACTATTGGTGAATCTCTTTTCATGGAGCTTTTAGAGGAAAGATCAAGCAAACTCCTGTTGGAGCTGGTCACAATAAGCTGGACTAGGATAGTATCTTATGGTGCATATCAGTTCCTTTATTTTTATGAACAGGCGTTGGAGCTGGTCACAATAAGCTGGACTAGGATAGTATCTTACGGTGCATATCAGTTCCTTTATTTTTAAAACAGTTGAATTTCACTTGCTACGAGTAAGTACACAAACCGTACCATTAGCTTTCATTGGCCACGGACTTGAGTTCTCAGGGCTTTTGGATTTTGGGAACACTGCATGACCATCTCTGTGAAAATAAATATTTACAGGAATATTTATTAAAAAAATAAGTAAATCACGGTAATCAACAGATATCAAAGTAAACAGTACTACTGGCAAAACTGCTAATCATTCCCAAACAACTTGGTGCCATTTGCAAACTGAGTGAGGACACATCCAATCCCCTCTTCCAAATCAGCAATAAAGAAATTAAACTGGACGGGCCCCAATACTGAGCCTTGGGGAAACCCCACTAGCACCATTCACCATCACTCTCTCACTCCAGCCAGTTTTCAACCCAGTGAAGAGCATCTCTCCAAGGCATGGGCTGCCAGCTTTTCCAGGAGAATGCTATGGGAGACGGTATCACAGATTTCACTCAATCCAGCAGACACATCCACAGGCTTTCCCATATCCACTGATGGGGAACCCAGTCATGAAAGTAGATCAGGTGGGCCAGGCAGGACCTGGCTTTCCTGGACCCCTCCTGGTTGGGCCTGATCCCCTTGTCCTGCACATGCTGTGTGGTCACACTCGAGGTGATCTGTTCTGTAACCTTCCCTAGCACTGAGGTTAGGCTGACAGCCCTGTAGCTCCCTGCATCCTCCTTCCAGCCCTTCTTGCAGATGGGTGTCACACTGGCCAACCTGCAGTCACCTGGGACCTCCCTAGTGAGCCAGGTCTGATGACAAATGATGGAGAGTGGCTTTGTGAGCTCTCCTGCCAGCTCCTCGCATATCCTTGGATGAATCCCATCCATCCTCGCAGACCTGTGAGTCCAAGTGCCACAGCAGTTCTCTGACTAATTCTTCCTGGATTGCAAGGGGTCTATTTGAACACTTGTAGTTCATAGCTGGACAGAGCCTTCTGTTCCCAAGAAGCACAAAGCACAGCAAGTACCATGTACCCTTGTGCTCCACTGCAGCACAAAAGCTGTGAATTTACAGACCCTTTCTGTAGAGTCAGTCCTCAGTAACATGTGGTGAATTTCCTGTCACACCAAGAACAGGTTTCACTCATATACTTATCGATACACTCATACAATCATGCCAGAGAAACAAAAAGTACAGGGAAGCATTTTGCTTCCAGAACACACCTGGTTGCTTTGAGCACCACTGTTGGAAGGCATGTTTCCAGCATTCTTTTGGCTTCTTTCAGAGTCATTCCTTGTGTGCTTACTCCATTAATGTAATGGATAATATCTAGTACATGGAGACTCTCCTCTCTGGCAGCAACCGATCTGGGGAGAATGTCACCAATATACACAACTTGATAAAGGCTGTCGTGGCCTCCTGATAACAACAGACCTTCACAGGGAAAGAAGGGAAAAACAATAAAAATCAAGGTTTCTTTGTAACTGAAGGGGAAGATTTTTCTTTAGAGCAAAAAGCAGATTGATTCCACATTACCTAGCTCCTCCTTATGGCACATCAGTGTAATGTCAGGCAGCAAATGAGGCAACACTGGCATCTTTGGTAACTCCAGAACGCGCCCTAGCACTAATCTGACGGTCCTTGGGGCAGCTCGCAGAAAGTTGACTGCATCAGTATGGCTCATGTTAGTGACATCAATGTCATTCACCTGCAACAACAAAAGCAACACAGTGTCCTCGTCAGGTCCCAAGTAAGACAGCATTACTGAGGAAGCATTTGTTGCTGTTCTCAAGTGCTATTGAATCATGCCTTTCAGAAGGTGCTTGTCCTTGTCCTTTAACCAGATTTGACTTGGCCTACAACACGGTTCACTTTTTTTTTTGGACTCAAAGTTGTCCTTTTTGTGCAATCCCTGTATAAGAAACCATGAATTCTCTCACTTTTATGAGTCGGTCTCCAGGCCGTAGTCTCCCATCGCTTTTGGCAGGATCCTGAACAATGTCATGAACGTAGCAGCCCACACTATCGTTACCTTTGGTCACTGTGAAACCCAGACTGCCCTTTTCTGATTTTGTCAGGGTCACTCGGAGCTCCACTTCCTAGGGGGACAAAACAGCACTTTACCAACAGGCAATCAGAAGTAATAAGAACATTTTACTGAATTTAGGACAACTGATTTACCTACTGATTTTAGTGCGACACAAGCCCGAAACAAGACATATTTCTTATCAGGCTCAGCTTAGTTGCTTCAAATAAGCATCACTAATGAGTTCTAGACAGAACCAAATAATGTTTTACATAGAAATAACATGGGGCCAAAAGTCTATGAATTTAATAAAATTTTGAAGGCACACATCAGAACCACCTTATTTACCTGAATCTAGCTGCCATATATAAGACTGGCTCTGTATTTTTAAATATCTGAACACATCCATAATTATTCAGAACAAAACAAGTGAGCATATTTTGCTACAGTACCATATACCACAGAGACACAATACCATAGAGCTTATCTGGACACTGAACACATGCATGTGTTTTGCCCATTTTAATTTGCATTAATTTTGATTTGAAAGATATGGATCTGTCTCATCTGCATTAAAAAAATCACAGAGCACCACGAAGAATGAAGAAAAACTTCTGAAGAGGGGACTAAGAAAAATACAGTTTCTTGTCAAAATGGAGTATTGGCTACTTATAACATGGAAGACCCTCACAACTGGGACGTATCAAGAATCCATTTCAATTTTTTCCAGTCTTTTAACAGATTATGTGAGGATATGGAAGTCTCTTCTGACACACAAGACATTTCTGTCATGTCAAGAAGCTTTCTCAGAAGAACATCAAAAATAGGCTCCATCTTGCAGCAGAACAGAAAGTCTTTGTTATTCATAGTTATAAATGCAGCAAAGAACAGGGTCTCTTGATGCCTCAGTTTATACTCTGACCTCTGAACAACCACCTAGAACTAAAAGAGCAGAAGAAAGATATCTGCCATTTAAGCTTCCTCTGAGTACATGGGTGAGAGGTGGGTAAACATTTAATGCCAAGGTTTCCAGGATTAAATGACCCATGAAATAGACATATACCCATCCACCTATGTACACATGGATGCCTCCACATCTACAGAGGGAACTGTATCAACTCTTCTAAAGCCCACACAGAAAATACCTGCAGACATTGCTATGAGCAGCTGCCATTAATTACAAATGGCAATGTATGTGCCATTTATTAGGCACACACCCGGAGTAGTGCACGTATAACCTTCAGCTATCCCATTTGTAAATGAATGTGCCTAATTTCTATCCACTCTCAAATCATGGCTAAAACAACCACAGCAGGACATTTATGCTCCTGAAAGACAGAAATAGTGTATTACTGGCTCATATTCTTCAGCATTTTTTTCCAGCTGGGTGAGTAATGAATCTATTTCTCCCAGGTGTGAAGTCAGCTCAGAGACAGGAGTAGCATAACAGTCATTTATTAACATAGATGTGGTAACTTCAGGTACTGTTCTACAGGTTGGGATCACTGGCAAATCCAAAGGCAGATCACTACAGATAAAACAGAAAAAAAAAGAAAACCAGGAATAAGTACAATGTGGCTGTCATTGATAAATTAGTATATGAACCAAGGCTGACTTTATGCAGATCTAAAAAGCAAACCTAGAGAAGTATTTCTATGAATAGGTCCAGTGAACTACTTCTATAAACATTTCTGCAGGATGATGAGGATCACTCTCAGCAGCATACCTGTCCTCCAGCTCTGCCCTGCCGGGAGCCTCCTGATCAGGATACAGGATGGTGCGAACAGCGTCCTGAGCAGGGTGTGCCTCGTACTGACTCTGTGCCCGTGCCTCAGCTTCACCTGAGCTCTGGTACAGCGCACAACTCCAGCCAGGGCCCGCCTGGGCTGCTGACTCCATCACCTCCTCATCACCACTTCTGCTGCTGTCACTGTAGCTGTCTCTTCTGGAGGGAGATTTTAGCCTTTTCTTGCTCAGATCAGTAGTTTCATTTTCATCTGAGCTGTCACCTTGTTCTCTATTTGATGGACCCGAAATGTCTCTGCTGACCTCTGGAAAAACTTGTTGGGGCGAATGGATGGGGGTCTACAAGAGCAAAAGCATTTAATTCATAATAATCCAGTTCTGATGATAAAAGAAAGTTTCAAAGACTGCATAAAATTACCAAAAACCAGAGAGTCAGTGGCTACTGACTGAACTGTTGAAATACATCATAGCACAGTTTCAATAAGTTCAATGCAACTTGGCCAAGACAAAGTGTGCAAAACTCTGAAACTTAGGCTGCTGAAAACCTTTAGATTCATTTAAGGAAAACAAAAATACTTTAGCTTCAGAAAGCCTACTGACAGGTGCTTTTAAACTATCCCCAGCACTCTTCTATGCCAGTACCATGAAATCCCTTCCAACCAGAAGCTGAGGCTCACAGAGCTACTGAAGTCAAACCAGTCTCACACAGGAGGAAAACAGAGAAGCTGTCAGCCAAAAAGCAACAGTAACAGACTACAAAAACTAAGATAATTTATGCCAAATGGTGACTGTTAACCAAGTTATTAACAACCACCAGACTGAATAACAATTTTGCCAATTGTCACATATTCCCAAGAATTAGGTCAACCAGCAGACAGAAAAGATTTAAAAGCTTCATTTATGCTTTCATGGTCAGATTCTTGTCTACATGAACATACCAATCTGTGATAATGTCAAGAAAAATTTTGGTTTTCCTCTTCTTTTAATATGTGCACTGTTTTATTAAAGTTCCTGTTAAAGTTTGATCAAGTTCTATAAAAGTTCCTGTTATTCCACATTACAAACAGGTCTATTATAGGAGTAGTTATTTGTATTATTAGTTTGCTCAGTTGCTTATCTCTCACTCCAATCCTAACTTCACTTACATTTGTATTTGTCTATTTAAACTTCTCTCATTAGACTTGAATGACTTTATTGTTTGAAAATAATGTTGAAGTAACTCAGAATCACAGATGGAAGAGACCCACAAGGATCATCCAAGCCCAATTCCTGGCCCTGCACAGGACAGCCTCAGGAATCACACCTTGTGCCAGAGAGCCATGACCAAATGCTTCTTGAACCCTGTCAGGCTTAGTGCTGTGATGAATTCCCTGGGGAGCTTAAATTGAAGACTTGTCTCCATTAGTTTTACACTCTTCTGTATTATGGAAAGCCTAATTTTCAGGCAGTTTTTCCTCTACATTCTCTATTGCTGAATCACATTTCATTTCCACTTCTTCAAGTATCCTAAAATGGCCTTCTGTTCTTTCAATTTATTTACTGAAGCCTTTTGAAAATATTCTTTGGGACACCTCTAATTTCCAGGAGGTAAATATGACAACCTTTTCCCTGTTTTTACATACATAAACACCAAATTGGTGTTTTGCAGAATATCCGTCACAGAAATATCCAATTTCTATCTGATACCAACTTCAAAACATTGGGCTGCAAAGAAATCTCTGCTCCAGAAACATTGTATTAAACCAGTTTCTCATGCCTTAGGTCAGAAAATGGAGGAAAAAAGCTTTTGAAGCTATCCATTCCTTTAACATCTACACAAAACAGTGCACTCCTAAGCGATTCCTTCCAAGAATCACATTTCTGTGAGCACTCTCCCCATTATTCCATCTGCATCTTGCATTTATTTAACCCACCCACCCACCAGATCAAATAAATGAGCCTTAAATAGCAAATAATGTTTAAAAAAAAATCCCATGTCAGACACCTTACCAGCAATGAAGGGTCGATGTCTGGTAGTATTCCAGATGGCGGCCGGCAAAGGAGAAGAGAGACCTCTGGAGATGTTCCCCTCAGAGCAGAGATGACTTCCTGTGGCCACAGAGGGATTCACTGTCAGATGCTCACTTGCAGGACTACCACAGTATCAGTTTCACTACTATGGGTACAAACCTGCTGGGACAAACCCTTCAGCGATGCCCCGTTCACTTTCAGGATGACGTCCCCGATCTCGATCTGCCCACTCTCTGCAGCTGGCTGCCCAGGGAAGAGCTTCTTCACCCTCACAATCGTTGATCCCAGCTGCTCTGGGGTCAGGTTATCCTCACGGCAGAAACTGAACCCGAGGCCTGAGCTGTTCTTCAGGAGTTTTACCTCAAATGTGTTCTCTGTAAAAGAAACATTAACTTATTATTTCCTGTAGCACATGGCCATGGAAAGAGTGTCTGCTGCTCTTATTCCAGACGTGACAATGTGCACTCTCCCCCTCACATGGCTCTTTCACTGAATTGAACGGAAGGGTTACCCAAAAGATCCCTCCAGGTTAAAGAGGACAAAAAGCTGATCATGACTTCTCAGTCAGCTTGCTTGGCCTGACAACATGCAGGAAGGCAGAGTGTCTCCAAAGGACGGGACAAAAAGATGATCATGACTTCTCAGTCAGCTTGCTTGGCCTGACAACATCAATATGCAGGAAGGCAGAGTGTCTCCAAAGAACATTCCCTAGGAAGTCTATTAAGGAACCTTTCACAGCACAGAATTGTGGCCACATTTCTCTTCACAGAGAAAAGCAAGGCACAACTTCCCAAGGATATTTTCTGGGAATCGCAGTGAGGAACCTCAGAGAAAGAAAAAACAATTATTATCTCATTTGCTGTGCCTTTGTTGTGCCAAAGTAGAATGCAGTATGGAGATTGTTGACCCAGAGTGATAGTGTTTTGTTTCCTTGGCCTATCAGGGCCAAGTGTGTGAGTGTGTGTCGGGGCTGTCAGCTGAGAGTCACAAGATGAGTGCAGTTGTGTGCAGAGCTGAGTGCTTGGCAAATTCAGTTTATATGTAATGTAATATAGTGCAATAGAATACAGAATAATGTAGTATAATAAAGTAATTAATTAGCCTTTTGATATCAATGGAGTTCTCCTCATCATTCTTCTCCTTCAGGGGCAAAAATATCAACAATACGGAGTCACACAACCTTTCCAGCCACTGATCGGCATTAGTGAGAGCAGCAACTGGAGCTCCTGGCAGACAGGACAGTGCCCACACAAGAAGACCCAAAGGTATCTGCAGGGGTTCTGGCATCTGGGTAGGCTTCCCTTCACTTGCACAAGCCATGAGCAAGAGAGGCTGAATTATGTCAACCTCTAGTCAGGGGCACAAATCCTTCTCTCTTCATCTAGCTCTTGATGTCTTCTTTCTTTTAAGACAGGAGCTGCAGGACCCACAGAAGTACTTATTTATACATAAAGATCTAAATTCCCCTTGGCACCCCTTAGCAGCACCAGATACAGCAGCACTCCCTTAACTTCAGCCTTGGCATCCAAGGCTGGTGAAACTGGGAAAGAACATGAAGCAGTGTAAGAAAAAAACCAGTTAACAGCAGTTAAACAAAGTAACCAAGATGTGAAAGGAAGTCCTAAAAAGAAACACAATAGCACAAAAAGAAAGAGACTGAGTTATGCGCAAGGGCTTGGTGTAGATTCTTACCCACTCCATTCCCATCCTAAGAAGTGAAGAAAATGTTATGAAATTACAGGATGCTTTGACAGTTAAGACAATTGCTCTGTGGGACCTGACCTGCAGTGACAAAGCTGTAATCTTTGGCATTTGAAGAGTCTGTCGCTGGCTTCTCTTGTGGCTCACACTGCCCCACCTGATTTGGGAGGGTGCACTGTGGTGTCACTGGAGCATGAGCCTTGGCCCCTGAAAGCTGACCTTTTTCCAACAGCAGGTGCACCACCTAAAGAGATGAAACATTCTCCAGTTAACTGGAAACAGAGATAGCACAGTCTAGAGTATGTGTTTCCTTCTAACTTCTCAGGGTCCAAACTTCCACAGCAGCAACTGTTATAGACACTTCCCTCCCCATATATATCCTCCAATGCTTCCTTATTTTTTAAGGGCTGTTAAATTACAACCTCCAAAATACAGTAATGGACTTGCAAGACACTTGCCAATAAAGTAAGAAAGGGTTTTCTTACTATAAAGTTGTGAGGGTGTTAAGAGGTGTCCAAGACAGTGTCACTTTCACATTTGTACAGGGAATTAAGTTAAAAACATTTTATAAAGTGAACACAAATAGTTGTTCTCAGCAGTTCTGAATGTGTACACTCACTGGCTATTTTCAGGTGTTCCAGGAAGCCAAGGAGTCCTAGAAAGCAAATCTAAAGTAGCCACAACAACACTGGGGAGAATTCCAGTCGTCAGGTCCCTTCATCTCTTTTCACTGATAGAGAACTGGTTTACCACAGACAGGAGTAGAACCAGCAGCCACTCACCTGGCCTGTATTTCTCAGTGTTTCAACAGCTTGCTTATGGGTAGCTCCTTCCAAACTAATCCCATTGACAGAGAGTACACGGTCACCTGCGTTAATAATTTAAGAAAAAGTAGGCAGAGCATCACCTATGATGCACAGAAACTTTCAAGTGTGAGCTAACAAGGACAGTTATTTAAAGAAATTGTCCCTCCCTTCCATGTTCTGAGTCAGTAAGAGAACTTTGCAAATAAACTATATGGTTCAAATCAAAGGTGCTTTCCAATCTAATGACTCTGGGGGATAATCCCATGTCAAAACCAGTGTTAACCATCAGAGTGACAGCCTGCCAGAAAGCTCAGACTCTTTATTCAAAACAAATCTTAGACCACAGTGGGAATGCTCACTTCAGTGAAGAATGTGGCCTGGCTTACTAACAAGAAGAGCCATAACAATTACAGCATTTTCTGTATTGAGTTGCCAGGCGTGCCAAGCAAGAAGGCCACAAATAACACAAAGCCCTCTCTCTCCGTGCCCGGAACAGAGAAGCATTCTCCATTAACATAGGCTGCTTTAGAGAACAAAAATCCCACAAGCTATCTCCTATTTTCCCCCTCCACAGCCTCAGCATTGCTGGTTCTGCAGTTGTTCTACATTAGTTTTTTTAATCTTCATCTGCAGAATTAGCTGTCAAGGCAATATTTAAAATGACAACTGCAACAGCTCTTCTTCCCAGTGAAAAAGGTGCAAGGACAGGAGGCAAACAGAGTGTTAGTTTCTAGGTCACAGGATATTTTCAAGTCCCCCATAGACAGTCCTCTGCCCTTTTTTTCACATTAGGAGTCCCCACTGAAAGAGTGGAAATCCTACCTTTTTCTATTCTGCCATCTGCTTCAGCTGCTCCCTTGGGAATAATTGCTTTCACATAAATACCACCATGCCTTATGCTAGTATTTACACCACCCTAAACAGAAAACAAAAATAGGATTGTTAGTCTTTTAGCAGTTAGAATACTTAGTAATTAAACAGTGTCACACAAGGAAAACTGTTCTTAGGAAGCATTTGGGCTACTGGCATGTAGAAAAAACAGAGAAACTATCAAAACCAAAATATTACATCAAGCATGTTCTGTGCAGTCATGCAATTTGCTATGAATGAAGTTGGGGTGGGAAGACTGTAAAACCACAATGCATTGCAATGCAAATGCACAAAACACAAACAAATGTCCTTCAGCAGAAACATGTCTGCATTTTGTGGGACTTTCATGCTTGCATGCACACCAAAGCTCAGAGATGTGCAAGAGCACAGCATGCCAAAGCAGGAGATGCACAACCATGCAGTGTCCTACTCCAACACAACTTCTCTGATGTAACAGGAGATTAAGGAGCGCTGCTTTCTCTCAGCTCAGACAAGTTTGAAGGTCTAAGCTGCTCAAACTGAACTGACATTGTTTTTAGAGGGCCTTGGCCTTTCTGCTGATTGCAGAAGGGGTAGGACTAGATGGTCTTTAATTGTCCCTTCCATCCTAAATCATTGTGTGATTCTGGCTCACTGTGCTCCACAGACTTGGAGGGAAGAGGAGGACCAACAGCGTGGTAATGTTCACTCTCAAAACACCCAGATAACCCACAGGTAACTGCACACCTCTCCTCATCACCACTGCACACCAAAATAATGAAAGGGCAGAATGGAGGCTGGAAAAGCAAAGGGCAGTGAAGACACCACCTGGTCACCCCTCAAGGGAAATCTCTGCATTGGCTGGCGTCTTCTAACATCTCTGCAAAGCCAGTGCATGCATACAGCAGGTCTGTGCTACTCAGTAAGCAACTCCTGCTCAAGCACTGTTCCTCCAACTCTCTCAAGCAATGGAACTTGACTTTGAATAGACTAGGATGAAAATAACAGTTTCCTTCTGTTCTTCTTCAATCCTAGCCATATATATGGAAACAGCGCTAGGCTTGCAAATCATTCCTCCACCGAAAATAGCTGAATATTAAAATACATTAAAATGTATATTTTAATACAGGAACAGACAGCAAAATGTACTTAATTATTCTCTTCTTCCCTGAAGTGCCACTCTGCAGGCCCTAAACATATAACTACCTTCAAAATATTATAGCCTGAAGAGAAATCAGTCTTAAAAAATATGGTTTTGCCTCATATTGCAAGAAAGCAGTGTCAGCCAGGTCTCATTTGGGTTTATCTGCCTTTTCTCCAGCAGAGGGAGAACACTGAACATGGTGAATGTGACTGAGCGTGCACAGATACCCTTAAATAACACTACTGCTTCCACTGCCTGTAGTGCCAGTCTGGGAGGGTCTCACTTCCTTCCTTGCGAATTTGCCACAAGATTAGGTAGCAAGGGACAAAGACCATCTTGCCTTTTGTACTCACAAAGCAGCATCTGTGGTAAGAGTCTATTTTAGGACTTTGGGGCTCCACCATAAAACAAAAAACAAGAATTACTTAAAGGGCAAATGACAAGAAAATTAATATATATTAATAGGATTACTTTTCAGCTTTGGTAAGATTAACCACACATAAATAAATCTATAAATTTAAGTGACTCCAGAAAATATTTTGCTTCCTTGTAATGTAGCAATTTAATGGGTTGCTGGGAGTAGAGAAAAAAGAGAAAACATCTAAAAACCTTGTCAAACAGTACCGTGACACTTATTCCCAAGCCGTTATCTTTTTTTGCTAGTCCAACCTCAAAGATATCTCCAGGTTTAAGAAGCGTTGTAGAAACCCTTTTAGAATTCACTTTGTTTGCTGAACTCGATGAGGAAGAATCCTTTATTTACAAAAAAAAAAAAAAAAAGAGAGAGAGAGAGAGAAAGAAAAAGAAACAAACAAAAGAAAAGGAGACAATTATTTGCCTTTTGCCTTTGGAACAGATGCTTACAGCTAAGACCCTAAAGGGTGGGGTTTTGAGTCACACACAGCCAGGAGTCCACCTGGCAAAGTACCAATTAGTACAACTCAAGGCTCATTGCTTCAACTCTTCCATTGCTGCCATTGAACAGGTTTAGCACAGAAATAGGCTTGGCCTTTAGCAGCCAAGTCTTTACTGTCCAGTGAGCTGGTTACAGAACACTGAAACTGCAGCACTTCAGCAGCATAGCAGCCTAGAGTCTGTTGGATTAATTAGCAGGAGCTGCTACAATTTAATTTAATAACCTCCATCAGATGAACAGAGGAATCACTGCAAGTTGGAAACAAATTTGAAGTACTCATGATGGTGCCCTTTTGGAAAGGTGAAGCAGCAAGCTCTGTCTGCTCAAGAGCATGACTCACTGCTGAATTCTAATGCACAAGAGCAGTTTTTCAAAGATTATCTCAATCCCAGAAGACAATGACTTCTGCTGCTACCCACTCCAGATGTATCACTCCTACTTTCCTTGAGGAAAAACTTAATTTATCTGCCAAGTGAATAAACTTACCTCTAGGGGTGGTCACTAGGATATGAACATATTGGACAAACACACAGAATTGAAAGGAGGTTTTCTACAGCCTCAGGAAGTGCACTGTAGGTTGATCCCAAAGCACAATCTGCCTCTAGTAAAACACATCTTGTGACATTGGAAAGCTGGAAAGTTGTTTCAAGTTACAGAAGTGATTTTCTCCATTTATTTTGAACAAAATCACCATGCTATTAAGAATCAGCTATGTGGGATTTACACTCTCTGAACTTGGGAGAAGCAGAGAAAAGAATGATCAAAACAATTCTTATCTCATTTGCTACGCTTGCGCTGTGTTAAAGTAGAATGCAATATGGAGATTTTTTATCCAGAGTGATGGTGTTTTGCTTCCTTAGCCTATCAGGGCCAAGCGTCTGTGTGTGTCAGGACTGTCAGCTGACAGTCAAAAGATGTTGTACAGTTGAGTGCTTGTGCAAATTCAGTTTATATGTAATGTAATATAGATCTAATATAGATGTAATATAATATAGACTAATATAGGATAATAAAGTAATTAATTAACTTTCTAATATTTATAGAGCTGGATGCATCCTTTCTCTTCCTCGTCGGGGACCGCTTTGATTACAATACAGCTACTAGCATCAGCTGCAGGCTGGGCCAGGCTGCTCTCCCCTCCCATCCTGGCACCCAGAGACAGCTCTCTCAACACCACCATCACACTGATGGGAAATACTCATATGAAATCCACTATGCCTTTTTAGCTGGCTGCTGCTCCTGACTGCCGGAGTAAGTTGCTTCATCCATGTCGGAATCTCCTCGGTCAGAATATTCCACAGGCTCCACTACCCCGGGCCTTTTATTTTTCGCTCGAGTGCTGTCCGATGAGGATCTTCTCTTCTCAATGGCTTTCGAGGCCCCAGCCTGGGACTCGCTGTAATGCTGAGCATCCTGCTGGGCTCTGCCACTGGCACGTTTGCCCAGGAAGCCGGCTGGCTGGCCCTGGGACAGGCTGGCGCTCTCGGTCCTGGAATCCTGGGAACTCACGCTTCCATCCCGCTTGCCTCCCGACAATCCGGAGCGGCTCCCCGAAACAGGCCTCTGGTGGCCACGGCACCGGCTGTGCTCTTCGGAAGAGGACTCTGCCTCGTTGTCCTGCACTGAGGAGGGCCTCCTCAAGTAACCCCTGGCTCCATTACTGATATGAGCAGTGTTAGACGATGCTGCAAAGCAGGAGACAAGACAGCCATCAGCAGCTGGCAACAGCTTATCTGCAGCACGACAGCCTTTTCTCAGCTTACAACCCAGGAAGGTTTCACCCGCCTGGAAATTCCGCAGGAAGTTCTCCGCTCACACTGTACCCCCTCCAGTAGTTACCCTCACTCTCCTCCTCTTCATCCCATCTCTGAACACCATCCCAAGCTGGCTCACAGGGGAGACTGCAGATCCCTACCTTTGGACAGCTTGTCCTTGGGCTGGGAGATGACCAGCGTCACGTCCTCAGGAGCATTCTCCAGGATTTCCAAGGCTGCGTGCTGGCTGACGCCTTCCAAACTGGTGCTGTTTATGGATATGAGGCGGTGCCCTGCACAGAAGGGTCTGTTCAGATACAGTCTAACACCTACGCTTTTACCCATCAGTGACAACATGGAGTACAGGTCTGACAACCTCTACACAAGGCACGGATTAAAAATTACTAAACTTCAAGTGATGTTGGAATAGGGAACTCTAATCATGAAAAAAAAAAGTCAAACCCCAAACCACACCACAAAAACTGGTTATATTTCCTCTTTTTAAACCTGCCAAATCTTTACATATTCTGATTTCTACCTTCTCTTTTGTTGTAAAAGAAAAAAGAAAAAGCAGAAATCAGAAGCTAAATGAGCAATACGTAGCTCCATTCAAGACATAGGCTAAGATGAGAAGGAAAAAAAATAAATTTTTCTCCTTCCCCCCACTACAGTTAGGTTATAGTATATGGTTCCATTTAATTTTTAAAAAAACTGAAGTAGGGATATTGAGTTTTAAAAACTTTAAATGACAATTCAACTGCAAGACAGAAAATGGAAAATAAAGTCCTTATCTTTATATATAATTTCAATTTTCTGCTACTTCAAGCTTTATTATTTTTACATTTATTTGTAAGATTGTTGTTTTTGTATAGTCTAAAAAAGAAGCATCGCTACTATTCAGAAATTGTCTGGAACGTAACTGAAGGTCACCATGGTAAGGAACCAGAGCCATAGATGGAATTTTATGCTATTCACCTGGTTTTAGAGTCCCTTCCAAATCAGCTGGCCCTCCAGGAATGACTGAATGAATAAAAATTCCCAGATCAAGTTTCCCTGTCTTCTCTCCACCGACTATTTGAAAGCCTACAAAGAAAAGGCCCAAAGAAGGCAAAAATATCAGTGAACACCGTGTCACTTAACACAAGTCCATCTTTTAGAACAAACAAAAACTTAGTCATTCTAATAAATGTAAAGTAAAAAAAACCCAGACACCTAAAACTTAAATCTGCATGGAAACAGACAGCAAAGCTTTTTGATTAAGCTTTATTGTATATTCTTGTTTTAAGCAACTGATTGAGACTTTGTCTGTTTAGAACACTCCAGCAAAGGCTACAGAAGAAAACTCTGGCAAGAGAAACACACAAACAGGTGACATGAAATATACATTTGCTGAGCAGAAAAAATTTGTTTTCTATCACATAAAATGTTCTGGTTTTTTCCATTGTCTGATGTTTCACATAGAAGTTTGACCCTGGTCTTAAAATCCGAGTTTTCAATGTCCCTGTTTTATTCTGAGGCTTCTAACTTACTTCTGTTCATTCTACCATGTAAACCTGGGACAAATGTTCCAGAGGAAAAAAAAGACAAAGTAGAAGATATCAGGTCTTCTCTATTCTAGATTAAACAACAAACTACCATAAATTGCTTGAGAAAGAAAGAGGAGAAATAGTACATTTCTTTGATTTTTTTTCCTTTTTGCTCAACTTGTACATTACTGTGCAGTGTAAACACTGAGTATTACTGCCTTGCAGGCTTTTTTCCCTCTCAAATTTACACCACAATCTGATTTTGAATGACAGAACAATGTCCTTAAGGACACTTTAGAGAGTCTTCCTAAAGCACAACACTGGCATCAAATTTTTCATTACTCATACAGGGAAAAATTATGTGGGTTTATGAAAAAATCTCAGTGGCAGAGAAAGGAATGTAATGCTAATATCTCATCTCCCAGGCTCCTTAAACATCAAATCAGTGTTCCATCTGATATTACAGGAATAAGGAAAACACTCCACAATTAGCACATAATGCTTTTATTGTGTCTTTAAAAAAAAAAAAAAAAAAAAACACCAAAAAACCAGCATGCATTTAAAGCATTTGTCACAGCTCAAAGCTGTGAGGTTCAACAGAGACAAAATGCAACACTGAGCACGGAGATCAACTTAAAAGGTCAGCTTCTAGGATAACTAGTTCACAATATTAATATTATCCTACATTTATAATATGGAAAAACTGAAAAACAGACTTGCTTAACATCACAGAAAGTGCATTTTAAATGCCTTCAAAATTCAGCTATTGCCTGCACTGCTTTGCTCAGTTCTACAATAAATGCTTAAATACAGACCAGAAAACTTCATTTTGCTTCTGGCTTCTATAAATACATGTCAACAGCAATTTTAAAGCCACTTACCTAAGCCAAACTTTTCATCCTTTTTCAAGTTCACCAAAGTGATCTCTCTCTCTGGTGTGGCAACTCTGTTTTGTGTTGTTTGAAGAGAGTCAACTGTAAAGCCAACATTTCATGATCAGACATCATCTCAACACTTCCATTCAGGTTTACTTTAAAGTTCTTTTCCATTAAAAAATATTACTTCTCTGATAACTTGAAAAGCTGTTTTGATCTAGTGGGTCCAACTTTCACCTTTTAAGTTATAGCCAAAGACAGAAAAAAACCTCCACAACCCTTCTAACACGCTTCCATCTTCAGCAGTTAAAAATAATTTACTCCTCCTAAGAAGAGAAGCTAGCACAGTCTCGTGGAAGGACAATATAATTGACTCCTAGAATCTTCAACTTCATTAGTCTCAAGTCAGGAAAATATCTGGATCTGTGTTTATGTGCTCTGCTCATAGGTAGGGAGGATCCAAACACATTGGTAAAATAGAAATGCAGGGTCATTATATGAAATTACTCAAAGGTTAGCCAATGAGTTCTCTTAATGGTGTCTCTTCATTAAAAAGCAACCAAAATTAGAAACATTTACTAAAACTTCTCTTGCTTCAATTTATTTCCTCATTTGCAACTCCACAAGCTGCTGATTCACCTCTTCTAAAATTTGAGCATCCTCACAGTACAACTCTGACTCCTGAGGTTTCCCATCAGGCTGAAGTAGACCCAGTCATTTAAGAGACCCAAGGAGAATAATTTGTGAAGAAAAAAACTCCCACTAACAAACACCAATCAAAAAACCCCACTCCACTAGCAAACAAAACAAAATACAAACAAATAAACAAGCCCAATCTCCTGAAACTTCAGGAAACACCAACATACTGCAAGTCTGAACTCATGGTCTTGCTTCCTAGACAAGATATTCATTTGGTCCAGGAGTGTCTGGGATACTTTTGCCCTAAGTGGAAGAGGCAATCCACAGCTGCAGAAACCTAATGAGCTCCACACACTGGTACTACCACAGAACAAGTGATGCAGGAGAGTGCAGCATCACCCAGAAAAGGAGTTTTTTCTCCTTCAAAACCACATCAAGTCTAAAGAGTGAAGGAACTAAAAAGAAAACACAGAAGCAGTAACTTCCTAAGTAAGGGGAATGAGCTTTCAAGAGCATGATTCTGGTAGGTAAGAGCACCTTCAAGTCCCAAACTAAACAGACACCATTCATATTTGAAAAATATTACACACAGGTGTCTAAACCTCCCCCAAGAAGCACTCCAAAATAAATACTAGGAAAGGAAATACTAGGCAAAAGTCCTATCTTTGTAACTGGCAGAGGTACTTAAGAATACCAAAGGCACAGGACAAGTGGAACAGTGAAGCATTTGCAAATGACAAACTGACTGAATCAATAACTTATCAACTTACCACTCTCTTTTAATGCTGCTGATGACAGATGATTTTCTGAAGTATTCATGCTAACACCTGTGACATGCATGGAAGTAGTAGACACTGTTATCCATTTTTTTTTTTAAATACAAAAGCTACCAAGAATTATTTCAGTCTTTACACTGTTCACATGAGCTCATTCACAATATCAAGCTACTTATTTTAAAAACAAATAAACATAAATCTAGCTTGTATTAGCAAATCCAAATTACTCATATGCTCTAGTTGCAGTTTAAGGTTCAGATGGATGGTAGCTCATGCAAAGGCAATGAATTAAAGGAAGGACAGAGGTTTGGCCTTTATGACCTTGGTTAACTGCAGATAAAAGTAATGGATCTTGAGCAATGTAGTCAAAGACTAAATTGTCTAACAATATTGGATATTGAATATGCTGAGCCTAATAAACCAATACAACAGGTCTCTTGTAATATTTTGTAAAGGAACAAATAATCTGCTGCAGTAACAAGCAATTTGAACTACTTCTATGTAAGATCATTTGCATATAGAATCATATTTTCTTTGAAATTATCTCAGGCAAGGAAATGTGGCTCTACTTTCAAGAGGATAAAATAATAAATGTACCAATATATGAAAGTACATGAGGGAAGATAATGCTTAAGAAAGCAGCCCTGGCCTTCTCCAAACCTATGAACCCAAAAGTTTAATCTGATGTGCTTCACCATGCAAAGAACCTGTGTCCCTCAGCACAGGCAGTGTGATCCAGCAGGACTTTGACATGTGCCTAAGACCCTCACCAGAACTGCTGCCCAGAAGATTATAGGCAAGCACATGATCATGTTAAACACAAAACTAAAGGCACAGAGTAAATGGCTGCAATCAGTCACTACAGAACCTGCACACCTCATCTCACTGCTCAGCATTTATGCTCTCAGCACTGAAAATGCATCATTCCCAAGTCAGTCCTGGCTCCAAGTGCACTGGAGGCAGATGTGGGATGTCACATGCTGCTTTGTTTACCTTTTTTCAGTTTGTTTATAATGACCCCATCCCCAGAAACTTAACCATCTTCCACTTTTTCTGGTGTCCTCTAACTACAGGAAAGTCAACCAGCAGCTAAGGCTGCAAATAGTTCAGTTGTTGTAGTTTCTATTGTTATAACAGGGAACCTTCTAGAACCAGAAACTGGTAACACACAGATTCCAAACATTCATGTTTAATAACCCAGTGTTAGTTTAAGTCTATTTAGCTGCTCCAAATGGTGTTGTTTTTGGTTTTTTTTTTACTGTGAACTCTCTCTTTTAGTTAATTGTAAGACTACTTGTGCGCACTCCAATCCTTGCCAAGAAAATGGAGTAAGTGCATCTGGCTTACCTCACCAGAAAGGTGTTTTTGTAAAACACCCAGTGTACTGCAAAAAAAATTTAACTAATTTATTACATCTGAAAAAAACCCCCAAAAACAGAAGAAAAAACTCCGAAGTGTGGAGCTACTACTCAGAGGCACTGGCCAATACCCAGCTGATGCCAAACAGTCATTTCCAAAAACCACTCCCTACATCCTTTCCACAGAAAACACCAAAAAAAGTTCAGCCTTCACAAACAGACTGTGAAGACTAGCAAATTATTAGAAGATCCATACAACCAAATTGCACCCTGAAGTGATAAACTGAAAGCTTATTTTCTGCTACAGCTTTTACTTTACACCCTGTGCACAGACTGGTGCTGACCAAAGGAGGATTTTTTTGGATTCACTGCAATAATGGCCTGGATTGCTTTAACATGTGATACTCTGCTCCCACTTTCAAATCAGAATATTACCATCAGTTAATAAATATATCAAAGCATTACACCCAAAGCAATGTTAGAAGTTTGTTAGTAAATACAGTAAATATTATTTTTTGCATGCTGACCTACAACATAGGCTTGACCGGTATCTTCAATGGATGATGAGTCTGATTCATTTTTCTTTCTTTCAGGGCTTCTACTTAAACCTGCATGAGATTTTGAACTTAAAGGGGAGAAGGAGAGAAGGGGAACCAGACAGAGGGAAGAGGAAGTTGGGAGAGGGAAGGATCAATGTAATAAAATAATGGCATGAATAATAAATCAAAACTGATGCAAAATGTACATTGACTGTACACAAAGATACTGCAGGGTGGTCAGAGAGACTCTTACTTGTTCAGTTTTAATGCTCCCGTTGCCAATCCACTATCAAATTTTGGCATTTGCTGAAAGACCCTTCCCATTATATCTTCTATTTTTTTGGGGGAAGAGTCCAAAGCAGTGATAACATTTTTCCTCGGGGGGTAAACAGAGATGTGACTCTGACTCAGATCATGAAACGACTTGCTCATAACTCTGGGTCTTTCCTCCCATGGACTTTTCTCATTCTTGTCCCTAGCAGAGCCAGCAAGTGGCTGGAAGAGCGAGAGCTCAGAGCAGGACAGTCTCTTCAGGATCTCTGCTTGGACAGACAGGGGTCGGACAGCGAGTCTGTTCAGAGTGCTGCTGGCCAGGCTGCCAGTGCTGATGGCTCGGCCCATGTTGAAGCCTTTGACAGAGTCTGCATGAAGGTTCAAGCTCCTAAATGAAGCTCTTTCTGTGGAAATTAAAAAAAACAACAAACCAACAAAACCCAAACAATTAAAGTTACTCAGTAGAGCTAGTGTGACCACCTTGTGTAAAGCATGCTTTTCAAACAACCAGCTCACAAAAAAATGCATTTTCTCGAGATGCTTAGCAGAGGTATATAAACATCCACCATGGGGTTTGCTCAGGAAGCAGTTTGGAGTTCATGACACTACACTAACCTGAAGTCCAAAACCACTGAATATTTATCCTCTTATTAGCATGAAGATTCATATTCCCTGTCAGGCTGCTGTGCCTTTTACAAAGACACATCATCTCCTTCTGCAAAACCAATAATATCCTCAAGCCAAGTGACCTGGAAGACTACACTTCCTTTAATCTGCTCATAAAAGTCTTTTCCAGGATTTGAACAAATAGGGCTCCCCCATCTCCACACTATCAGATGCTACCAAATTTCCATCCATCCATTGCTCTGTTTTCTTTGCATGACTCCCTCCACATTTACAGTAATGCTGAAAGGCCAGCCCAGTTACAGAGCATCAGCGCACTCAGGGGCACTTAAGGACCTCCCCTGCCACAAACATCCTAGCACGAAACAGAAAGTGTTGACTGGGGTTTGCCAGATTTTTTGACTCATTAGCAAGGATTCCCTTAAGCAGTGAGAAACAGGTCTTGGTCTGTAATTGAACTACTGTCAGCTGAGTCGTGGGAACTGTCTGGGTGGATGTTCTTAGCTGAAAGCAAATTCATGATAATACATCTTAGCCTAAACCCCTCTTAATTCAGAGCAAAGCTGAGCAGGGCTCCTTTCTATAACCCTAACTGCCTCCTAAGGCTAGCAGGCTGTGGCTTGGCTCTCACACAAGAACTTGATAAGCTGTGGTAACTTGTTAGCTGGTTAGAGACTTTAAAGGAAATCAGGCCACCTGGACCCCTCATAAACTTCACTGATGTCATGGAGTCAGTTCACAGGGAAGTCTCAGGAAAAGCAGTCCTCAACTGCATATATATTTCTGATTTAGGGTTAACCAGTGGGGGGTTTTTAACCCTATATACATGGGGGAAACAACCTGCTTTAGGAAGCTGCACTGTTAAGTCAAAGGGAAAATTCCACTTTTTGGTACACATCACCCATTAGATTTAATGGTAAATACTGTGGCATTTAGAAAATAGTGTATTTGACAAATGCAGCCTCGGTCCAGCCATTCCAAAAGACTTTACTGCCTCCAAAACCTCAGGCAGGAATTAACTGCCACAGTAACTCAAGCTTCCTCTGTAACAGGTATAGAGATGGTGAAGATTTAGTTGTGGAAGGTATGTTTTTCTGTCCTTTCACCAGGTGAATTAGCATACAACTACCACTTCCTTACCCACACCAAGCACTTCTTCTAGCCACAGCCTCCAGACTAGATAAGCTACAGATGAATAATTTTGCCCAATCAGACCAGAAACCCACAAATCCAAATTTCCTGACTCTGACAGAAGGCATCAATGACAGCTGCACCTGCTGTGTTGCCATCATGGGAAGAGTACCCTAATAAAATGTGCTGAGATCTCTTCTCTTGACATCTTATTTACCCTCTGAGAACACCAAACAGAATTTCTATGGACTTCAGATGAATACTTTCACACCATTAACTACATTATATAGGCATTAGGCTTTTCAAACCTTCTGCCAATCCCGTAACTGAAAATCTCCATGTGCTCAAAACTCATCATCTGTAAGGCTGGGATTTATTTATTTTTTTTGTTTTGTTTTGTTTTGTTTTTTGTTTTTCCATGTGCCCTTTCTGGAATCCAGAATTTCTCTACTGTTATATATGTCCTTTATTATTTTGCTGAGTGCTTCCAACTACCAGTTTTTACTGATATATTAAGGGTTCAATTTAGATTTAGTAAAGTTATAGCAACAGCAATTTTTTTGTTTTAATTGCTTTTATTTTTAATAATCAGTGTGCTGGAGTTAACCATAATGCTGATTTGTTTGCTTCTGATTTCAAGTGATTAGTGGAATCTGGCACCTCTGATTTCCAAGTGATCTGCACTGTACAGAAGCAAACAATTGTTTTCCAGACTCCCACTGCACAACACATACTCCATCTGTTAAGAGCAACCAAGTTAGCCTAGCCAAGAAAGCCCTTCCTGTATTGCTTTTCTCTGCAATTCAGGACAAGCAAACTCTAAATCAGAGAATGGTAAAAAGGCTTTAAGTCACTTAGTCTTATTTCTTTGCCTGAAGTTGGCTGAGCCCAACAGAACAGAAAAAAGGCTGGATAGTTGCCACATGCCTTTTCCCACTCCCACCCCTCCTCTTTTCTCTTTATTTTAAATTAGAGATCACAATATCCGCAGCAATGTGGTCAAACTTCATCCAGCTGCACTGGTGGAAGTCTGGATTAACAGCAACTGGAATGCAGACAGATAACAGGGAACAAAGAAAGTGTGAGCAGGCAGACTGACCAAAACAGCACTTCCAGACCACACTGAAGGCCAGCCAGCCCAGTGAGCTCTGCTCCAAACAATGAAGAAATTAATACAGAGGGGTTTTTTTCACTGATTACATTATCCAATTAATATTTTCTATCTAAAAAGAATGCCTTTACATTTTTCTGTTATGCACACAAGTTATGAAGGAAATGGGAATTATGAAGAAAAGATTAGTATCCATGTTGTTCCTTACCAGGTCCACCCAACATTAAGCAAAATAAAGACAGCTGTACCCACAGCTTAGAGACGGAGCATCATGGAATGTCCCCTATTTTACTTGCACTCCCATGATCACACCATTAATTCCACCTTATCAAACCAATTCCTTTTGCATTAAGCAAAAGGTAAAAGTCCTGTTATTGAAATATCTTCAACATACTTCTGAAAGAAAAGGCAAAAGCCTTTAATTAAAGAGGGAAGTACTATTAGTGACCTGGTTTTAGATTCCTTTTAGTTTAGAGAAGCTGCTGTGTGCCTGCTTTTCTATCTTCTCCCAACTCCTTTCCCACCCCTTAAACAAAATCTAAACAAGCTTAGACAAAAAAACAAAATCTAAACAAGTTTCTTCATAGTATAAACCCTCCAAATGTAGATCTACATATACACAGCACTCAGCACAATTACTGAAGCTCCAATTCAGTTTTCCTCCTTACAAAAATACATATAGATTGCTAATAAAAACTAACACAGCATCACAGTCCTTACCAATGTCCTGAGTGTCTTGGTTGCTCTGTCTGGTTCTCATCTGTAGCTGGAACTTATGCTGGGAAGAGCAGAGATGCAAAAGGTACTGGCAAGTCTTACTATTGTCAGTCTGAAAGGCATGCTTGATGCCATCTGATGTGTTCTGCAAAGTTATTTTCTTCTTCTACACAATGGAGAAAGAAAAAAGTCTAAGACAAATTCTTTTAGCCTACAAAGAATTCTGTGTTTGCTTGTGCACAGTTACAGCATTCAAACTTTCCTGAAGCAAAATGCACTGATGAGAGATTTCTATTAAAACAGGAGTCAAAGGTAATGTGAGATTTATAAAGTAGCTCTTTAAAGCTACTCCTGGGCTAGATGAGAAGGTGCTTTATTACTATTTAATCTGTCTCTGTTACTGTTAGTGCTGAGTAATGACAACCAGAACTATTACATTTTGCAAGATGGGGTTTCCAAACACCCCAAGGAAGTCACAAGGGTTGCTGCCATTTAAGAGAAAAATAACTAAATGCTGATCTAATTACCAAATCTCTCAGTTAATGTTCCAAGTCTTGAACTTATATTTTCAGTAATTTTTAAACTTGAATTTATCCATTCTAGTTAAAACCATCTCACACACAGATGAAATAGGCTGTAACTTTTCAGTAGGGTATCAGACAGAATTAGAAGTGCTGTTTTCAATACCTGTATAAAGGTAAGCACTTGAAGCTCAATGCCTCATTACAAACTGACACATGATCACCAGATTATGGTGTACCCACTCAAGTTGGCTGGTGTTGTCCAGATCAAGTGTCAGCCTGTTATCTTTTATCATTTAACTTAATTACTCTTGGAAATATAACTTGAAAGCAACAGAGGTGCATCTCCTAATTATACTGAGTACTGGCATTTGCCTGTACCCAGTCCTCTAATGCAGGATTCTCAGTCTGGTGCAACTTCACTATGCTTGTCCATGCAAGCTAAGGAAAAAAATAAAACTTTTAAAACATGAAAACTCCAATTTCAATCCCATAATATGACAGCCACACAAAACACACTCAGACAATGCTGTAAAGCTTAATCTGCAAAAATAAACAACAAAAAACTCACAGTAACTGGAGACACAAATATAGATGTGTACACACAGAGGAAAAGAGACCAACTCACACTAAAGGATATTTTCTTGGTCTCTCTCCATGGGAAGCGCAGCACAGGAGTACGAGCACCATTGTGAACTTCAAAAATGACAACTCCTTTGCAGCACACTCCCAGAAGGATTCCTGTTTGGGATCTCTTCTCAGGCAGCACGTGATGAAGGTGAATCCCATATTCTGTGAGCCTCTGACACAACTGCACAGATCAACACAATGAGATTTCTATGAGTATGAATTTATGGCCATTACAAGTTTCCATACCATTATATGAATATTATATATCTCCCTATAAATGTTTCCACACGTGCATATAAATGTATAGATCTTAGCAAAATAATCCTCTCTGCCTGGTGATTCCACTTACTTATAGTTTACAGCTATTATTACAGACAAGCATCAGCTGAGGGTTTTAAGACTTGGTGGTACCTCTTGACCTGCCAGACTACAGCAAATGAACCCAATGGTTATTAAAATCAAACAGGGAAAGCACAAACAGAGAACACACGTGAGTAAATCAAACTTGCACAAAGCAGTTGCTAGCAAGGAACTGTAACTAGGCAGATGCACTTGTTCTTCACACATTTTTTAAAAGCAGAATTAACCTAACACTGCAATTCTGTGATCAAATTAAGGCATCCTATGCAGTGTCACTCACTTTGCACTCCCAGTTATTCACCCCTGTTGTCAGTACTGGTGGTAAGGGACTGACAGAATGAATCAAACAAGGGAAGCTAACTCCCCCCACCACACCCCCAGCCAGGCTAGGTCTTAGCTAGGATCATGTCCCCTACTTTGTTCTCTGTGGCTATGTTACAAGAACATTTCTGTAAAATGAGCAACAGACTTGGAATGGACAAAGTCAGCCGAGTGCCTCTTCCATCACATACTAAGAGATGATGGAACTGTAGTGGAATTACAGTGTAATGATCATTTGGTGTTTTAACAGCAATCCTTCGCTCCCTGAACTCATTTTGATCAAGGGAGAACCTGATTATTACCCCACGAGCAAACACCATAATTAGATTTCTCAATGAGTCCTTTTAGAATAATCCAAATACTGCTGTGGATAATGGCTTTCCTATCATTTTACATAGAACCTGCGCTCCTGGGCAATACTTCTGGCTTGCTTCATACCAAGCATCACACAAAGTACTAGCTGTAACAAATCTTTTTGTAATTTATGAGATTTTCCCCTTCTACAGAAAGCACAAAAGACATGGGGAATACAGGGTGTGCTGTCTCATAAACTTCCTTTAGAGCTCCATGTGCCCCATGCTTCCTTTAGAGCAAACATAGGATCAGTAGTTTCTTTTAGCTGGCTTGAGCTAAGACTACTGATTGGAAAAAAGTGAGAGAACTTCCCATCTGTTACAATTTCTTTCAGCTTGTTATGTGTCCTTTGGACAAAATCTTTTCAGCTTTCTTCCTTTCAGTGTTATTCAGAGCCTAAGTTGTTTTACTGTGCTTTCACTTGAAGTCATGCACCCATATTCCAACAAGGGAATTTTTAAGCCACAGATGAAGGAAGCCAACTGCTGCCCACTTACCTTCAGAAATTCTAACTCTGTCTCTTTTTCAGAGGCACCCACGTAAGTGCTGTGCAGTTTTGGCAGCTCCTCCTTGATGTAGGACAGATCCAGTTTCTCCAGCACTCTTGCTGGGACATAATGTTCTAGTCTGAAATAGGACAAGCCATGCACCTGCAACACAAAATGTTGTGATGGCACCTCCATACACTGCCCTGTGAGCACAACTGAAGCACAAACATCCATTTTTACAAACAACAATACACTGTGACTCAGAGAATCATAAGATTCTGAGTAAGGGGAGGGAATCACAATCTACATCTTGACCCACAGCTTATTTCATATCAGTTTCTCCATATTCAAGCCTGGATCTACTTCCACTGAAAAAAACCAAAAAACTTTAACGGCCAGATCTTGCACTGAATTCTGCAACTAACTGTGTTAGACTTTAGGAACACCTGCTCACAGTAAAACCTGCCAAGAGCATATCAGCTGAGCTTCTAGTCTGGGGCAGAGCCGCAGAGCACGTGTGGCAGAGCACAGTCCAGTCTTTAATGAAGCAGCAAAATCACAGCTCAACAAGATCAAAGGTGAAATTGATGATGTACCTCTGCCTGGTAATCTCCATACTCAGCCTGGAGAGCTAGGGATGCTAATAATAAGGCTGTCTCATCATCACAGTGCATCCTGTCTTCTAGGATGTCCTTCCTCAACTGCAGGTAGTATTGGTGACATGTCAGCGTGTGCCTAGAACAGGAATATAAAACAAAACCATGAAAAACCCCCCACACCGCCTTTGGTACTCCAGTACAGATTAATACTCAATTTCTGTCCATAAATTTAGGGTTTAAGGGACTATAAAAATTTCATACACTCACTGTATGAGACTGACATCATCCACAAAAAACTTTATGCGAAAAAACAGAGTGAAGTTGACAGGAGGCTTGTTCTTCTTCTTTGGTTCTTCTTTCCATCCTTCCGGAGCTACTTTACTTAGCTTTATGTCAGGATCCACGAAGAAAAACTCATTGTCTGCCACAAACATCAAAGAGAAGCACAAGGGTAAAAGCATGAAAACCAAGTATTTGCAACAGATGGAGGATAAAGACCAGATTTAGAACTCTCAAACTGGGCATTGAACAGCAAAGACTTCCACTAACTAACAACGACTTAATAAGCATAATGTCTAAAGGGAATACTGAATAAGGGCAGAAGAAATAATTTAGCAGTTATTCTTACCTCTTAAAGTAGCCAATCCAAAGAAGTGATGCTCCACCAAGCCAATATGTGCAACAACCATATCAAAGACATCTTTGCATATTGTTTTGGTATCACAGGTCAGCTCCAGCTTCTGCCCACTCAGAAGCATCACATTTACTTTTCTTCTGGTGTCATCACTCTTGCCTTTCTTAGTCTGCATTTTGTAAAATGAAATCTCTCAACATCCACACTTGTGATAAAAACACATTTGTTGGTTTAACATGCTTCCCCTGCCACAGATCGTTCAGCAGCCCCTTTCTTACCAAAATAGACTTCGGTAGATCCAAGGAGATGAATGGCTCAATCGTCATTTTCACAAACTCTGGGCCAAAGAAATTCTGAAAATCACAAAAGAGTGTGAATGAACGCTGTGCTGCTGGGACAACAGGCTGGGGCACAGTTAACTCTTGCTCTGCAAATGTAAAAGAGGGACCAAAGGCTAAAACCTGGCAATTACCTGCTACCTAGTCTGTATTATATGCAAAACATCTTCACAAAAACCTCTTAAGGGTTGGGGGACAGAGGGGAACAAACATGGTTAGTTAAAGCCTACATGAACTAACTCATCTTAATGTGATTGACTGGAGACAGATATAGGAATTATTAACCTGCACTAGGGCAACCAGTTCCTGAGTCTTGCTTCAAGTTTTCTTGTCCTTACTTTAAAAAAAAAATTAAAAATATCTAGTTCATGAAAAGCAGCAGCAGAGGGCATCAAGCCATCATCTATTCCACACATCAGACATTGCTTACCTCTGTAAAGATACCTATATACCTCCGTCTCTCTCTTTGTGTGTAATTCCCTATTTCATCCACATCCAAAACAGCTGGGAAAGCAAAGGAGATTTGCACAGGGTGAACTTACGAGCCAAATGAATGCTCTCTCTCTTTACCTTCCCAACTTGTTAATTTAATAACCTCGGAGGCTGGCGGGGCACATTCACATTCCATGAAGAGAAATGCAAATGAAGTGGCTGAAAACACCACAGAACAGCGGAGAAAACCTATGCCTTGCTTTTGTTAGGACGCTATACTGTTTAATTGATGCAATTGTCGAACCTTGCTGCCTGTTTTAGCATCCCTTGATACCACTTTAGGCTCTGTAGCCACTAAGGCCACAAAATCTCAGAAGTTTTACCCTGTGAAAGTAGGCCAACACCACACACCTGGTATTTCATCTCCTGATGACTGCTTATTACAGGACTCGGTTTATGAATCCCACATAGGAGAGTTTCAGTCAAGACACTGCTGTGTTTCAATGAAAACAAGAGTTCACCTGAGCTCAGGGCATTACCCTCAGTTTCCTTTGTGTCATGGCTGTTTCCAGGGCTATTTCCCTCAGTGGGTCTCTGGTGATGTCAAGCATTGAGGATCTAATTGCATCCCCTGGGTAGAGGTTGGGCCGGGACTGCCTCAGAGCCATCCTCGCTTGCAGCTGCATCATTTCTTCTTCCTGCCGCTTCAGCATCACCTCTTGACTGATTAGCTTGCCTCCAAATGGTGCTTCATGCTGCCTGTAGGACAGTCAGGGGGGATGACACATTAGCAGACATTCTGCTGCTTTAAGCACATCCCCAAGTGGAAACATGGAGCACAAACACCAGCCATCAAATGCTACACGAAACACATTTATTCGGCAGCCAGGAGGTTACCTCTGTGCAGCCATCCATCACTGTGGAAAATAAGCAAACACACCAGGTTTCTGCAGCTGCCTGCAGAGCTGCCTCATTTATTCATATGAAAATAAAGGCTCAGTTGCAGTCTGAAAAAATACTCAACACTGCAAACCCAGTGAATCAGTGCAAAATTAGTAGATGTACAAGAAGAAGAGAAGTATTAATGCTTTGCAAATATCTTAATTTCTGTGTTCATGTGGGGACTGTGAAAAAGGCATGCTCAAAAACATGTCATTAAATAAAATACTGGCATAATAGTGTACTTTCTCCAAAATATTGCTTCAACACTTTCTTCTTGCATGAGCCTGATATTTATTCCTTGATTTCTCCTGAGAAGTAGTACAGCTTGAAGTATTTACATTAAAATGTTTATGTAATAACATCCTATATACTAAAGTATTCTAAATATCATACACTAATGTTTCCATAATCTTAGTTTGCTGAAAATAGTTCCTTTTTTTTTAAAATTCCCAAGAATGGCCTGGCTGATATACAGTCACCCCGATGACTAAATTAGAGTCTAAATTCATAATCTGAAGGAAAAAATGTGAAAAAACAAACAAAAATTGCATCAGTATTTCAAAAAAACACAGCAACATATCTGAAATTTCTTTTCTGCAACTATTGATCCCAAACATCCTATCAGTCTCATTCTTTACATAAGGAAAGAAATTCACATCTTGTTTGGGTAAACAAAAGTTAGGAAATGTGAACAACTGAGAAATCAAAAAACCAAAAAAAAAACCAACTTCCACTCCCCTTCTCTCTGTCCCATGCTTACAGGAAAACACCTTCAAACACCAAACTAAACAAAAACCAATTGAGCCTTCTGTAGCAATCCTAAACCAAGAAAAAGCAATGTTCTCCCCTTGTTAACATAACTATACAGAGGCAATTCTTAAAACAAAAATGGACAGGGGAAACTAAGGTGGCTTTCATTAAAAAAGCCCATTTTTTTGCAATTCTAAACTGAGTGTTAATCATGCCACCCAAACTGAGTAAGGAAAAACATGAAAAAGCAAAGAAAATGTTTAGAAGACTGTGTATCATTGCAGTCAGGTTTAGAAATAAACATAAACAGAGAGTAATCGTGCACTGAGTGGCACAGGGCCCTTTGTAGTAAGGTGACATACAGACTTCTTAAAACTACAGTACATTTATGTGCCTACTTCCTAGGAGAACCTAAAGATATATCTGATGAGTGACAAATCTTGTTAATAAGCTAAGAGAAAAATGCACCTGTCCAAGACAGTACACTTGCCTACACTTGCTAAACTGGATGTGCTTTCAAATTTTATTTTCATCTTTTTACAACATTACTAGCTAATACCAATACTTTTTATACTAAAGTGTCATTGGTTAGCATACAAAACCAGCCTTAAAATAAGAAGAGGAAATATAAGAGAACAATGTTAAGATTCCTCAAAAAGAATTTCAGGGAAGATACAGAGTAGTTATGGAACAAATGTATTAATGTAAGCCCATTATCCTTTCCCCTGTGCAGGGCTTTCCACAGCATTTATTTCCCTTCTCCCTCCTCTGGTTTTTTTTTTTTTTTCCCCCTACAAAAGACTGAATAACATGCACCTAAAGGGACAAAGAAACAAAAAAAGGCCTCAGACCTGCCAGCACATGTGCACATGCTTAGCTTTTCACCATGAGGAAACTTGTTAGGATCGACATATATGGGAATATTGACAAAACCCTAAGCTAAATACACCCACAAGCACCCTTCAGATCAAGGTCTAAGGATGGGCTCTGAAATAAAACAAAAACAAACACTTTCTGAACATAAATATCTATGAATTATCAAAGACATATGAAAAAGACATGTTGCAACTGGCTCTATCTAAAAACTTGCTACTGTGAAAACACCTATTGCAGAAAAATATCTTGTCTTTTTAAAACCAGCAATGAGCAGTTTTTATCACTATGTTGGTTTTACCATCTCTGTTGACATTAATTTGAATATTGGGTGGGTATGGGGTGTCCCTGAAGGAAGCTCAAAAACCTAAGGTTTTACAAATTTTCCTATCTTAGTACATAAGTACTACCACCAAACATAAATCTGCATGTTTCGGCATCCTGGGTCAGTAAAACGAACTCTGGCTTGGTCAGACTGCCAGTTTTCATGGGGAGGGAACAACATGATTCAGTCTTTAGGTTCCAAGACAAGGAATGCATCTCTCCTACAGAAAAGGAAATATATTGAAATGAGGAGAGCTCATTCGTCAAGTTTTGAATATGCAAGTGTTATTACTGGAAGAAAGAAAAAAAAAGTCTAAATTACATTCCTAACAGATAGCATCACAGAAGTGTGTTTTGTGTGGTGCTTCATCAGACAAGGACTTGGCTGCTACTCTGTATTTTCATCAGTGTCTGACTGCAAACCAGAACCTCACAGCTGCTTATTAACCTGCAGATGGTAGGGGAGCCCAAACCTGGAAGGCTGACACTTGAAAAAAAAGGGAAGTGAATTCCCTCTTCACCTGGTGTACTTGTGTACTTACCAAGAAATTAGCAGGTATTGGATCAGAGAAGGGGGAAGCAGGTAGGCATTCCCTAATGATTAGTGCAGTGGGAAAGTCAGGAATAGACTGAGAAAGATGGATGTCTTTTGGTAAGGCAGGAAGGGTATGAAAATGTAATCTACTGGAAGGAAAAGGCAACAGAAGGAAGAGATCCATGTCAGCTGCTGCTCCTAGAGAGAAAAAGGAAGAAATAGTAAAGGAGGAAAAAGAAAACAGAAGTAAAAAAGGAAAAAAACCCAAGGAATATAAGAAGCAGAGAGGAAACAAGACACAAGCCATTGCCACAAGGAAAGCATTCCAAGAAGCTTAAAGGATAACAACAGTCACGGACCACAAGAAGGGTAATACTGAATGTCTATGGCTTCTGCTAATTTAACATCAGGGCATGCCCACCCAACAGCACAGGCTGCACCTTCTGATAACTCTGAACACCTCTGCTGCTTCTTTTAAAAGAAACCTCCCTCAAATCCAAATCCTCCTTTTTGATGTACAACTCAATTTTATCAGGATAATTCTGCGGATAATTAAGCACACTGTCTCCAAGACTATGCCACAGGAGCAGTAAAATTAATATGTACTGAGGTATTGATGGTGTCCCTTGAATGCAAGAGAGTGCTCCCAAGTGCACTGAATGAGCACTTAAATGCTCCCAAGTGCTAATGCAATTTAAGTGAAGAATTAAGTGGCATATACTTCCCCAAACTGTGGAATCAAAGCATGTAAACTCTGAGATCCTGCTCCTTGGAACTACTTGTTATCACCAGTTTTACTCTGAAACCTGAGGTTTCTGAATCTATAAAAGCCATGGTGTGTTGCAACACAGAACACCTTAAAGCAGCAACACGCAATGTCCTGGATAAAAATATTAAGTTATCTTCTTAGAAATCCCCCATTTAACTAACTGCCATATTGGATGGAATTCCTTTTACACTTGTTAGCACTGGAATATTTAGGAGCTGCTGTAGTAAGAGAGAGCACACTGTTTTCTATTCAGCTCATATTAGTATTAGGTATAATATAAGTATTAGAACAGGACTGAATTCTGCTTATGGCTGCTGTCCTGTTTCTCAATAGGTCTGCAAAAAAAAAATCTGATAAAACTAGCTGGAAGTCTCATTTTTTTCATCTTGGATATACATACTCTCTGGTAGTTAGATTAAGAAAAAACCCCAACTTGTTCACCTGTAAAAATGGGTGAACAATTATGAAAATCAGTAAATAACTACCTCTGGTACTCTACCATAATATTTTTGTGCAAGTGCAGTGGTATCAGGTCAAGGATACAGGAGATTAAAAAAATACTAAAAAATACCGTATAGTTACATAGAAGTAAAATTCATTCTGTTGCTAAGTACAACAGGTAAGTCTATGCTGTGCTTGCAAAACATATTTTACTTCTAGATTTCACACATATACAAATTACACCCATTAAAGGTACCAGTCTTAACAGAGTAATATAAAATAATGCGAAACAAACCATGAGAAACTATGTGCTGCTTCACCTCAGCATTTTCACTTGCATAATAGGCCTGATTCATTTACAACAATGACTCACAATGTGACTCATTTACATACCACATACTACTTTCTGTTTCTGAAATACTTTGTAAACAGAAACAAAAGTTCTCTAACAGCATCTGCAAATTACTGCTGGTTTAGTTGGAAGCTATAACTACGGGTGCTGAATGGGCAATTTCCTGGGTTCCAGGCAAAGCAGAAGGAAGGTTGACTTAGCAGTTTTCACCAAAGCAAAAAAAAAAAAAAAAAAGGCAAATAAGGGATCAATATATTGTTTCTGTACATACAGTGGCAATAATCTGATTTGCCTTTTTAGTGAGGTGCTAAAACAGCATGAAATGAAACACAACGTAAAAATATACAGTTCTTTATCAGGGTTACATGGAATATAAACCAGTAACCCTTAGAAGTCTGCCATAAAAGGACCTATATTATGTGAAGACAGGCTGGATTCCCATGACTGCTTGGACACCATTAACACATACAGCATTACACAGATGTCATGTTCCTGACAACAAAACTGTGTGGACTCAGTTAAGCTGCACCCAAATACCTCTTCCCTGCCAGAAATGCCAATATAAAGGTTTTTAGATGACTCTGCATTTCTCAGGCAAAGTGCAGGTAGTAAGGAAACCCATTCATCAAATGAGGTAACCAAAAGCTGTACGACCTGCAAGGAGCTCTTCTCGTGCTCACCTCCTTGATATGCAGTCCATTTGAGACCCTGCCTTACCCGGATCCACTTCTGGCACACAATATAGTGCACGGAGCAGACACTCATTTTCATCTCCATGTTCAAAGCATGTCTCTAAGCCCTATTTACTCTTTGCTTTAAGTGAACATGGAGGACACATTCACCAGCAGTGTCACATCACCTGAGACAGGCCAAATCTTTACATGTTTCCAAGTTTTTTTTAATAGGATAGAGCAAGATTCTCCTCCAACATATGCCAAAAACATATAAATGTCCTAGAATATTGAGTAGAGCAGCAATATATTGCTCCTGCTCTACAGCATACAAAGTAAAAAGCTGCCAAAGGAAGGCTTTGTTGCTGTGATGTGATGAGGGAAGATGGCAAGAAGGAGATGTGCCTTTGTTTTTTACCCCTTGCTACAAAAATTATCTGCATAATTTTGATAAAATATCCCAAGGTGACTAGGTATCTGGCAGAGACCAGAAGAAACTTTTAAATCCAAAAGGTCAATGTCAGTAAAAATTTTCAAACCTTTAGAGTGGAACCATTCTCAAAACATAACCGATATTGCAAGATATATTTCTGCTGTATTAAAAAGATGCTGTATCAAAGGTGATGTTCAAAGCTTCGAAGAACCTACTCTTTAAAGCTGTATTGATGAATGGAATTTGGAAAAATGAAACTCACACAGGTGCTATATTTGAATACACTACACAGCAAAGTAATTTTCAAAAAGCATAAACTCTTACTGAATTGGCCTGCTTAATAAGTGGTGAGGTATTAAAAAAAAAATCCAAGCACAAAAACATGAACTAAAGATTTTGCCAAAACAACCAAACCAAATGTATGTCTTTTGACTTATTTCAAGGAAATAAGCATGCCTCCATTTCCTTATTAAATGGAAAAAATCCCACAAATAAATATGTATTAATATCAGCAATTGCAAAAAGTTTGATCTGAAAAAGTATGATTAAAAATAATTAAATAGTTCCAAGCAGAACATAGCCTCTGACCTTCTGACAGTTATAACAACCTGAGTTCAACCCAGACTCTATTAAACATGGGAACTGAATGTGGGCGCCCAACTTACCTCTACATTACATGCATCATGAGACTTTTACTTCAGAATGCAATAAATAATTCCAAAATGCTATTTTCATTCAAGTATTACATGCTTCATTTTTTTAATCTTAACCAGAAGCAAGGATGGGAGTGAAAAACTTCACCTGCAGATTTAGAATACATTCTTTGATAAAGAAGGGTTTCAAAGGGTTTACCTTGTTCTCTGAGAATTAGCTTGACTTGATGTAGAGATATCATCAGCACCTGATAACACACCACTGGCATCATCTCTCTTGAAAGCTTCATTTCTTCTCACTAGCAAAACAAAAGACAAATTAATACCTGGGCAACAAAGCACACAGAGTAATCCCATCTAAACCTCAAGGATTTATCAGTCACATGAGATTACTCAGAAGGAATCAAATTTATGCGTTCTGCACAATGGCACTACAGTATTAAACAAATCAACATTATGAAGTTGATTTCAGTTTTCAGAGCTATCTTACAGTTTTACCCCAACAAAAATAGCTGACAGTTCTTTGAAAAAGAATACTAAGAAAGGCTTAAAAGAAATCAAACTCCTCAAAATTTCATAGACCCATTCCCAAGGTAACATATCTTTTTTGTCAGCCATGAGTTGAGACAAACATGGCAGAGACATCACACAAAACTACTCCAGACCAGAAAGAGAGCAGCTAGCTAACCATGCACCCAGTACACAAAATAATGAGTTAAGAAATCAGTATCTGAACTTCTTACCACTATCCCTGGAATAGGACTCCTCATTATAATTTATAAGGTTTTTTTTTTTCCTTCTGGCAATATATTAACCTATGATTCTCTTTGTAAAATTACAGCTTTTGCTGGGAGATCTTCCTGTAGCAGCACCTGAGATGCTACACTTCCAGCTTGATTTTGCACAGTACTTCACTTCCTCCTCTTACTGTACCTTCAGCAAACAGAGCTGGCAGGAGAGCTCTTGCAGAACACACTAAAGCCACACTGATTTAGAAATAGGGGGTTTTTACAGTCATTTCACTAAGCCCAGATATACTGCTACTTGAAGGCAGCAGAAGGCAGCTCTGTCTTGCCTGTACAAAGTTGGGAGCTGTTGACTTTGGCCTGGAACACATAAACAGCCTGTTCCAAATTGCAAGCAAGCAAAGGGAAATTACAGGAGCCTCAGTATTTGTTACTGCTCCTCAGGCTGCTGGCTCAGTAAGCACAAGGACAGACAATGACAAAGAAGGTTGAGAGAGCAGTGAGGACATAGAGGCTGGGCTGGAATTCTGTGCATACAGAATACATATACTGCAGCTATACTCCAGCTTCCTAACTATTGTTTTCTCTCTTAATTTTCACCAAATGATTTGTCTCCATTTTTTATAATGATTCTGCAAAGATTATTCTTCCTGCCATACATCAGCAAACAATCTTTCATATCATCTCCTGCTTTTTCAAGTGACTGATTTAATAGAAACTACTTAAATTTATCTTATTAACAGCCTGTACTATGTAGTACTTTAGCATTACACTGAAATCCTTGCATATAAATTTTAAACCACTTAACCCTCCTAGTAAAACCCACCAATATAATTATACCATGGAGCTCCCATATAAAGCTTTTGTAATTCACTGTTACTGTGCACTAACAACAACTCCATCATTTTTCTGCAGCATTTTCTGTTATTTAAAAAAGAACACTTCTACTAAAAAGTTAACTAGTTCCAGCTTTTCCTACCAAGTTCCCTCCCAAAGTGCTAAATGTCAAATTAATTTCTGAACAGACTGCACATTATGCTGATCTGTACATGATGTTGTAATTTCATCATCTTAGAACTTTGTATCAGAACAATTATCAAGACTCCTACTAAAGGCTTTTGTGGTCTGGTTTTCCTCTCAAACATTTTCTTTAGGTTTTTTGTTTCTTTGGGTTTTTGGTTGGTTTTTAAACATAGGTCTTACCTTGCCTGAAATCTGGTTCTGAAGAAATAACAGATGGACTTTCACTCGAAGTACTATAAACATCGCTGTGATAAGATTTGTACCTTCTCAAAGGCTCTGAAAGTTTAAACCAAGGTATCAGAAGTAGAAAGCAACAGTCATAATGTAAAAATCAAACACAAACATTTGAAAATTTAAAATATATTTTCAAACCATTTAAAAATGCCTGTGGCTATGGAGTCTAAAAGCAAACACCCAGGGGATGCTGGGCAGTTCCATTCTTTTCCCATGGCCTGAGGTTCTGTGGTCAGCCTGGCCTCTCTTGACTATCCCAATGCAGCCACCTCCTCTGAACTTCCCTCAGCATCACTTACAAGTTAAAACTGGTATAAAAAAAAAAAACCCACTGAGACCCAAGACAAAAACAGAACCCTCCTGCAAACAAACCAGGTGCAAACTCTTGGTGTTCACCTCTTGCATGTAAAAAGCAACCACCAGAACTCAGTCCCTGACTCCTTTATGATGTAAAAAGAAAAAATATCCAGAGAGATAAAGCAAGCACTGGAAAATTATAATTCAGCTCATCTTTGACATCCACAAAATATGATTAACAATCAATTAGTAAGCCCCTAGAGGATATTTAATTAACCAGAACAGCTAAACTGATGTGATGAGAAATCAATACAGCAGTCTCAGTTCCTACTCTCAGGGGACTACATAAATAACATACTGGAGCAATGGACTCCACAGAAGGGGGTATGGACTTGACATTTGCTACCATCTCCCAGAACTTTCCTAAGCACAAGCCAACAACCACACACAGAATGTGCATAAAAGCAGAACACACGCAAAAAAAGTGTCTCTACATCTTGGGAATACCAATGCTTCTCTGTCAAAATGAGACAAAAAAACCTCAGGTGTCCTTATTTGCAGAAGGCTGTTTCTGGTCTGACTAGAGTTAATGTTTTTGAAAACAAAAGCAGTGATATAGCAAAAACACATGTAACTGCTGTGAAAACAAGTGCCAGTCACTACAGCAAGGAATATGCAATGCAAGAATACAAAATGGGGAACAAATGAGCAGATGTTTCTGGAGGCTGCAACAAGGATATCAGAAGTTCCAACTTTTCACACCCAGAAAACAAAACGTGGTGAAAAATTCTGAGGGACCAATAAACCTGCTGCAAAACTTCTATCAGGTCAGATGACAGAATTCCTACTCATTCCTACTACTAATACAGAATTCCTACAGAAGTAGGGAAAACTCCAAATAGGAAAGAAGCATGAAAAGAAGTAAGATAATGCAATACTCCAAGAACTAAAGACTAGTCCGTGTTCACTTTGGACTACCCATTTCCAAAGCCTTCCTCTTTAAAAGCCAGTATTTCCCCCATTTTTACCCAGCTCACTTGGGCTGTGTAGGGAATCTTTAAGAAAACTGGGAAAGGTAAGCAAAGCTACAAATCAACTCATGAAACCAACAGGTCTCACCAGCCCATTACAGTTGCACAGTTTAGTGGGACAAAACCCAATTTATCCAAAGAACATTTTACCATGTAACCCTCAGAAAGGAATAGCATGGACCTACAGCAAGATGAAAAGAATCCACTGGGGCTGTGTGGGAGAAGTGAGGTTGCTTCAATCTTCCACAATGGCTACTTTCAACGTTGTGGATTTTACAACAAAGAAATCTGCCCCCAGTCTAGCAATTACTTGTCTACCATGGGAAATAAAAACCAAATTCAGTGGGCAGCTTTTGGAGACGTGTTTTCAAAATGCTCCTAGCCCTTAAGTGAGGCATCAATCCACACACAACACTGGAGCTACAGTACTGAAATTCTTAACTAAAACCAGAACTCTTGTTTCCCAGTAGTTTTATTAGCTGTAGGTTTTTCAAGTCTGCTGAAGTGACTTTAAAGCAAGATGATGGAGAGGGAACAATAAAAAATGATGTGAGATTTTAAACAGATGTATTTTTTTCCACTTAGTCAGCAGCCAGGGCTTCTCAAATTGCACACAAATTATGGCTCCATTCTGGTTCTTTGAGACATTAAATTTTGGAAAAAACCAAACCCGTGGTAAAACAGAAATATGCAGTTAAACCACGAGACAAGTGTTTGTAGGGGGTGGCATGCAATGGGACTCTGCAGGGTGTTTGATTTCTCCTGACTCATCCTGTTAGCAGGAGCTGGTGCCATGCTGTAGACCAAGAAGTCCAGGAACCAAGAAACAAAAAGCAAAATTTCCACACACTGTTTATCTCAGTGTTGTCACAGACCCCCAAAGAAGGCCCAACAAGGCTCATATCTATTCACAAGTGGAGCTGGAGACAGGACCACACTCCTGTCTTGTCACATCTTCTCCCTAATCAAGACCACACAACTTAACCCAAGAACACAAGCAAAGGTATTCTTCTCATTGGCCTGGAAGCATTCAACAACCTTTCCATGCTGGGCTACCAGGCAAAGTTTCAAGGCAATTAAGAAGCTACACCCTGAAATTTAATGTAAATCCTCTAGATTTATATCCATTTTGCTCAGTTTAGAGAAAACACATACAGATGTGGAACTGTTTGCTGCTGGGGCATCTTCCTTCCAGTTCTCTGCTGGCCTACACAACAAACATCTGTGTACACCCGCTACACATCCCCTCAGCACTCTTAACCAAGTGCCTTCCTTCCAGGGCACAGACAGAATATGCACTGCAGACCTGCAAATACTGCATTAAAATGTAAATATTGAGAATAATCTATCTATAATGCTTGCACAGTCATCCAAATAATTTATGCTCTCTCGTCTCCTCCAGCAAGTTCTCCTCAATTCTAATGTATCATATTAGGATTTAACTTCAAAGAAGGCACTTGGATCATGTCCAAGCTAAGCTTCTAATTAAGAATTGGCTTCCAAAGGTCACCAAGTCCCAGTTCTGGGATCAAATGAAAGTTTAGCTTTTCATACAGAAGTTCCAAAAGTAAGGACTAACTTCTATACAAACTGTCTGGCTGGGAAGGAGCTGAAAAATGACAACAAAAGCTAAAACTACAATAAAACCACTTATCTCCCATATTTACAATTTTCCCTGGGGATTCCGAATGGCCTTGGTTTTCTGTCTTAGTTTCTTGGGGTGTTTTTTTGGTTTGTTTTTAAAAAAAATTATAGTGACTGAAGAGAGACTTCAGAACTGATTTAATGTCTACAAACATGAAGTACATTGTAGCAAAAATAATAGTATCAGTTACCTTCCTTAACATTTCACTGCTTAGATTATATCTTTTACCAGAACACTTTGAACAATTTCATACCTTAATAGAAAAAACACCATGAGTTTAAGCATGTTTTAAGAGTTCGTAAGTAAAATTAATATACAAAATTTGTACTAATAAGCATGACACAAAGGTAGACGATGCATAACAAGTTGGAGAGTCTGTCTTTTTGCTGCTTAGTGCTCCAGTGGTGCTTTTCCAAGTTCCCTATCAAACCCAGCAGAGCACAACCTCCCAGCACCTCACACAGCACAAAATAACAAAACACGCTATTTACGCAAGGCGAGACCTGCAAGCCCAGACAAGTCACTCACAGAGAGCCTCGCCTCAGCCAACTTCAACAGAAATCAGAGAACCGCATTCAGCTTGGAATTTCATTATCCTGAACACCAGTCACATCAGATACACAAGCTTTCAAATACACATCATTACAGAATTATTTCTGGCTGCACAGAGAAGGCGGCAGAATTAAACCGACAGTTTCGTGACAGGGAGAGAGCTCTCGTTTGCCCTTTGAAGTTTACTGGTGGGTGCCTATTACAGGAGAGTAACACCACTTAAAACACATTAACTGTCCTTCAGGAGAAGCTGGGACTCACTTCTTTCCCATGAGTTAAATCAATAGATTAGATTCGTATTTGCTTTTCCTTTTCCTCTTTTCATCTAAGAAAACTTGAACTATCTTATGCAAGCCAATATAGGTTTAACAGGAAGGACGCTGAGATCCAGTTCAAATTCCTGGTAGGGATTCACATCCAACAACTGACAGAGGAAGCCATCCCACTCCGACTTCCAGGGAACAGGCTCATTCTAACTTGCAAGATTTCCACCACTCACATTCCACATGAGAAAGCATGCAGTCCAAATCATCAGATATCCAGGCAACCCCCTAAGGAGCCCCATCTGATGCAGAGGGCCTGGAAGGATCTAATCTACCTCAGATTAGATGTAGTCTAATGTAGAAAAATGTAGCCTTGGAAAACTGCAGAGAGCACACATCTCTAGTGCTAGGCTGGAAAGGAAAACAGAGAGATTAACAATAACAACGCCAGGGTCTGGTAGGAACTCAAGAGTCCTGTATTTAGAAAGACACCTTTGTTTTCTGGATCTGCATCATGCCATCTGGGATAAGGTATGTAAACTAACACAGGCCCAGACAGAGTTTGTCTAACAAAGTTGTTTGCCTGTTTTAATTTAAATGTTTTATCTGACTGAAAATGTAATGTATTGACCAGAAATTGACAATCTCGGATTGTGTGAGCTGCTGAAAGCTCGATAGATGAGATAAAGCAGATGCCATTCTGCTGTGCAATTATGCAATTGTAAGAGCTAGTTTACTACCTAAGGTTAAGCTGTGAAACTCAGCACAAAGTAATAGTTGCTGATGCCACAGTACTTGTATTCTACAGATACCCCACAAATACCTTCTTCCTTGAAAAGCCAGTATCTCTTGTCTCAGTAAAATCAACAGCTGGAGTTCTGTAACCAAAATAGCATCAGTCCATTATCCTACCTGTCAGATTCATTAAAATTATTTCTGAATATTGTTTTACTGGACAGACCAACCACATGAGAATCTATTTTGCCACAAATGAATTTAAATCACACTGCAGCACCACAGAGGCATGTGCAAACTGCCCCTTCCTTTGCTTTCACATGCAAACAGATGTGCCATTGTACATGTCTCCAATGGCCCACAGTGAACTCAGAAACCCAGAACACAGAACTCAAGAGAAAAAGGAAGTATGTGCACTTCAATGAATTCAAAGTGTTAAGTTTGTAAAGTAACTATTCATTTCCCCCCCGCTCCTAAATCCTGTCTCCCATTTAAACCACTTCTACAGAAGCTCCCAAATTCAAATCTCTGGGGCTTAATCTGCGGGGATAAATTTGCTACCGACAGCTGCCTCATTACCTGCAGAAATTTTCCCTTATTCAAAAATGCACCTTCAAACTAAGAGAGCATCTAAAATACAGGCAATTAGAGTATCCCTAACTGTAACCTTTAACTGCAACCTTCCCAGCTAAACACAGGCTGTCACAACATGGAAATTTTATAAATGGGGTCCAAATGAGTCTTCAAGGTAGCTAACGAGAAGTTTCATGAGATAAACACAAGGAAGAAGACTTAGGAGGAAATACTCTTTCTAGAAATATAGACTATTACTGCCTCTTCCTGCTGATTCTATGAAGCAAGAGCAATAATTGGACAAATACCATAAAATCTGAGGACTTAATAATCTGGGTTTTCTGTTGCACAAAAAATAAAGGTAGAAATAGAGAGGAATAAACACAACCTGTGGGTCTGGAATTTACATGGTTCCCAATTGCAAAAACATTTAACAAAGGCTTGAGAATATTCACAAATCACCCCCATTTCCCCACCCCTGGATGTAGCATTCCAGAGCTTCAGCAAGATCAACTTTTTCAGTAGCCTCCCATCTGTGCCCTGTCTGCTATTTCAACCCACAGCCAGCTATATTACTACTCTCACGCTGGTTTTGTCCTCCTGTATTCCACAAGGACATGGGCAAGCTTTATGCTCCCTCATGCGTGTCACTTACAACATCCTCATAAACAACACTGCATTTAAAAACATGTTTTCAAAAGGATACTCATTCACTCAAGTAACACATAAACCCTTTCACTTTGAATTATGCATTCACTCAAAACAAACAATGGTGGGAGGAGCTGCCTAAGCAAAAGGAGCGGTTCAGACAAGGCTACCATTACCATCTACTGAGCCATTAGAAGGCAGGCCTAGGATAGGAAAACTTGAGTGTGTGTACACTTCACAAGGGTCAGGAGATACAATCAGTTTGGTGGGAGAGAAGGCAAAAAAAACTGGAGCATGGGAGAACAGAAAACACCTTCACAATCTTGAGCTGCAATGCAAGCTTGCAAAATGTAAAGAATATGGGCCACTATCAGCAGGTGCCCAGGCAGCAATTTCCAAATTTCAAAAGAACACTGAAAACAAAACCTGCTCTGTGGGTACAGGTAAGATGTTTGGGTTTAACACCTAACAGCTTCTTAACTCTAACAAATTCTAAGGTCACAAAACCTCCATAACAAAACAAGAATGAAGAAAAGGGCAAAAATGAAGAACTTACTGTCTTGGTAAAATTAACACATACTTTTGGAGTCTCTTATTAGTGATCAGAATAGGCTACACCATAAGTCAAATAGCAGACTCTTGGCCTTGCCCCCATCTGGCTAAATGGCAACTAGTCATAAACAATCATCTTCAGTATAGAAAAGATAAACAACCTCAACCCTGAAACTGTACAGCAGATTAACACAAGCCAGCAAGTTCAAGAGCAAGTCAGTCATGGTCCTTGGAAGCCTTTTGAGGCTAAATCTGAGATGTTCTAACAGTATATTATAGTGCAATTTAGATGGTCTGCAGCTCACTACAAAGTACTACAGCACAGCTGTAATTAAAGCTGTCATTCTTTCCACTATAAACTCTGTTTTTCATGAGTTTATAATTTAGATTGTAAAAATCTGTTCTGAGTGAAAGCTTGGCAAACCAGAGTCTGTGCATAAGAACAATTTCTTTTTCCAAAGCAGTCAGCTCCTTAAGTTTTAAGAACAACAGAAAAGTTTTCCAGCTTAACCCAAAGCAAGTTAAAGAAAAATAAGCCATATGTCACTTAAATTCCTTTGTAGTTTGAGAAGTTTTATCTCGCCAAGTTCAACTCACAGAGAGTCCAATGTCACTTCACAATTCAAAAATGGAAAAACAATGTATACAGCCAAAAGCAGAGGCTTAATACAATTTACACAGGCTTAGCTGTAACCTAGACCTGGGCTCAACTGAACTGAAAATATCCCCAGACCTACCAAAGAGAAGGCAGATTGTCTCTCCTCTGCTACCCAACTACGACCCTCTTTCCCGTGACTCCTCACCCGTTTCTCCCCCTCCAGACTGAACTGAACCCTGATTCCAAACTGCATGAACTTTTGAAGTAAGTTATTCTTCTTCTCTGTTTTTCACTCATGCCTCTCAGCTGCACTGGTCAGAGTAAGAGTAATTCCACACACACTTGACACTTGATAGTGTTGGATGTGGAAATATCTGTCTACCCACTAAGTACTTCAAAATTACATACAACAGTAACACGCAAAGACTCAAGACTGTATTTTTCATTTCTTTGACAGACGAAACTGGCAATAGACTTTTTATGGAAGATCTCAAGGGACATGTCTTGTGTAAAGAAATATAAGATGGGTATGGAACAAAAAAAGGAAAAGGGAAAGAAGTCTTAACAGACTAGCAGACTTTATGTATTAAGACTTTTGTGAATCTACTCACTAGGGCAGAATAGATACTTCCAGACAGGTTTCTCAAGCCCTATAAGACATAACAGCAACTAACTCCTATATGAAAAAGCATTCATCATCCATCTTACCAGAATACTTCTTTAAACTGGCTCATTAAAAAATCATATTCACAACTAGTTTCTGGTCCAAAAGATTTTCTTTAAGTAGTTAATTGACTGAAGAAATTGAACAATTGAGAGCTAAAATATAACAGTAAAGCACACACGCCCACCTTCAAGAGTGAAACACACCTTCCTTGAAAATAGAAAACTCTGAAACTCAGCTACCTGTTGAGAAAGTGTCTTTACTTTTTTCCTAGCAAGTAATTCAGAAGGATGGGCAGTGAGTCATTGGCTATTACCTCAATCTTCCCTGTACATGTTTGTCACTCAGCTTCTGAGACTCCTGAGGCCCAGTCCCCAGTCTACTTTGACTGCACTTTCACCCATTCCCCTTTACTAATCGAGTAGTTTCACACATCTGTCGATCTCAGTTTGCAAGGCATGGGCATGTTTTGTTTTCTGCCATCTCCCAATCTGCTGAATGAGAATGATAAACCCATTGCTCATCAATGGGTTTGGCCATGCTTTTGGTTTTGCTCTTATGCAACACCAACCAGCACAAAGCTGCACTCCTGAACAACAGGACTATTGAACTTTCCCAATGCTGGGAGTGGCCTCCTCTTAAACTCTTAAACTCAGCTGTCTATCTCCAGAGATCCCAGTTGACTCATAAACTTGAGATGGACCCTGTTGATTTCAGACTCTTAAACCAAAAGCCAACCAAGCTTCCCTGTAGCTCATCAGACATCCTGGTAGATAACAACAGATAGTAAACTTCCATATAGATAAACAATGGTAACTCCACAGGGCTGCTTTCATCTATGTTCATTTCTTCACACCATAACCTGACCCTCATCCCCTCATCGGGAGATGCTGATCCAATAGCACAAGAGAACTCCAGCTGTACAGAAATCACAGCAGATTGTAACCTGCCTATGCCATTTCAGTAACACTCCTCCTCTTGTGGAACAAAAGGCTCACATGCACAGGAAAGGATCTGGCTTCCATGCTAATTCCAATACAAGCATCTACCAAGATGGCTACAAAGGGCATGAGCAGGCATTTTCAGAAATTCAACCTTGACAAAAGGCTTTATCGTCTCTCCTTACTATGGAGGTGTTTATCTCAGGCAGAAGAAGGAGGCCAAGGTGGGGTGTGTTTTCACAGTTACTTCTGTCACACAACAGGCAGGCTAACTCACGAGTCTTTGAGTGCACCTGAGTAAATGCCTGAGCCAGCTCTGTACATACAGCTCTTGTACCATACACCTTGGATGACCAAGTGATGTTTTCTGACCCAGCACAAGCAGGATCCAGCTCTGCTCTCAGTTTCTATCCAACTGTCTCAAACTTACATCCCCTGAAAATCACCCCACAAAACCAAAGAAAATAAAACATGCAGTTCTAGTTACAGGGTTCTGCATCAAGGTAATTTTATAACTTTCCCATAACAATTACGATGACTTGTTTTTCCCCCATGCATTTTTTTAATGAACTGATGGAACTTGGTGAAGTGTTCCCACTGAAGAAGACCAAAAAAAAAACATATTTAAGGGCTACAGTCCAGAGTTATACAGCAAAAAAACAGAGATCTGGACATTAAATTCTGCCTTTCCTCAGGGACATAAATCCATCTCTATCAGCTGGAGATGAGAATCTTCCTTTGAGAAAAATTGCTTGACAATTGGCTGTTACCAGCTTTTTTTTTTTTTTTTTTAAATTGCAATTGATTAGCTTGATACTGGTTAGAGATCAACTATTCTGAGTGAGCAATCTGGACAACGACATTTATCTTCATTGGCAACAGATGCTCTTTACTTCACTTTATGCAAAAAAAAAAAAAAAAAGATGAAGCAAAGACCTCAGCTGTTTCAAGAGCTGCTACAAGAGAACTCAAATTTATCATAATGAGGAATCTTTGTTTGACGACTGAAATACTGAGAAAATCAAAAAGCTCCACTAACCTTCTACATTCATAGCTTCCCTCAGAAGCTGCAACTTCTTCTGTCTCTCTCTTATCCTGTCAAAGGCACTTGATATTGCTGCAGAAGTTGATGTCTCAGGCATGTGGCACGTTTGGTCCAGTTTTTGTGGTCCGAAGACGTCCAGTGCTATGCTCCCATCAGAGTATCTTGCTTCCTTGTTTCTGGCAGCAGTAGAAGTCCGTACTGTAAATGTTTCACACTGATGGCTGTGCCTGTGAGGTCCTCCAGCATGGTCCCTCTCAGCTGCCTTGTCAGTAGCACAAAGCAAATCTGTGGAAGAAGCCCATATTTTCCGTTTGGGAGGGACATCTGTGTGAAGGTGACCTTTTTTCTCAAGCTCATTGGTTTTACATCTATGAGGACAGAAAACATCTTCCTGACCCGAACTGTAATCTGCAGAAATGCCCTGGAAAAATTCTTCCTCGTCTCGTGTTCCTCTAATGGACAGAAATCCCATAGACTTGCTAAGTCCTTTGTTAAGGGTGGTCTGTTGAGAGAAGTGAGCTCTGTGTCCATCAGGTGCATCACCCGTCAATGTTTTTCCTGGAATAAGGAGACATTTCATACATGTAATTTTCTACCTAATACACAGGAGTCCAACATAAATTAGTCAAAGTGTATGATGAACACACGCTTGGGCATTGGCTTTACCACACAAAGCATTGAGAAGGCTGCTCCAAGGGCTTCCTCAGTCAACAAAGACAGAAATACAACTGCTTCATACATGATGACCATTTTATTTCTTTTATAGCTAAAAAGCTCAAGGAAAAAAATAAGGTCTGCTATAATTCAGTATGAACATTAAAAACCCCCAAACTATCACATGATTGCTTAAAGCTGTTTTCTCATTAGTTTCATTTTCAAAATAGCCTGGACTATCACCAAAAATACTACTTAATAATCAATCTGAAATCAGCCATTCCTCTCACACCCAAATACACCGCCTACAGGTTTTAATAACAAGTCCAGGTTTGTTCTACAGATTTACAGATGCCCTGCAACAGAGTCAGCAGTAAGAAAAGAATGACTGTGTACTTAGGAATTATAAAAATCCTGGATCTCCCTCTAATGACTAATTTTGGTGACTATGGTCTCTCCTGGTAAAGAATACTCAAACAAAACCAACAAAGCTTCCAAGGTTAAAATGATTCTATGAGTCTGCACCCTTTGAGTTTCACTAATACATGGATCCACCAATACTTGGGAAGTTTCTCTTCTCCCTATCCCTTCTCATCAAACTACTTCCAGAATAAAAGAAACTGCTAGAGGTCAAACCATATCAATGAAATATGTTGTCTCTGAAGAATATCATATCACAGTGACCAAGAAATTTTGACCCAGGTGGAGTCAGCATGGCATGTGACTGGCCTTCCTTTAGAGCCAGCTCCATCTTCTTATTGTGGTATTCCCATGTACCTTCTTTAAGAAGGAGCAGCCTTGAAGACTTCACTGCAAAAGTAAGCAGTCATGAGTTCAAAGTAAACACTGTGCTGTATCTACTACTCTTAAAGAATGCTACACGATCCTGCCTGCATCGATTGAAATTTACTGCCCCATTTGCACAGCAGGCTCCTGGTGATCTTTATCTAGAGTGTTATCCTTCCAAACAGAATTTCACAGAATGCTTTAGGGGTGTTTGGAAACGTAGTCACTAATGCTTTAAAAGCTTATGGCTTTTAAAGGCGTTAACACCTTTCAACTCCAATATTCTTCTTCAAGAAGGGCTGTGCTTTTAGTTTGTAGTTTTTACTTCTGTAATATTTAACTAACAATCAAAACCAGCAAGACTCAAGCCAAATGCAGCCAAGTAGCCCCTTGCTTCTTATTACCATGCAAATACATGATGATAAAATGTTAAGGTTTGGATTGTCTAAAAGGTGTCTTGTAAGAAATCACACACAATTCCCACATGCTCTAGCCAAGAAAATAAAAAACACTTTTGCTACTGAGAACAAACTAATTTTCTGAAAGGATCTGATGCCTCATTACGTGTTTTACAAAGATAGCTTTAATATTAAACTAAACATAATTATCTTTGTGGTCAAGTAAATATTACATTATTACCTTATTCTCAGACTATACATCATGCTAAGGCTGGTAAACTACGTATAATATTCACACACAAAAAAACCTTTTAAAAACTAGTGTTCATTGTGAAATTCCCACTATCCATCTAAAGCAGTGGGATGATATCCACTCTGCAAACACATTCTTCACATTCATGTACATGCACCAAGGACAAACATTCCTGAACAGGATTTTAACTCAGTCGTTTGTGAGACAAAATGTTTAGTTTTTTGTCTCACAAAAAACTAAACATTGCAGTTGGCTTTTTAAGATGGCCAAGAGAAACACAAATCAAAAGGAGCTCTGAGAATCCTCCCCAGTAATGAGAGTTCCAGGATAATTTTAGGCCGGAAAAAACCAAAACAACCTCCTCTTCCACACTGTAAAAAAAACCCAAACACCCACTTCTTTAACACTAAAAGCATTTACATGCAAGGTCCTTACTGAACAAAACAAAGGCAAACAAAGCAGAAAGATACCAAGAGAAGCAGGCAGCTGCAACTCCCATACACTACCACACAGCTATGCACACAGGATTACTTGGTACAGTATCAGTCATGACTCAGAAGAACATTCTTGCTTCAAAAGATCATTTAGGTTGCTGCACACTGATCTTGTTACAGGATCACATGCATTGAAAAGAATCACAAAGTACATTTAGCACCTGCAGGTATCGTCACCACAACACTCCAGAGACACAACCTCTCTTGCTGTGTGCTGGTGAGAGCTGCAGCTGAAGAGCCCTCCTGTCAGTGAAAAAGAATGCTGGGGGCAAGGAGCACCCTCCTCACCACCAAAGCTGTGCTTCCCAGGGACTTGGATATGCCAGAAGTTATTTCCTGTCTGCACAGAAGCACTGAAGACCCAAGCTCCTCAGCCTCAGCACACAAGAGATGCTCTCTGCTCCCCACATCAGTCACCTACTGGGCCTCCCCTAACTAGCAAAGTGAAGGCCATGGGCACTGTCTCATGGGCAGTGGCTAGGGAAGTACTCATGGCTGCAGCTTTGCCACTCAGCCAGCCAAGGGCATGATGAGACAGGAGATGAGCTGTCCTGCCAGGAAGCAGCGTAGGAGGTGTTCCACTTCCACGCTGCTCTTCCACTCCACAGGTCTAACTCAGATCCACATTGACTTCAGCAGTCAGCAAGAGATTTCTACATAGTACCAAAATGAATCTACAGCTGGCCTCAGTATTCAGGCTTGAGACTGCAAAATTCTCTTGGAAGGCTTTCATCTGTCCTTTTTTACTCTCCCCATTCCCACTTCTGCTTTTCATTAGCCCTGCCAATTCTTCCCACCTCTGCAAAACCCATCCCTCTCTACGTGACATTATTTCAACAAGCTCTGCCCAAACTGACTGACAGTGCCAACATGAGCTGGTTAAAAATCATCCTCAGACAAGTGGAAAAAATGAGACTTTGGGGCAAGGAGTGCACAGCCTGGGTATCTTGAGAGGGCAAACTGAAACAAAGCAGCAATAGAGAACTTTCGGACCTGTACTTTATCCCAGCCAAAACTGCATGCTGCTTTTAGCACCAGAGCATAGAGGCCAAGGATCAAGGGCAAGACTTCTCAATACAGAAGTAACTCAAGTGCAAATACCAGTAGTAAAATTTGATTAGGCAACCAGCAATCAGTCCAAGCCAATATATCTGTTTTTAATAAGGTAAACCTGTCCTCATCCCTTCTTCCTTTTTTGAAGTAGTATTATAGACTTTGTAAGTCACACGATCAACTGTTAAGGTATTTTCACTTTTTTAATCCTGGACTTTCTCCACTACCTCAGCATTACTTGGTTCAAGAGTCTTAAATAACTGCAGGAAGTTTCTTTCAGCACAAGGCTCATGTATCCAGATTCCAAAAAAACAGTACACCTCCAAAACAGAGCAGACAGGAATAATACTCCTTCTTAAACACATGGATTTTCAGTTGAATGGCATGCTCCAGTCCAAACTGATTAAGTCAATATGTGGTTCATTCTTCAGCTTTTCCCTCCCAGCTTTCATAATGAAAAGTGTGAAAAACTGAAGGAAAGCACCACCAGCAAAAATCTCTATATAAGGAATAAATATCTAACTAATGATCAAAAGGAACCTGCATAAGGGAACTTGTATGTCTTTATAATGTAAGACTCATGCTACAACTTTCCTCTTAAAAAAAAAAAAAAGTTTTTATTTGTAATGGGAACTCTGGAGACCTATCCCAAGTATCTTGGCTCGACTGAAGACATTAATTACACCACCTGAGACCACACAGAGCTACTCCAGGCTTCAGTTACCCAGGTGTGTAACAGGACAGAGCAGTGCCTCCCTGTTTGTCACTGAGGGTGACAGAACAAGCCCTCAGCAATTAAGATGCAGCATGTAAGCAATTTCAAAAGGAATACTTTCCTCTTCCCCAGTTACTTTTTTGTTGCACTAAACTCTCCTTCTTGCTCACCTGAAGAGTGTATGGGCTCTTGATTCCTCATATTGCCCTTGGGTGTTTATCCTCCACTTGATGTTACATTAGTGCAATTATTTATAATTACTGTAAATAATTCAAATGCAATTATAGTAACTGTATGATTCCAGTGTATAATATATAGTGAGGGAATATATACAATAAAAATAGTAATTAATCACCAGGAGTTCACGATTAAATTCCCTTGTGGTGCTAAAATGAAACTCTACTTTTCCACACGCACCTTCAACTGCCAGATGTTACATTTGCTAAATAACCATAGATCTGCTTCCTTCTTCCTTTGGTGTTTTCAGCTATGAATGCAACTACACCCTCTTACACCAGTGTCATTCACAGACCATCTTCCACTCAGGCTGACAGTAATCTCGTTGATTTTCCTCTGAGAGAGGGCTGTTGTCTAACTAAATCCAGCTTGTCTGTGATTACTTGTGTACCAGCTTGATCATACAGGCAATTAAGCCAATATTAAGTAAGCACAAACACTGTTGGTACTATCACCTACCGTATCTGGTTTTGCTGCCTAAACTCAACTCAGTTTTCTTTAGTCTTTCTGCCTGCCCCTTCCTTTCGTTTGCACAAAACAGAACACCTTTTTCAACTCTATTGTGGATTTTGACTTGTGGATGTATGTAGATGCACACATATGGGAGTGGGGGGTGATTAGGAAGAGAGAGGGGCTGGGGGGAGCAGGGAAAGACTGCCCACATGTGCATGAGAACACACATGAGAACATCACTGCCAGATTGGAAGGTCTCAAGAGAGGAAATTATTATACAAGAGTTTAAAAAACATCTCCCACGCCATCTTTGTGCAGAAAACAAAGCAATAGAAAAAACCTCTTTCTCCCCAGACAATGTGGTTAGTTTCTAAAATATGAGTGGGTAGCTGATGGAGGAGTTGGGTTTGCAATCCCTTTGGGGCAGGCTAAAAGCCAAACAGAAGACAACAGAGCCAGATGTGGCCTGTGGGTTGACTGCTAGGAATGGCTCCCCCTCTTTTCTTTTCCTTTCTAAATTATTGAGAAAAATCCAAGTTTCAGATGGAAATACTCCTGAACAATGTATTCTCTGTGAAGGAAGAATTGAACTGGACACAAGGACTGCTGAAAGCACTATATGTAATGGCCAAATTATAAATCCCTTATAACAATTTGCATTCTGCTCTGGACTGACAGCTCTTCTATCAAAAAACACCAAACAGCTCTAAAAACCAGGCATCTTGTTCAGAACAGTGGTAGTGAGCCTTGCCAAGCAGCACTTCATATTTCATAAATGCAACATTTTACCTCTTCCCTTCCTAGGCACCTCTGCAAGAAAAGGCAACCACTGCTCTTTCTCACTCAGCTTTATGGGGCAGGTTTTTTTGGTACATTTCTCAACCAAGTAGGTAAAAGATCCACCTAGCTACTCTCTTCCTAGATTTTTGTGTATCCCAGGAGAAGCTTGGTGATACAGCTGCTTTTCGGCACAGAGACAGCATTTGGCACCTCTAGATTGGTTTCCTCCCTGATCTTTGTGTCCACTCTTGTTTTATCTTCAGAGTTCTGAGTTTGTCCTCAGCACTGCTCTGGAAGCATTTCCAATAGCACCACACTGGAAGCTCCTTACACCTGGAGAAATAATACCTAAATTTAAAAGATCTCTACCAATGCCAACTACCAGTACACTAGATGCAAACAGAAACACTTATTGGAAGAAAACAGGCATGGCTTTTGGAGTGAAAAAGAATAAAATTTTTTTTTTTTTCTTTCAACAAGAAATCTTCATCTGGCTTTCATTTGGTTTTGCTGAACTTTGGAAGTTATTCTCCACCTACTCAGTTCTTTTTTTACTGGAACTGAGGAGCCAGGGGAAATAAAACGAAAAAAGTAAAAAAAATATATTTAGCAGGTTTACAGATGACAGACTTTCAAGCAAATGGAAAGAAGTTTGTGCTGCAGTTTTTGATAATTTAAGTCTGTGTGTTGGCATTTATCAAGATAATGTTTAAGCTACTTTAGTTCACATATAGAGGTAATCACTATAAACCATTTCTTTATAGACCAAAAGTGGTGTTTTCACCCAGATCAGGAAAGAAGACATAATGCACAGTCACCTTCACTGTAATCAAGAGCACCTTCACTGATCAAGAGCAAAAAGGATACATTTTCATTTATTTGAGTTTTTGTTGATATTATGGAGAGTGGTAATTAAACAGTAGAATATTGTTAAAATTAAAAGCAGCTGCACTTAGCCTTAGCATTTTTCATTCAGTTTACAACACCTACAATTTTTGTTACACCTGATAGTGCATACAGTCTAATTAAACAGGGAGTTGACCAACATCCACAATTTTGATCACCATTTCCAAATATTTCCTATTTGGTACAGTTAAGGTAAATCTAAATGACCTTTTAAATTAATTTCAAGCCTTCATTTATGTGGCACATATTTTTGGCAGAGAAAAAGGTCAGAACACAACTGTAATATTGTAATATATGAGTTGGACTTGTGACAGTCTACCACATTGTAAAAGTCAAGTTAAAATCAGGGATCCTCATGGCAGGAAAGCCAAGACACCTGTTAGCTGCATCTCCTTAGGAGATGAAACATCTCCAGCAAAGGTCTGTCCTTGGTGGTCATGGATCATCAACTTCAATTGGAACTTTGCAAATAAACACACAAGGTGCAGGATTTCAGGTATGAGCACGTCTCCAGGTAAGTACAAGTTAGGGAGATTTCAACTGAGCATTTAATAGCCTACATATCCTTTTCAAAGATAAATTGTGGCAAAGTGTAACAGAGTGGATTAATTCTTTCTTTATGTTTGGAAGAGTTTGACAGTTATTTAATCTTTTGTCACACCAAAAGAACTTTATGAAGCCAATTAAGTAACTTTCACATATAATTATTGATCTAAGAACTCTTTTAAGGTCTAAGGTGTTTTTAAGTAAAAAAAGTAAGTAACTCATTGGGTCAGATGACTCATGACAGGTCTTCCTGCTTTTATTTCTGCTGGTTAAGTCAGTTCCTAAACAGTGTTCCAAATATGACTTGACTAAAACCAAACATTCTGTAATATTAATTTACAATAAATTACTTCTGCAGCCAACCCTGCTGTAAAACTCATTCACCAAGATAGCCAGAGAAAGTGAGTCATGAAAGAGACAAAAAATAAATTTAACTGGTGAGAATATTAACACAAAGCTATTTATTAATTTATTAATTATCTTGAAGACATAAAGATGGAAATGAATAGCTAAAAATATCGAAGCTGGTTACATAAGGTGAGAAAAATATTTGATTTAAACATATGAGTTGGAAAAATTTCAAAACATTTATCCTAAGTCAACAATAAAGCCCTAGCAATTATAATTGTGGATTAACATAGGATGGAAAACTGATCTGAATAATAATGAAATTCAAATAAAGGAAAAATCATATCATTTTACAAAGACTGCAAGAATCTAAGGCATTAGTTGGCTACTCTCCAATTAGAAGCACATCTCTCTTACTGAACCATCTCTTGTATTCATGAAATTAGCATGACTTATCAGCACAATTTATTACATGCTCCAAGTAACTTTCCAATACAAGTTCACAATAAATGCCATACCCTTTATGCTGCTTTTTTCTCCATATGACAGCTATTTTATTCAACATGAATTCTAAGATTTTCACAACAACTCGGCAGAACTTCACCTCAGTGAACATCAGCAAGTCCTCTGTCCTTTCCAGCAAAGATTTCTGCTCACTGTATTTACTTATAATACACTGGGGAAGTGACTAGGAAAGTTATACACCTCCTTATGTACATCCACCTCACCCCCTCCAATCATCCCAGTGCTAAACCTGACGCAAAATGTGTTCTCAGAGGCAGCTAAATGTGAGAAAAGGGTGAAAGATGACTCACAGAACTTCTAACTCATTAGAAAGATGAAGGTTCAAAATCATAAGTCTCTTAGTAGCTTACTGACCTATTATTTAGGTCAGTAAATATTTACCAATTTGCAACTGGACTAGGAGGCATTTATTTCAGCTACAAACAGCAGCAGAACAGCACAGTGATATATCAGGGGAAAAGGACCTTGCGCCTTCCCGAGTTGTTTTGATTTTATTGGCTTTTTTTTTTTAATTGTAACATTTTCCTTAAACCTTCATCTGGCCTTCTACGTGTGGCTCCTCAGTCTATCAGATTATCAACGAATATAATCAGCACTACATTCTATAGCTCACTTTCCCTGAAATTTACAGCTGTGCTCCCAGGGCATCTGATCTATGCTATTATTGACTGAATTTGCACTGGCAAACCAGCACAGCATTGTAGGAAAAAAAAAACCAAAAAAAACAACCAAGCACTGAATTGCCCTGAATCAAATGCAAGCTGTTGCTCATTAGTATCAGACACCCATTTCACTGGGTCCTCACTGACTTCCAAATACATGACTCAGTGTATTTAACATCAGTGTAAAAAGAGAACTGAAAACAGCAAGAACTGGTTTGGTTATTTGAGGGGCTGTGTTTTGTATATTACAATTCCCTGAGGTCTCAGCAAAATGAAGATCAAGCAATGTATCTAAGATCAAAATAAAGAGAAGATGGTGCTATTAAGGTATACTAGGAAAACTGACTGATAACAGAAGCAGAATTGGGAAAGGTTTTGGAGAAGCTAAGAAGGTTGTAAAACTTCTAAGGAAAAGGAGGAAAATGAGAAATGAGTTCTACAAATAAATAATGTGATACAGAGAAATTGGAAACGTTTGAGTGGAAGCAGGTCAGGCAACACATAAAACAAATGAATGAGTGATTTCCATTTTTTTAAAATGAAAATAGAGACTCAAATATCAGAGAACGTGAAAAATATTTTCTGCTTCTAGGGAGGGGGGGAAGACAGAACCATAATACCAAAATATCATAAACCCTACAAGGTAAGTGAAAAGCAGTTGTGCTCATTTACAGTGCATCTTGAATAGAAAAGAAAATCAAGTATTCAAGAGCATATCATTAATAACTTGTACCTTTCAGACCAGGCTTGGAGTTATGCAGACAATATAATAATGTTTGCACTGGAAGAGTGAAGCACAAACATTTATTTACTCCCTGGGCTGCCACACATTTTCTGTAACACTCTACACGTGCAAGCACTTTCAATGAGCTTCACAGGAACAGGTGTTAAGGAATGAGAACTATTTGTAGCCTGGGGGTTAAGACGTTGTCTCATTTCACAAATATTATTTGAGTAAAGATTTCATTAAATGAGAACTCTTCAGATAGTATGAAGTTCCCTAAAAAAAGAACTTTACTTTCAGAAAGTAATTTTGACAGAGGTTGCTTAAAACTCTCTGTTAAACTTACTGGTTGATAGCAGCTGAGCCAAGTGGACTCAGTCTCCAAGAATAAGAGGAAAAAACATTCTACACATGACATTTTTTTCAAGTTAGAGAATACAGTAAAAAAAACAGCAATTGGATCATCTAGTCTACTTCCTCTGAGTTAAAGACAGAGTCCTCAGAGGAAGTTTCAGACATTACATGTTATTCACCCTGGTGCTGACCCAGAAACCCATGAAGATGTTGGCTGGAGCTAATATAGCAATCTCCAAAATTTAGTAGAACCTAAAACAAAAGGGTTTTTTTTTAAGATATAATGAAGACACTGGGGACAAGCATTACTTCAGGAGAAAGAAAAATCTGCTAAAAATTTTAAATGAAGTTGCGGGTAGGAAAACAAATGGACAAAGAAACAAAACTCCTCACACCACAAACATTTAAAAAGAGTTAAAGATTTTCTAAGAAAATTAATAACAAAACAGCAAAAGACTGGTCAGTTGCATTACAGAACAGAAAACTAGAAACAGCAAAGAAAAGAATAATCAGAATTTGCTAATGCAGTGAGAACAGACTTTAAAGACAACCCTGCTCTGTCCCCAAAACTTTACAAATATTTTGATCATTACCGAAACACAGTTAACTATGGCTACAAAATAAAAAGCAGCATAGGGGATGGTAAGAGGGTATAGAAATTAAAAACTTGAGGTAGTAAAGCATTGTGCTTAAATAAAGTTCTTGAAAAAAATATGAAATAAGGTAGTACTGGCAAAAGAACGAAGGTGTATAAAAAAACAGTATTGTTTATTGGACAGCACTGAAGACTGGGAAGTACAGGGTTAAAGAATAAGCAAATTAACAACCAGAAAAATAAGGCTGTGGTTCAAACCTTAAAATTAGTGGGAACCAGGGAAAGAATTCATTTAAGAAATTCAGAAAAGGCAGACATTACATAGTTTATGAATCCAGTCAACTAGATTGATCCTGTCCCAAACCCTGTATTTCTAAAAGATCTCCCTATTGCTACAGAAATATTCTGGAAAATAAAGAAAAGAGCCAGTAAGAAAACAAAGCCCCCGAGAAAGCAGTCAGAACAGTGAATTTGTGCCATAAAATAAGAAACAGCTTGTACCAGAAACTGTTCCTAAACACATGCTGGAAGGGAAAGGCTGACAACCACTGCCATAAGTGTTTTATATCAAACAGTAGCGTAATCTAGCCTCGTCTTAAAAAAAAAAAAAAAAAAAAATCAATAAATGAAGACCACCAATCCCATGCCAGACTTTTGTCTGATTTCTGCAATTCATATTGTCACTGACAACTTAATGGGTTATTTAAGTTCCTGCTTTTCACTGCATTGTTGCTTGACACAAAGCCAAAGAACAGAGGAGCAACTCGAGCACATCAGCAACATATCCTTGTTGCAATGACTTAGACTGGTCCAAGCTGACACCTTATAAAATGCTCAGCTCCACAATTCTTCCAGAAAAATTAGAGACCAGCCTTTTGGAGGAATACATTCTCTTGTCTGAAAAGCCTAGCACAGAGCTGAGGCTGCTGATGCTGCCAATGACCTGTAACAACATCTATGGTCTTAAACAACAAAAAATCATGGCAAACATCAGCAGTCAACCTACATCACTTTATCCTTTTTCCTCCACAGTGGCAACAGCAACCATCTGTCTCCTCCCAGTTTCCTCTTTCCTTACTGCCCTGAAGTAAAGTACAATCATACCTCGCCTCCATATCTACCTCACACTTTCACAGCATAGCAGAACTATGATAGAATATATACCACTTCTCTTCAGAAAAAAAGATAAAATAAGGCAGCAAAAGAGCTTTGTGTGCAGGGAAAAGAGTGCAGGGCTCCTTGGGATTCAGGGAGAGATGTTTCATGCAATTAGAGGTATTTGAGCTATGAGAGAGCAGAGTCCACAGGAAAGAGGGAACAAGGAAAAGCTGCTTCCTGTTCCTCTAGCTGAAAATCTCCTTTCTCCAGAAACAAAACATTCGGCTGAGACCCTTTAAAACCTGTTCCTACCATAAGGACCGAAATGAAAAAAGACAAATATTTTCTTGAAACCATCATCACCTGTCACCATCACCAACATTTAGCTTGACACTGAACCATCAGAGTTCTCTGAATGTAAGCAAGTCCTCCTCTATTTGATTTATTTGCTTGCAAAATCTACCCAAACTTGGTATTCCACAGGGTTGCAATGAAACACTTACCTGTGGGAAGCCCTTTTCCCCTCAGCCTCTCCCGAATAGCCTGGCTCCTGTCTGGCTGTAATTTTTTATCTCCATTACAAGACAGCTGATCCATCTGCAAAAAAAGGCAGTAACATGAAGTCAAAATGTTGGAAGAGCTCATATTAGCATGAAACAAGCATTGTTTTCAGGTAAATGCACAATATTAGTCAGTGTCAAAGTATAGAATGGGAGTTCAACCTTTTTAATAAAGAACTGATAAATCAGTGAGAATATCCCCTCGAATTATCCATATTTGAACAGTGTGCACTTCATTTAACTACACATTTGGTCTACCTTTTTTCCACTAAGAATAAATTAAGTTCACAACTTAAACACATTCCACCCCTACAGCAAAGTGAAGGGACAGCAGCACTCAAAACCATCTTCCATGATTACAACATGACTAGAACTTGCCTAGTTCTACCGAGGAGTTTTCTGCATAACAGGAAGAACTCTCTTGTACCCTCACAGGACTTACTGCATGTGTCAAATCACATGCACCCAGTTGTGAGCAGTCTCTTCAGCCCCTCAGGCACATTCCTTTCACGTGTCATTCCTTTTACTCCCACTAACTTTTCACTTAACCTTACTTTTTTAAAATCATTACTTCCCTAGGAAAATATTTCACATATACAATTATTCAAAGAAGAGTTTATTTGCTACAACAACATATTCTTAGTGAGATCTTTCCATATGGTGGGAGTGTAACCCGGACAGCAGGAGGGAAGGAGAAATCAAGCAGACTTCACAGTTACAATACAAATCAGTTAACATGAAACAGACTGAATCAGCCTGGGGCTATATTGCCCTTCACAAAGCATATTAATATGGCAAATGCAAACATTCAAATGGGACCTCTCAGCTGTGCTTCAGACACCACCAAATGACCAGTTACAGAGATAAGACCCCTCGAGCCTTTGATGAGGCCCATCAAGATTAGAGCATGCCAACCTTGGAATAATAAGTTGTACTCTGCCTCTGAAAAAACAAAATTTATACATTTTTCTTGTTAACTTTAAAAATTCCAACACACATACGGAGCACTGAACATTAAAACCAGCAGGGCTGGCTGGCTAAGGTGCACAAAAACCTAGCAGCACAGCTATGCTATCATTGCTCTGTTAACTCTTGGTTCTCTTCAGCTAGTTTTTTTCTTGTTTTCTTGCAAAGCCAATGCAGTGACACGTTCAGAATTAAAAAGGTCACTGGCAGAGGAAATGAGCAAAGCTTCAGTACTGGATAACTGCTAGCCCCACTCCTTCATTAACAACATGGACAGGAGATTGGGAGCACACTTGCTGGATTCAGCTCTCCACTGGATTTCAGAAAAAGTATTTGGGAGCACTGTTACTGTCTTTGGCAGGCTGGTCTAGATCAGTCTGCCACCCTAACCCCAGACTCCCTGAAAGCCTGCTGACAAGAACAAGAGGAGGGAAAACAAAACTTGCTATCCTGAAATGGCCATCAACAACTTGGAGAATAATGACTCTTTCCAGAGTGGCTGTTTCTATAGATTGCGGCCTGATTTAAAATTTGGATCTTTATTTTAACATCACCACTGGTGAAGGCCCTGTAGCCTTTTATTTCACTGAACCACAGACTAGTTCCACTTGACAACTACACAAGACTTCAGACACTACAGTGAGGAGCACTGGACTGACAGACATACCTCACAGACTAGACAATATTTTGTGGAGTTCAGGTTCAGCACTATTTCTGGAGGCCTGGCATAATCAGCTGCTGTCAAATATTAGACAAATGCAGGGACCTCTCGCTTTCTGCAAGCATTTCCAAACCAGATATATGAAGAAACTGTCTAACAATTAGACCATACCTTTTTATTAAAAAAAAAAAAAAAGCATCAGCAAATTAAACATTTTTCATGCAATTTCAGTGCTGCCTCTCTAAACAGCAATTTTTAATTTACATGGATCTGCTGGAGCAAGTCCAGAGAAAGGACATCAAGCTGATTAGAGGGGTGGAGCACCTCTCCTACAAGGAAAGACTGAGAGAATTGGGGCTGTTCAGGCTGGAGAAGAAAAGGCTTGGGGTAACCTTCCAGTACCTGAAGGGACCCTACAAGAAAGATGGAAAGGAACTATTTACACAGGCATGTAGTGACAGGACAAAGGAAAATGGCTTCAAACTGAGAGTAGATTTAGATTAGCTATTAGGAAGAAGTTCTTTACTGTGAGGGTGGTGAGGCACTGGCACAGGTTCCAGAGAAGTTGTGGATGCCCTCTCCCTGGAAGTGTTCAAGCCAGGCTGGATGGAGCTCTGAGCAATCCGGTCTTGCAAAAAGTATCCCTGACCATGGCAGGGAGGTTACATCTAGCTTTAAGGTCTCTTTTAACCCAAACCATTCTATGATTCTATGACAATTTATGGTCTTTCTTGATTTACTTAAAATTATTTAACTATTCTGAAGTTATGCTGTAATGGTTTAGGTGAAGAGAGAAGTTGCCCATCAGGAATAGTAACTTTGCAAGATGAGCTCATGTAATTTCTTCACTTCTAAAAACAGTTTGGTCATTATTAGACAACAAAATCCTCCACAAATCTCATATTCAAGAGCTGAGCAGAAGTGCAAGAGAATTGGCACACTGCCTAAAGAGTCCTCCTTTCTGTTAATAAGCAACTCTCCAAAAGTCAAGCATAACTTCAAGTTAAAGTAAACTCACAGCAATCATTTCTGAAGCATTTCAAGTAGCAACAAGTCTAAGCCTTGCCCTGCAGTTCATCACCTTGTTCACCTGGTTCTTCCTATTTTTTTTTTTTTTCAATGAAGACAGTTCATGAAATGACCTCTTCAGAAACTCGTGAACACATGTTCCAGGAGGAACTGTCAAGTGCACAGACTGCTACATGGGGACAGAAGCTGTTCTCTCCTTTCAACACTCACCCTTGTCAAAATTGCAACATACCAAAACAAGAGGAAGAAAGACTGCAGAGTGACTCTGAATTAGCACTTTTGCTCTCTTCCTGCTCACCTCTATTGTTTCCTCAAACGCTGACACAGACTTACCCCAGACAGGCTTCCCAGAACCAGTCTGACCAACTGCTTCACATATGAGAAAGAAGGGGCACAGTTGCTGTTCCTTATGTGGGCACTGCAGGCATCCAGAACAGTCCGTACGGACACACGGGCGTAAATGACATCTTCACACATGCCCAGGAGTATGCTGTTGAGATGGTCTCCAAGCTTGATAGGCTAGGGACAAACAAGAACAGGGGACACAGGAGAATCAGTTTTAACCATGACTTGGGGAACACTCAGAAACAAAAGACACTCAACAACGCACATTAACTATTCATGAGACTTACTGCCTACATTATCTGAGCGCCAGTTTGAAAGTCATCATCTAGGAGGTGAAAAAATAGTGGCTGTAGAACAGGAGAGAGGCATTCAGCCTCTGGATTCATCCCTACTCTACAACAATCTGGCCTAAACAAGCTGCCTGATCTGCAAGGTCAGGACACTAAAGACTTTCTCAAATATTTAATGAATAAGTGAAAATAAAGTAAAAGGGAAAACGTTCAGAGGAAGTTTTAATCCTTAATTTTGACCATTCTGCCACTCACAAATATAAAATTCAAACCTCATCACAATAATTTTGTACAATCCTCTGTGCTAATTTTCTGCAGTTCCTCACCTCACAAATATTTTGTAGCAGATGTGTTAGCATTCCCAAATTCCAGTGATATCACCAAACAGTATCAACAAAAAAGGAAGGAATAAAATAACCAAGACACTGGTTAGCAAAGCAGAGTTTCCTAACTGCAGGACAACACCCATACAGCCTAAAAAAAATAAATCCAGATGTCTTTCTGCTCTCCCCATCCAGTGAATGCAGCACACTGAATATCCCTCCCCAGGGTATGCAGCAGACAGTGATAACACTTGTTCTCAGGTGCCAGAGGCACTTGGGACCTGAGCTTTCTGATCTGCAGCTCTCCTAAAGTGGGTGGTTACCCACAAAGTACAAACACTGTCAAGCTTTTTGCATCAGAGTGCTTCAAACAATTGCAATCTTTCAATCTTCCCAGTGTGAGCACTCTTAAGGTAAGCCATAAAAAAGGCATTCTGGACCACCCTGATTTAATTAATATAGGCTTTTCCCATCTATCTGTTTATCACTACTAGCTAATAATAAAAATCGTGTATGTGAATAAGATATGAATCTCCTGTTCAGCCACACTTCCAGCAGAGAAGCAGCTCATTAACCAATACAGGCAGACAAATACAGAAAACTTATTTAAAAAAAGGGAAAATCTGCACATTCAAATTAACACACAAAAGTAATGCCATACATAAGATTGTCCTTTTGCCAACACTAACTCCACAGGACACAGGATCCACATGTCAACGTCCCAAAGGCAAATTCTTTCCAGGCTTACCCTCACCACATTGTCTTTGGGGAAATACTGTTTTATTAGCAGATAGAGCATGCCTTCCCACTACATTATTGAGAAACTGTTGCCACACTCCTGACACCAAAGAAAGAAACAAAGAAAACAGGTACTAAAATTTATGCCTACACTCCTCTCAACACCCACCTTCTTTAAGTCACCCTCCTGCTACTGTTGAATACTGCTCCTTTCATCTCCTACAAGACAGGAGAGCAAAGAAAGAGAAAAGCCCAGTATCTAAGAAAACTCTAGGGATTTTGGGACAGGCAAGGTAGGCATTATGAACAGGTACCCCTAAATAGTCAGAGCTTCAAAGTTTTTTACCTCACTTGGCTGCATTAAGGCAGCTACTTCCAAACAAGTACAACTGAGATCTCTACTACCACTGTGTTAAAGAAAATATTAGGAACTGAACGCCTAAAATGCTGAAGTCTTTCAAAATTTTCTTCCTTAGTCTTATATATAACATCTACTAGTAGGAACGAACCTAAATCTGAACCACAAACTGCTTCTCCCACAGCTTCAAATCCACCACTAAATGCTTTTTCAGAAGCATTTAATCTTATTTTCACTATTCTAGATATTTACTTCTTAAAATTTAATTGTGGGCAGGGAAGGAGCACTGAGGAAGATAATCACATTTATCTTCAGTCAGTTTTGGCAGGACAGTCTAAGAGTTCTGCTGGGTGTGTAAAATAACCACATTGAGCAATAACACTCAACTCTAAGCAGTCTGCAACTATGTCTGCATTGACTGACAAATCAATAGCAAGAGTCTACTCCCTTTTCCAAACAATTCATACCCTTTCTTGGCCATTGTGAAAGGTAAGTATCTATATGTGCCAAATCCAGACTCACAGAAACTATAGCAGCATGGAAAACAAGTTAATTATGTGTAAAACAACCATGTTACTTCAATATTTATTTTTATATAAGCCTAAATGAAAACAAATTATTTTCTCCTTTGTCAGCAGCTTAAACCACTGTCTTTCAGCCTGTGGCATTACAGGATAGACCAGCCCAGATGTATCTTCATGGAAACTAACACAAACGTGCTATCAGCACCTTCTCCCTGCAAGACAACACCACACTTCACAAGAAAAAGTATGGGAAAGGAAACTTCTGTACTGTGCAGTGACCGGAACAGACTGCCCAGAGAAGCTGAGAGCTCCCTCACTGAACCATCTGGATGCAATCCTGTGCCATGCGCTCTGGGATGACCCTGCTTGGGCAGGGAGGTTGGACCCACTGGGGTCCTTTCTAACCAGATCCATTCTGTAAAACTCTGGGAAAGGCATCTTACTCCGCAGTGTCTCAGTATGACATCCTGCCATGCAAACTCAAATGCAGAGTCAGTCAAACAACACCAAGTCCGAAGTTGCAATATTAAACAAAACCAAATCTAAACTTACCTGACTTTGAGGAACTTCATGGTCAGCTCCCCAAAAGAGTGCCATACCAAGAGAATAAATATGAACCTGCCATAAGACACAAGATATCTGTCAACTCATTGAACAAGACTGGAAATACAAAGCAGAGTCCTTAAAGGAGAACCACTAACTTAACATCATTTTGCTTAGAAATACATTTCTAGTATTTAGGCTCAGCTGTCTTTTACATCCTACCTCTCCTTAACATGAGGTTCAGAGAAGCAAATCCTAGTGCTACTAAACATACAGCATCCAACCAGTGCCCCCTCCTTTTTGATCAGTTTTAAGCTTTCATCTCACACTGAAGCCAGAAATCATGTAATCCATACAATCAGCCCAGTGTGGGGTTAGACTGCATGCTTGTGTCCAAGGATCCTAAAAACCTGTGAAGTCTGAAGCAAGGCAGACCTTAGCACGACTCAAGCAGGGGGCTATCCTATGAGATCACAGAGACTGAGATCAAAGGAAAAAGAAGGAATCAACAAAAGAATATAAACATTGAAAGCAGTACCTTAATCTATAACTGATATTTGAAGGTACAAATGCATTAACCATTACACATATAATTAACAATTAACATATCTTCAACATAATACACTCATCAGTACAAGGAATAAAACCTTTAAATACTGCAGAATTAAGAGTACAAGCACATGCTGGCTCTGTAGGTGACTGTCAAAACAAAACAGGTAATTGAAAGAAAGCACAGTTTTTCTAAACTGTGTAAGTAATATACACTAGTCATGGCTCTTTATACCATGTTATTAGTAGTATTTATGGTACTTAAAGCAACAAATGTATTGAATAATTCTGAAGGCAATGAACAACAATTACAAGGACAGCAATAAATTAAAGCTCACATAAGTCAGCCTCTTCACTAACTAAAAGCAAAACATCTTACTTAAATTCTAGATATATAAATTGACAAAAATCTGAACAGGTTAGGACAGTAGTCAGAAAAATGCATCAAGCATTCTAAGTCAATACCACTGCCCTATCCAATCAGAAGCATTCTTTTACAAATACTGAGAAAATTGCTCTCTATCTGGTTTATCATCCATTACCCTTTCAATTGAAAAGCAACAAAGTCTTTCTTACATATCAAGATATACCACAGCTACAGAGAAAAAGGTGAATATGCTTTCATGGCAATAATGAATGCAAAAAAAACCTTTTCAGAAAAAGCTAACAAAACACAAAAGACATAAAAACAATCCAGAAAAAGCCCCAACCAAATAAAAATGGAAGTTTCCCAACTCTTTCAGTCCCCCAATAATGCAAGAACAGCAATTAAAAAAACTATTATAAAATTAGTTAATTCTAATTAGAGACACTGTCATAGTCCTAAGCCTGTCAGTGTTCAAGAAAAATTAGGACAATGGTCAGATACATTTCTGGGTTGGAGTCTTTGGAATCTCGAGTTGGACTTGATGATCCTTGAGGAGCCCTTTCAATTCAGGGTATTCCATCATTCTATGATTCTGAGCTTCAACATACCCAAAGACATTTCCAAAAATGAGATGTGCAATCAGACCGTAAACTAAAACTTTCTACTCTACTAATCTCTCTGAAAACATCTTTCAAAATAAAAGCATTTGTTCAAAAACTCTAATTAATGTTTGTATTATACTTAAAATATGTTCCACAATATATAAATCAACACGAAATTAATTTCCCAAATCAATCACCATTCTAATTTGCAATGGTTTGGTTACACTATTTCCAATAAGCTTGCAGTTACCTCAGACATATTTTGGAATAAAATTGACTGTGTGTTTTGGAATCAAAGGGGTATTAATATTATTTTTAGTATATCTCCTTGAATACACTGTTAATTTGTATTAGCAAGTACAATCATAACTGAAAAGACAAAGGCAACCCTGCCACTGTCTGACACAAGACCTTAAAAAACAAGGTGTTTTTCTGCCTTCAGCAGCTTTTGGTAGAACAATCAAAAAGGAAAACACCAATGATTTCCAGTAAATTAATTCAGTGAACTACAGCCAGTTGTGACAGAGGAAAAAAAAAGTTTAAACGTGTCAAAAGTTACCACAGTCAGCAAAGCAAGATCTGATTCTGTGATCTAAGAAACAAGAAGTCAACATATTCCTTACAAAGAACCAGTGTACACCTGATACAGAGTTTAACAGGAGTGCAAAGGGAAGTAGTCAAGGCAAGAGGGATGCACATATAAGCTATTTATTTCCTTTACCAACTTCAACTAATAAAGCCATAAAAAGTTTTTGTACTAAGCTATGTTTCCGGGGGCTTCCTTCTTCCACATCAGCAGCTAAGTGGATCACCTTCCACTCAGCAAGGAAGGTTATGCTGACACCAGGGCAGACATTCACACAGCCCCAGTCAGCAAGGATTAATCAGCCCTGCACAAGTACAGAGTGCCAGCATTTGGTCATGGCCTATTGACACGCTCTGTGTTGGCATTTACAGGCCACAGAGGCCCCTCTGAGTGCTTCCTTCCTCAAGATTAAGAAACATCACAGCACGGCTTTTCATAGTAACAGTCCTCCATTTATTTCAAAAAGACAAAAAGCAGCATATTGAATACTGGCACAGAACAAAGAATGCAATCAGCTCTGACAAAGATCACAAACTTGTCACTTCAGAACTATTTTTTCTGCCATTTTTAAAGGCCTGTTTTGTACATTAACTTCAGAGTTGGCACTAGAGGTAACGTTACTGTCTTCAAAAGTGTTGTCCCTCTTGAAAGCAAATAAACAAATCCAACAGTATGACTATAGGATTTGGCAGCTGCATCCTACATAACTGAACCTGAGTCTTCACTGATATGAGTGTTATTTTTACTTCTCTGTTAAAATTTTCAGCCTAGGTTTCTAATTGTTTATAGTTTTGCCATAGATAAAACCGTGAACATATTTTATAATACCATTAATTTTGACAATATGCAGGGCAAGAAGGATGTCTAACGGGCTTGGGAGTAACTGTGGATTTTCAGTAGGTGTTTGGTGATATAGCCCTGAAGAAAACTGACTATATACAAAAAGCTGCTAAAACAAAATGTTCAACACAGAAACACATGTTTTAATGGTCCTTGTGCACACAACAGCAATTGATGCCAATACCACTATCCTCTGAAGTAAGAGCTGTTTCTTCCTGGAGGAACACTGCCAAATGTCATAATTGTTCCCAGATTACAACACTGTCTGTGGCTAGCTTCTCTCTAAGCATTATTGATCCAGGGAAGCCAAGGAGATAGAAATAGCTCAACTTCCTTTTCACTCCCACTGTTAAATATCTTTGGCTAAGCCAAGGGAATGGCTTTCTGAGGAAAGTGTTACCATTCACAACAAATTCGTGTCAAGAAGACAGCTGAGAAGATAATAATTTTTACTGTACCTGTCAGTGACCTAGAGGAGACCACATATACAAACCTTACCTGTGTGAACATTTACCCTTGTGAAAGAGTTAAAATGGAGAAGTGGAAATTCTGTGCAGCCATTGCCCAAGTATGTACGTGGCCAGGGCTTGTACAGACTCTTCCTCACAACTGCATGCAACTATAATCACTATTCCACTTTAACCAGAAAAAACGAAGTAGGAGGATCCCTTCTCCCACCTCACAAAAGAAATTACATGAATCACAAACCATGGGGAGACAAAAAGGATGGTTTAAAGCTATTTTGTGAAGGGATCAACAACAAAACAGCAGAGCTGTTTGCCAAGGAAGAGGCACTGTACCTTTTCAACATCTGACAGGGATGACAGCGAGTGGTTCTGCAGAACCTCTGGTGCTGTGAACGCTCGCAGGTCTTGTTGGGACACATTTTCATCAGTAAATGACACACTGCCAGATGGAAGCAACAGGAGAGACCACGGAGAAATGATGAATCCCAGAGCAGTAGGATCAGCTGTAATTGAAAAGGGAAAGAAAAACAAAAACCACCCTGAAAATGAAGCAATGTTGTTTGATGCCCTTGCTGGATGTTAGTTTATTATCAGCCTACATACTGTTAGTGGAAGAGATTCATGCTTCCTCTTCCACCTGTGGTGTTTCATAACCACAACAACAACCTCAATTTTAATCACACTGGGGAGTAACACCTACCTTTTATGACTATTCTTCGCTATTACTCATAACAGCAAGCTCAGGAAGAGCCTGCTAAAATACTCACAATCCCCTCTCCTGAAGTTATTTCATTTATGTTACAGGTGACATATAAAATGTTCCCTTTCTGCAGTGCACAGGTCATTAAGGCTAATTCCTACAACAGGAATTCCAGCCCAAACTCCATTCCTACAATAGAGTTTGCTCCTATCCTAACATAGCACTAATGCAGCAGCAATGCCTGGAAGAGAATAGACAAAGTTAGTGAAGAAGGAAAATACTCATTAGAGTGGCTAATAGAAGGGGACAAAACAAAAGAATTTTGGGCACAGAAGTCTTTTTTAGTCTAAAGTGAAAAAACATTACAAATATCTGAACATTTCAAAACAAGCACTGAAACCACAGAACCAAAAGTAACCAAAATATGCCATTTGTCAGCTAGGTTTTTGATGTCTGATGATACTGCTGTCAAACTAACTTTAGAAAAAAGAAGGCCACTTTTTAAGTCAAAACATTTTTTCTACACCTCAAACATGAATCAACCCAGTTTCACTGGAGGAGGCATGATGTTTTACTAAGTAAAACTAAAAGCTAATGTGTATTTTTTCATAGGCAAAAAGGCAATAGCTCTGCCTTCTGCTACACAATATATCAATGACCTGAGGAAACATGCATTTGAATGATATATCCTTTTCCCTTGACATAGTAAGCAAAACCAGCAGAATAATAATTTCCTCCATTAGCACCACCACTAACATTTTCCATTCTCCAGCTCAGGATATTCCTACAGTGCTGGTTCCTAGACTGATGAACTATCTGGTAATCTAGAATATTTCTAATCTCCTAGGAAATGTATTAAATTACTGCTTGCAGGTATCAGGTGTAAAAGGATCTCTCAAGTAAGTCCTTCCATTTTCTAACCCCACTTCCTCTGAAACAAACGGGACAAGTGCTGGTTGCTGTTGTGGCATCAAGTTCAGATGCTAGAAAAAAAAAGAAACAAAGATGGACAACCCATTCCTAATATATGTAACAAGAAAATACCACTTTATATAGCAAAGCCTCCAAAAACATTTTCAGGAAGACTACCTTAGTTGGCCTTTAACTTTCAAAAATTATCCTGTGGGTAACTACTGGATTCTGCACCACTTTGTGTGTATTCACCACTGATATAAAAACCCTAAACAATCAACATCTTATAATATTTTAAGATTTCACCTTATGAGTCCCAACTCAGGAATCTTAAGAAATGTAGAGGCTTTAGTCTTAATTTAACATTTTATATAACAAATACTTGAAAGACATAAAAACTCTTCATATTCTGAAACATACTGAGACAAAAAATGGATTTAGTTTTGAGAATTAACCCCCCCAAATTAGTCTGAAGTCTTCCCAATACTAATTTCAACAAACTTTGGAGCATTTGTCCCCTATAGAGTCTGAATTTATTGATCCACCCCCACTCAAGAATCTTCATGACCTGAAGCAATGTAAAACTAATGTGATATACAGGAAGTTTAGAAAAAGGACTGATTTTGCCAGGCTCATTTTACTGATATCTTCTCAGCTTCCTCCTTCAGTAGCCTATAACTTACGTAGCAGATCATAGTGCCTACATCACAACTCCATGGAATCTCATCTAGTGTTATGAAGGATGAGGATAAAACAATTAATTCTTCAGTTTCTTCCTTAAGGCATGCATCATAAGCCAAAATAACTATCTCAAAGCTCCAACCAGGTAGATATACCTAAGGAAATACTTTTTAGTAACACTACTCTGATGTGTTTGCACCATGGATAAAAAAGTAGCAAAGATGCAACACATCAAACAGCCAGCAACTATAGGAAAACAAAACAAACTATTTTCCAGTGATAATATTCATGTCATCTTCTGTTTAGGCTTTCAGAATAATTTACAAGAGCAGTAAGGGTAACACACTCCTGAAAATACTGAGGAAAATGACAAAAAACCATAAACAAACCAAAAAAACACCAAACAGGTTTCAAGTCCCTTTTTTAAAGGCACTGGAATTCAGGATATGGCTCCTGGTCAATTTTCTATCCATTGGGCTTTCAACTGTGCTAGAGCTGCCAGCCTTCTGAATTAACTCCAGAGCTATGCAACTCTGTAACAAAACACTTGTGAGAGCACAGCATTTCAAGCAGTGCCAAGGCAGAGATAAATAGCGTGGTCTTACTTGAAGTGAGAGAGGGAACTGGCTTTAAACACAATAAAACCAGAAATAATCTTCAGCTACAGAGCATCTGCCAAACAAATGAGAGAGGAAAAAAATCCTTTATGTGCTTTAACAGCATACAAATAGTCTCAGATAAAAAAGACCCACCACATTCTAAGAAACATGAAGACAAATATTTGAAATAGATCTATTTTACATTATTGATGGCAGGTAATTTTGAATTCCCAAGCTACAGTCAAGTCAGTCCTTCAGGATCTTTTTCCCCCACTTCTCTCTTAAGCCACAGCCATTAGCACAGAGCACACAGACACACACACGTCTGAAAAGCACAGAACAACCCAAAAATATACACAAGGTTTTCAATACACATCTTTGTTTCCCTCTATAGCCCTCACTGAGACAAGTAATCTGAAAATTTGTATGCTCAGGCCAGGCTGGAGGCAGACAGACCACCGACTCCCCTGCAGCCTGGCCAGGCAGCCTGCAGGATGATGCCAGCACACGGGACCACTTCTGCTGGAAATCCTCTCATCCTTGGGCTGGCGCAGCGTGTCCCTGCATGCCTGCTGTGCAGGGCAAGCAGCACTGCAGCGTGTCTGCTCCCTCTCCCTTTGGCACCAAAGGATAGGAGAGCTCTCATGGGATACTAAGCCCCTTGGAAAACTGAGATGTACTCTTTCCTGAGGATACTGGAGCAAGAAACAGGGTGAACAATTAGTTTCTGAGATCAGTTTCTGCACCTGAGCTGCCCCACAATCACACACCACACTTCACAGTCGTGCTGACCACATCCAGCAGAGCTCTACCAAGAGTGCAGAGTCACGAAGTCTCTTTGGTGTGAGTAGGGTGGGTAGAGGTGGAGGAAGGGATGAGGAACACAAACTAAAAACTTTTTAAAACCCCAATAAAATTACAAAAGCCCAATCTCTCTCCTTCTCAGCAACCAAAAGATCAAATGTCACCAGATGATGAAAAAAGAAAAATCATTCCCCAACAGTTACGGGCAAAGGGAAAAAGCAATCATTTATCACCTGCCAACAAGGACGAGCTAGGAAATGAGGATTGGGGGTTTTACCCCTACCTATTGTATTTTTCTTCTTGTCAACCAAACCAATCAATTTCCTGCTCCATCCCAACTAGGTCTGTGATTACTTTGGACTTGCCACTAGTCCCCATCAACACATTTCACACTTTGCCTTCCTTCTTTTCATTACACTTACTCAAGCAAAGCAACTACAATAGTTTGACTGTCAACAAGATTTACAGGTCCCTGAAAACCATAATCTTCCTCCTTTACATCCACTTTCAGATGATATAACTTTTCTTTACAAAAATAATTTCCCATATGCAAATTTGCAAGACATTCAACTTGCAAAGACTTTCTTTCTTTGCTCAACCTGTCTTTTTAATATCAGACTCACTTTGCCCCTTCTCTTACCCCTTCCTTTAGATACATGTCTCCAAACTTAAGGTCCAATTATTTTCAGAATCCTCAACGCACACTTTAGAACAGGAGTGGCCTAAGTGACATATGAAGGCTTTCCCAGTTTCCAGTTTAGATAAATCTTTTTCAGTTAAACCTAGCAAATTAGAGGGACGCCTGGTTTATAATTCTCAGCAGCAGCGAGCACAGCATTCTCCTTATGCTTATACACTCACATTTGAGATTACTTCAAAGACTTGTTTCTTTGACCTCATGGAGTTCTGAGTGCAAGATACAGCACGTCTGAAACAGCTGATACACCCTTTCAACAACAAAATAGTTATTGCAGATAATTAAACAGATGTAAGAGAAGGGCAGGTCTGGTATCGGCCTTTTCAAATCTCCAGATTAATCTCAACACCACCAGTGCAACTGATGTCAGATCTGCAACTGAGTCCCAGATTGCCTTTCTCCTTCATTTAACAGCTTATAACGTGCTGACAACACAGCTACCAGAGCTGATCTTCTAAACTGGTGATTAGCAAGTGGGCACTTCAATCTAAGCTTACATTTTTTTATAATGATAGAAATAAATGTGTGAAGTATTTTTAAGGATTTCAACATCTCTTAGAACCGTAAATACAAAGAGGGATAAAAACATGCACATTTCTGTATCTGTTGCTGAATAAGGCGTGACATGATACACAGTTAACCATGAAGACAATGGATCTCCATCCTGTGCTTCTCTTATTCAGTGCTTTGATGGCTGAGAAGATAGACTCACTACAAGACATGCACAACTTCTATATATCGAGAAGTCCTCAAATCTGTAACAGAAACTTGTTCTGGACATTTTTTCTAATTTCCAGAAACTAGCTTAAGTAAGAAATTAATTGAAGAACAGATTCTCAGTTGACTGAGTGATAGCAAGTTTCCCAACTTGAAACAAACTACCAAAACTCTACCAGGAACACATACATAAATAATTACTTGGGCTGGTAATTCCTTTAAGTGTTTCTGGTTCCTGGGCTGGTGCGGGGAGGCTGCCAACAGATGGCAATTTAAGAGTTAGCTATTTCCACAGCCTTTTTTATCCCCCTCATTTCAAAACAGCTGGTGCACAGACCATTGAACAATATGCCTAATTTAATTTATTCTGAATAAAAAATTTACAAAACACTCAGCAAAGCTTATATTTTGTTACAGAACAGCATGTTCAGGGACTCCAGGACTCCGTACAGGGAGGAAGAGCACTTTTGAGAGCTGGTCAAAGCGGAACATGCTGTCATCTTGCAGAAGCTAAAAGCATACCCTATCTCCCTTGGCCCAGGAGTGATCAGTCAGTTCTGAAGAATTTTGGAAACTCACCCTCTGCTATAAAATACCTCTTCCACACCAAATGCATGGAAGAAATGGGCCTGAAATTTGACCAAGGAAGACAAGATTTCTTCAGAATCCCCTGTTTGCCACAAGCCCTCCACAAATAAAGAACAAAATTGAGTCAGACAAGCCTAGAGGAACCTCCACATTTTCTATTCCTGCACGTCAACACCACCTTCATAAGCCAGCACAGAAACTGATATTCAAGATGACAAAAAAAGTTTCTAGATTGCTTCCTGAGTGAAGACAACCTTCATTAAAGACTGTCTGGTTATCCAACTCTTGCTGGGAGGAATTAGATTACCTTTATCAACCTTTGCTACCCAGAAAAGCTCTTTCATTTGAGTGTCTCTTGAAGTGCATTTTACCAAAGGCTATATCCCAGGTTAATTAACAGCATGCAACTGAAAACGGTTTGCTGAACTAGCAGAAAAACAACTCAATAAAACAGCTTCATCTCCAAAAAAGAGACAGATTCTTCTGGCACTGATTTTATCTGATTTTGTGTTTTTGTCTTCATGGATAGGAAGTAAGATCAGAAGCTTCTGCCACCTAGCCAGTCTTGGCTGGCAAACATTCCCCTGCCTTAAAAACACATATCAGAAGTCCTGGGGCAGATTTCTGTTTTGTGCTCTCATCTTTCAGTACTTGTTCTTCTGAAGGAGAGCTGACTGTGTTCTCATTGTTGATGCTTGCATGCAGTCTTCATAGAGATTATGGTAATTTTTCTGCACTACTCTCAGGACAAGCAAAGGTGAGCTCTTATTTTCAGCAGATACTCCCTTCTAGAAAAAAATTTAGACCTAGGATAAAGTTTTAAGTGGAAAATTAGTAGTGAAACCACTACTATGTGCTCATACAACTGTGATCTTGCAGGTGGATTAGAAGATGGAGCTCCATGTGTCAATTCCTGCAAAGTTTACAAGAGTAAACCTTTAATCATCCAAGATCCCTCTTAAGTCAAGGTCTTAACAATCTGCCCTCTTAAAAGAAATAATTCTTCTGACTGTCTCTCAGAGACAACAAAGAGTGAAAGAGAGGAAAGCAGATGTCAGCTTTCCTTTTCTTGCAATATGAGAAGTAGCAGGACAGGTCAGTTGCTCAAACTGCAACAACAAACTCAGCATTCTTAATAGGGAAAGCTTTTTACTACACATAGGCTGTGAGAACACTGTAAAGGGAAGAAGGTAAATTTGAATGGGATGTCAAAACTACCTATAATTCACCTGGCAAAAAATATGTTGGAGAAGTTGATAAAATTCATATTTGTAAAGCTAAGTCAAGTGTGATCGGAGATCAGGCACCATATAGCAGTTTCTGCCCACATCTGCCTTCTCTGGAGCCTGCCAATTATCAAACAGAGACCACTCTCAGAGACTGTGCAACACATAAGACAGAGCCAGTGTCTGACTCAATCAGACTCAACAACCAAATCAAGATTTGGTCTAAACCAAATCTTGAAAAAACCAGCCCAAAATAACCTAAATGTTGAATCTTGATAAAATTCTACATCAAATATTTGCAAAAAATACAAAATATTTTGCCCTAAATAACAAAGATGTGCCCCTTGCACAGTAATGTTGCAAAACAATGAGTATTTTCAAAGTGTGAGCCTTTGATTTTTAATTAATAAAACTGAATAAGCTTACATATGCATGCTTAGATATAAAGAGATGACACCCCATAAAGGTGCTGAAATACTAGGATGAATCATGGGAATATATACTTTATCTGAGAACAAGTTAAAGATGCTACTGAAGTTCAATATTTGGGTTAAGCATTTATTGCTATTAAAAAAATAGCAAGAAAGGGAGGGAAGGGCCTTAAGGACTTGCAGATTTTAAAGAAAAGAAAGGGAAACATAAGGAAGGGGAAAATTTCCATATTCAGACCTAGTGCTAAAATGTGTATTATTAGCAATATTGCAGATGCTGAGCTTGGAGCCTACTGAGGTGGGAGGAAGAAGAAATACTTCTACTCCTTTGAAGTACAAGTCAACACCACATTCCTTCAGTAGCTACATAGGTGCTGCCACCTGCATTTTGGAGAATCATACCTAGCCCTCTGGAGAAGTTTTCTGTTTTTCACCTTTGAGACAAAATCTCTTCAGAGTACACTGGTCGTGACTGCACAGTACTGCACTCATTTCCGTGTGCCCTTCAATACCAAAATGCTCCACTGGTCTCAGACTTATTTATCACTTTTTTCCTATGTTTCCATCTCACTCCAATGGGTCTAAAATAATTGAAGTTACCACCACAAGAACTGGGATGTGCCACAGGTTCTGGCAGAACATGAAGTGAAGGCTGAAAGCAACCTTTGGGCTGCGGTGCAGAGAGGCACTTACCTAGAGACAACCTAGGAGCAAGGTATTTTTTGGGTTTAGAGCCTAAGAAGGACAAGGCAGTTTACTTATATGGCACATTAATATAACTAAGATGTTTCCAGTTCTGTATTTATCAGTCTTAAAAAGTGCTTACCTTTTCTGAATAGTTCTTGAAGGCTCTCTGCACTTTGATTCAAAATAGCCCATATTTCCTCTTCTTGCAATGGTCCTCCCCGAACCTCCAGAGCCTCTGCTAGTGACACATGCATGTTACCTGGGAAATAAACAGACTGATGTAAGACTAAATAACATTTTCTTCTCCATGCATGCAGTATTCAAGTAGTAATAACTCATGTTCAACCCTCAGTCACAAAAATTCTCAAGCATTAGCAGAACCCACCAAATATCGATAATACAAGATGTTCCCTATGGTAATAAAGACTTTTGAGCACCTACTGCAGAAAAACTCATCTTAAGAATAAAATGATCCATATTAATATTGTAGGCTCTACATCCATAAATTCAACAAGCTAGCATTAATTCACAAACTGTGGGCAAGAGCTTGCTCTGTTAATAAAGATAACAGATTGATCAGTAGTTACAGGTTTATTAAAATAAATAATCTATTGACACGACTTTGACAGTTTTAAGTCAGTGAAGCTGTTGTTAGAAAAGGAAGCTCTTCCTCCTTTCACAGAGTTGTTGATAGTATTTCATGGCCATATTATGAGAAGCACTGCCAGCAAATATGCACACAAGCAAAATAGCTATGGAACTGATAGATAGCTATGGAACAGCTTCTCCTTGCAGTTAAAACCCACAATAAAACTGTTAGCAGCACTCTACATATTACAGCCCCAGAAAACAAAGATTTCTTTGCCCAGATAAAAGAAGTTATGTTTCACTATTTTTTGAAAGAGCTAAACCACCACACTACAATATAATATTCTGTTGTCCAAAACCATTTGAGAACTGAAGACTGCATCCCTAAATATTCTGGCAAAGCAAAGCTTCAACCATTCAATAAGCTCAGGAGCAAATAAACCATGTGTCTGCTTAATTACTCCAGCTTTCTATGAAATGTTCTCAGATTGAGCACTCATGCCAATTTCTATTTCTGATTAGGATGCAGCTGCAGTGGCTTCTCTCCATGCTTCTCTCCAAAGCCCAGAGAATAAAATCTTGAGGCAGTGAGCTGTAGTAAGAGCCTAAGGTATACTGTCACTCATTGGTAAGTTTGTTATTTGTCTCCAAGGCTCCAAAGTTGTTGCTGGAAATGGAAAATACAGTTCCAGAAGCAATTCTTATGGTCTGGAGACCAGTAATTGATACCAACAGTTTCAGATGACCCAATGGTACTGCTGGAAGCTCCTGCCCCTTCCTGTAAATCACCTACCCAGAGCCTCCCCATCACACCATACAATCCTGGCTCAGGCGTAGGATACTAACCTAACAAATTTAAAGAGGAATAGGCTTATAGACTATATTTATTTTCCTAACTGTTTAGGCAGGTTTATGCCTTCCATGTGTTTTTAACTACAGATAACCCACCTAAACACATAATGGCAAGATAAAAGGCTGACTATCCTGCAGTTTCTAACTGAAAACATGGGGTTTGACAATACTTCCTAAAATACTAGCTTTTTCACCCAGAATTCCATACCACTATTGAAAAATTACATATTGCTGGCTGCTTTTCAGCACAGGTTATTTTTCCTTATCTCACAACTTGCCAGTCTGCAGCATTCAATTACTGTGCATATTTACTAAGCCAGATATATTTTCAATAATTAATGTTCAAAAGTCATCATCGAGAGAGTAGAAGGGAAAGCAGACTCAGATACATTTAAAAGAAAGATGAAATGTGAATTCCCAAAGAGAAAAATAAATAAACCATGAAAATGGCAAGGTAGGAACCAATGTAGACTTGCAATAAATGGAAGGAAAACCAGAGAAAATTGTGCTTCCAGTCAGCATGAGATTCACATACACCAGGCACAGAGTGTCTGGTCTCACTGTTCCAGAAAATTCTGTGATTTCATGCCACTGTGTCAAATTTCAGTAGGTAAATCTAGAATGAAGCTGTCTGGATTAAAATAGCTCATCTTCTCCTAGGGACTAAAAATACATTAACTCCAAATGAAAACTTTCTGTGATAAATAGTCTAAAGGAGAATGCCAAGCATAAGAACAACAATCCCCTCTCCCCCACCCCAAATCCTTCTCTGCCACTTCCCTTCTCCCCATTCTGCAAAATGTTGCATCCTTTCAGCTATGATTAAATAGTGTGGACTGTTCTGTAGCAGACATAAGCCAATTCCCTATTTAACAACACAACAGAGACCATAAGCATGTCTGCTCAAACTCCCAAACACATTACATCAACAGTAAAAGAATCCTACAGCAAACAATTTCTTGATCACAGTGCGAAGCAATATGAATATACACACCCAGCCACCCAGGCCTCTGCTGTAGCAGTGCAAGCAATGAGATCTGCTTGCATTTTACAGATAGCAGGAGCTCGACAAATAAAAATCAAACATATAACCCAACAAAACCAAACTATGATTTTGAAAGCCAAAGTAAAATCTATCACAAAACCAGTCATTACCAGCACAGCCACATGCAAAATGCCACAAGCTGGGATTTGAATGGTACTCTCATTGAAGCAGATCTGTTTCACTAACTTTTTTGGCAACTTTCTCTGTGACTTTTCTTCCTCAAAGTTATCTTTAAGCTGCAGTGCTTGTCTGTCTCAGCAATGGCCAACATGCTGGTTATGAGGATTTAAAAACCTCCCACAAAATGGTTCTCTAGCACCAAGGAACTGACTGAGGGAAGCCGGGGGAGAAGCTGTTGGCAGGAAAATGCAAGGCCAGGTTTCTCCACCTGTCCAGCCCACCTGTCATCAGCCAGGCACCGATCTGGAGCTGACAGTGGAAGTGCCTGGTTCAACACATATTTCTCTTTCCCCCCTGGTTCAACACATATTTCTCCCAAGACAGTTTGTCTGTCTTGGATATTTTTCACAAGAAGACATTTGTAGGAATGCTGATGTTTGCAATGCACAACTCCTCCAAATTCCCTATCTCCTCAGATTCTGGGAACCCTCAATAGTGTGTGGTCCTTTGTGAAAACAGAAACCTCAAATGTTCAATTCATACAAAAGCTTTTGGTTCTATGCAATACCCAAACATTATGATAAATTGCAATATAAGGACTATATGGAGTAATTTTTCTAAGAGAAAAAATTTGAAGTTTTTGTAGAATACTGTATCAAAACGATGTTCCCGGCAGTCTCTGTGGTTTTCAGTGTTCCAGGCTGACCAGCAAAGAAATCTAGATGTAAAGTTCTCTATTGACTCATAGTTCATGTCAACCCCTGTTTTTGCTACAAGTCCTTTCCCCGTCTCCTCTTTATCCAAGAAAAGCAAGATCTGGAATTCTGTGCCCTTGTAATAAGGATGGACAGAGTAAAGAACATGGAAAGGTGCACCTTCCAAGGATGAGTTCACTTCCCCTTTTCTTGGGGCAGAATTATGATGGCATCTTAATACAAGACAACAGGGAGATGGGATCAGAGTAGGCAAGTCTCAGGGTTAGGTGGTATGAACTCCACAGGAACTGCTAGGGCATGGAGTACTCACACACCCAAAACTTACATGAGATCACAGCCACGGGACATCCCAAGAGGGAGAGTCACACAGCAGAGAGCACAACACAGTGTAGGAAGGCAGCGGACAAATTAGAACACTGGAGGTGCACAGACATGAACCTGACAGACTGCTTGTTCTGGGGCAGAATTTACTCCCAGACCACACAGGAATACTATTTCCACAGGAAGGGAGTTGCATTGTATGGAGGCAACTTTAATGCTCCAGGACAAGAGAGTAAATTCAGGTGTAAATCATTTGTATTAACAAGCTCTGGGTGCAAATTTCTTGGCACGACTCAGCCCTAAGCCATGTAGGCAGCACAGTCACGGGGAAAAATGTTGCCTAAGACAGAGGCCTCTCCCATATTTCAGACACTTTTTGAAAAGAGCCTGTCTACCTCATGAGCACCAGCTGCCAGCTCCTCCCTCTAGACAGACAGCTCACACACTCCCTGGTGAGTGGGATGGGGCTCTGGCTCTTGCCTGAAAGCAAGCTCAGTGACCTCCTGGCTTTAAAAGTCTCATTTCAAAGTCCCGGCAACCCATGTTAAAAGCACACCACCTAAGGAACATCCAGACAGTGCCTACCCCACCAGGCAGCCTTCCACGTGCTCTGTCCCAAGGAGGACAGAAAGCACAACAGGAGCAGCCCTTCACAGAGTAATTCTGTCAAAATTACTGTTTGCAAGATATATGCTTTTGCCCCTACCACTTACAAAGTCTTCACTTTTTAACTGCTTGTGTATGCAGAAGTTAAGTGCTGAGAATTCTCATTTCCCCCAACCACCACCATTTCTCCTCACACGTTTTAAATTTTAAATTGAAGGTCTCCAACAGCAAAGAAGAATTTGGAAAATTTTAAAGGCCGTTCTTTCCAAATTTTATTGAATTGTCGCCAGCCAAAATATTAAGAAGCTTTTGCCATAACATGGTTATTAAAGACTGTAACACAGTAATTTTTGTCAAAAAAGTTCCTAGAAACACACTAAAAGTCAAAAGGCTAAATTGCTTCAACTTAACTGATGCCTGACACTTGGTGTTTTGGTTTTATTAACATATCCCTTGCTTTTTTCCCTTACCTTGTGCATCAACATTTTTCCCCAATGTTGCAATAACTTCCGAACAAAAACTTTTAGTCAAAAGCTGTACTTTTACATCAGCTAACTGAAATGCCTGCACTACCTTGCACTTGATATTTCATAGGAATATGATGCCAAGAAACATGAAAAGCAACTGCTCTGGCATACACTCTGCAGGTATTTTTAGATGTGCAAGAAACAGTGAAAAAAATCTAGAATAAAAAAAAGTGTTAGCATTTCTCAATGACCATACAAAATATCGTGATATTAAATTTTATCCTTTGACAAAATTTAAAACAAAGAGGAGAGAGCAAGAAGGCTCTATATGCATACAAAATACTTTCAGTGGAGGAAAAACCCACCTTATTTGTCCCATGTAAAACACTGTTAGCTGACCTTAACTGTCCTGAATATGAGCAATATTGCCCCCTTGCTCCACAGGGACACTTAGGCAAAAGGTGGCAGGTTCTGAAGAGATTTTTCTCTTAGCAGATGAGCCAAGAGCCTCTTTTTGGAGGGGGCTTCTTCCTCTGGAGATATAAATGCCTGGAGGCAGAAGTACATTTAACAAGACAATTCTATCCAAGAGAACCTCTTAAAATTCACCTTTTTCATGCCATGATTAGCTGCCTGAAAATAAAACACTGACACTTTCATTCAGCACTCACTGAAGACAAAATGCTTTCTAAAAGCACTAGACAGGCACAAGTCTCTGACACTGAACTGGGGCTAGACCTGGACAGTTTCCGAAGTCTGGTCTCTCCCATTTCGGAACCTGAGCACCTTAAGCCATTACCATGCTCTGTAATTTCAGAATTCTGGCATCTATCCTCTTTATTTACATTGGCCCACATCTTACTCCCCCAAACAAGATCTGGACTACATATACCAATTAGTTTATCCCCAATAATACTGCTGCTGAAACCGGGCTGAAGTGCAAAACCCTGGAGCCAAGATAGAAAGCTTGCACTTCAGTAGCCTTTGAAACCTTATTTTCAAATCCACACATAAAAAGTGGTTTTCCTATAGCTGCAGGTCCAATTTGCATAGACTATCCATAAAATAAGGCATTATTTGCAAATAGTCAAGTAAAGTATGCAATCAAGTCAACCACACATGCTAATCAAGTCAACTGTGCTTAAAGAGATTTTTTTCTTTTAGAGCCCTGCTCTTATGTTAATTACTGCACATTATTCTCAATTATTGTCTTGAAGGATAAGGAAAGAAACCCTTGTGTCACATCCACTTTTTTCATTTCTCCTGTAGATATAAAGAGGGGGGACACAGCCCCACAAGATCCAGCTACCATTTCCCCCCTCTTTTCTAAAGTATTTAAAGAGCTGCAAGAAATCAGGTGAACCAAAGTTTTTGGGAAAAAAATCCCACAGTCCCATGGTGCTTTTCATTCAACCTGAGACCATATAATAATATTACCTTAGCACTATTTTTTCTCTTTCATCTTAGAGAGACCAGCAGAGTACCACCCAAGTGTTTCTCCCCTCTTCCTGTTATGGAATAGATTAGCTTCTTGCACTCACATATTTTCTTTCCATGTTCTCCTCTTTCTCCCCCACAGCAGACAGAATGAAATGTCAGCAAAACAAAAATACCATGCTCCTGGGCAAAGTCCTCAACCTATACCAAGTTTCTCTGAAACTGCATTTCCTCTTCAAACTGATAGCTTGCTGCTTGAGCTCAGACCTCCTAAGTAAGGAACAGAAACTAGCTCCAATTTGTGAGAAAATACAATATGGAAACACTCGCAGAAGTATAAATCTTGGCTTTTATTTCAACATACACAGATTAACAGATGAGATGCTAGCATTTCTCCTCCCAAAGCCTTAAATCAGTGCTATATTCCCAGATCTGGAAGACACAAGAATGTGACATACTGAGAATCTTGGCTTGCACCTCCAGGACAAGCAGTGTTTATTTTACTCAAAAAGCGCTTTCTTTCTTTCTTTCCTGGAAGGTGGAAAGAAATCAGCTTTTGGCATTGGTCTGAACACACAATGGAAGACAAGCTAGGGTTAGTGCTGACTCCCTCCTTTACTCTTCTGTCTCCATCACCAGAACCAGATAAACTTGTTTATCTGAAGCTTCGTGTTAGGCAAACTAGTAAAGCCAGTCCAAATTGCATATAATGATCATGAAAGTCATGTTTTCTAGGCAACTGCAGAATGCTTTTTCATACATGAGGGTAGCTGATGTTTCCCATTTGATATTAAAATTTTATTCAGAAGAGCATATAATTATCACTACAAAGTAAGCTTAATCCACATAAATCGCAGCATGATTCTTGTATCCCTCTCTTTGTTTAATTGTCAGTGTAAGATTCTTGGGCAACTCCCTTATTTTGCTGTTGATCTGCTCCACCTCAGAGAGGGCACGTCTCCTTGATGCATTTCTCATACTTGCAACTTTCATTTTAATTGCTAAGTAGCAGCAGAAGACCTGTGACTAAGGCAAGCTTTAGGAAAAAAAAAAATCAGGACTACAAAGCAGCTTGGCTATAGTGACACTTTTTAAACACCCTCATTCACACATAACAAATTAAACCCTTCTGATGACCTGAAATAACCAGAAGCAAAAAGGCATCTTGCTACAGGACGGAGTGATGACGTGCTGTCTATCAGACAAAAGGCACTAAGAATGGCACCTCCAGCTCTAGTCCAGCAGTTATTCCATTGTTGCATTGGAGAGCCACACATTCCTCACATACTGTGAAAAGGTCATGACTGAAGTCTGTCCTTACTCACTCAGCTCTCAGCACAGCTGAAGAGGGGAGCAGAAATAGTAGCAGGCACCTGATTTAAATGTCATGGAGCCACTGGAAAGCATTATTCTAAGTCCGTAAGTACTGCTTCCCACCATCTGTGCCATTCTAAGCTGTCTACAAATGAAACACGGGCCCTGGTGAGCAAGTGAAGGAAGTAGTGATAATTACTTAGTACAGTAACTGCTTTTTCATTCAGTACATTATTTTATAACTATATTATGGTATTATTCATAATCAGTTCCCAATGTTTGAGAAGAGTAATGCTCAAATATTTAACACTAAGATATAAATTGCCACAGACAAGAAATTCAGAGACTCTACCAATAAGTTTCACTAATGGATCAACTTACTTTAGAGTAGATTTTTAAAAGCTTAGCTTAGGGCCTCTCCATGATAATGAAGTGATAACTTTTACTACATCAATCAAATTCGCTTGTTCCAAAGGGCTCAGATTCTGTCAGAATCCTTTCAGTCTCAGTAACAGAGAATGATATCTTCCTTTAAACATGCCTCTTCTTGGGAAGGCAGTCCCCTTGCAGTAATGTAATAATCAGTGTCATGAAGGCAGTGCAACTGGATCAGCAAAAAATTAAGCCAAGTGACTAAGAGTTCTCTGTTTTCTTGGATGTGGCACTTGAAAGCCCTTCAGATAGGTATAAAAACAATAAGTTAATGTGCTAAAATACTGGGGGGGAAGAGAAGCAGTAGCACCCACCAACCTTAGTCATAAAGAAAAGTGTTAAGTTTGCAGTATATTTGTAAATAATGTAGAAGTCAACATACTCTTAAGAAGTGTAAAGACTGACCCTACCATATGTTATTTCAAAGCCTGACTTTAATTCTATATATTCACATCCAATCCTTCCACAAATGGCTTTTTAGGCTGTTGAGTAAACTGCATGGTTCACTTGGGTTTTGAGATTTCTTCCTTTAATGGGAGAAAGGTGGATCTGAGCAAAACAATCTTTGTCAGCCTCATATATTTGACTATCAAACATTTTGAAAAAAGACATTAGTATAAAATATGGCACTATGGCATACCTAAGCAGTTTTTCCATAGTTAAAAATGACCTCATGTATGGTACTAGTAAAGAATGCAATGGATTCAGGAATAAGGTTTGTGTTCTTCATTTGAAAGCAGCACCCTTACACACTCACAAGAAGAAAGAGAGCTGCTGACTTGTGTACTCAACCAGAAAAAAACATCTGGTATTCAGAGGACAGTTCATACTAAAAGCCACCTCATGTCCTTCCTGGAAAGGAAATAATATTCGATAATGCAGATAAAACTGGGTGAATAACAGAATGAAGTTTGAATAACACCTACCTGCACCTGATTCCTCCAGCAGTGCTTCTCCTCAGGTGTATACAGGTAAAGAAGCTGCACTGCTACAACACCAGGATTTTTCTGTTTAAGCACACATTCAGTCTGAGAGCTGACAAACTTCCACATCGATCACCCCACTTACCATATTTCTACTAAACTGCACTTGCATGTTTGTGTGGGTTTTGCCATGAAAATTTAAAAAAAACCCCAACCAATTTAAAAGTTACTACCCAGCCAGCATCCTCTCCAGCTACTCGGTTCTTACTAATACTCCAATATTTTTAATGGCTCCCAATGACTTTCTTACCCAATGCCCTAAGCTGAACTACATCCTCACACTTTTTTTCTGCCTGTAACTTGGTGGAAATAGTTGATGAGTCCAAATAATTACTGATGGAGAAAGATCATCTGGAGAGTCTACTATGCACTAAGTCTTCAGTCTTTGATGCTCAAAGAAGTAATATTCCCAGCTCCTGGAAAATTTAGATTTCCTTAAGCAAAAAAAAAAAAAAAAAGTGTGTTGCCTTCTCAGACAGTTATGATTTCTTAGGTTCATTTCTGGGAAAAAAAATTTTAAAAAGAGAGATATGGCATAAGGAACAGAATATTACAAGGTCTGCAGATAGATAACACCATTCATATCTTATCTGTGAACTCACCTGTCTGAGACTAAAGCTATTATTCACACAAGTGATGACTAATTAGTATTGTGAAAGTCTGAATTTGTAGCCTGAAAAACAGACAAGATGGAACAAAGGCCCACATTTCAGCTGTCAAGAACTGTACACACAAGAAAATCTGTGTCTCTAGGACCAAAGCATAAGCTGAGAGATTCTTACTCTGCTTTCCTGTAAGTTGAAATAAATGCTAATTCAAGTACAATAGCAAATATCAATTCTCATTCAAAGAGTACTGCTCTGTAACAGAAGAAAAAAAAGTAATTTTGCTCTCAGAGCCTCTCTATTCATATGTGGTAGTACAAGGTGTGAGATTTACACTTTTTATATGCATGAAAATACAATTTAAAATGTCTGTGATATGTTATCCTCCTATTCGGTGTGAAAACATTTACAAAGATTTAAGCAGGGAGAATCAGTGACTAATCTTATAAAAGGAACTTCATACACTTCCAACTGAGAGGCATAACTGACAATACCCTGGTGCCTCATCAGGAAACACGAACACTCCAAGGGAATGGCAGAGATGTGAACAAGCAGCTGGCTGGATTTGACTTGTCCATGCTGCTTCAAATGAAGGAAAGATGATCCTAAGGAAATGAGAAGCACTGGCAAATGCCACTACATACCTGGCTTGCTGCACTTTATGTCTGTCAGCCTTCAGGAAGGATGTGCTTTTGACAGTGCCCACTCATGTTGAGAAGAGTGTGTGCATGTCCCCACATTTGCATGCGTTCCCCACTATCTATATAAAATGTGCGGGTGCATGCATATACTCCATACAGGCCAAATATTTCACTTTTGTATTAAGTTTCTGCTGAAGGACAAGAGAAAAGACCTGAAGGACAAAGAAAGTTACAAATGGGCAGGAACACTGATCTATTTTGAGAAGCCAACAGCCAACATGAACTACCTGAAAGGCTTGTTAGAGGGTCCCTAAAGCCTATTAAAGGTTTTGGCCAAGGAAGATTTAAATAAGATTCTGTAAGCATTTGGAAAAACAGATTTGATACCAGCAGATGGGCTGCAACTCTAGTAAGAGACCTCCATCTGTCCAGAAACTAGCTCCTCACTCTGCGCACACACACACAGTATTGCAAGTGCAGCACCAGAGAGTCTTACAGGTAGAATAATTTCCTGCAAAGAACTTCATAAGCATCCGTCATCTATAAAAACCCCTGTCCCCATAAGAGACTTCACAGCACTTCCTTTTCTCCATAAACAAGTCACTTTCTGGAAAAAAAAAAATCCAGTCAACTGCTATTTCTTGAAAGCACTTAATTGCTGTTCAAGTGATAGGAAAGATATTTGCCTTTCAGTGATGCTGAGCTGAAGAGCAGACTGCTGGAAATTGTCCTTGAACAGGATATAGGTCAGTTTTTCCCCCAGTAGCTGAGAATCTGTCTGTGTAATGTAATTCAGGTGACCTTCCAATAAGGTCCAACACGCCTTACATGAAACAGTATGTGGTTAAACCATAATACAGAAGATACCAGACCTCTGAGTTAAATGCACACTGTGCAAACATGGAGATCTCTTCTTGCTTGTCCCACAGGAACTGTTTCCACCCTCAGAAGGTGATCATTTCTCCTCTCAGACTGCAGATCCCTTCTTTCTCCACTTCCTTCCATACTCAAGCATACAGAAATGAATTTAAGACTAAAGCTGTGCTTAGTCTCTGCATATACACTCCCAATCAGTAACCAATTTACATGGCACTTAGAAATCTGAGAGTGAGCAGAAAATATGCTGTGTACTCTTCCATGCTGGGAAACAGACCCACTGCCCAGAAAATGGAAGACAAGCTTTATATGAAGGATATTATTCCCTACAGGCTCATTATAGGATTTCCTTAAATTCTCAATTTCCTGCTGCTGGTGATTTCATATTTCAGTACTTCCAAAGTTCTTTGACTGCTCTGTTAAATCTATTATTAGCAGGGTCTTTAAGCATATTACCCACAGCCATCTTGCAAATACTGAAAAAAATTGATTTTAAAGGCAGATTTGCTTTATCCAACCATCCATAGCTGAGCCATTTCCTGCAACTAATAGTGTACATCAAAATTTACCTATTTTTCACCCACTCAACTCTTTAGGTGTGGTATACACCAAGTACTGAGAACAGTATGGTTTGTGTGACACCTACTTAGCAGCATGTCTAGAGACAGCCATCAGTTCAAAGATTCCACATAAAACATGAAGATTTTTGGTCATGGAAACTTGCTTTTCAAATGAGCTCTTTATGGAGGCCAAAACCTTTCCGAGCAGCTTATACTGTCTAGTTTAAATCCTGCAATTAGGAGCTTTTAGCTCCAGATTAATTAGTAGACAAAGCCACTTGAAGACTTGGAATGACTATGGTTAGGAAATCATGATCTTCCTTCAAAACGTGAGTTGACACAGCACATATGCCTTTGTGGCAAAATCATATGAGTTAATCAGAACCTGACCAGTTAACTCAAGTCCCTCAGCCTTCCACTTTGCTACCCACACTTCAGAAAAATATATAATTATATACTGCATGATTCAGTACGTGTTTACAACTGAACAATTGTTAAATTGACTATACTGCCCCTTGAACAAATTTCTAACACACACCCAATTTATGATTCATCTTAAATTCAGTGGTTACGCATGATTTATTCAGTCCTACAGCCACGATATTCTCCATGGCTTAGCTGCCCTCAAAGGTGGTGTGATTATTAGCCCTTTTCCTGTTAGGTGGGAAAACTTGGCATTTCTCTTTCACAAGATTCACCAACTTGCTATTTCTGCCCAGCTTCAAATGTTTACCAAGTTTATGGTTTCTGAGCCAACAAAGTGAACGGGATTTGGAGTGTAGAAAAAGATTCTCACCACAAAGAACGAAAGTCTCAATATCATTTGACAGCAGCGTGAAAAACCTGTAAGAGTGTTTCTACAACTTCTCAGCAGACCTTCCAGACAAAACAGACTGCCTGATCTATAGCAAAGACAGCTAGTCAGTGATGTAACAGATTTGATTGAGTTTCATACACCAGAATGGACAAAGAACACTATCTGCACTCCATAATATTTTGGTACTTGGACAGATTACAGGAAAAACAAGCTACAGAAGATGGCATTGCCAAAAAAACAGGAAAAACAAGACAGCAGCACCTCCTCCCATGACATAATACCAAGCCTGCTATCACCAAAAAAACCCCAGAGTTCTGGGAAGTTTTGCTTTGTCTGGATGATAAACATTCCTATTAGAAGGACAAAAATCCATATTACAGCCTTGGGCTGCATAACAAAGGCAAACTAGGAGAAACTTTTCCTCTACAGGCCTAGAAACTGAGAAGGAAGTGATTCACAGCATCATCCTTCTTTTCTTTTCTTTGAAGAACATTCCTACAAATAGCAATGGAAAGTTAGTGAGATTGAGGACATACACAGGTACTGCCCTTGTACAAATGATATTTGCTGTATTGGAACAGAACCAAGCAGAAGGTCACATTAATCTCTGAAGCCATTGCCCAGAGAAGGATTAAGTGAAAGGAGAATAGAAGGATAATATAACAGCAATCCTTGAATCTTTAATTCATACAACTGGCCCAAAGGGAGTTAGACCAGTTAAAGAATGCATCAAACCTTGGGCCTTCACAATCAATTTGATGTTACTGTGTACCACCGTTTAACTCTGTAACTGTTACTGCATGGAGACCCAAGAAAACAGCAACTACAACTGCCTAAAGTAAACAGAAAAACCTGATACTGAAAAAAAAAAAAAATTCCTCCCTTCAAACCATTAAAGCTCAAGCCTTATATCATCTAGTCTGCATACAATATACCAGTTTTCATCCTTTCCATGTACATCTAGAACTTTGACAACAATCCAAATTTTATTCCAGTCCTGAATTTAGTATTTCAATTTTATTCTTGCAGACTTAAAAAAATTGATATATTATTTAAAAAGTATTATTTACATTTTCGGTATACAAATGGAATTAACTCCTAGGAGAAAATTCAGCTTCTATGAGAAAATTTTCACAAATGTGTGAAAAAACATGTGCTGAACCTCTTCAACTCCCATTTCTATATTTCATTGCCAGGTAAACACTTTGGAGATTATTCATTGATACATCACACAGAAAATTCATAAATGCAACACTTAAAAAACACCACTTGGACAGCAGTCTGAAATAGATTTCAAAACTTTGAAATGCTTTACCAATAGTTTCAAAACATCCTCCCATAAACTTTGCTTACAAAATACTGAATTTGAATGAGAGTTTATCAAACTGGACCAGTTGTACTGGTTTACCTCAAGTTGCACACACACTTAACCTGAGAAAAAGCAGTAGCAGCAATCAATGAGAAGCATCAAGGGTTCGCCACTTACAGAAACACCCAATTTGGTATTAGTGTAAAGAGGCAAGGAGGAAATAAAAAAAGGAGGGGTGGAACAAAATTTACAGTCTTGAGATGGAAATCTTAGAGACAGGAAAATGCATTATCTCAGTCTGCAGTGGGAAGTTATCCATGGATTCCTCACTGTGCACAAAAGCTGGAACCAAGACTTCATCAGAGAGCTGAGAGAGAAGAACAGACAGGCTGCTTTAGTCAACGAAGAAATACCCAGCTTAAGACAAAGGGGCAGTCAGGAACATTAGAAGCTTTCACACAAGAAAAACAAATAGAAAAATCATTATAGATACCAAGCCTTGCTGGAAAAATTAAGGGATTCAGTGGACCATTACTAATCAATTACAGAGGAAATGTAATTTTTCCTCAAAAAATTGCTTTACCACTTGGTATTACACTACATATCCTTTTTCATCCATGTATCTAGACAGTGAATATTAACCCAGTTATTCAGGGGGAAACAAATGTATAGAACCATTCACAGCCTGCTTTTTAAAAGGTATAGATTAAAATTTTGAGCTTTAGCAAAAAAAATTAACTGAAGACAGCAGGCATTAACCCAGATTTTTCTTCCTACCATGCTGATGAGTGACTTCTCCCATTTTCTAAGGATCTTTTACAATAATTACTTGTATAGATGTTGCTGTCAAGCTTCACCCTTGATTTTACACCATCAGTCTACAAACAGGTAATAAAAACCGCCAATTTCTCCCACTGGCAGATGGGAGTGGGGAAAAAAGGAAGGTGAAGGAAACCCAAACTTTCCTGACCCAGAAGTCACACACAATTTACAGCTGCTCTATATACCCAGGTGCCTGCTGGTGATTAAGTAGAGCTTTTTTCACACAACAAAATCTGAATTCCACAAATTCTTTGAAAAAAGTTGGAAGACTTTATACTTTGAGGTTCCAAAACTATTGCAAAAAGCAATTGCTCTTTTTAGATGCATATTTACTTCTTGGCACAAACTTTGTCTTGTTTGTTGCTAGTTTTTTCTAACTGGCATTTATAGCCAATCACTGAAAACACATCATAGGCCTTGAAATTAATGTTGTCTACATAAATATATATATAAACCTATTAAAGTCTAGACAGGCAATAGTTTCTCTTCCATTTCTCCAAAACCACTGAAGAGGGAAGCAGAACAAACGGATTTTGCATCAGCAGCAGACTTCCCAACCAGCAGTTCATATTACATTGAAAAGTTAAATTCTGTGATCTTCAGCTCTTTAATATTCTCAAAGCAAAGACAATGGGTGGGACAGAATCAGTGATAATTAATATGTATACCAAAGAGTTCAGTTAATGTGAAAGTACAAAAATAGTTCCTAAAACATAGCAAACTATATTCTGCACTGTGCAAGCACCAGGGAAATTTCCACATATCACATTAAATTCAATTTGCTGATTCTATTCTGCTCACTAATACTGAGCATTTGAAGTCACAAATTCCTTCAGTGTCTGACAACCTCACAAAACTAAGGGCTTTGTATTGAAAAATGCTCTGTTCAACTACTCTGTGCAAGGCCCAAGAGCACACACAGCACACACGGTAATATCAACAGAGCACAAGAATCTGATGTTGAGGGAAGCAAGAACAAAAAAATGCCTCTTACACAGCATGTCCTTCCCTTCTTAAATAATATGTTTCTCATCTGCAAAAGGAATCCAATTATTTATGTCTCCACAAGTTGGTTTTTGTTGCACTTTTCATGTGATGTCATTTAAAATGACAGTTTACTTACATATTTTACCATTTTACCTAGCAGTATATTTCACTTGCCTAAAACTTTTGTTTTAGTTCAACAACTAAAACTACAGCCTAAACTGTGGTATCACCAAAGTGTTGCTGTCTTTTTCTCCTCTCTTCCTGAGCAGCTATTTTTACTCTAGAGTCACATGCATGAAAATTAATTCTGCTGATAACTTGACCATCCATCATTTAAACCCTCCTTAAGCAATCTGAACAAAAGCAAATACAGATTCCAAGAGACAATGGATGAAACAGCCAGGAAGGAATTGCAGCTGGAACCAGACAGCTGTTCTCTGAACATCAAGTCAAGCCCATGTGGACACACATGAGGTTCAGAGGCAGATCACAAAAGGTTTCTTATTAAGCTTTTGGCCTTTTTTTTTTTTTTTTAAGAGTTCAAATAAGTTCTCAGTTTGGAAGAGCTTCCCATTTCTGTGGTTTCAGAAACTTCAGCAATGTTTAACACAAGAAGTACTAAACTGGATCAGGCCAGCTCTCCCATCCCCTTTCCTGGCAATCACCAGTTTATTGAGCTCCTGAGCTCAAGCTGCACAGTCAAATCTAATAGTCACTAATGGTCTCTGTTCTGTTAACTTCTCTAATCCCCTTCGGAGCACATTTACACTTTCTCTCCACATGACATTTTGTTCCAGTAACACAGCTGCAATTAAGTGGTTCACAAAGAGTATTTTCTTTTGTTTGCTGTAAGACAGAAACTTGCTTCTCGAATTTCACTAGAAAAGAACATGCTAAAGGTCTTGAAGGGCCCAGTCATGCCTCCAAGTTGCCTGACTTTTACTAAGCACCAGTAAATGTCTGCAGCTATCAAAAAGAACAGAAAATGGTTTCTTCTAACAAAAGCAATAAATCTTCCAGCATACTAAATATTTTCTCTTCTTAAGGTATTGCATGGATATAAAATTTCAAAACTATTATAAAACAATTTTTAAGATTTTCCTTAGTATTTTGTGAAAAAACAACAAAAACCCAGCTTAAAGTTTTCCTCCTTTACACACCATATTCCTCAAACACAGATAGAGCTGAATCAGAGACCAAGGAAAAACAGAAAAATTATTCTTACCAAATTAATTCTTACCAAAACTGTTTGCCAACAGATTGAAACAAACTAACGTGCTACAATAGTATCAGAAAACCTCTAAAAACAAGAGTAGTTAAAAAAAAAAAGACAATTTTTATAATGCAACACCCAAGTCTTGTGCCAATCATGGTGAGCACACACATTTTAAATTGACATAAAGGAGCTTTACTCAGCTATTTCAGTAATTCAGTTCTACGTGTTAGCCCATGTGCTTAAAGCTCCAGGCTGATTTGGCTGTTCCACACATGTGATAACCTAACTGCAAAGCCACTCAATAAATGAGTCTATATTTCTGATGAAACAAACTTTCAGCACTGCCAGCTAGCAAGTCTTTTATAATCAAATAATCTTTAAATTCTTTATTAAGGTCATTCAAGGGATTCAATGACAGGGCACACTGAAAAAGAAGCTGTTCAAAATTTAAGGTTCTTTACTATTAGCTTGATTGCTAAGCATTGTCAGATTATAGCATCAGAAGAAAAACCTCTTTCAGGAAATCTGAGTCTAAAGTTGTGGGGTTCCTCAAAAACTTATAGTGTGTATTTCTTGCAAATCTTATTAAATAGATCACTGTAGCAAGACTTCCCAGACAAACTTCTGTTTTTCAGAATCTGAACAACCTTACAAATAAAAAGGAGTAAGAAGATAAATAGTTCTAAAAAACCTAAAAAAAAAAAAAAAACAAACAAAAAACCAAGAAAACAGACCAACAAAAAACCACAAGATAGAAGTCATGGAATTATTAACCCTTGAAGACCTTAAACATAACCACTAAGCTGGGAACATCAGAAAGTACAGGCAGCTATGAAGGTCTGAAAACTCATCCCAATCTTTATGAGGAAGAAACCTCAGCTCACAGAAGCCTCCACCACCAGCACATAAGGACATTCTTGCAAAGCCCATAAATCTGAACTAGAGGGAACTGAAGGTGTCCCATCACATCTTGAATGAGCCCAACCCTTTATTTCTGCCCCCATTTCTTTACCCCACCTTCTTTTTGTTCCAGCCTGTGTGTTCCTCCAAAAGATAATGGTTTTCTAACAGTTTTCACAAGCTAGACCTTCTAGGTCAAAATTTTCCAGATGCTTTACAGGTATTCGTGCTACCTTGTAAAATAATTTCTTCCTTTTTCAGACACAAGCCATTTGACAGCCCACAACTGCTCCTCTTGTACAGAGCACTGGTAATTTATTGACATATAGACGTATGCTGCATTGTCTACTGCAATGTTATGTATCAATAAGGATGTCAATGGCATTTGCACTCCACTTTCATCCCACTCAAATTTCTAGTGAAGTTAGTAGTGAGAGCCTCATCATTCTTCAGGGTGTATCAATTCAGATGCCCATAAATGACCATAAATGTCAAAGTTATTTTTATGGAAAAATATAATCAAAATTTAAGTTTTCCCTAGACTGCAACATTTCTTTCCTAATATTTCAGTGGATTCATTAGCTGTGCTATTATTTTTTTTACAGTTTTCTAACACTAATTAATAAGCTGAATGTTTGTTCAGGTGTTTCTGAAGCTCTGTCTCTAATGGTTAAGAGGAAGGCCCTTCAGGTGCAAGGCACTGGTCTAAGAAGACAAAAGATGATTGAAGATACATGAAAATTCTAAAATACAGAGTCTATGAAGGCTGGACAGAATCTCTTTCCTCCTAGAAACCTACCCAAGATAAATCCTTCATTAAAAAGTGCACAGGGAGCTTATTAATAAATAAATCTCTTCATAATGCATGCATACAGGCAATAGTCTCTTATGTCCTAAATGTCAAATTAATGTGAAGAAGTCCAATTTAGAGACTTACAGAAATTGAAAGCAAACTGTCTTCAGAAGAACAAACAGAAAATGCACCTCAATCACTGAAAAACAGTTAAAACACACTAGGGCACTTGAATGATGTACCATAACAAATCCTCTGAAGGATAAACCAGTACTTGTCACCTGTTGAAGTATCCCATTTAAGGAAGTCCCACACAGTCTTTAATTAGGCTGCTGGAAGCAGCCTAATTAAACTTAACCACACAATTGTCCAGTCAGTGACACATACTACAGAGATGTCTCTGGAAGCTCCACGTGTACTGTTCCTCACTGACATTAAAAAGCAAAGCATAAAAGCAGCACTTGGACCATCCTATCGACCATTTGCTTGCCTGGGATTCCAACTCCCAAGTTAATTCATTGAAAGCAAATACAGCTTTTGCACTGGCTTGAGAAAAGAGAGCTATTATTCCACTGGTCATAATCCTAAGCACTAGGAGGGGATTTTCTGACTTTACAGTAAAGGTACTAAAAGGCAAAACTTCTGCTCCATTTCCCTTCTCTAACTTTTCTCTGTTGAAACACTAAAATCTGTGAAGAGAGAAATGGGTAAAATCAGTAATAACTTAATGCTGGCTCTTGATAAAAACTCAGCAAGATATTTTACAGCACTGATACCCTGATAAGCAAACTAGGTAGAAAAGTTAAACTATCTATGTATGACATGGCTAAATATCCACATGCTTCATTATTTCACCCCTCTATTGCTTAAGGCAATATCCAAGTCCAAATCTATCACCATTTAAACCAAGTATGACTTTGCCAGGAAGTACAACTATTTCTAACAACTGCAGTTTCAGACTTTAATTTAGCTCTGTCTTTAGTAATTTATTTCATTTCTTAAAATAACAATATATAGAAGTGGTTAGCAGAAAAAATCAACAGTCCCAACAAGAAAGATGGAACACATTTCAACACTAAATAAGGTTGTTTACAAGTTTGAAATTTTGTAGTTAATATTTCAACAACAATGTTCTACAGGGAAAAACAGACAAGGTTTTATGAGTCAAGTCCCATTACCTTTCCCTGGTGACCCTAAGAAAGCCCTGGAACCACGTGCGTCACAGGTTTATTGGGCTGGGTTTTTATGCCCTCCATTGAGCCATTCATGTCTACCTGAAAACTGGAAAAAACACAGTGCAATATGCCTATGCTATTGAGATGCTGAAGAAATTAATATTAGAAGGGAAAAATCCTTATCTGAAGCATAAAATTAATCACTGGGAACCAATTCCCTTGTGCAAACAAGGAGCTACAACCTAGAGTGTCTATACCCCTAGAGATTATGAGATAAACCCTGTTCTGTCTGTACTCAGCAATAACTTAGAAAACCTTTGCACTCAGTTCCTTGGGTTTTTTTTCTCTAACCTTCTAACAGGTTTTCTAAACCTTCTCTTTCTTTATAAACCTTCTCTAACAGGTTATGACTAGAACACTGGTACATGACTAGAACACTGGCTGCAACAGGAATAAAAGTAAAGACAGACTACAGAATGGACATGAGATTCAGAGAAGCTTCCACTTCCAAGCATGCAATTTTACCACAAAAATTATTTACATTAACGAATCTTTATGCCTTTCAATGTGAATTCTGAAACAGCATTTAAGTCAACAAAAAAATGCAACAATTTCAACAACAGTGGCATAATTGTGCTACTGCAAGAACTAGTATTTATTGTCAGTTTCATACAGCACACAGCATGGTGCTAAGATTCCAACACACAAGGATATCCTGGAGTGTGCCTGGAAGATTACTGTCATCTGCCTGCCAGAGGACATCAGCTGCACCTGTATACATATACAGATGTAGCCAAAAAAGCTTTAACAGCTGCTGTCAAACTGTATGTGAAACACACAAGAACCTGGTATTTCCATTGATTTATCCAGCTTTCACTACAATGAAAAGCACATCAAAAAATCAGGAATTTGTATGCTCTAACAGCCTCAAGAAAAGTCACCCATAAAGACTTCCAGCTCCAGATCTAAATAAACCAGACTTCAGATACACAATTTCCAATGTACCTCTCTGCACATGCCTGAAGCCAAGTATCCACATTACATACAATTACTCAGAGAAGATGTCAACACCACATGAAAGCCATTTTCAGATTCACTTTCAAAAATTTCAGCCAGCTCTATAGAATGTTCCTGCCCATATTTCCCCCACAGATACAGACAAATGCTCTTCAGGAAGACAACCTCCAAGAAACACATGCACACAAAAAAATGTAGCCAGAGTTGGATTAAAAAAATCCCATGATATCCCAGAAAACCATGTCCTTCTGCTGACAAGGCAGAAGCACACAGAAATTGAAAGTCTGCTAAAAAAGCACAATGTTTTTGAGAGCATGAGATTAGTTCATGAAGAAGTTTGTGTTCAGTTCAAACTTGTGCACTTAAATTTTCATCATTTTTAGGTCAGTCAGTTCTTCTCCCTGAGCTTTAATTTCAGCTGCAAAACAGGAGATAAAGCTTTTGTCTCTTTTCCAAGTGCCCCATTTCACCAAATTTAATGACCAATTGTTTGAAGCAGAAACCAGGAGCTAACACAGCAGCTAGTCCTAAATCTGACATTAATTACCTTACCACCTGCAAATCCTTAATAGTACTCAACATCCTGTAAAACTACAGTATTCCCTATAAACACCACCAATCAAAAATCAGCAGTTTTAATACCAGGTCTCCCTTAATTCTTGACACAATACTTGCAGACATTTCTGTGGCATATTAAATTTACACATAAAACATAAAGGACAGATGAAACCCTGAGAACAAAGCCTTCCCACGTCTGTTATTCTTTCTACAGTGTCACAACTGGAGCAGATCTCTATCCTAACCAATTGGATTTCAAATTCACAGGGCATATCATTGTCCCAAGGCAACCTACCCAATTAATTGCCTTTTATGAAAGCATTTTAATAGATAATGATGCACAAAGAATATGCCTGGTTCCTGACCAGGTGTTTAAGTGGCAGAGGAGAAAGAGAAGCCCAGACGAAATAAAAACGGCACCAAAGAGTCGCCTTGTGCCCTTCCCATCTGTAAATGCCAGCTTCCTTCTCTGTCCTTGAGGAGGAGGTGGGGCTGGGAAACACTTCTTTCAGAAGTTCCACCCTTCTTTACAGATGCACAGATTTCATTAATAGTTAACTGGCGACATACAACATTAACTTACCCTGGTATTCACAGCTTTCCATCCATGCTTATCCCATGGGAAGCGACAGCTTGGGGCAACTGCTTACCAATATTTTCTGCACCATGACACCCTACACCAGGACTTGCTTTTCAATCTTTTACTCTCACTGACTAGCTCATTTTGAAACAGTAAAATTCCAGTCAAATTTTTCTGTAAGCAAAGGGAAAAAAAAGCGACAGACTGTTGAGCTGATAACCAACACTCCTTCCAAAAATGCAGCAATATTTAATGTTCTTAGGTTTAACAAACTACTTGCAAAATCACTTTGAGTTTCACCATCGGTGGACTAAAGGTTCTAGGCCTGTCACGCAAGTAAACTGGAAAGCCCTTCCAAAGAAAATAATTCCTCCTAAAGAGCCGACCTTACTCTTGTTCAGGTTAATAAGTCTTCACAGGTGTTCTGGAACAACTACTACAGAGACTCTTGAGTGCAACGTGTCCTTCACTGTGAAGAACTTTGAACAAGAGCATGTCAATATTAACAAGGCCCTCTGGGCCATAATGTCCTGTATTTCAACATATAAATATCCGAAGCCCTTTAAGTATGGCAGCATTCAGAGACCTCAGTGATAAAGAAGAGCTTTGTGAAACTGACAGGCACTTCAACAATAAACTCCATTTAAGAGTCTGCCCAGTCTCATTTTATCTAATTACTTACCTCCCTTGCAGGAATAGCATGCTATTAAGGTTTGCTGATTAAGATTTGAAGCCACTTTGAAGATTTATTGTACCATACAACCACTAATTATTATTGTTCATACCTGCATTTGGTTGGGAGAAAAATAGCTATGTGCTAAATAATTCCTGTTCCAGATGTAAAAATAAAAATATTTGCCCTGCTGTGCTCTTTAAGAAGTGAACAGCAGAAAGACAGCATTTTTATTTTCAGGCCATCTCTGTGATAGTGAGCCTGTACGAACCATGTTGCTGAAAAAAATCCCACCATAAAGGAAAAAAAAGCAAAGACACTACAATTTCCTGCCACCAGAACAGGTATCATTTATGCCCTGGTAGCTTCCCAGTCTCAGGAATGCAATCTCCTCCCTTTCCTAGACTTCTTCACTGCTTCCCTTCAAGGCACTGAAAATGCCAATGCTTCGCACAAGTTACAATGCTATGCACAAGGTATCACTGGTCATGACCAGTCACAGTGGTTATTTGCCACTCATCCACACAGTCCATTTTTACTTTCAAAGGCCTCTGAAGCTGTAAATAGACTATTGGGTCACATCCTTTCACCAGGCTCTGTTATCCTGCTGAAAATACACGCAGTGTACTCACTTATGCTTTAACATTCTGCCCAATCTTTTCACACAGATACTTCCCCACTCTTCCATCCACTCAAATGTCCTTGAGCCTGGGGTTCTCACAGCCTTCAATTCCACTCAAAAACAGTCATGGAATTAAGAGGGTGTTTTTTTTTTTTTTTTAAATTAAGCTGTCAGAACAACATCCTGTGATACAGCCTGTCTCTTTTTACATCTGGTATATTTCAAAGTGTTTACTTTGACTGCACCTTCAACTTTAAAAAAAACCCCAAACAACCACACTCTGATTAGGAAAAAATCAATATAAAAACCCAGATCTAAATGAGGTTCTTTTTTTTACCATGCACAGAAAAAGAAAAAAAAGAAAGTCCCATTACGGAAAGAATACATTATGTGCCTTTCCACTCACCAAACAGGGTTGTTAAGTTAAAAATTAGTAATAAAGTACCTTTAAAGGTTATACTGTATATTTTTCTCTTTCTTGTTGTAATTTTCTTCTTTCCTTAAATTACTGCTTAAATTCTAGAACTGTTCATGAAAAGACATGCTCGTAGCAGGTAAAAAAAAAAGACACTCCAAGTGAAACACATCTGCTGCATGTGAAAGCTGAACAGATATGTCCAATTGATAGCACTAGGAGTGGTAGCAAATTCTGTTGTAACTGCACCACCAAAAGATCCTCTGACTAGATTTACTCTTTCCTCATCAGTATTTCTTGCACAAGACCCAAACTGTTTGTTTTCTCATTTGTACCTCTATGGTGGCTGATTCTAACTCTTGCAGAAATGTCTTTAGATCCTGTTTCTGGCCATCCAAAGACAGACTTGCACAGGCGACAGTCAGTCAGCGGCCTGATGCTCTGATGTGAACGGCGACAACAGTCCTGCTCTGGAATGGGCACTAAATGTCATCATTTCACCAACCTGAGCCCAAACTAATGACCCTGGAGTCATGACACCTTGGAATATATATATATATATATATATATATATAATATTCAATGACAGCTTTCTCACATGAGGTTCTACCCTCAGGAAAACGTCTGTGCATTCTGACCCAGTTTCGCTGCACAGTTTCACAAAACACGTCCTCTTCCCTGAAAAGGTTTCAGGAACTGATCACAGTTACTGCCCCAGCTAGTTCCACATGCAAAGACTTTCATATTCCCTTCTCCAAAACTCACACCTTAATAAGATGGCTAGACACAGATTACCTGCAACCAACCTTACAGTTTCCATGTCCTACATTTACTTCTGATCCTACCTACAAAACCAAACCGGTTCCCAAATGTTTCCCCAGTAAACAGGAGGGGTACGGAACAGCTCCTGGCGGTTCCCTATGAAGTCACTGCCTTTGTTGTTTTAAACATGCAATTTAAAGAGAATGACACAATCTAGAATATGAGAGAGATTATCCTGCGGTCTGCGGAGGTGTCGATTGCTAGCAGATAAAAAGCCAATGAAACCTACGCTATTTCTCATCACCGGCCAACAGATTTATCCTTCATTTCTGCTTCTCCAAAAACGTTAATGAGGAATAAGTTTCCTCTCTGTTAACAAGTCCTCGGGCCGCGGGGGCTGCTTTGTTTGGCTGGCGCAGGCAAACCCAAGCCCATCTCGGCCGGCAGAGCGTGTCCCGCTGCTGCCGAGCGCCCAGCCCGACCCCACGGGACCCGGGCTGCAAGTCCCGGTGGGAGCACCACCATCCCCCGCCGCTGCGTGCGGCCTTTCTTCACCTCTCCCACACCCCGACGCCGGCCCCGCCGCGATCGGAGAACCAAAGCCAGGCGCTCGCACGCCCACCGGCGGCCATCCCTCCGGGAGAGCCCCCATCCCTCCGGGAGAGCCCGGCTCGGCGGAGGCGGCCGGGATGGCTGCCCCGCTCGGAGCGGCAGCCGCGCACCTACCGCCGCTCTAGATCCGCCGTCCGCGCTCGCAGGGCGGCGACGGAGCCGAGCAGCGCGGAGCTTCGCCCGGAGCGGCCGCGCAGGGCTGCGCTGCGAGCGCGGAGCAGCATCTCCGCCCTGCCGGCCGCCAGACCCGGAGCGCAGAGGGCGGGAGCGGCGGCGCTCCGCGCCCCGCGGCTCCCTCCTTCCCTCCGCATTCCCTCGCTCCCGCTGTGCGCGGCCGGCCCGCAGCCGCCCCTGCCGGAGCCCCGGTACCTGCGGGTACGCACCGCGGCCGCCCGGCCCCGCCGGCCCGGCGCTCCCGCTGCCCGCTCCGCTCCTCCGGTCGCTGCCCCTCGGGGCCGCCAGCAGCGCGGCGAGGCGGGCGAGCACCGCCCCCCGCCCCCGAGCGCCGCGCCTTCCTCCCCTCCCTCCCTCCCTCTGTCTCCCTGCTCCGCGCTCTCTCTCCCTTTCCCTCCCGCCCCCGGGGCGGCGGGGAAGATGCTGACACACGCCCGGCCCCGCCCGCTCCCTCCGCGCCCCGACCGGCCCCGGCCCCTTCCCGCCCTCAGGGTCCGGCCGGGGCTCCACAGCGGCATGAGGATTGACTCGGGACTTTGCTCTCCTGGGGGCGAACTTCAGCCCTGTTCTTGGCCCCAAAGACTTTTTTTTGGGTTTTGTTTTCTTCTTTTTTTTTTTCCTCGGGGATGATCTGGCTGCTCCCAGACTTTTCAGCTGAAAGTCTTGGTCCGCAAACTTGAACAAAAGCCTTAATGCCAAAGCTTTCAAACACGGCCGATTGTTCATAGAAACTTTGGTGAGGGAAAGGTCCACTTAATGAGGTGAAAAGTTTGGGTGGGTTGCCTTTTTTTTTTTTTTTTTTTTTTTTTTTTAAGACTTATTTTTCCACTTAGAATGTGAAATGCACTGTGGGAACCCACTGCTCACTTGTGCAGTGGGGTTGGAGCTTCCCCCGTGGGATCCTCTGGAGTTTCTGTAGCAGCTCCCTCCTCTGTGGAGCCAGACTGTGGAAGAAAACAGTCACGAAATAGCACTTTTAGTCGCAAAGAATAATGCCACCAGAGATGTGGCCCCAAATTCGGGCTGTGTGAAAATGAACTTTCAGAATGATAGTCTGGAAGAGCAATTTCTGTTTGAAAAAAAATAAAATTAAAAAATTGTGAAAACAGTTGCTTTAGAGTAAATAAAAATATTTGACTGTAACTGTTTCCTAGTGAAATACCAATTGCTTTGTATTAACTAAAGTATTAAGGACTCAGCATAAAAGTCTGCCATAACTAATAGTGTCAGTGACTTTGTGTAAGTCATAACAAAAATAAAGATGAGTAGTAAAACTAATTTACTAATTTACATAGTAAGAGGCTACAGTAATCTGAGAGGCTGTTAGTTATGTAATTTGAATGTAGTTTTCTTGTAATACAAGTTCTTTAAGTTGATAAGTATCTTCTTACGTTTTAAGGTGAACTGACTGTATTGGTATCCACATTTCCAAAAGGAGCTCGTTTTGGTCCCTGTACATTTATACATTCTATGGCACCTCCTCTTGCTACAGGTCACTGTCTCACTGAAAGAGAATTTTTAATAGGTGTTAATGATCTGTAATAGATTTTATCCTAAAACTCTGCTTCCACACTTCAGACCAATTCATGGTGGCCCTAACCCACACCACTATATATTCTGTCTTCACTGTGTTTGAATGTAGGCCACAGAAAGAATTCTTTGTAGGAATATGATTTTTTGCAAAGGTGCATTATTAATTCAAGGGAACAGAATGAATGAAGCAGGACTTGGGGATGTGTTAAAACCCAACCTACATAACCAGGCAATATTGTATACTTGTACTGGAATACAATACTGGAATACACCTCTGAGTATAGAAGTCTCCTCCCCTGAGAGTCATCTCTCTTAAAAGACCATAAATTTGATTGTAATTTACTTTCCTCAAAAGATTTATTTCCTTGTTCTTCATTCTTCTAATGAGCATCTGTTTGGGACAGCATTCTCCTTGGCCTTGTCAAATGTATGTGAATGCCTTAACAATTATCTCATTAGACTATTTGATTATATGTTTAATTAAACATCTTCAACAAGGAAACTTGGAGCTTAGGATCAATGAAAAATATAATTATCACCTTCACCTACTGTGCATTTTACATTTTGTATTTAGGGATGCAAATACATGGAAAACATTGCCATAACTTTAGAAACTTCTTACATCACTAACTAAAAGAAAGACATTGCATGTTGTGCACAAAGACTGATGCCTTGTAATGCCTCCAGTGTGGGAAAATGAAATGGCTTTTGTCAGTGTGGTGCTTCTGGATTTGTTGTGAACACAACACATTTACTGCAAAGATTGACATTCCAGCACTTAAGAGATTCCTGAGTGTGACTTTTTCCTTAGCTGTTCCGAGGAAGTTTCCATGCTAACCAGAGTTGCAAACATTGTTTTCCTCTGAAGAGATTGTCTGGCAAATAAATGTCCTCCAATTACTCCACCATCAAAATCTTGCATCATTTACATACAGCTTATATTTAATGTAGTGCAACTTTGCTTAAGCAAAGAAAAAAAAGAAGCTAATTTATATTATCTACTGTTCATGTTGAAACTTCCTTAATAAAAAGCTGAGTCTCTATCTATGCCTAAACTGGGAGGTTCAAGAGCACCTCCAAGTTCCTGGTTTGGGATGCATGTCTGGCCACACCTTGACTGTGTACTAGGACAAAACCTGTACATAAACTGGACAGGATCATCCCTTAAGCCCAAGAGTGTGGGCAACTTAGAACAAAAAATTGTGTGGCCTGCTGCAGTGTACACGTAAAGGTCAGCTTAGAGGGAAACTAATTCACGCTTTGTAACTAAGGAAAGGCATTAAAAAGAAAAAAAGAAAAAAGCCCAACATAGGTGCATCTTACACACTTGGCCCAGAAAGCACCTTCTGTTTGTCTGTATTAGCTGTTGTCATATTATCTAAAAGATCCTAAGCAAATTACGTGAGTGGCTCAGAAAGAAGCAGCAGAGGGAAATAGCTACCACAAATATTAAATCTCTGGGAAATATTAAGATAGTACGGTGACTGTCTGGGATTTTCAAAAGCGACAATTAATTTTGGGTGTTTCCCTGTTTTGGTGCACAAATGGGGACCTCATTTTCAAAAAGTACAGAACAAGTGGTATCTGAACTTTGGCAGCTTGATTCACAGATCCCTTTAGAACTACTGGCCATTTTATGTTCTTTGACTAAATGGCAGTCAAGGGATAGGGAAAACACTGCCTACAAACATTTGATGAGGCTCAATGCCAGTGGGAGGAAGTATTTTCAGTCCTCATCTGCAATGAAATCTATTTGTAGGCTAGTGCCAGTGAAGCCTGTAGTGCTCCTGTTGGCCTTATATCAGTAGTGTTGCAAAAAAAAAGAGGCTTAAGATATATTTGGGAGTATTGGTATCTTGTAAAAAAAAAAAAAAAAAAAAAAAAGGAAATTGACTAGGAAAGTTGTTCTTACACCAAGACTTATAGCTCTTGAGGATAATCTTAAAGAAAATCTAATTTACAGGAGCTAATTAGCTCTAGATACTTAAAACCAGACTGGTTGAAATAGTAGTAAATATACAGTAGAGAACAACCTTGCCCAGACAGAAACTACTTGTTCAAACTGGTCCTCTCTGCATTTAACTTTGGAGTCTATCTTAATGAAGGTTTTGTTCAGGAATATTACAGCGAAGAGTTAAATCAGAGCAGCGGAAGAGAGACATTAAAATGTATAGGGAGAGTAGGAGAAAAGGACTTGTTTTCATCTGAGATTTGCAATGAGATGAAGGGTCACCAAGGCTGAGAAATACACAAAGGCTGTCCCAGACTGCAGCTTGTTTGGAAGAAAAGGCTCTCACATCAACAGTAGCTAGATTGTATGGAGGGACAGACCAAAGTCTAGACAAGTTGCCAGGGGCATAGGGGGGCACAGAGAAAAAAAGATTTTTTTTTCCAAAATTGTAGTGTTTCTATTATTTCTATAATTCTATAATTGACGACTCTCTGCTGGCCAAATTGTAAAGGCCAGGCATTGAGGATTTTGAATATTCTTCCGTTGCAGCTCTCCAGCATCTACAAGCATTGTGTTTGTCTTCATTCCTCTTGCTGCAATGCAACTTGGCATCATCCTGTGTGCAAGTGATAGCACAACTTCTGCTGAGAGCTCCATAGTTCCCTCAAACAGAGAAGGAGTGGTTTGTACCAATGACAGCTTTATATTTGGCCATGATCTTCAGTATCCACAGGTCAACAAGAAATGCTGCTTATCTAGTGGTGAATTCTGTGATCTGGGGGTCATCTGTTATTTTTGGCTTTGGTTTCATGCAAGGAAAGTTGCACAAGGACAATTTCAGTAGGTGGCTGTCTGCAGGCAAGTAATCCAACATTTGCAGCGTGTGCATGGCTTTATTACTCTTCCTGAACTGTTGGAATTCCTCAGGCTATGCACGTGAATTTTTTCTACTTCATCAAACCCCACTTTGCTAAGGTGACAGAAATTACTGGAAACTAAGTTGCTCATATTCATCTTTAAGGATTGTATGATTTTGCTATTTTTGACTAGCAAATATATGCATATTCAGATGGGTGATCTTAAACCTAACTGGAAGGGATGGGAACTGAATGTAGTAATTGCAGTGCTTTTCTTTAAAAGGTAGTAAACTCAGGTAAAGTTGGGAAACCAAATTAACATAACTCAACCCTCTTTTTCCTAAATTTTTTACCACTGATTGTTGACATCTGTAAGATTTTTTTTTCTTTTCAGTTTCTGTCATGGATAGCATTCACTCATGGACACTGGATAGCAACAGTCTTGAGTCCTGAAAATTGTGCTCAATATTTTCTTTATTATTTTTTTTATATTTCCAGTGCCATTTTACAGAGGCAATACCAGGGTCCTTGCATTTCCTAGTAGCAGCCAAAGGTACATAAACAAATATCTGACATTACAGGTGATGAAATATTTCAGTAAAGGTAAAAACCTCTATGGATGAAGAGGTAATAATAAGATAGACTGATGCAAACATTTTGTTGAGTCATTAAATGCTTTGGAAAACCAGCAAAAAAAAGTTTGATGATAGACTCCCGGAGAGCATAGCGAGAGAAGCGTAGAATTAAAAAAGTAGAATCTCTGTATAAACTACTAAAGGAGCTATCAAAGAGTCAGAAGAAAACAAAAATAAGAAAATATACCTGATGACATAGAAATATTGTACTCACTGTAATGGTGCTTGAATTTATTTTCATGCTCATAAAAATCTCTTCTGCCTGTCTGAAAATCACTTAAGGGTATCATTCTCCACAAGAGTTCTACCAGAATTATTCCAGAGTAATTATATTGAAATCTGTGGAATTAGTCCAGTTTTGCATTAAAGTTACAGTGACCATAATTTGACTGTAGGTGACAATTACAGTGACACCGACTTACTCTATAAGCCATTGTACTTTATATTTCTATTCACATTTGCCATAAAAAGCTGTGAACTAATTTGACCAAAAAGCTGTCTTGTGTCCTATGTAATAATGATTATTTTAATGTTCTTCTTTAATGTTATTGTACAAATCTGTGCTTTTAAAAGCTATGTGCTGGGATATCTGAAGATAAGTTTGGTTTGAATAGGTAAAAAACTATTTTCTTGTACTGAAGGGACTGAGTTCTGCCCTAGAAGTTAACCTTTCCTAACTGTTGCACCCACTGAAGTGGATTGCTTTAATTTTATTGGAATAATAAGCAATAAAAGTATGTGCTTTTGCATTTGTGCAAGCATTTTTTCAGGATTTTGCCTTGGTTTCTTAATTGCTTATTAACACCAAGCTTTCATGGTAATTTTACTTTTTTTTTTTTGCAAGTCATTATCAATTAGTTTTGCTCTCATGGATTTTAAATCATATGTCTTTTAAAAAGAAAGAGATACTTTTGAAGAAGAGAACTCCTCCCACCGAGTGAGTGGCATCCCTTCATCCTGGTAAATTTTATCTCCAGTAACACATAGGCCAGCCACTCTAGCTGACTTCTGTGAGAGTTGCATATGAACATCTTGTGAAAGTTTCACACTTTGGTGATTTAAAAAAATATATTGATTGATGTAAATATGTAATAGTTTTTTGACAATTCTTTCCAACTTCCATTTAGTTGTGTCGCACTGCTTCTGTTAGTAATGTTTTACTGCTTTGTTAACTGGAAAGTATTTTTGAAGTGTGAAGCAGATGGAGCAGTGTGATGGACAATTTTCCTCATGCTTCTTTTCTACTATGTATTTCCACAACTTGAAACATAAACAGATTTTCTAAAAGTTATTAGCCCCAAAGAGAAATTTCTTTAGTATCTCCTGGCCATAAATTACTTTTAGAACAAGCAGAGACAGGAAACAATTTGTAGCAGAAACACGCCCTTGGAAAAGTTTCTCACTTCTCAGAGACAGGTCATCCTTTAATCCCTGTGAAGGAAACACTTGACAATTGGGGTGAAGTGTTAATGAATTGTTTAATTTTCAATTCTGCCTTTATAGTCCTAATTATATATTTTTATGTATGCCTGATAATATTTTGGCATCTGTAACTTCTGCCTCTTGAAGCTTTCCAAGCAGGTAGCTATATGGGATTTGCTAAATCTCACCACACATGGAAGAGTAAAATTATCCACATTTCAAAGAAGGAAAAGCTGAGGCATGGCTTGATATATTCAGAGTTATGCAGGAAACTTGGTGCAAAGTACTGACTTGGTGTAAGGCTTTGGCTCCCAGTCCCACATTCTTCCTAGAGAAGAGCTGCTATTCAGAAGGAATCAGACCCTTGCTCTTCTGGAAGGTTTTCCTCTGGCTACATAACAGTAGTTAATAATCTATTTTCACTTTACTGCCTTCCATAGTGAGTCCTGTATTTTTTTTTTAATTTAAAACGTGGCCTTTTCTCCCTGCAACTGTGAAGATTGTTTGGTAGAAGACTATCTTATTTAAATTTCAAAGAGCATCTTTGTAAAGTACTTCCTTGTGGTGGAACCACCACTTTATGTTTTTAAATAAAATCTTTCCTCAGCATGTTTAAAAATTACAGGGCATTGCAGACAAGGAGCATTTCAGGCCACATTTGCAAGCAAATTTAGTGTGTACAAATGCAGTCAGAGCATAAGAATGTTGTGATCTTTTGAGTAACCTCCACTGTTCTGAAGTTGCCACTCTTTGGCTCGGCACTACCTAATGTGCATGAGGCACCTAAAAACCAAAGAAACTGTATCTTATTCTTTTTGTTTGGCAGCTTGTGTTTTTAAGAACCCAAGCACAAAATGTATCCTTACTTACCACATGGCTAATTACAGTCCAGCTGCTTTACACTCAGGGAATGCATCTTATTATGTCAATTACAATCAGGCATCATAAGATCCACACAGCTTTGGCTGCATCCATTAGCAGGAGAAATGCAGGGTGAACTGAAGCAACAGCATGTGGTACCTGTCTCTTCATAGCACCATTAAACACACAAGCACTTCCAACACCTTCTTTTCAAAGTTAACCCCAGCACTCCATGCCATCAGTGAACAGGGACAGCTAATTCCAGTGCTTGCTCGGTGTCTGGAAGGGACAATCTATGGCGTGGTATTTGGGTGATAAGAAAACACAGCCACCCATGAGATATTCTCTGTCTTTTATCACCACTGGTGTTAAGAATAATCTAAATCTAAAATAAAAGAAGCTTTTGAAAGTATGTAAGTAGGAAACAGGGAATTTTTTTCTGTTTCTTGAGCTAGGATTTGACTGTATTGTCCACATCTCGATGTATTTTATCCCATTACGTGGAAAGAGAAAATAATAGTGCTCTAGGGAAGGCATACTTACCATGAATGCAAAAAATTTGCAGGGATATGTCCAAATCATACAGCATGCCATGACAGCAAAGCATAACCACATTACCAATTTAAAATGAAGGGAAAAAAAAAAAGAGGTTGTCATCAACAGAGTGTTTTTATTACTTGGATTATGCTATTGCACAGCTACAAATAACACTTAGTCCCCTGTGATACATATCATAGTCGGTCTACCTGAGGTCAGAATTGGGAAATTGCCATTATTTACAGAGAAAAATATAGGCATATATTTGTCCACAGCATGTGGACCCTCATGTACCAAAAGTCCATCAAGATGTACCCTGACAACTTCAAGAACAGCAGACTAATAGAAAACAAAATAAAGTTCAGGAGAAGGCACTCAAATGCAGTGTGACCAAATCTATCTCTAAGTTACCTGGTTTGTATGAGGGTTTAAAAGGAAGCCTAAGGTAAGAGGGTACTGTTGGATCATACCCTTAGCTGAAAGTGACTGGGGAGAAGTCTCTCTTCTATTACAGGAAACCTTCTGGTGTCAATTGTTTCCTTTACAACTTTTAAATAGACACATTGTCTCTGAGGCTTATCAGGCAGAGATTTAAGCCAGCAAATTTAACATATGTTCTGCACATTAATGAAACAAAATATGAAAAGATACATTTTTCATGTCTTATTTTAATCATAGTGAAATTATCATTGCTAGATAATGGTGAGAATACAACAAGAGAGGAAAAAAAAATCATATTTCTTAAGCTGTATAGTAATGGAATAAAAACATAACTTATTGAAAATTATTTTTCTGAAGATCTCTGAAAATTTGCAGAATTTAGTATTTTTAAAAATAAGATTTATATGCCCTGCTGGTATGGCTGCCTTTTTCCAATATGAGCAGTGTATTTTCTCTAAGAAGGCTAGAGAGGTTCCAATATTGTAATTTTTCTTTATTCTAAAGAGAAGCTGACATGACATGACATGACTAAATGTTAATATGAATCAAAGGCCTTCTTTTGGACAGTAGGCTGATCAGTGTCACAATATTCAACAAACTTACCTGGGTAGTGGAACAAGGCTGAGAGTTGGAGCTGCATCAGCTCAAAATTTTCTGAACTGTTTAGCCAGAGAGGTCTGCCTTCTAATTTAAGACTTCTCTGCATGTAAACTGTGAAATTATTTTTTAAGTGGTCTGATCAGCAGTTGTGTAAATAAAAATGAGCCCGTGTGCTTTGGGTATTCAGTCCTTGACATTATTCCAGCAGACCAGGTGACTGCAAGCCCAAACCAAATGCACTGGTTGCTCTTCCATGAGCCGGCAACCCAAATTTGGGAGGTAAAAGTACATGTAGATGGTAAGTAAGAAAAACCAAGATTTTCTTGCTTGTTGGGACTTAAATTGGAGTCCTTTGAGTGTCTCTATGCAGAAGATGTTACTGAGAAGAGAGGTACTTACCAAAAGAAAACCAGGGAGGACCAGAGCAGTCTGTGATATAGTTTGGAAAAGGCAAAAAAAAGGAATCACTTTCAAAATTCCACTCTGTCGGCAGGTACTTTTTACTTCTCAAATCCTTTGTGGTTAAGAGCTATCCTTTCTCTTTCTTGAGCAAAAATTAAGAAACAAAGCAACCTCTAAGGGGATCTTAAACACGAAATACATGATCCATCAGCAAATCAGCAGTCATTTGAGTTGTACACATTAACTTCCTCTCACCTCACTCCAGCCTACAGCAGGGGTTTCCTGTTACATCCCTGCACTTCAGCCTCCTTCCCTGGTGTAAATTGATATGGTGCAGGAGGCTTCACTGGAAAGAAAGGACTCCTAGTAGTGCCCCACATGCAACATCTATGTGATCTGCTCTTGGAACTTAAACATTCCCAGATCCAGGGAGGTTACAGTTCTGTGGCTTGTCCACACTCTTTCTCCAGGAGTGCAGATGAGATGACTTCATTCTTGGTTACCTTCTTTGCCCAAGTAATGCCTGCTGCTCATGGGCTTGGAATTCTCTACAGACTTGTTTCATCTTTTGACTTGAAACATTCTGTATGTTTCCATCCACCAGCTCATCTCTTTCCATCTATTTTCTGTCCTGCTCAGGCTGGGAGGTGCTTTCTCCAATGGTGCAGCATCCATTTTATTTTATACAGAGAAAAGACAATTTCAAAGCAGTTTTGTTTTTGTGGGTTTTTTTGTTGTTGTTGGTTTCTTTTTTTTTTTTGTTTTGTTTTGGTTTTTTTTTTGAAATGCATTAGTCTACTTCAATGCCATTTGTCTTTCTATCTAATACTTATGATGTTCAAATATGGTATGAAGCATAGGAAACATAATAAGAATTATTCTCCTTTAGAAGATGGAATTCAATGTGGATTTTCTCTGAAAGGAGGTATTCCAAGTAAGTTAATTTACTGGTACTGCCACAAATACACTGAAGGCAATGGAGTTGCACTGATTAACTGTGCCTGCTAAAACTCGGAATGACATCCTTGTTACCATTGGTTGTGTAATTATTACCCAGGAAGGGGCTCAGAGGATATTTTTTGTGACACTGCTGGAAAGCTTTCTGTTGTGGAATGCTTGCAAAACAGATATCCAAAAGCAGGTATCAATGTACTTGCCCACTTGTAACTGCCTTAACACTGCAGGTACTCTTTTCTGCCTCAGAAACATGCTTTACTGCAAACCTGTTCCGCAGACACGTCAAGTCATGTAGTTAAATGTTCAAAAAAAGAAATCTGAAACTGCAGATTTTGTTCATTTTGTCTTGGGAATGCTGCAGACTGCAATATATTTCTTTACACAAAGGACTGTAGCATCTGAGGTGCATCTGTTCTGGTCTGAAGGAAACACAGCAGGTCCCTTTTCACCCTCTTCATCTTTCACCCTCTTCTTTCATTGTTAAAGCAAATAATGAACAAAAGCAGATAGTCTCACAAATGCTTTTGAAATCAGCATGTTATATAACCAGTCTAATATTTTGCTGTCTGCATGACTGGGTGTTAAGTCTGTGCTATATTCTATGTCATCTGTTTCAGGTCCTTGCAGTGAAGCTGCACTTTCTTGGCACAGCTAGCACAGCATTAACGTGAGTGCTGTGATCAAACCTCGGTCTCCTTCCAGCTCCGGAGCAGGCAGCTTTCAGCAATAACCCCATGGTCCTGTAGTGCTGTTTAAATAAACAGAAGGGTGTGGCTGAAATTCCAGTACTATTCATACAAAATATTTTCATGGCTGTATTTCTTCTGTACTCTCTTTTGCTTTTGTTGTAGTTAAATTTACCTGCATTCTCTTGCTAGCTTCTGCGTGCTTTAGCATCCATAAATGAGTTAATAACAAATCCCTTACCTCTGTTTCTCCATTCTGTAGGCATGCAAGCTAACTTTTTATCATTTATAATGAGTTGATATACGACTTTACAGATTCTTAAATGCAAGGAGGTCCAAGCAAATTTATTTCAGACTATGTGCAGGATAATAAAAAAATTATTTGGATCATCAGCATAACAAAAATACTTTAATGTACATCTTAGTGTTATTTGCAACCCCTTGGACAATCTCTTATTTCTGATAAAAACAGGTAGGGAAGAGGGAGGTGATTGAATTCCTGCACATGATTTAGGTGGAGTTGTAGCTATCTGGGGAAGTTTAGCTCCAAATGTCGGAGACTGAATTTGCAACTTGTTTAAAATAATGTTCGCAGAAGGCCTGTTCTGATTTGCAGCACTTCCAACTAAGAGAAGTGGGGAATCGCAGGGTGCCGTGGATAACAGAGCCATTATGCAAATGTACAGCCTTAAAGAAGTTGTGCTGTTGGCACCAATAGTTTTGTAAAAATCTAATGTCAATACAGAATGACTTTCAGATTTCCCTCAATAAAACCTAGTTTAATATCCTGGTGGTGTTGAAACTTCAGCCAACTGTTGGAAATGCGAGACATTTCATTCATATCTAGTATCCTCACCAAAATTACAAGAAAACAAATGACCAAGATAAAATATAAAAATAACTTTTTTTTTTTTTTTTTTTTAACTGAGAGTACCTTCTATTTCCATCCTAATCAAATCTCTCATTGAATAAAGTCACAGCTTTGTGTAAAAAGTATTTATGAAGAATGTCTGGAGGAAAGACGAAGTGACTTCTGGTTATAAATGGATTTCAGTAGCAAAAATAACCCAGTTGTAATCAAAGCACTGGAGTAAGTACAGGCAACATTTTTATACCATTCCCCAATACCAAAGTATTTGAAAATAAACAAAATAGAGTTAACCTTGGCAGTAAATTGTTTTCTTCTTCAGTATATTATTCAATCTTCAATTATCTTGTAAAGGAAGTGGCTGAAAATGTGGTATCATGTCAAATGTTTACTACCACAAGCCATAGTATTCCCAGAGCACAGAAATTGACTATATCCAGTATATCTACATTGGAAGACAAAGTATTTTTTATTTGCTTCATTGTTTTCCAGAGGACAATTGTCAAACATGGCTGCACTTCATTTGATTGTAATGATGCTTTGCAAAGCAGGGCTTGAGAGGTGAAAGTGCATGAAGGTCCCCACTATGACTCTGAATTAAAAGACTTTTATTTTAAGTCACATACAGAGTTATTCATACAGAAAAAAAATTAAATCTCAAGCCCCTTTTTGGTTCTTTCTTCTAAAAAAATATAATTAGTTCAGGATGAAAGCGCATGTAAGTAATTTTCTGAAATTATTATACCTTCCTGAAAATCTGGTGGTGATTGTATTGAAGGGAGCATAGAAAAAGATGGAGCTGTCAGACTCTTGCACCATACTACTGTAGAGAAACTGCATTTAACTCCTTCTCATACCAGAAAAAAATCAGTCACTATCAGTTAAAAACAAAAATGAGCCAAAACCGTCTGAGCTGCTATTTATTTAGTTACATTACAGAAAATAATTACACTTAAGTCGCACCAGATAAGGAGTTTCTTTCTCAGCCTCCATCTCTCTATAAGGCTTGACCTTGATTCTGACCTTGTTCAGCCAAATCTCCTCTTAGGCAGTGAAGGAGGAGTTTTTGTTTGAGGAAGGGATCCTAAGTGAGTAGTGTTAGTGAAGGAGAATGTACACAGGAGGTCTGAGGTGCAGAAATGACTGCAGCAAGTACATGAATTTCCCTTTCTCACTGAGGTTGTAACTCTGTTCTGCTGTGGCATCTGTGACTGAGATGAGGAGGAGACTGTAATGCATCTCACTAGTGAACTCTGCTCCTACAACATTTTGTCCTGAGAGGCCAAGACAAGATTTTAGTGTGTCAAGAACATGGAGTGAAAGAGTTAAACTTTAAAGGGTACTTTATAGGATGCACCTCCCATACTTTTTCACTGTCACATTAGTCCTTTTAATTGCTATTTTAAGTCCTGCTCAGTTAAATAATAGTAATTTTCTTTCCCAGCCTTAAGAGCTGCCTGACTTAGTCTTTTAATTTTGAAACTCTTTGAATGGGTAAGTCAGAACCATGTGAGTTTGTTAGAAGAGGCCTCCCACAGGTAAAGCATGGACTAGTTCTTAGTCTGTGTGACAATAAACATTCCAGCTCCCACTACTGAACCTCAGGGAAAATATTATGTGCCAACTGAAGCAAAACCTACAAGTCAAATTATTTGGCATCAAAAGCCACAACCACCAAACCAGCAATTGTTCACAGAGCACCATAGAGAATCAAAGAACTCCTCCTGCCATGCAGAGGAATGCTGGGGAATCCACTGCCTCTCTGCAGCGCAAAACTACCACACCTGTATTCACACCATGGGACAATGGGTTGGCCGCTCCCAGCTCTCCCTTTTTCCTTACCCTGGTGTGCATTCCTGTGTGTAGGTGTTGTAGGGGTGATCTTACACATGGTTACAAAAGCTAAAGCTCCAAAAACACATGTGGCATTTAACCAACTCTGACCTTGGCTGAAGGTGAAGTTCTGATTTGGTGTTATTAGCAGCCACTTGCCTACAGGGAGACTGTTTCCCATTAGCAGGTGTTGTTTTGTTCATTATGCTCATTAAACTTGGTATTTCCTAAAAGAGTGATGACTGAAACCAGCTGTCAGGTTGTCAGGTATTTATTCATCAGTACAAAATGCTGAACACAGCATCAACAATCTAATTGCCTATAGTGTCAGAGCTGTTTCAACCAGCTCAACCAGTGTATCAGTTCATTTGGGTTGATTATTGACAAAAATATGCCACTGTGGTAGATGATTTTGTTAATGCTACTGAGACAATTGTGCTCCTCAGCAGTTAAAAAGAGTGGAGGAAAGAGAACATAAAGTATCCTCTGCACTGCTGTGACTTGGGGACAAGTATGCACCCTTATTTCAACGTTGTGTTGTAAGGAAAAAAAAAAGAAAAAGCTGCTGTGCCAAAATGTTTCCAGGGATATTTTCTCCAAACATCACTAATTGCAATCAACTGCAATGTCGTTTACTTTTCTAACTTGCCTTTGAAAATACTAAGCACTGTGATACACACATAGCACAGATAAGAGGTAATTCCTGCTTAAAGAAACACCTGACAGAAACTCACTGCCTGAGACAGGCCTTGCTGGATTCTATTTTACAAAAAATTTGGTAAGGAAATATTTTGCATTTGGCTTGTCAAATGAATTGCACTTTTCCAGTTAGTAGCTATGTTGTTATTACTCTGACTGTTCCTCCTCTTAATGCTCTTCTGTGAAGAAAAAAAAGAGTTCTCTTGTGTGCATTTGCTGTGTTATGTACCTGTTCCCTGCATATAAGCTCTAGACACCTCAAATATCAAATCAATGACAATATGAATTTCTTGCATGGACTTGTTAGTGAAAATCATTAGCTCCTCACAGCAAAATTGTAATGCTGATGCTGCAATATTTTTTTTTTCTTTACTTGTAATATACTTCTTGCAGGCAATGTAGCAGAAATTTGCATGTGATTATCATTTCAAATGGCTTCTCTGACATGGTGAAATGAGAGATGTGATAATTACTGAATGCTATTATCTTTAAGAGAACTCATTTCCTGAGCTGATGGAGTGGCCCCTAATAAATAAATGCACTACAGCATAAAACAGAAGATGAAAAGCTGTATCAGTTGGCAAGATGGGTGGTTTTTAAAATGTTTGCTCTATGTGGGAACAGCAGGTTCAATTGCACAGATTTAAATGAAAGTTAAACCTATTACTAGTAGTCATTGGCTGTCTCCACTGCTAAAGAAGTTCTTATAGAGGTATGGAATAATTATTAATTAATTAATATTAGGAAAAGGTTAATCTCTATAGTTTGGTGGTACTGGTAAGATCCCACCTGGAGTGCTGGGTCCAGCTTGGGAGTGCTCAGCACAGAACCTGTTGGAGTGAGTCCAGGGGAGGCCATGGATGTGATCAGAGAGCTGGAGCAGCCCTCCTATGGAGCCAGGCTGAGGGAGCTGGGGCTGTTCAGCCTGGAGAAGAGAAGGCTCTGGGGAAACCTTAGAACCCCTGCCAGTACCTAAAGAGGCCTACAAAAGAGTTGGAGGGGACTTTTTACAAGGTAGTACAGGGACAGGATAAGGGGGAGTGGCTTTAAACTGAAAAAGGGTGGGTTTAGATTTGATATTGGGAAGAAATTCTTTACTGTGGGGCTGATGAGGCACGGACACAAATTGACCATAAAATGCCTTTGAGTTAAAGTGAACATAAAAACAAAAAAAGAAAACAAAAAGAGCACAGATTTGAAAATAACTAATCGCAAAGGAATTTTCCAAAATGGCAGTGTTGTCCAGCTGTCCTGAGCTATCTAAAGGGAAGAGGAATATGCTAACATTAAGTTGTCTATTTGGATGTAGCTTTGCATGCTCTACTGGAAGAAGTTTCCACTACATAATTTCTAGTTGATCACAGACCAGAGAGTTAAAAATGCATAAAAGGAATTGTCTGAATTCTTTTTGGCCTCTTACTTTCAGGACTCCAAACAGTTTTGAAGCGACTGAGGGTGCCTAAATCTAACCTCACCCCCAACTGGTTTAAGCACCACTTTCTCCTACCCTTCAGTTCTGCTCACTTGACCATCCTTCTTGTTACACCCTGTGCTACAAGGAGCCCTTTACACTCAACCGTATAGAAAAACTATTGGAAAAGGAAGAAAAAATAACAAAAACATACTGAAAAAGTAGAATTATGCATTTCCCCTAAACCTGAAGCATCTAAGAAATGCTCCAGACCATTAAGTCCATGATGGACTGTCCAGGGTCCGTCTGGCTGGAGAAGAAACCCAATGAGCAGATGATTTATAGGCTAAAGACCTCACTGAAGTTTGCCCTTGCTGGCGCCTTGAGCACATTTGTGCCTTTAGGTGTCACTGTTCACCTGCACCATGCGTCCTTCTCGCTGAAGGGAGCTTTGTCTGTGTCACACCAGCCGAGTGAAGAAAAATTCCAAGGCTGCTCTGTTGCTAGAGCTCTGCAATACCACATTCAGAGGAGCAAGATGAGTGCAACATTAACCTGAGGTGAGGGATCTGATTTAACACAGAGCTGGGACAACCAAGCTTCCTTCTGTAACACTGCACATTCTGATTTTTTAATTTATTTCCCCTCTCCCCAGTTGCTGGATGCTCCTGTAAATTGGTTGCAACAGAGTACAAACTTGATGTACAGTCACAGTCCTGCTAGATTTAGAGTCACACAACAGTGGCAGTAAATTTTTTGCAGCACATGTATGTGTGATAACTGCTTAGAATCCAACAATAAAAGTGATGGATGGCTTGGTGGTCCTGTCAATTTGCTCATGCTCATAATTATGGCCAAGAAGGGAAATTAAAACAGCCTTCATGTATTTCAGAAATCACATGACAGCATTGGCAGATGAATTATTTTAGCAATGCATGCTGTAATTTGTTGTGTCCACTAACCCTCTCTTGTGCTTGTGACAAAATGTCAGAAAGCTAAAACTGATGAGTACAACTGTGCTGAAGCCTGACCAGCATCATCCCACTGACCCACCTGCAGTCAGCAGCATGGTATTTTGTTGCAGTGTTGTTCACGATGTTACTTTTCTCCTTTCTGACTAAAAACATGGGAATTCTGCACTTTGGCAAAAATTATTGGTTTTCTTTGTGTAGAGAATGATAATAATCCTCCAAGTAACTGGCATTCCAGAAAGCCATGCACTAAAACCCTCAGAGTACTCCTGCTTTGAGAACATAGGTGTACCTTCTGGTTTGTTACATGGCATTAGGATTTTGAAAACAAATTTGGACAATGTTATGACTGCTTGGAACTCTGAAATCAGAGATTCAGACATTAGGTTTGATTCCTGGACTGTTTCTCATAATGCTTTTTTATTTTAATACCAGAGCTTCATTCTTTAGTCCACCCAGTGACATGCTGGACCCTACAGTACTTCCAATTTTACTAAAGAGATCTTTTGCTCTTTTAATACTCTGAATTTATCTGTGTTCAAATCCTGTTAAGTCTGAATTGAGGCTGACGTTAAGAAAGAGTCTGCATTCCTCCTGAACACCCATATCCACAAATCTTTCCTTGAAAGGCAAACTGCTCTCTGGAAAACAAATGAGGGGTAGGCACATTTAACAGCACCCTCTGGTGAGATACCTCCAGAATTTTCACTATTAGGGCACCTTGGATAATTATTCATATTAAAAAAAATAAGAAAACTAAAATGTAACATTTATTCTAGCTGCGATTTAGCGTTCTGATTATACACTTAAAACATATCCTTTTCCTTCTAAGATGATGCAACTGAACTGAAAAGATAAGATTATTCCAAGAGCAGGGATAGCGTCTAGAGAAAGCTGAGGACAAACCCATCAAAGCATAAGCATAAATGTATCTTCCAAGGCAAAAAAATCCAGAAGCAATCTTTCTGAACATTTGTTGATGGCAAATCAAGACTCAAAGACATTTTTATAGGATCTGCCATTAATTTGTTAATTGCTATCAGCTTAATCTGTTAATATTAGACATGTCTCTACCTAGCTGGCATTAACAGCAGAAAGGGGTCTTTGTTTTTTACCACATCTACACCGTAAGCCATTACCTGTTCTGGAAAATAGAAAGGTTATTTTGTAGCATTGGCTGCTTCTTTGTAACTTCTTTCTCATGGGTTTGTAAGTATCCAAAATAATTTCCTTTATTTTCCACTGGCAGATGTGGAGTAGAGTAGGGAATAACTTCACACATTTTAAATTTAACCGGGAGGAATGTTAAATGCCCCCATTGTTAGTACCAGGCTTATGATGCAAGAAAGGCTAAAATCTTCCAGACAGCAACAATCAACCATTCCCCAAAATGGGACCTACTTAACAAAAGCCCCAGTCAATCCATTAAATAGACATATTCAGAAAGGGAGCTATTTTATCCAGGACCCTAATTCCTGGATAATATTTTGCATGTAAGTGCTCCTGGAATGGGACAGAACATCATATGGAAGCATCAGGAGACAAACAACACTTCTTCCCAGCAGTCAATTTAAAAATAAGACAAATACATTAGGAAATTGGAATTAATTTACCAGCTAAACCTTCTCCCTGGCTTCTTCCTCTATACAGGAAATCATGTTTTCTTGGAGGCCAAGGAGTTTTGCAATTCAGGCTCTAAGCTATGCCATTAACAGGGAGGCTGGGAGAGTGTTAGAGGCATACAGGAGTCTCTACATGTACTTGAAGTAAGTCCCAGCCACAGAGCAGAGGATGGAGAACCATTGCTTTCCAAGCATCAGCACACAGGGACAATAAAAACTGAACAGCCTTCAGCAGAGGGCTCCACAGGAGAAGCAAACCTTCACCTCTGCCATCAAATCCGTGGCAAACATCAGAAGTTTGCCACCTGCATACCATGCAGTCCCACTTACCGTGAGGGCGCCATGGGCTGGTCTCACTGCACCCAGAGGGGCCTCCCAGCCCCGTGCTAAACAAATGTCCATCAGCCGGAGCACAGGGCTGGTCACTGACCTTCATCCCTTGGTTTGCCTCAAGCAGAGAGCTCGGGGGGTTTTACAGAGGTGCTTTGGTCTCCTTCCCCACAGAGGGCTCCATGGATCTGGCGCAGGCCCCGCCGTGGCCTCGCGGTGCCGCGGGGAGGTCGGGCCAGCACTCGGGCTGTGGGGAGCAAATCACACCTACGGCTTCAGAGTGCCGTCATGTATAAATCACTGAAATATGGCCATAAAAGCTGTGTCTCCTGAAAAGGGCAAACCTCTCAAAAAAAAAAAAGACCCTTCAGTTTTTTCAGAAAGTACCCAGTAAAACAAGAAAGACAGGCCCTATACAAAATGGGCCTCCCCATTTTACAGCAAGAATCACAAAGCCAAAATTCCCCAGCCACTGCAAATTAGAGATTTCTGTTAGATTGTGTAGCTTGGCCAATCTCTGCACATAGGCACTGGGAGAAGAACAGCGAGTCAAAATGAGTACTACTGTGCATAGTAGGCTTGAAACAACATTCAAGCTATAAGAATGATAAGAATTTCTTTCCTTACAGCTCTTAGAAGGAGCTTTAATTCATCCTTTTCTGCAGGTCCTGCCTTCAAATTGTTTTGGCAGAAAGCTGTTTGGGATTTTAATTTTCATCTCTATATGCGATAAATCCAAATATAAAAATGTTACTTGTGTATTATGGTCTGACTTGCTTGGAAATGTTCTGGACATAGCTAGCTTGTGCAAGAATTGAAAAATCAGCACTCTTTTCCAAATGATAGCATCTCTCCTATTTGTTTTTTGTTTATTTTTCATTTTTTTCATCTAGAATGAAGTGTGTTCAAATTTGTGAAAAATCAGTCTCCAAATAGTAACTCTGCAATAAGTGTGGGGGTTTGGGGATTGGTTTTTTGTGTTTTTCTTCTGGGCTTGTTGTTGGCTTGATTTTTGTTTACATTTTTTAATTGGGGAAGAGCTGGGAGAGTGACTAGGTTTTACTTGGCAGATTTTCTTCATTCTGACCAGTCATGTCAGAACTACATTTCCCCCACCCCCTCCAATACTCCTAGGCAGTCAGCCAGAGGAATAGACTCCAAAGCTACTCAGAGAAAAAATTTCTGAGTCTCATATGTGTTAAGATACCTTTACATTTCTGTAGTGCTGTAGATGCTTCTTAAATAAAGCCCACCCAAAGCAGCACTGAATTCAGTAATCCTGGTAACATCCGTGTGTTTACTGCTTTATCTGTGTCCCCTAGAAAGGGCTGAAGGAAAAGAAACAAGAAGCCAGGAGAGGTGTAGGAGAATTCTTTCCACTTTCTTCATTGATACCCTTCATGCCATTCAAATAGACTCCGGAATACACTACTTTAATTAGCAAAGCTTGTTTTAAAGTAAACAACACAAACACTCCTTATAGGACAGTCACAGTCTCCCCTGCTAGATATACAGGCTTTTTGGCAAGATCACATTCAAACAGCATGAAATTCACCCATGCGCACGGTCCCGGGAAGGCCCTTGCACCTCTTTAACTTCCATTTAGCTGCTCTGGATAGGAGCGAGTGGTTTGTGGGATAAGGACAGTTTTCCTCCAAAAAAAAAGATGGTCCAAATCCACATCTGTAAAGATCATCAGTTTTACCACTATAAGGTCATAAAGGTGTGATATAGGCGTCATGCATAGAGTACATACCATATTTCAGTTGAGTCCTGTCCCCGAGTGACTTTGAGTCCCCGTGAAAGTACAACGCACAACGCGTCCGCAATGGAACCCGTGGTGGCTGCGTTGTGCTCTTTCCTGGGAACTCCCCGAGTGACTTTGAGTCCCCGTGAAAGTACAAGGCACAACACGTCCGCAATGGAACCCGTGGTGGCTGTCTCTGCTGCGTTGTGCTCTTTCCTGGGAACACTGCAAAGTCATTCAACAGACAGGAGTCAGGACAGCAGTGAGAAGAGTATCCTCATGAGGAAGCTCTGACGGGATTCCTTTTGACAAATGGGAGAACATGAGAGTTCCATCTTCGGTCAGTAATTGCTAAACAAACAGAAATTGGAAATCATTGATGCAACATTGACCCATAAAACACTGATCACTGAGGTCCTGTTCTCCCCTGTGCCACACACAGGGAACAACAGATGCTCAAAGTAAACAGGGTGAAAAAAACCAGTATGGAAATAATGTGGTTCCTTAACAAATGTCTTACTGTAGTCCATTTATGCTGACTGACACCGGTTGTTCTTTTCAGTTATAACTGTGCAACAAAATCAGACATGTCTCATCTTCCAGTCTTGATACTGAGCTGTTGCTGATTTTCTTTTGTTGGTCAAGTTATTTAATTTTTCTGTTATTTTTTTTCCTTTTTCTTTTTTTTTCTTTTTTTTTTTTTTCTTGTTTACATCTACGTTTATCAACACTGATACATTACAGATCTTGTTAGTTATACTTTGAAGTCTGATCATGCAGAACTACAGGCAGGTGCAACTTAGATCTTATTACAGGATGGACATGGCAAGGTGAACAGTTGTTTTTGCTAGTTAAGATCTGGAGCTTTGTTACTCTTGTGGCTTAATGTGTACTGGCCATAAGTCCCACTTACCCAATTTACTAAATATACATGATTCTATATGTACACTGAAACTTCCAGCATCCTCCTTTATCACCATGTGACTGACTCAGGAGAAGGTCAGAGGTCAACCATATTTAGGCAAACAGCAGCCTTATTGTAAAAGTTTTTAACAGAAATAGCGTGTTGGATTATTACATATTAGTTACAAAGGAAGGAAAAAAAATAAGTCCATACAACTATTTACATTATAAATATCTTGCTTTCCAGAAGACAAGAATGGCCCTGTTCAGTGAAAATTAGCAAAAGAGACCTGTCTGAAATGATAAGCATGGTAAGGATACATTTATTTCCCAAATTGACTGTGTCTTCCTTCAATATGTGCTTTTCAGCTTTTCCCTCTCAGGTAAAAAGGCACCATTAGCCTCAGTTGAAGTTTTTCAACATTCTTTTGTCAAATCAAACCCTTTTTAAAACTCAAACTTGCCATAGGCCAACGAGCCTGAACATGCATAAAGTTAAACATTTCACTTCTTGCAATTAATTGTTGATTAAAAAACCCCAAACCTACAACAAAAATGAAAGAAAAATCAGGCCCCACTGGCAAGTTCCTAATACACTAAGAAGATTCCACTAAATTCCACTGGACAGGTCAGTTTTCCAGCTCATTGGTGAAGATGACACATTCACCATTCCCCTGCATACCTCAAGCATCTTACTAATTAAGACAATTACATATTCATGTAGTATTCAAACCTACTGCACAATGATTTTCTTTTTGTGTGTGTGTGTTTGTGTGTGAAAAAGATCACCTTGAGCTTGCAATTAGTTAACGGTGTCCTTTGTAAAGTGGTGGAAGTTCAAATAAGCACAGCCATCAGATTCTTGAAGATGTGTGATTATGTTACAATTCCTCTCTTTATCCACACTGACAACTGGGATCAAGCACAAGTGGAACAGAGGTTCTAAAAATCCATATGAACACCCTCTCTTCCCTACACACACATACAGAAGTAAAGGAAAAGAAAAGCCTAAACATAAACTGAATGACTAGCTCAGACTTTAAAATGAAAACTAATTGATTCCTGCAGGTTTTCTTTCATATTGCTCTCCCTGGAAGCACAGTGTTTGTTGCAAAATGCCTTTTTTGGTTTTTTTTGCATGTTTGAATTCACACAAAATTTTAAACTCCAAATAAGCATGAAGGAAGAAATATAAGTAGATAGAAATAAATAGATCTGAAACTCAAATAGTTTTTGGTCCTTTGAAGCTTGCAGTATATATAAGCTAGCATTGATTACTAGAAGTTACTTTGAATTAAAATATTCCAATTCCATTTTACAATAATTCCAGCATATTCAAAATGCTTTTTAAATAAAAACATTTGGGAGATTTTCTAAAAGTGACTCTCTCAGGCAGTTTTAAAAGTTACTATTAGCATGTTTTTCATGAGAAAATAAAGGAGGAAAAGAAATCACTGGTGCTCACTGACAAATTTAGAATACAATCCAAATCAGTTAAGTAGTACTACTTTGGGAAATTCCCTAAAGGCACTGCATCAGGTCTAATTTCTTCAGTATTGTTATCCCAGAATTAGAAAGTAAAGCAATATCTATGAAGATAAAGGAATGTATTTGAACCAAATTGCTTATAAATTTGGAAGAGTGACATAGTGACATGATCATCTGTCTCGTGTAACCTTCAGAAGCCAATGTGTGCAGGAACTGGTGATTTCCAGAGGAAAACCAGCAGTGCATTAGGGCTTAGAAAACCCGATCAGGCTTTCTGTAGCTTTGTTGTTTGAGTTTTTTTGTAGGGCTTTTAGTGGGTTTTTTGACACACTGCCATACTTGCACTCCAATTTCAGTCTGTTTTATGTAATGCAAACTTGCTATGATTCATGAATGTATTTGTGCCATGGAATCCTAGATAGGAGGGGGGAACATTAACCCAATACAAGTCGCATAAATCACAGTGATCAACTCAAATATCTGAACTCTCGGAAGATATATTGTAATGGAATACAGTCAAAGCTCACAAAATACTATTGCAGCTATCAAGTCAGTATCTGAAGACTGTTTTCAAAAATTACCAAAAACTTTTGGATTGAAAACATAATAACCTTACATCAACTTGTAATAAATCAATGCCTCATCCTTGTTTAAACTCAGCAGTGAGAAAGAAAATGGTGGGATGGTCTTTTAAAAACTGTTCTGACTTCTTTCTCTTTTTTTTTTTCCTCATACTATCCCAAAGTTCTTCATCTGAAAAAAAAAGCAGGGTTGTTTTGCAGCAATTTTCCTCTCTACCATCTCGATGCAGCTAGTGCTCTGAGCAGTCACTGACAGATAAAGCTCATGCCATTCTCGTCACCCTGCTGATGCCTACATACATGACTTAGGTGAGCCACTTGGGACAGAATTTCCTCGGGTATTGAGGTAATTATGACACCAAGAGGCTCTGAGGCATATTTTCAGAAATGCCAAGGCGTCCAGCTGCCATTCAGGATGATGTAAGTTATGCCACTTCTGGCACAGGCTCACTGATTGCCCCCTATGATGCCTAAATACCTTGGAACATCTGTCACAGATCTTTGTTTTCCCAATTTCCTTCACTTCTGCACTGGTGGCAATGGTGCTTACAACTGCAAACCTCAGAGAATTAAGTGAAAATTGTTGCCAAAGTACTCTATTTAGTAACGTGTTAAGCAGAAGTAGGTTTAAAAGATCAATGGCAAAATTAAGGAAACCATCTATCATTATCAAGCTGAATAAAATTTTGGAATAATGGGGAACAGACTTTAACAGGATGATATCAAAACTTCTAGAATCAGAAAAAAAAAGTGCTTTCCCTCAAAACATCCTCAGAACATCATCATTAGTATCCTTTATTCAAGACTACATTGTCACTGTCATATTTTCTGGAAAAATCCCTTGCCCAGGATTTCTCTCCTGGGAAACTGAGAAGCCTCAGAGAAAAAGGAAAACAATAATTATCTCATTTTCTTCTCCTGTGTTTTGCTGCTTTGGAATGTGGTTTGGAGATTGTTTATCCAATATGTGAATTGTTTTTACTTATTGGCCAATCAGGGGCCAAGCTGTTTCAAACTCTGAAGAGAGAGTAATGAGTTTTTCAGTAGTGTCTTTCAGCCTTCTGTCTGTATCCTCTCTGTACTCTTTAGGATAGTTTTCTATAGTTTTAGTATAGCATTCTTTAATATAATAATAAAATAATAAATTAGCCTTCTAAGAACATGGAGTCAGATTCATAATTTCCTTTCTTCTTTGGGGTTCCAGAAAATACAAGAGTACATGTGTAAGGTATCAGCTGACAGCACCGAATTCTGGGCACAAAGCATAATGAAGGATGCTATTCCTGCTACTTGAGTTTGGACATACAAGGACCAGAACTTTAAAGAACTAATGCTTTCTTTCATTGATGGCTTTCTTTTCTAGTGTCCAATGTGGACAGCTCCAAGTCTCCTCCCCCAGTCAGAGCTTCTCATGAAGGAGACTGATTTGAGGACAAAAAGAGATGCAGTAATTCTTTCAGGCCCCATTTCAGCAAGGCACTTAAGCACATGCTGATGTCGATCACTGCTGAGCAAAAGACAAAAGCACATGTTAGTTAATTTTTTGTAAGCATCCTACAGAATCCATGAGATGTCTGAACAAGCCCTGGTGCTTAGCAGAATCAGGGGATAAAGCTGATTAAGTAACTCCTGTGTTGTAAGTCCATTCAGCTCTGACCTAAGGACACCTGCTCTGGTGACTGCTTCTCTGCCCTGCACTCAAGAACCCAAACAGGACTGAATTATACCACGGGACTAAGAGCACAGATTTGCCTTCAAGAGATGAAACGTGGGAGGTCTACAAATCCTCTTTATGTACAAGTCCTCCATTTATTTACTATAAATGGCTTCTCTGCTACTGCCTATGCCACATCTCCATAACTTCATTGGCAATGAACTGGGATTACTCCAAGTTTCTACAGTCTACACTGGTGATATTTTTGCAGTTTTGCCTGGATGAGACTTAGTTTAGCTTTGCTTAAATAACACACCCAAATGGTGCACACTAAGGAATGTAAAGTAGATACTAGTTACCTGAATATTATTAATATGTATCTATGGTGAATTAAATCTGGAGGTGATATATTTAATTATTGCTAAGAAGTCACCCTAGGTGTTATTGCCTACATACCTACAGAGCTTTGCTGCTAACCTTTCAATACTTTTATGATCATTGTCTTTGGAGTGAGAGTAACATCACTCAATGACCTGATGTTTCATGGCTTGAGAATATTGCTAAATATATTTAGCAGTAGTAAATTATTGCTTTTAAAATTACTGCTCTGAGTTTTTAGAACATTAACAACCTAATTTTACTCACAAAAAATTTTTTTGATAAAAATCTACCAAAAATATAACCAGGAAAAGACCCCCACTTCTCACAGCAATTGTAATACAGCTCAGAACTAACAAGTCTGATTTTATTTTATATCCTCTTCATTTTTATCTCCCCTCCTCCCCACCCTGGAGAGATTTTTTTTTCTTCCCTTTCTTCCTTTTGAAAAAAACTGACTTGATACTAATTTTTTTTCCTACCACAGAATGGCAGGTTTGTAAGCCACCCAATGGAACAGTCCTATTTTGGTAGAGTTTTGAAAACGAATGAATTAGTGAATTTAAAATATCCACTAACATAGTCTAAACAGTTTCTCTCTCTGGCATTTGGAAAAGCATTAGAGTAGGATTTAGCTCATTTCTGTTTACATGGCACACTCTGGTAAAAGGACAGATGACTTGGATTTTAGTTAATTTCCAACTCAGAAAATTATGACCTTGCAGTGGAAAATGCCAATTGCTGTTTTGGCTGGAAAAAATATTCAATGGTTCTGAAATTCTGTGTGGAATTTTGTCATTCTCTACTAAAAGCACTTGCTGTTACTTACCACGGGAAATCCTCTGCTTTATTACCTGGCAAATTTAATTTGGTATTCAGTCACTGTTGGGTTCTTCAGAACTTGTCCAAACTGCCCAAGACCCCTGGCTGCGACCCTTCCAGGCCAGCCCACGAGCTGATTGATAACTTTGGCTGTTAGAATGTAGGAAAACTAGACTCATGCACTGTGTGCTTCTTTTTTGTGTAACACAGATGCTAAAACTTCCTGGGGAGTCCACTTTTTTGTCATGAGGAAATGAAGAGCCAAAAGCACCAGAGAATGCCTGTTCTCTGAGTAGCAGAAGTGCCTGCAAGGGAATGATGGAAAGGGAAAACAACCTCTGAGCTGCAAACACACACTGAGAGGGAGTGGGCTGCAAATATCCTTTCTCTAGCTAACCTAATAAAGATCTAGACATAAAATAAAAACAAGTTGGTGTATGTCCTTTTGATCATAGTCTGCTTATTCCCCAACCCTGTCACACCCTTTAATTTACAAACATACAAGTACTTCAAAATAGCGAGCCTATCTATGCCCTAAGATGATAACTCACTTAACATTGACAGAAAAAGTTGCTTACTGATACCTTTCTGGGCTTGGACATGCATAAAACCCCTTCATTCTTGTTCCCTGTAACTTGCAAAGATACATGTGCTTCCTTCTAACCCAGTCTTATCTTGGCATATCTGGTCTAAAAATCAGAACAACAAGTCTTAACATTTGCAAACTAGCATTTTTTTCTCTGAAGCTCTGTGGCTTCTTCTTTCAACAAAACTGGTTATTATTTCAAAATATATATACAACTCTCAGCAGAAATCTGGTGCTACATCTTCAAGTGTCTGAGGGAGCCACAGTTCTGTGTGGTTATTTACACTTCCACAAGTCCTCATATGTAACCTCATCAAGGAGCAAACAGAATATGTACTGTAAAATCCCATGTGTAGTTAAGCAGTTCCCCTGGAATGGGCCATTTATTATCATGAAGTGCACACTAAGTGCCTGGGCAGATGTGCAGACACACAGCTGCATGCACTGCCAGGATTCTGTTGGCACATGTGTGTATGTGTGTGAGGAAAAAATGCATGGAGATCCCTGCCTGCCTCACTGGGCAGACGGCAGAACGGACAGTGAGGGCAGACACACACTCGTATGGCGGAGCATGGCTACTGCACACCTTGTCATGCCAGTGTGAAAAAGACAGTTGCAGGTTGCTGGTTTTGCAGCCATTCATTTTACATCTTGTGGGGAGGGGGGCAAAAAAAGGATTTTTTCAGTTCCTTTTTTCCTTTTGCCCCCCAGTAAGCATCACTGGAAGAAGACCAAAGCAGAGCAACTATAAGTTAAATACACACTTGAGCTTAGCTGCATTACATAACTCTGTAGGAGAAGCAGGCTGAAAAGATTTTTTTTTGTTTGTTTCTTTGTTTGTTTCACTTAAATCTCTGTATTTTATTTCTCTTTCTTTTCATCTCTTAGCTCCCATCATTTTTTCCTCCTAGGTTCCATCATCCTCTGAAGAACGCTGGGTTTCGCAGGCAGGCGGCTAGTCACCTGCAACAACCGAGGGGTCCCGCAGAAGCTTCCAGGCTGCTGTCCGTGTCAGACGCCAGGGTTTGATCCGTGGACATGGATGAGATGTCGTTGACAGATGAGGATGGAGGGAGGCTCTCACTGCTGTTCACTGCTGCACCTGTGCTACGAAAATGAACACCAACGTGATTAAACCTGAAACCCCAGGAGGTGCCACGTGTTAAAGAGCAGAGGGTGCTCACCTGGTGGTACGCAGACCATTTTATCTAGTGGCAAACTTCAGCAGGAAATGGGCCATACAAACTTTAGACATTGGATAATATTAAGTATCTTACTAGGAAATTCTGTCCCTCACCAGTCTGCTTTGAAAAGTTATAGCTCGTACAGTGTTTGTCACCCCACTTCGTTCTAGCCCGTTTGGAGCTTAAAAACACCCAACAGTCAGGGGCATGTCAGGATCACACAATGTGTGACCAAAACAAAAACAGACCTCACCTATTCCTCCATGTTCTTCTCATAAAATTCCAGTTTTCTTAGTGGCAGTCTAATAAAGTGGGTGGGATCAAATCACCCAGTGGAAATGAAGAATGGTTTCTTTCCTTCATTAAGGATTAGGGGACTAAGCCCAGGATTTCAGCTGCGACTGTATTTTTGTACATCCAAGTTTACCTCACCTCTCCAAAATTATGCTGGTACCAGACAATATGCAAAAAATCACTTTGACTTTATGAAATGAAGAATGAACTTTCCTGAGATTATCATTAATGCAACTGAACATTCATCACATTCTTGAATATTATCAGAAATTATCAGACAATTGAATACAGACAACTGAATGACAAATACAGAGCCATGTAAAGAATGTAATTATCATGCACCTATGACTGCTTAACTGTTACTGCTCATTAACCTCAGCTCAAACTAAAGTTCACAGAGTAGCATAAACCTGTTTAATTGCTGGGCTTTTTTCCACTGAACTTCCAGGCGATGTTTTTTTGCTCTCTTTATATAAAAATTAGCACTGTCTTCAGTTTGAGAGGGATATATCAATTTCCATTAAATATTCATGATAATAAAATGTGTCATTTTTTATGATCTTGCATAGCTAGAAATTACAGCCAAGCAGGGGACACAGGTCTTTGTTCTGAAGATAGATGCCATTTTGTTCTTCTTTCTGAAAAGTGTGCTCAGCCAACTTTTACAGATATTTATTTCCACCAAATGGCTAGAAATGAACATCTATTATCCAGTAAAACTACACAAATCCTATATTCCTAATACAGAGATTAAAAGTTATCTCTACAGCCTAGGCAAAGTATATGCAGCTATGAGCAAAAGGAAAGGATTTGTGCCACTTTCTAGTTTGAGATAAAAACATTAATTTGAGAAAACAAGCCACCATACCATACCTCCAACCACTATTCTATATCCCTCAACTTTTTCTTCCCTTTATACACATCCACTGTAAATATGCACAAAACAGAGACAGATATGCTCACATTTAGAGCTCCAGATGGGAACTGCTTTCTGCCATTCTAGTAGTTCATTATGGCATAAGAACCAATGAAATTAATTTACTCTTCTGATACATTTGGAAAATAAAATAGTTAATTTTCTAAGTGCTGCAAAAAGAGCAATCTTAATGAATCTGACTGGTGACTGCAGACAGCAATCATCCATCCTCTCTGTCAGAAAATGGGTTTTTCAAAGGGTTATTTTTGTGTACCGCATCATTCAGTACAATACTGTTGCTTCATGTTTACATGTTATTTAATCATGTGGCATTTTGTGAAAATACTAATCAGTCAAGACAGGTGCATTTATGGGTAGTCAAAATATGACTGAATTCATTAATATTAACGACTAAACAATATATTATCTTTCTATGTTTACCATGCTGGGCAGAAACCTGCCATTTATTCATGGATACTGTCCTAAGAACAAGATGGAAAGAATTCCAGTAGGTTCAATCAACTTTTGACCAAATTTTTGCTGTGCTACTTTTTTTTGATGAACATGCACTCAACTTAGCTAGGCAAAATAACTGAAGAAATAGCTGCAGAAATTGTTTGGTTGAAGATTTTGTTACACTCTGTCTGATTCAGCACCACTGAATTCAATAAACCCTGCTATGATCTTCTCAGCAAGTGTCAGTGCAGCCCATGAGCTTCTGGAAATTGCATTTTTATGGCTATTCCTAGCTTTCAGTACAATTCCACATGACACAACACAGATGTGACAGCTCCTGCTGCAGCCCCAAAGCACCCAGACTCACAAAGTATCCACAAAAACAGATGAAACCACACTAAACCTCAAGGACAGAATTAAAGAGCTCAGCAGCACAAAGCAGGACTTGGGCAGTAACACTCAAACAAAGCTGTCCCAGTCAGGAAGGAATGCTCCATTTGCTGTGCTACAGAAGTTTGCTCCTGGAGGGATGTGTGCCAGGTGAGACAGTGCAGATATGACAGAGGTGCACTCAAAAGAGAAAAAGAGCCCCATTTATGAAGCTGCTGTTTGGAAGGAAGCTTCTCACTGGCTGCAGGATTGAGGAAAAGTGCTAAAAGTTAGAGCAGGTGAGAAACAGCTCCTGGGATCAGCTCCTGGCTCTGCTATTGCCTTGGCAACTTCTCTTTTAGAGCACACATCAGCTTGTGTGCCTGTAAAGAAGGGATTCCTTCCTGACAGGGCTCCTGGGAAGTGCTATTAAATAGCACCAATGGAGGTGCCTCTGAGACTTCAACCATGAAGTGATACAGATTTGGGGGTAAAAAAACTGAAAGGAGAACTGCAGCTTTTGCAGTTTCCAAAAAAGCCCAGTGTCTGTATGGGGGATCTGTTCAGTGTCTCATAAATTGTGTAAGTAGCAGCTCCTGGTATCGAGTGTCTGTCTCAGTGGTTGGCAAGTCCATCAGCTGCTTGATTTAGAGTCTGCACATGACAGAAGAGGTATCCTACTAGTAAAGTGTCCAGTAGTTCCTGGGTGATGGCAATTCAGACAGCATGTAAAAGGCAGGAAACAAAGAATAAAAGATCCATTTTCACCTAGAAAGGGAATGCTAAAAATAAGCTGCACTACGATCTCTGCTATTTACTATACTCTGTACCCAGAAAGGACAAGAGAGTTGAAAATGTTATGTGTGAAACTACAGCTGGGTAGTGTAGGTTAGGGAAGAATGTGAGAGGAGGTTAGATGGTATGGATAGAACTTAAGTTTAATTCTAAATAATCTACATCTTTGTATTAAACTTTTTTTTTTTTTCCCAAATGTTGCTGTTTGATAACAACAGTAACACTTTTTTTGGACAGGCAGAAGTAGCTTCTGCTGGGAACAATTTTTGACACTGTTGATTTTGTTCACTGAACATAAGCATGAAGGGCAGCTACGTGAGTTTCCAAGCTGATATGTTGTACTAACTAATCCTTCACAGAAAAGAGATTGACATCCTGATACACAGGCACTCTAAGTGGCTCTGTCAATGAGCAATTCTTATCCCTGGTGCTGTCAGCTGCAGCAGTCTCCCCCAAAACTCTTATCAAGTAATCATGGAAACTAAGCTCCAGCTTGCTTGCCATGATTATTGATAGAGCATTAAATCTCAGCTTTCTGAATTCTTGCCAAGAACACCAACCAAGGAGTAGAGTCTCTCTCATTTTCCTTATGCTCAAAACTGGTGGTTTACCTCTTTCTTCCATTATTTTATTCAGCTGAAAATTTAAGTCAGGCACACAAAGTGAAGAAAAACAGGAAATCTACTGTTTTATGAAACAGCCTCATCTGAGAGCAGTTTTAAATATGTTCTGAACTTTTTGGTGCCTAACATTCAAGAAACAGTCAAAGGGAAACAGCAGAATAAATGCTAGGTAAAAAAATAACAATTTTGTATGTCTGAAAATGTTTTACATAAACAATAAAAACCTTCCACACAGCAAAACCAGAATATAAAATCGATAAATAAATTCCTGGGTAGTTAATTCCTGAAACAAGCAACTTCAGTGTTTCTTGATCACAAATCAACCTGCAGCCATAATTCTGCAAGGGAGAAAAATTTAAGGATGAGGACTTATCAGATAATTTTTAGGGCCCCAGATTTCTTTTCAGTGGTGGCTCCATAGTTAGATAAATTAAATCTGCAAGTTGTGTTCTTTGCTACTTGGCAAGAACACAGTGGACTGTTTCCAGTGTATTACTTCATCCATGCCAAAATCCAGGTGCAGGGCTTGTGCTCCAGCATCACCACCCAGCACTTTATTAACTCCCTCCATTATTGCCATGTTTCCCCTTGTTCTGTCAATTACTAGTGATGTATTCTTGTTCTAACATTACCTTGGCTCAGCAGCAAGTGAAAAATAAGAGTGCAAAAAAAAACTCTCTGAAAATATGCAGAGAACACTGAGTTAAACGGTTATACTTTGAGGAAAGGCAGTTTTACTAATAAATACTTCTGGAACACTCTGCTCAAAATCTGGGCACTTCAAGTTTGCCAGTGAAACTGTGCCTTTACAAATATGTATTTCTGTGTACTGGCAGTAACAGTTTGCATTTCTGTGAAAAGACTGCTGATGTGAATTTTACTCAGAAAAAAATGTAGTTGTGATTTTTTTGTGACAGGACTTTAAGAGCCCGTGGTTGAAGACAAATTTCCCTTCTCACTGAAGTGTCATCAAGGGTTGTCAGCCAGCTGTTCTAATGTGATTGGACTTCAGAGAGGATAGACTACCAGATTGGTACCAGACACCTACATGGGGCTGGGGTGGGGGTCAGGTGTGCAGTGTTGTGTGTCCAAGAGATTACATCACCAATTTTGCTTGTCTCAACTAGCAAAGTATTGGTTAAGTTATCCACCCATAAGCAGTATGAAAATACTAGTGTGAGAGAAACCTCCACACTCAGAGGAATACAGTCTGTAACCACAGACAATACCAGCACAACTATCTCTCAAATAGCAAGAAGACAATTTTTAAATATGCTATTAACATGACACTGGAGTACAATTAATAAAGGTCAACCCATTAGAAGCACTGGATCTCATAAAAACTTCTTAATTGGCTTACATAACTGCAAGTGTAGCCTAAGCCCTTCAGCAATCTCCATTCTCTCTTTGCCAGTACAGAACACACACCAAGGTTATTCAATGGGGCTGAGTACCTGAAGGAGAAGGCTGTCCTTTTACTACGCCATTTTTAGTCTTTTCTTCAGAATTCATTACTTCTTTGTAGATGAGTTCTGGAAAAGAGAATTTTGACAGTTACTGACAGAGGCCAGTGCCTGTGATCAGGAACAAAACAACTACCACAACCTGCTCTAGCCCTGAGCTTCCCAAGTCTGTCTTGCCTTGTCTTCCCAAGTCTCCCAGCTCTGCTCAGCTAAGACCTCTCCTCTCCTCTCCTCTCCTCTCCTCTCCTCTCCTCTCCGAGCTGAATGGGGACAAATGGGATTCAGCCAGAGCAGGAGAATTGCTTAATGCTGCACTAGCTAGAAGAGAGGCAGCACAATATCACAGCACCTTTTACTGTGGCTAAAATCCTGATGCATTGCCCTGCAGACCAGTATTTTGCTCTCCAGGCATACCCTTGGTTTTCAGTGAAGAACTGGAATCCACACCTCCTGTGTTAACTTTAACCTATGTAGATAATGATAGCCCTCATAACATTTTCCATATTTTTGCTATGTTTTTGCCATTTTTCCAAAAACTCCTTCCCATGTAATTCTAAACTGCAATTACCTTTCCATTCCTCGATTGTATGTTCCCTTTCATCCAGCTGTTTATCATATATCTGAGGAGGAGGCTGCAGGAAAGAAACACAGCTGTTTAGTCAATTGTCTATTATACTGTAAATAATCAGGACTAATTACTTAATTAAAGATAATTTCTCCTCTCTCTTTGCAATCCATCCTGTACATGCAAAACCATCTGAAACACATTTGAATATTAAGGGAATTAACACTTCTGGAAGACAAATCTTTTTGTAGAAGAAATCAACATACTTCTCTGTTTTCCTTTCTTAAAAAGGAGGCATAGCTGCAGTTGAAATAAAACCCAGGTCAACAATGTCATTGTGCTTGTACTGAGCTCAGAAACTCCACACCCAAATTATTTGTAGCAGTGGAGAGGAACTGTCAGAATACCAAACAAATACCAGTCTTGATTAATTAGTAGTCACATTAACATATTAATTTTTAAGTTGCTCTTGACATTTGCTTCTATACAGACTTCCCAAGACTTTTAACTAAGTCTCCCTGCAACAGCTCCTAATCTAGATTCCAAATTACCAAATTTCTAATATATGTATTTTTAACTAACTTTACTTTGAACAGAAAGGGTTTTTTTTATTGTGTTTATTTTAGTTGATGAGAATGTCAGAGAAATGGCAGATCCTGGCATTCACTGAGACAAAGGCACATAGAGTTTCAGGAAGCCTGAACACCTGCTTTCATTGGGCAACTAAGCCATATGTTCATTGCATCTCCTGATGGTGGCTGCCAAATGCAGCAGCCAAGGAAGGCAGAAGACTCTCCCATCTTTCCTTCTACCAAGAAGCTCCAGCATCTGAGGTAAGAGTACCTAATGAACATGGAAACAAGATCCACAACACTTTTCTTGCTCAGATGTATTTCCTCTGACTTCCATCTTGGGCAATTGCCATTGTGTTCCCTTCAAAACATCCTCCTATTAAATGCATGTTTACCAAACTGTTTTCTTGAATCACTAAGAATTTAGAAATTTTCTCTCAGGACTCTAAGTCCATCACTCCTTTAAGCCATTTGCACACTACAAATACAACTGAAAAATAATAGCTCAGTGACATGATATGGACCAGGAAAATTACATGACAGCTGAACTGGACAAGACCACTGAAAAAAAGGGAAGTTTCCCCAGAGTGTCATTTATATCAGGGCTGGAAATAAGGGGATTAGGTGAAGTTATAGACTGTAAGTCTCATACCTGAGAAGTGCTGAGGAAACAAATCATGAATTAAAGTGAGTGCCAGGCCTAGCATGGGTACCTGAGGTTTTGTTATATCAGCAAGGTAAGACACAGCCCTGTAAGAGTCTGAGTCCCAGGCCAGTGCAGCTGTTCTCTTATTCAGCACCACCACCCTTGTCATTCATTTCCACTCAGTCCTGATGCCACCAAGATTGGCACAACCTCCGTGGGGATTCTGTGCTCCTGCTGACGGTGCTGTCAGAGCTGGATACTACAAGCGTACAGGTGATCCTACCACTGACCAGTAGGGTGTGATAGGTAAGCTCCACTCGTCCAGCTGAGCATGCTGGGCTCCTGCTCAGCTCCTCAGCCAGCCCTGGAGCATGCATTTCTTACTGGGAAAAGCAGAGAAAGCCAGCCAAGCCAAGCAAATTGGGGGGGTAGGGATTTACAGGAGCAACAAGGGAAGTGTTTGAACCACAGTGACTGAGCCACCTCTTCTCTCCCAGGTGCAAAGGGAACAGGCAAACCAAGTTGCACAAGAATGTCCTGAAAGTAGCTTTCTAAAAGCTTCAGGGAGAAGCCTACAAAAAGCATAGGTGGGGGTGAAATTGCTTCTACCAAGTATAAACACTCTTTCCATAGAAAAACTTGTATTTCTCCCCCAGACGGAAATAAGAGGATACATTCCCTCACTACTTTTATTCCCAAACACAAATTGCAGAATCAAAAGGAACAAGTCATCAGATGCACCTGCTCTCAATTCACACAACCACAGAATCTTTGGCTTATTTCTCTTCTAATTTATTTCAGCGACATCTTAAGCTGAGGTAATTGGCTAATAAGCAACAAGAAAATCAGCAGTAATCATTGCCTAGATTAACACACTCTGAAAACAAAGGCATTTTCCAGGGAGAGAGCCCAGAATAACCTCACTCATTACCAAGATCCTATTTTTTTTTTATGGAGTTAAACAAGGGAGAGCAACCAAACTGTCCTTCACACCCTGCAGGATGGCAGAAGCTGCACCTGCACAGCATTCTACTGCTCTGCCAGTGCTGACATTGCAGACTTTTTACTTGTGAGTTGCAGAGCCCACAGCTATGAGACACGGCTCTCGGTAGGCATGAGGGAGCCAAGGGTAACAAATATTCAGCAAGGCAGTAGCATGAATAAATCCCTGCTCTTCACAGAGGCAGGTCTGTAACCACTCTAAAGCCTGTGCAGAGCATAGTGAAATGGAGCTCTGCTGAGAGCCCAGGCCAGCACTTCACACTGGGAGAAGTGAAGATTTCCCATCAAAATTCCCTGAGTCCTCACCTTTTCATTGATTCAAGGCACAGAGATGAGCTGAGAATACAAAACTATTCTGAGAATTTATTTTCCCACAATTCTCATTAATTCATAGGAGAATCACAAAGCTTATCACACTGTTATCAATATATTGTAATCCCCTCCATGCTGACCACCGCTTTTCTACTAACTTGTATGTTTTGTGGCTTTTTTAAAAACCAGTTTCTAAAATTAGAGGGAGGATGGGAGTTTTTTAAAGATAATAAAAAAGTAGTGTCTCAGCAATGGAACAATCAGAGCAGCTGCCATACCCACGTCCTCCTGGGCACCTGATTTTAGTCTTGGTGCAAAGCTTTGCCTAAAATTGACTTTGCTACCTAAATCAAACATCTTAAAAAATTACTGAGTTCATAAGCATTAGCTTTCCATGTGGATGCAGCTGCAGTGTTATAGGCATTCTTATAAACCCTTCATACTGCACATGCCAACTGAGGGTTGCATAGTTTACTTTTTTCAGGTGTTTAAAAAAGGACTGGATGTGGCACTCAGTGCCATGGTTTAGTTGATAAAGTGGTGTTGCAGGTTGGACTTGATGATCTCCAAGATCTTTTCCAACCTAGTTGATTCTGCGATTCTGTAAGTCTCAGAAAAAGTACTGAGTTCAAGTAGCATCAAATCAAGGCAGGGTGTGGATCAATCCTATGGGTGGCAGCATCTAGCTTCAGTTTAAGGCAGCCATTTTCTCCCCAAAACAGATTGATTTGCAAGCAGTTGCATTGGCAACAATAACAAAGAATAGAATCTATTTTTGGATGCAGAAGCAAAAAATGAATTATATTTTTCTTGTAGATAGTAAAATACCCCCCTGTTGTTTCAATGTGTCTTGGCTTTTCCATTTTACAAGTTGATTTTCAAAATATTTTCCAATAAATGTAACATTCATCGGACATAATAAAAATTTCAAGAAAAACCCCAACAGAAAATATCCACATGGGTCTCTTTCTGAAAAAAAAATTTGGAAAATAAAAAAGGAAACCAAACAAACAAATAAGCAAAACCAATCAAAAAACAAACCCAAAAGCAAAATACACAAAAGACAAGGGGGGTTTATGTTGTCAGATAAACAGCAGGAGACTTCTGGATTTGTTAAATACAATTCTAATATTCAGAGAGGGGAGGCTTTTAGGCTTTTCACTAGAGAAAAAAACCCAAAACATACGTTGAAACCTATGTATTCTTGTTTTCCCAAAGCAACACAGGTTGGTTTGTATGCCACTGCTAGAAAGGAAAGGGAATGGTCTGGAGCTCACACTCGAGCAAATCCTGCCATCTCTGTCCCTGCCTCTGCAGAGCTATGCCAGCACAGTGGAGACCTTGGGATGAGCTGTTTTTAGAAAGCTTGGCAGAGCAAGCCCTGAGTCTGCATCTCTTCCCAGAATGGCAGGGTTGGGGGCAGTAGCTGTGGAGCAGCACAGTGAGGCAGTGATGGAATTAGCAAGATAATGCAGATAAAAGAGGGACTGGAGGATGCAAAAATTAATGGTGTGAGGTTAAACCTTTTGTTAAATAGCTTACATCCTCATAACAAGTGAATACAAAAATTCCTTGGTGCTTTGCAACCACCTAAATTGTGTTACTGGTATCATTCATACATTTATTTTTGCAGTGCAAGCCCAAGTACACCAGTGTGCTTGTCACCAGAGGTCTGGCATCTCTTTATCTACAAAGTGCTTGGGGTTTCATCCTGTATTGCCAAGGGATTCCCCAGTGGGCTAGGGATGATCTCAGCTGTGGATATAGAAGAAGAGGTGACTCTGGGCCTATTTGTTCCTTGGAGTTTATGCAGAGGCTTTTGGAAAAGTCCACACATTATGTGTATCAACGAAATTGTAGACTGAGCTATTTCTGAACAGCTGGACCATAAGGATGCCATGCAGCAGGAGTCAAGATTACTGGGCTACACACAGATGACTGAACAGCTTGAAGATACAACAAGCAAGCTGGAAAAAGATTAAGTTTGGTTCAAAAAAAGAAAAAGAAGAAAAGAAATGCCTCTTTCTTCTCTAACCACTCCTCCTCACTGACATTAACAAAGATTTTTGTAGAAGCCGTGTTCAGCTTCCGTAATCAATCAGCTATGAATGGATAGATGTTGTTGACTAGAGGAAGTATCTGTGCTTGTGCACAAAGCAGAGCTGCACACTTCTTTTGTGAGACAACAGATGCACACTATCAATCTCTGAGCAGAAAACCAAGCCCTGTAACTGAGTGCTAAAAAATGTGGCAGCTCATTGAAGACTTTCTATACAACATCTATACATGCAGAGCTGAGCAAGAGAAAAGAACAGCAGAAATGATGCACAACCTGACAGCCTTGCTTATGCCATCTAGTGAAGGTGACACCTTCTTTGAAGTGTGTTTGCCAAGGTCACTGAGCTCTCCAAAGTGCTTCTCCATCATAATGGATGTTTAGCAGTCACAGGTAAAAGAAGAGGTGGGTGATTTTTTTTTTTAATTCTGACAAACTGGTTTTAAAAATTGCATTTAACAGCTGGTCATAGATAGTTTACGTAGGGCTAAGACACTACAGCAGCAGTTTCTGTCCTGGACCTCAAACTGAGAACCATAAACCAAGTTTTTTTCATTAGCAACACTGGAAACAGCATCACATTAATAGAAGGTAACACACAGATTGGCATGCACAGAAAAATGAATGATAATTCACAACCCAGCCTCCTGTGGATAGTCTTAGATGCAGAAATACTCCAGTGAAACATAAATCCTATGGAAATCAAACCAGGAATGAAAGCTGTATGAATTACAGTGAATAAAACCCCACAAAATCTATCAATGCTGTAAAATATTGTCAAACATAGAGGAATGCTTGAAAGGAATATTTCTAACATCTGATCTTTCTGTTTCATAGAAATCTGTCTTCTAATGGATGGCACAAACCAGATAACAAACAATAGCTGCAGGTACAGGAAAGTTCAAGACAAATTTTGAAACCAATTTACAGAAACATCACATAATAATCTATAGCAAACTTTGCTACTGGATTTGTTCCCATGGAATGGAACGAGTTTTCCCAAGTAGGAATCAATATGACATCACACATACATTCAAAAGATTCCAAAATGGAATCCAATACGACATGAATGGTTTCTTTGAATATACCAATAGCAAAAGGAAGAACTTTACTGTGCTAAAGCAATGTGTAGGAATCAATTTTGTTCACAATTCGATCATTTGGGGATAAAACCCAGTGACCTGCACACAGGCATAAACATTAGAGCAGATATAAAAAGTTAAACGCTAGATTTGGGATTTATTCACAAATCATCTCAATGAAGGGTGAGAATGTAGAGCAGCTTCAAAAAAAAAAAAAAAAAGAGGCAGCTGGGTAATTGCAAACAGTCTCAAGCACAGCATTTTCAGACAGGAAAATAGAGAAGCTAATATGTCATCAGGGAGATACTGAGATTATCTACAATAAACAGGATAGTCTGCATGTAGAGGCAAGACATATTGGAAACCTCTTCTTTTCAGAAAATAGAACCAGAGCAATTGGAGGGAGAATAGGTATCGTGTGTGTCATTTATTCATATAATAGTCCAAATGCTGTTATATAGGTAAATATCCTAACATCAAAGTAATAAACATAATATTTGTTTAGAAGTGGATCTGAGACAGTTTCTGAAAAAAAAAAAAGACTTCCAAGAGAGTCTTGAACTAAAGAATAAAACAGAGAAGTAAGTTCTATAAGTTCCTATTCCAATTTTATGGTAGATTTCCTGCACAGTATTAGTAAATAATACTTTTGCCCTGTGAACTCTTGTTTCCCTGCATTTAAATTAGGTGTGGAGATTGACAACAGATTTCAACATCTGGGAATTCCACACAACCCAAGCCATACATGTTCTCCTGTTCATGTTTTGCATATTCTCCTATTTTTTGAAAACACATATTTTAGTTGTCATTGGCTGAATACAGAAATTATCTTAACTGTGATGCTATTCAAAATAATTTCAGAACAATGGTGTATGGTCTGGAGAACCTAACACTGTGACTTTTTAATCAGAGATACTGTGGCAAGCTGCATGTACTTAAAAGAACCTGGCAAGCTACCTATGTTGGACATAAGAATTTCCTGTAAATCCAAATCCACAGGTAAGCTCCAAAGCTGTGCAAGGCCTGTTTCTAGCTGTGAGTGTGATGCTGTTTCAGAGCTGTTGAGGGCTTTGGCTGTGGTTTGTTTCATGCAGAAGTTCTGTGGGAGAGCCACAGCAGTGTTTGAGTAACCTCCTGTGGCTGGTGAATAGCAAGTCTCACATCTAATAACAGCTCATCTTCCTCTCTGGGTCAGAGAATCACACTTGGCATTTGGGGCCACCCAGAAGAGTTTAATGCTGTGGTACATTGTGGGAGAAAGGGTATTGCATTCCCAGCACTTCCCATTTGTGCACAGTGTTTGCCCATTAGAACGAGACATAATAGTTTTATTGCCCCTACACAGTCTCTGAAAGACCATAAACGTATAATAGACTTATAAAAAGGGACTGCAACTGTCTCACCAGTCTGCTTTTTAACTGGGTAGGGCTGTTTTATCTGTTTCCCTCACACTGATAATGCTGTAAATCTGAGCAGACACAGAGGGTTGTTACCTCCAGGTTAAACTTTGACACCAAATTCTCTGCTTATTCCCTGAGCTGGCTTCAGTGCTCTGCATTGTCTACTCCAGCACATGCTGACATTTAACGATGCTGCAACAGCTCACTTCAAAATTCCTGTCACATTAAATGCTTTCAGTTACCTGTCCTCTCATGCTCCCGAATGAAATGGACACTGTACAACAGATGCCTGGCTGCTTTTGATGAATTAATTTACTGAGGAGAAGGAGGACTCTAACTAGACAGCAGAAGTTACCTAATTCCCCACTCCCCAGTACTATATTGGCTGAAAATGTCATCTTGTTTAATACCTCTCTATCCTGATTTCTGTTAGCCCTACTGTACAGGATTACTGATAGTGGGAGGAATCCTGTCTCATATCACAATATGGGAAGAGAACTTAAAAAAATCCCCAAACATCTCTTTAGCTACACGATGAAAGACTTCTGCATAAAATTGCTTATCAAGTATTACCAAAGAAAAAGAGTGCAATGAACATGGGCAGATGCAACACTCTGCAGGCTTCTAAATCCCAGTGTGGAAACCAGGAAAAATAGTGGGAAGTTAAGCATTACGCAAGTGACCAAGCTCAACTCTGTCACTAATTTTCCCATTGCTTTATTGTCAAGTTTCCTGGCTGCACATTTGCAAGGCACTCTGTGAAAAAGCAGGGTTGCCTCATGGAGTCTCACCATGTTGCAAATTCAACATTAACGAGCCACATGGCCATTTTTAGGCTTTGAAATGCCATTCAAATGCTACTTTCTTTGTTCAGTTGTACCCTTCTGTGGTTATAACTTCTGTGGTGTTGTTCAGTGTAGTCAAATTTACAGAGTCAGATTATTAAGTGAATAAGCAAAAGTATCTACCTCTCAAACAGCTAATTTGTTGGATGTTTTTAGATGTCTTCTAAATTCCAAGCCTGCTATAAATTTGGCAAGATCTAACAAAAATACATGAGATTAGTCATTTCCCCATTGCCCATGGCATTAGGAAATATTTGCTGAATTTGATCCTAACTCTTCTGCAACTAAGGGCAGATATTTCAGTGGATTACTTGCTGGAAAACACCCTTCTGAGCGAGAACAGAAAACCTCCAATACCTCACAAATAATTTTTTTTTTCTCCAGAAAATAATTAGTAAATGACTTATAGCTAACCACTGAAGGTGTGTCAGCATGAACAGATGGATATTTATAATTTAATAAACAGTTCATTATGAAAAGAAAGTCTTCCAGTTTAACTTCCTCTCTGAAAATGAGAGTGGCAAAATGAAGCCCTATGAAGTACTCCTAAATAACATCCTCTGAAAAAATCTCATGTGCTGGAAATTTGATGGGGGTTTTAATATTCAATTTATTTTTGAAGTTTACTGCACTTTCAAGAACACAGACTGAATTGGAGCATATCACTAAACAGCAGTGATTTAATTTTACAAGGTCTTCATTTCCTGTGGTGGCAAAATCAGATTTCTGAACCTGTTTTCATAGAGAGTATTACAGAGCACCTCTCTGAATTTATACCTGTACTCATCATACCTATGTCACTGAAGTGCTGACAGATTGCACTTATCCCTGTTAACAGCAGCCTCACCAAGGCTTACAGAGAGGCGTCTAGAGCATGACAGGATTATAAGAAAAAATCCATTTCTGTTTGCACACAGTGTACATGATAGTGTACATTGAGCAATAGCCCAGGAAAACACCTGAGCCCCTCCTTCATTTTATCTAAAAAATTATGTCCTGCTGGGATTTTTCTGAATTCTGACTTCAGGATTTTTTTTTTCAGAATCCTAACTATTTTTTTGCTTAACTCTCCTCCTCTCTACATATATCCTTGAACACGGACATAAAAAGTGATGTTTGCTGTCTTCCACAGAGGAAGGTTTGGAAAGAAGATAGTATCTTTTGCCAGATTGAGTTCTATAGCTAAAAAGGTGAGCTAGTGGATTCAAAATCCTTTCTAGAAGAAAGCAGAAAATGGCTTCATATGCTTGAAGTGGTTTTGTTCCTCCCATCTATTATCAGTTAATGTAATAAAAAGAGATATCCTGTCCCTACAGCTCTCATTTCACATCAATCCCCAGACCACACAGTCCCAGCATTGTTTCTTTCCAGCATGCTCATTATCGTGCTGCTGTAAAGCAGCAGGAATCCTGAATCCCATTTGTGCTTGGCATTCTGAAGCGGGGAGCGCTGCCTCACTTACCGCCTCCACCTCTGCTGGGTCGTACCAGACATTAATGTATGGATGCTGTAAGGCTTCATCTACTGATATCCTCTTGGCAGGATCAATGACCAGCATCTTTGATAAGAGGTCCCTGGCTTGGCTGGCTGGAACAAGGGAAGCAGAGAAACACAGCGTTAGTACAAAACAGCCTCTGGAAGAGGCTTGGTAGGGGTAGAAAAAGAGCAATGGCACAACCCTTTGAGAGATTGGTTGTGTGTGCACTTCTGCTCCCTTGCCTCCTCATAGCAAGAGCTCTTCAGTAATCATTTCAGGCCTGATTCATTAGAAAGGTGCCAAACTCAGGGCTGACACCATAAGCTCCCTAACAAGATTTAGTGACATTTTACATATGTGCAGATTCCACAAAGAGGGATGAATAATATCCCTAAGAAAAACATGCTTGATGTATCTGTGATTATTACCAGGATCAGAATACAAAAGTTCACATAAAGACATCTAAAATCATGACATTACTAAATCAAAGCCTGAAACTTACAGGCACTCTCAGACTGGCTCAGAAAAACATCCCCACTTCTCTGGATGTTTTAAAGTTTCTCTCCTAACCTGCTGTGAGGCATTAAACGTTTTAATGAGGCATAGAGATTAGGCTAATCTTAAGGCATCCCTTAAGGCATCTAGAAGCAATAATTTCAAATCTGTAGCCTTGGGGTATGGAAGTGTTTGAAACTGCTTGAGTCTTGTTTGTCCTGCATAATGAAATTTAAATCAGTGGGGCACATCATCCTGCACTATATATACATACATACATATGTATATATATATATATATATATATATATATATAAACATTGAATTTTACATTGCAGCATTGATTTATTTTACCTGATAATATATTCCATTGTCTATTGTCCATTGCCTATCAGACAAACAATGCCACAACAAAGGCACAAACTCAGCTTTATGTTACCCAAATGGATTTTTCCTAGTTGGAGTTTGTAAAAAATATAATACCATCTTAACCCACACGAAAAAATATAACAACATATATTTCTGTTATTATTATTATTAACTATGTAGTGTTCTAAGCTCTTGGATGGTCAAAATTATTTGCTGCGTAAGTGAAGAAGACAATGAAAGGAAAAAAGTTGCAAAGATATTATTAGGTATCTCATCATATATGGATGAGTATCTAATTAAACCATTAATATTACATTATATTTAGGCAGGGCATGGGATTCACAAGTAGGAGATCCTGAATGCACTGTTTCTTGTTTTGTGGCTATATTTTCAAAACTGGCATTCAGGATGCTCAAATGTATGTGCTTTCTGTATGCAAAAGATAACAGCACTGTTTGACAGTCATTTTTATTCATTAGCTGTGAATGCAGGAAAATTCCATTATTCAATTATGTTGTGGTAGGAGTATAAAATTCTGTGTATCCAAAAGCATCTGCCCAGACCTCTCCCTTTATTTCCAGAGCCAGGACAGCAGCTTGGCTATGAAGCAGTTGTTAACTGCAAGAAAATTCAGGGTTGTGTAATGACATGCAAATTGCAAGCAACTGAAAACCATTAAGTGCCAGTGTGGTGAGTGGCTCCAAGGACTGGAGTGGTGCAGAGCCAGCACACAGCTCAGGTCTGCAGGGGCTCCAGGGCTGCGTACTAAACACACAATAATCACTCTTTCCCACTGAAGGTCAATGCCCCATTCAAGTGAAAAAAATACTTCAATATATGATTAAAATCATGGCATTTTTTCTTCTACAGGGGGATATCTAATCACATTGTAAGTAAGTTAATTTTCTACTTCACATATCTTAAGTGACCCACAGGATTTTTCACAAGAAGAAATCCACCCCAGTGGATACTAAACCTCGGCTGCTTCATTTTGGCTGATGTTGATAACATATTTGAATTTTCTAGTAAAGGTAGAACTATGAGGCAGGCATTTGGCTGAACTGGTATTTTTCAACTAAAAAAACCCAGTGCAAGTACTGAGGTCTCCCAATGGAATTTCGATTGTTCTGTTTTGTTAAAAATTCAAGAATAAGAGTAAGGGAACACCTCAATTCCTTGAGGCACAGGATCATCACATGGAACACCATGAGAATATTCTCAGTGCATCAGTGATTATGTTCCCTTGGCTGCCCAAGCACCAGGATCTCCAAAAACCATTTCCAAAGCCTGCCTCTCAGCTGAGCAAAACCCATGCAGTCACTGGACTGCAACTAAGTGCATTAAATGGAGTGCAACTAGAGAGAAGAAAAATTGGAAAAATTCCACTGCAGATGTTGCATGTGAATCACATCAGACATACCTTTGAGTTTGTTGTGTTCTGAGTCCGCTGGGAAGAGAGAGTCTGGAAAAAGTTTGGGGAAAGTGAGGCCAGCATACTTGGGTCTGTTCTCAACGTAGTTCCGTACTGTTGGCTGCAGCTTCTTCATGAATTCTGGACAGGGTGTTCCCAGCTGCTCAATAACTTTATTCCACTGATCAATATCTGAACACCAATAGTTAAGGGAAACAAAATGCAAACCCCCATGTAGCCTCCTGACATTTCTGATTGTGTTCTCTGAGAGTCCTCAGAGATATTCAACTCCCTTCATAACATCTTTACAGTCACTATCTTTTCTTCTCTTCTCACTACTCCTGCAGGCCCAACAGCCTGCAAAGGGAAAAACTCTCACACAACTTCAGGATATTGTGCAGTTTTAAAACCATGACCACCACAGAACAACACACAGACTCTTCTCTTTGTGTCTACACTTGTTACCATTTTTTTTTATTTTTTAAACTCGAAATCCAGTGACTTGCACTCCAGTTTTTTTTTTTACATGCAGATAATGGTCACTATGTCAGCTTGGAAGAATGGTAATCTGCCTTCCTATTCAGTCTGTGGAGAAGGAAACCCAGCTGGCTTAAAGTTCTGTGCAGGACAAAAATCTTCTTCCACTCATCTGCTTTGCACTTTACTCTCTCCAGTAACTTCATTGATCCTAATTTTTCCAATACCAGCCAACCAGCAGCCCCTCAAAAACAATTTGTTTGATTTTATAAGAATGCACTGGGACTCATTTTCCATTGACAAATGATGCACAGATGTAGACAGATGTTTCTCCTCAACTGAGAAAGTGACAGCAACATTGCTAAACTGATACTAATGGCTAATGGGAAACAGGCTCTAACGCCTAAAAAAGAAAGTATATTACAGGCATTTTGTACTGAGCTTTTTATTTGTTGAGGTGTTGATATTTTAGTGTTCTTGTGCTAACATTTAGGCACCTGATGGGTGTTATGTAGCTCTTTCAGCCACGTTCACAACAAGCCTGACTGCGCCAACAAAAAAGCAAATTATCAGTAGCATCTCTACATCACACTAATTCACAGAGCTAAGAGCCTGATGACTACATGGGGAAAAACGAAGGAGGGTTACATGCAGCTGTGGGTACATTGATACTGAGAAATATGATGGAGTTTTGCTGAGAACACATTGGAAAGAAAAGGCTTTTAAAACACAAACATTCAAAGCATTTCAGCACAGAGATTTCTTTTTTTTAAAGTATACTTTTAAGTTATTATTTTAATCAGTATCATAAGTGTGGAGGAGTTTTCCAAATATTAAGACAGATAACACAAAAAAAATAGTCAAGCAAAAAGCAGTTCTTCGTTGCAGTAGCAATTTCAGATTTAAAAAAGTATTTTATTTTAGAGAAATGCAAACAGTCTTTTTACATATCTTGGAAAGTAAAGACAGACTAAATTTGGATTTACCTGAACTATCTTATTTGAACAAAAAAAAAAAAAAAAAAAGCTAATAATTCATTTAAAAATTGCAGGTTTACTAATCAAAGTGTTTAAAGGAATTAAAATAATTTAAACATGCTTTAGGAATTCTAAACCAGTGTTTTAAATTGTTTTATTTTCAGCTGAAAAAGGCTGCTTCAGTCTGGAAACATTTTTCTGAATACCTCTTATTTTTTAAACTAACATGAATATTTATGTAGAAAAACCCCTCCCACACACACCCCCTGTAGGTTGTATGTAGCTTATCTTGTGTTGTCCATGAAAAATAATTTTTTCTCAACAGAAAACTGAGAAATTGCAACAACAGTAAAGTTATCTAAGACTACAGCTGCTCAAAGAGTAGCCTGAATATTTCATTAGAAAATAAAGTGTTCTGACATTTTAAACTTCTGTCCAAGTCAAGACACCTCAGTGACTGGGAGCTGAACTGCTACAGGAGCAGGTCTCTGAGGAACTTGAGAATACAGAGTGTGTAAATGCTTTGCAGAGAAGAACAGAGAGTACAGAAATGAAGAGGTTGTTAGTTGTGCCAAAAGAAGCTAAATGGGTGAGAGAGCCAAGCTCTAAAATCATCACCTGTGCATGTTGAGTGAAGTGTTTGATAAACAGGCAGGGCCAAACACAGAACTTGCTTCAAAGAACCTGTACCCCTGTCCAGAGCAGGTGAACCATCTCCCAGGCATTTAGTGAAGCCAAAGAAAAACTGATCTTTGGGATCACAGAATTATGGGGGACTTGGACACACTGAGAGGGAAGATGTAGTAAGATGGCCTAGACATGAGCCATAAAGGAAAAGGGGTACAAGAAGTTCCCAGAATAGGGCCAACGTGATGGGAACCACTGTCAGTGGTGATGGAGAAGGGAGAAGGAAAATCCATGGACAACATATTAGCTCCCACTGCACACATTGCTTCTAAGATGACAGAAAGGCTCTCAGTAAGAAACAACACACAAGCAGACTACCACCCACGACTGGAGTCATCACTGCAAAAACCAGAGCCAAAGGCAAGGAACAGGCAGAGCCACCACGTCCTGCTCCTTGACTGGACTTGATTTGCAGGATAGCACTGGACCTCTTGCAGCCCTGCTCTTACCAAGAGCCAAAAGGTCAGGCTTTATGTCACAGACCTCAGGGACTGGTTTTGAGTAATGAATAATCTGAATGGGTAATTGTGCTTATTTACTGTATTTTTTGTGACTTATGTTGTTTGCATAGTGCCAAAACCCTTAAATAAAATACATTCATTTGCTCTTTAGATACATTTACATGTACACACACACACACACAAACTGACATGATGGAGCAGTCAAGACTGTTTTTGTCGTAATAACAGTAATAACAAAACCATGCTAAGTGAAAGTAGTTAGATAATGTTTTAGTCAGATGGATGCACACATTTTCTCTCTAGTAATGGTTCTCCCCTTACCTAGACTTTAAAAACACTGGATTATAGTCTGCTGATCCACCTCCATTTCACTGTAATGTTTTATGCAGTCAACACGTGTGATGCATCTGTGATACACCTGGTGATGAGAAATTGTACCTATCATGGTATGAGATTTAAAAAAAACATCTTGGAAAAAACCTGAGGTCTACACATCAAAGCAAAGAAACAGCTTTCTCTAGCTGCCAGTCAGCATTAGCTTCAGCAATTCTGCAGGAAACAAATGTTACTACAGGGCAGTCCTAATGTGAATCAAAATCTACAGTAGGTGACATGAATTGGTTAGAGATTGTAACTATTGATGTAATTGAAAAATGGTACAAAAAGTTACTAATCACATAACTCTGATGGAAGTTGGAAGTTTTCCAGAAAAAAAAAAAAAAAAAAAAAGGAAAAAATCCCTTAAAGAAGAAGAAAAAAAAGAGGACGCTGTTTTCCCCCTTGAAATTAAGCAAATGTTAGACAGACTGGCAGCTGGTAAAGAATTCCAAACCAAAGCTCTGTAAAATGATGGAATGTCTGCTTAAAAGCTATTTGAATCAGTTCAACCGTCCATTGCCTCAAGCAGGATCAAGGAAAATGTGTCAACTACTCATAATAGCATCTGTATGATTTAAGACAGAAGAAGGGGATCTAACCTGGATTTATTAGCTTGCCTCTGGCACTAACAATATGGCATTTGGTAGCATTAAGATGGCCACACAGTTACAGCAAACATTTAAGAAAATAGAGCAAAGATTTAAGAAAATAGATCAAATCATTAATATGGCCACACAGAGTTACAGCAAAGATTTAAGAAAATAGATCAAAAATTAGTATCTTCTGAATGAAGACTTATCACTGAGGCCTCAAGTTGCCTCAAGCTCACCCACCACCTTTTCTCTTTGCAGCTTTATACTCTGAAGGATAGCTCTCCTTTGCTTTCTAAATACTTGCTTATTTATTTGGAAATCAACACAAAGCTGAACTGCAGATTAAGTGACATATTTTTCTAAAGCAAAGGCATAAAAATTTCATGGGAAAATAATATTGTGAATTAACAATAAAGCATTTCTTTTGAAAAAATCAGATCTCACAGTAAAGGCATCTATTTAGATGCACAGGCTGAAAGTGTACCTGAATTTATTTTTTTCTGTGTGCATTGATGCAATATAGTTCAAAAGTGTGGATTAAAAACCAGTGTTTTCTTCATTCAGTTGTAAACCTTAGATAATTTAAATTCCTGAAAATTTCCATACAACTATAAGGAAATTGAGTTTGGCTATAAGAGAAAACTTATAATACTTCTATGTCTCGATAAGAAAATACTGAAAGCATTTCTACAGTGTACAAAATAGTAGCTTGCAATTAAAAAAAAAATTTAGATAACAAATTATTGTCTTCCTATCTAGCCTCAAGATCACAACAATTTTTCTTTTTCCTTCTCATTACATGTCTGTGTCACTCTCTTTTTTGGAGCAAATCACACTCTTTTTTGGAGCAAAAAAATGTATTTTGTTAAGTTCAACAGCAAGGTTTTGCAGGAGGAGTTACTGTTTGCCTTAGGATGTTTCAGTTGTGCTGCAACACAAATAACTTAATCTCTCATGTTTGTTCACCTGAAAGAGGAGCCTTCTTCTAAAATCCTCTTTGTGCAGTATCTATGGACTGTGATGTGGGAAACACGAGTAATTGTGCCAGAATGCCTGTTCATATAAGAACTGCTGGAATTGTGCTGGACAGTGGTGGTGCTGGTGGGAATCATGCTCCCATGCCTGGCACACTGAACTGCACTTGCTCCACCTGTCCAGCAGCACCTCCACACCATCTTTGCTGTACAGGAGCAGGATTTGCTCTTTCTGGATAAATGTGCTGCTTCCGGACATCATTAAAATTAGGACGTGTCAAATCTTGCTTTTCTTGAGGTAGGCACAACGAAAACAAAACAACATAGGATGTTCTGTTTGAAACAGGCAGACAGGGGAAGATCACCTCTTTTCAATCTCAAAATTTTGAGGGTACCACCTTGCTAATTGTATTCTCCTTAAATCTGCATATTCCACCAACAAAAACTAACTGCTGCACTTCAGGCAATTTTCTAATGCTCGTAACTTGCCAAATTTAGAATAATTACTATGAAGAGCTCTGCAGTTCCCTCCCCAACACCAAATTGTGGCAACAACTGCAAAGATGATAGGCCAATATTTTTTTTAATTTTTAATTGGACCTTTCTTTTTAAAATAAATCTGCTAAAAAAGACGCTAACCAGCTTCACTGTGGGAGACATCAGTGCCACATTCATATTTTTTTCCACAGCCCCACAATTTACACATTGATGCCAACGCAGTTTACAAAAAAAACCCACACAAAAGGAATTGAAAATGCTGCCATCTGACAAGACAGTAACTCTAAAGCATTTTCTGTTCCAAGGTGAACACTTTGAGAAGTATGTGGCATTTGTAAAAATTAGACTGCAACAGAAAATACTGTGCACTGTTCAGAATAATAATTGCTATTTATATGGAATAACAGAATGTGGTGATAACAGAAACTAACATGTAACACAAAAAAATGACTTAAGAAGATTACCACTGATCATTCAGGAGTTAGGAGATAGCAGTGTTCATTGTGCAGATGCCATCATTAACATTTTGGATGCCCATTTATGGCTCCTTAACAGAAATTTTCAAATACTATTTTTTGGCTGGTATTTCATTCAGTTGCTGCTTATCTGTGCTTACAGAGTAGCAAGAAAATCATAGAATCATAGAATGGTTTGGATTGGATGTTAGAGAACATCTCATCTCGTTCCAAGTCCCCTGCCATGGGTAGGGACATCTCTCACTAGGCCAGGTTTCTTAAAGCCCCATCCAACCTGGCTTTGAGCACTTTCAGGGATGGGGCACACTGCCGGCTGTTACACCACAAACATGTTACAGGTGTTTATAAAAGCCATCTAGGAGACAGCATAGGAAGTAGGATCTTAGTGATACAGCAGAATCCTAAAATGTTTCTGGTTTTACTGTCAGTGAAGTTGGTATGAGATCAGTTTGCTTCTGAATCTCAGGTGTACCTGCAACAACTTGGATAAGAAATCAAGAATAGACTCCTCAAGCCCAAAACATAGAAAACAGGTTCCTGGAAACTGTAGGGTTGTTCCTCTTCCAGAATCAGGAGAAAACAGAACCATTCTGTGTTTTGTGTAATTATTCAAAAGTTCCTTTTTCCCTTTACGAGTGCAGGGCAATTAACAGTTACTCAACTGCCCAGTGTTTAAAGAAAGACAAATTTTAGCCTCAAAGTTCAAGAATATTCAACAACATACACCATTCTATATATTCGTGTATCTATCAGTCTATATCTATATCTATTCTGAGCCACCTCCAGCAACCAACACTTCATTAATCTTTTGTATCAGTTCTTTCTCTACATTTCCTCTGACTTCCAAGGAGTGGAAGCTGTACACATCACTCAAAGGATGGAAAGTCAGCAAAGAGAAAAGGCTGAATAAGTAGAGACATAAAAAATCTTCATGAGAAAATACAATAAATATGCAATAGAGCAGTTGTCAAAATGTATGAACTGAGTTGTATTATTGGATAGGAGCAAGTGTTTTCCTTGTATCTGCATACAGATGGCAGGTTTTCCAAGATAAAATTATAAACTGTTAGCACACTGTCAAAGTTCAAACAATTTGTGTTTAGTACAAACATTTCTAAAAGAGTTACATTGCTGCATTGAAAATAATTAAGTAGGCAATGGATAAACTTTCATCCATTTAATAGTTCTGGGAGTGGATTTTTGCAGCCTGGGCACTCATTTTTTGGTGGGTTATCCACAAACAGCACTGTTTCCATGGAACCACTGTAATAATTCAGCATTGTTGCTCACAGAAAAACCACACCAAAAAAAATACATTTCAAATAGAGTATCATTCTCATCTCAGATTTAAAGAAGAATTAATTTATTGTGCAAGTACACAAAGCTGCTTTTCCTAAGGAGTTTATGATTTCTAACTGCCAGTGATACCCTGAAAATCACAAAATGCTGTTTTGCTTACTGTTGTAACCACTAAATCCGTACTTGTTTTAACAGGTAAGACCAGAGTAGACTTCTGTGCAAAATTTCTGCAGGCTCTATATCTTTTTCCATAAGCTCAGATTTCCTGACAAAGGAAAGGTACAAAAAATTTGTTCTTAGAAGGCTTTCTGGAACAGTTTCCAATAACCTGTTCTCTTATGTTTTCAGAACAGTCCCTGCATCTTCTGCATAAAGCAGAGAAAGCTTTAGGGCAGTTATTGAGATCTTCTGTGATGCCTGAGAAAATAATTTTGCCACTAATCCTAGAAAGTACAAACCCATCTTTTAAAAAAAGATTATGGCCTGTGCTATAATGACTTGTGTACAGATACTGCTGGACTTTATAGATCATTCTGACTCATTACAGCAGCATTTGTTTATGGAACCCAGACAAAATTATTAGGCAAAATATGTATATTGAAAAGTATTTTCAGAAACTACAGTAATATTTCTGCTCTACATGTCACCAGCAATGCAGATCAATTTGATGTGAAGTTTGTAAGTAAATTAACTCTATGCCTGGAAGGAATCTACTGAAAGTGAAATTATTGTTTCAGAACATGAGTCTTGAAAAATACAGTTTTGTTTTTGTTGAAATGAAATGGCCAGAAGTGTGGACTTAAAAAAAAAGAGGTCCTTCAAGGGTATTGATGGCTTACATGTATTTCTGTCTATTTTCTTCATCTCACACTGGTCATGTTCTTCAATTTTCGAGCACTGAGTCTCAGCTTGAGGTCTGAAGGAGTGTTTTAACTCTGAGAATCTTTAATGGTCTTGGTTATCTTCTGAAATTCAGCTATGCTTCCTGAGCTCAAAAAGGCCCCGTTTATCTCCTGAATTCCACAATATGGCTTTGAAGCTCTGCCCAACATTTTTTCAGCAGCTCAGCTCAAGTATAAGCTCATCAAATCTGTTGATGGCTGGAGAACTTCCTCTACAAACACATCTGCTGCTGCACCTGGCACTGGCTGAAGATTTCAAGAGCTCTGATGTGACTGATGCCTAACAACTTCAGGGAGAAATTTCATATAGACATAGAATGTTTAGGTTGGAAAAGACCTCTAGGATCAAGCCCAGCTGTTAACCCAGCACTGACAAGGACACTACTAAAGTCCACTGAAGGCTGCCAGGGTTGCAGCGATCCTGTGTAGCCATTATATTTTATGAAAAATCCTTTGCTAGGATTTTTTCTCCTGAGAAGCTGAGGAGCCTCAGGAAAGAAATGCAAACAATAACTATCTGCTGCTGTGGAATGCAACAGGGGCAGCTGTGACTGGGGCATGTTGGTTGTTTCTAATTAATGGCCAATCACAGTCAGCTGGCTTGGACTCCCTAGGAGTCAGGAGGCTTTGTTATTCATTCCATTCCTGTTCTTTCTAGCCTTCAGATGAATCCTTTTCTCTCTATTCTTTTAGTATAGTTTTAATATAGCATTTTAATATAATATATATCGTAATATAATAAATCAGCCTTCTGAAACATGGAGTCAAGATTCAGATCACTTCACTCGTCCCAGGAGCTCCTGTCGGTTCAACCATAACCCTGCACTGGTGGAGTTTGCACTGCTGAGGGATATGGGTCAGGTGAAGAGTAAAGTCAGGACCCCAAATTTTTGGAAAGCAAAGTTCCAGCTGTTCAAGGAGTCTTGAACAATAGGGCCCTGTGGGAAACTGCCCTCAGGGACAAGGGAGCAGAACAGGACACTTCCACAGAGCACAAGAGCCAGCAATCCCCTTATACTCCAATCCCTACAACATGCATGGCACGATTGCAGCTGTAGAATAAGGCAGAATAAGGCTGCATAAGCTTGTGCAGATATTTACTAAGAGCAGCTGACATCACATCTCTCTACTGAATATATACTTGGCTCCCTGAGCTTGTCCAGCTACCGGAATCAAAGGCACATTCATCCTTGTCTGCCCAAAGTGCCTGCAGCAGCCAAAAAAAAAAGTGTAACTATACTTTCACAGCTCACCAAAGGACTAAGGCACCTTCTTCACTCCTCCAGATCATCCATGCAGCAAGGAGAAAAGGTTAACAGTCTCCCTCACAAAATCTTGAGAAGAACACGTGGAACAAGAGTCAGACTCAGGTACAGCCAGCTTATCCCATTATTCCTGAGGCAACACAACACACCATGTCCTTGCTCGAGGCACAATTAGGTGCAAGCTTCATGCTGATTGCTTTTTGAAAGCAGAACTACTGCTGTCAACATTGAAATGAAGTTTTCATACGAAATTAAAAAATAAAAAGGAAAAAAGAAAAAGCTATAGCAGACAAATTAAGTGCATCACATGCATACATGAAAATTGATGGAGAAATAGTAAAATTTGAGGAACAATAAAGACCACGAGGATTTTGGACACAGCCGATCATTCTTCCCAACTGTGAGTTTAAAAGAGAATAGAGGTGGATTCAGTTTCACCCCAGTGACTTCAGTGAATTCAGATGAATTCAGAATTACAGGAGTAGGACAAAGCAGCCGCCTAGCTAAGCACTCCACTCTGCACTTACTCAGAGGTATTTTCTGCTTTTCTGCTTCAGAATTTTGCTACTTAAATTTTTAAAGTTAGCTGAATGGACTATTTAGTTGTGTAAACAGTAACAGCATTAAATGACCTACACTCTTTAACCACTGGAAAATGGCAAATAATAAATTTTGCAGTCAAATATATGACTGACAGTGCACTTCTCACAAATATTCAATCTTTTAGCTTCAAAACTGCTTTTCATGGTTATTTATGCATAAAAACTGACGCAAATTAGTATTAAATACTCTTCAAATCACAGTGTGGATGCGAAATGAAACACTGCCTGTTAAGAAAAAATTGCTGATAGCAGATTCTGGTACATTGCCAGGCTTAACCCATTTTGTGTCAAAGAGGAAACTTTTTTAAAGAAACGGATGTTTAATTACTCTTGCTCCTGCACTTAAACACATCCTTAAGTATGCTGCCCCTGAGCACTGAGGGCTTAGAGTCCCTGCTGATGGAATTATCCAGCTGCCCAACTCCATCACTCGTCTGAAGAAATAATCTTTTTTACAGCAATGCTAAGCATTTTCTGTGCAGGTTTAAGGCAGAGGATGGCACGAGGTCATTTCCCGACTGGTTTTCAGCTGCACAGATGGGCAGGGGAGCCAGAAGTGCTGAACCCCTGCTCGTGGCTGCCCAGCAGCAGGGAAGGGGTGTGGGGGGTGGATTTGGAGAAGAGGTGGCTTTGAGGAGGAGCCTGAAAGAAAGCAATGGTATCATTCTCTGTCCATGGAATTGGCAGCCATGGAACAGCAGAAGAAAAGCAGAGAGCTACAGAAAACACAGAGAAAGTTTAGTAACGTGTCATAAATAAAAATGAAGAACATGCACTCAATTACAGGCCAATCCCAAAGAAATCAGCAGCTGGAAAACAGACAATTTCTATGGAGTTATTACAATAATAGATGGCACACAATGCTTTAATTATAGAGGCTTTGTGCAAGTTCTTTTTAACAAGCGTGCAGCTGTGTCAAAGAAACCAGTTTTTGAAGTGCTATTTAAGACATATTCAATTCTTTTTTGGACTTATTTAGGAATATCTTTAAATGCTGGCTTATAAAATGTAGGTCTATGAACATAAAACCAGTTCTGACTACATCACTGAGGGATGCTCAAATGTTTGACTCCACATTGACAGGAAACAAGCACAGCAGACCTGGAGCACAGATCGATGCTAATGATTTCCATTAACACACAGAAGGGAAACGTTTACTTTCACATAGGCAGAGGAGATGTGCTACAGATCATACAAAGACACAAGGAAAGTGTATTGCTCATTTCAGTATGGGTATGCTCACCTAGCATTTTGGACAAAACACAAGTTAGAATATTACTAGGCAAGGCTGTGAAAATATTAATGATATAATTACCTACTCTCATTTCTTTCATGCTCTTCAGATGATACTTTTCCCACATTTTGATCAAAATATTGAACCCTTTAAAATGTAAATGAGGTCAGAAGTGCTGAAGTGAGCTGGTAAGTATGTGCATATACACACCCAAGTATACATGCACACCTACTCAGAGAAAGTTACATAAAAATTAATAATGCCTGGAAACTCCTCTGTTATCTAACTACAGAATTTAAAATAAAAGGAAAACTTGTACACAGGCCATGTCCATTTCTCATATTCATGATCCTATGGATAGGAAGACTGGTATTAGATTAAGCATGTACTGATTTCAGTTATTGTTACACACAAGGAAGTGTTTCACAGTCTGATAAATAACTAAAGTGCTTCAATAAAACATGGAACAAAATAAGAAATATGGCTGCCTCAGCCCTGAGTGTAGAGTGGTCTCCAAGGAAAACAAATGTATTCCTTGTCTGCTTGTCCACTAATTTATTGTGTTTATTTGTAAATCAGTTCTTGTTGATGCCAAGAATATATTCTGCTTTCACATAATAGTTTCATGTGCTTAAATAAAAGATGGCAGACCCAAGTCCACTACAAGAGTTTCCCAACATCCAGACTTCTGAGTCATTAAATTACTACCAAGTGATGATTTTAGTCTTGGGAAGAAGTTATGCCCAAACTGAAACCATTTCCTACTTTTGTACTTTAATACCACCCAAAGAGCAACCAAACAAAGCAAATAAGCAATTCCATGAGTCTATAACAAATAAGTATTTCTATGAATTATGTCTGAGTATCACAGAGATGCAGAAATGCGCGTGAATGCAGAACCTCTAACATCTCTCCCTGAAGTAAGCAGTGACATGTGCCTCCCCTTCTACCACCTTTAAAAAGCACGCCCCTCCCAAACACACACCACCAAATTAAAAAAGAGACATTCATAACAACAAAGCTGTGGTCACTGGCTGCAGAAAGCGATGCTGATGAACTGTGTGGGATGCTGTTTTCCATCTCCTCATGCTGTACTTACTGTGGCTTTCACCTAAGGCTTTTGCTGAGAGGCAGTAATGGTTTGTTGACATTTTGGTTTGCAGGGATTTTGCAGTGGGACTTAAGCCAGCTCTTTAGGTACAGAACAGAGGTATGTCAGCACTAGTCTGGTGGGAAGGGGCTGGAAGGAAAAGGGTTGGAAGTACCTAGAGGGGCCAGAATGGCTGCTAGGAAGGATACGATCAGTGCCAGGAAACAACACAGCACCTTTAATCATTTCTCCCATGATGCACCCTACTGACCACATGTCAACTGAAAACAAAAATGAAATGAAGGTAAACAAGAAAACAGGAACAGAACAACAAACAAATGAGAAGACTTATCCAATCATGCTATAGCACAGCGCCTGCAGACACAGACCTGCCTCCTGCTCTCAGCGGCTGCTTTTCTGCCTGAGCACACAAGTTTCATGACAACAGAGCAGGTCTGAGAAAAATCAACTCCAACAGTTTCCTTTACCCCAGTGTGGATGAAAGACAATGCCATTAAATACAGAAACCCAACTGAGACCCGCGGCTGGCTACTGTGTCATAATAAAACTTTGTAATTAAAATTTACTAATTAATTTTGTCTTTTTCAAGTTTTCATTTGTATTCATTACCTAGGTTTATGATGCTTTGTCTTGTAAATGAATGCTGGTCTCTGTATTCAATAAGGATATGCAAATTGCTATTCCTTTATCATTCCAGCTACCAGAGATCCATGCATATTTTCACAAGCTGAACTGCCAGAAGCCACAAAAAGAACTTGGGTCCTTGTGAAGACATATCCACTGCTGATTCAGGGTTATGAATAGAATTTTTGAGATCATTCAGCTCCAACAATGCTTGCTTTAGGGCCTGTTGGCTCACTTCCAGCGAATCTCAGTGAAGCCAGCAGTCCATCACAGGGATCTTGAGAATCTCATAAGATTTCCATTTGCCATGATAGGAAATGGTGATTTCTAAATAGGCCAGTTGAGACACAGAAGTGCTAAGCTGTACCTTCTGCAGTGAAATTCAGAGAAAATCAGGGGCCTATTTACCTTCTTCAGGGAAGAGCAGTTCAGCTGGGTCAAACAAAGCTCACCACAATTTACACTGGACCACAAGATGAAACTCAAGACTCCTTATATCCAGCACAGGATTAAGGTGACATTTCCCCCCATACTGATTCCATGTAACCACATTACCTCTGCTGTCCTTGCTCTATGATAAGTCATAGGGCATGAAAGCAAGCACAGGGACAGACTGGTGTCTCAGGGCCAGGAACTGGGGAAAAAATATGAAAGCGTCATGCTGCTTGGTTAAATTTACTCTTACAATTTCATATTTAGCAACAGTTTAAAGTGCATTTGACTTTGAAAGCAAATGCCCTATTTGTGGAAATCTTAACATGCCTGGGTCTAAGGGTCCCTTGTTGCTTTATTTAGCATATGAAAAGCTTCAACACTACACAATAAAGAAATCAATAAACAAAAAACAAAGAACCAAAGAAAAGGCTACTTGTTTGGAAGCAATAAGCAGACCTAGAGATGCAAATTATTGCTGCTTTCATCACAAGCTAAATGGCATGCAAAATATCAGGAAAAGATAGAGCAAGCAGTTGTTTGTTCATCTGTTATTAATTCCTTTTCATTTTCAGAGGCTGCCTCCTGACATCACTGCTCTATGCTATGCTCCAGAGGGCACACACACAAGTTGAACTAGTGCCTTACTAAACTGCAAACCGTGTAAAATCAGAGATGATTATTCCCCTCTGTGCCTGAGATTTTGGGAAGGAAGGTCTTTGAAAATTTCCAAACCAGAAGGAGCAAAGATAAACACCTAAATATAACCAACATCCTTCTTGACAGCCGCCTGTTTTTCACCTCCTGAGGCAATTAGAAATAAATCAAAGTGGAACCAGGATTTGGCTGCATGTTAGAAGTAGTTGGTTGGAGGTTAACAATTTTAGCACATACAGCAGCAGCTGTCAGAAGTCCTAGTCAAGGCACTGAGACTTGTGCAAAGCTCCAGAAAGGACTGCAGAACTGAGATCTATGCCTTGATCCTCTGCTTCATCTAGTCCAACATCAATCCAGATGTTGCAGTCCAAGTAATTTCACTCATACAAACATCAGAAAAAAAACAAGCACACCACAAGCTCTAAACACCTGCATTCAGCTCCAAAGCACTGAAAATCTACACCTGGTAAAAGTTTTTTTTTGTTCAAATGTGAGTAATCACAAATGCTGGCAATGCTGCCTTAACACATGGGACATCCCTAAGCTTTAATCAAGAGCAGGCTAACTTCTAGTGACAGACCTCTCCATGATTCAAGGTAAAGTTTCAGTTTAGCAGCTGTTTACCTTGATGTTTGTAAGATCGTGTGAAACAGCGTTAAGGAATTTAACCTAAGGCTGTTCAAGACTCTCTGAAGTGGAACTGTTGGGATTTGGGTAGTCCTTGATGGGAAACCCACTCGCCACTGCATTATCCAGGTCCTGGATTACTAGGACTAGGGGATTTTTAATGTGTTCAGAAGCTCTACAAACCAGATTATTGCACACCCTGGAACACATTCTTAAATGTCCACATGTACTTTAGAATACAAGTAAACTTGGCAAGGACACCAAAGGCACCCTGGCATTGCCAGCTTGAACAAGTGCTCACCAGAAACCAAATGCAACAAAGGAACAAAGGAAAAAAATATTTTCCTGAACAAAGGAAAAAAACATTTTAAACATACAGGAAATCTCTGGGCCACCTCCTGGTTTTCTTCCCCACCAAACAGGTACTTCATGACCCAAATGAGTTCTTGCTCATCCTTCCAGATTTCAGATTCCCTCCAGCAGAGATGCAGAAGGGTCAGGAATTGTAGAACTACCCAAAGATGTTTCTATATGGAGAGGACCCAAGTCAACCTTCTGTAGAAATCTCCCTGATAAATCTACATTCTCCTCCTGCAAAAGTGCAGGTTCTCTGGGACTTCACAAAACAATGAGAGGGAGCCCACAGGGAGAATCTGTAATTGCCCTTGCTCAAACTCTCACTGGGGTGGCTTTTCAGTCTTGCACTCAGTAAGATCTGACTGTCATTCAATGAAAATTGTGACATTCAAAATGAAATTCATTAAATGCAAGCCACAGGACACTCCAGAGACCAGGGATGCATGCACACCTGAATGAGCTTTGCTATCTTTTCCAAATTCATGGGCTGGTTCACACTTTCTTCCCAGAGCACTAGTGAGAATACCAAACATTCACATTTGTAACAGCTCCTGTTTCAGTGATGCAGAAATCACCCCTCTGCCAGCTGAAAAGAGATGTTCACCTCCTCAAAACTAACTGAAGAAGCTAATGATAGTCATATTAATGAAGCAAATCATGACACCTGATTTGACTTGTGTAACTGTAGGCCACAATATTTATCCCACAACACTGCTTGCCAGTGGCTAAGGTGCAAACTCCAGTAAAATGTCAAGGCAGCTGAGTATGCCAGTGATAACAGCGAGCTTCTCTCTCCAAATTCTCCTAAAATGGACAGACACCTTGCTGGGCAGCACCTCTCTTTACCTCCATCTCTGTTTTGAGTACTCTTGCAGATCTGTACTGATGTCTGCTCTGAAGAACCATTTCTAAGCCCTTACTTGATTTTTCAGCATGAAAAATATAGTAGCCTGTACTGGATGCTGTACCTTGCTTTTAAAGGTTTATCTGTTATTTCTATGCAATAAAAAAAGGGCGTGATTTATAAAAATATAGGGTAGTTTTCAGTAATACATGGGCAAAGGTACTTTTTTTTCCACATGCTCCAGGTACCACAGCTATAAAGGCTCCAGACCTGCCAATGTCAAGGAAAGTCTGTGATGCGTGGCACTCCCAATGACCATTGTGGAGATGGTTCAAACTCTTGAAAAGGATTAAAACCCTCCCCAAACCACCAAACCCTTATCTCCCTCAATTCTGGCTAAGCCATGGCAAACTCCCAGTTTTCTGACATTCCAATCTCCTTGCTGAGATACCAAAACCCTCCCCTTTGTGCTTGTATTTGTTATATGCTTGAATTTCGATATGTTTTAACAAGGGCTCACTCAGCACGATATCAGCTCAATCCATTAAGATTTCCTGAGGAAGTTTTTCCTTTCTAATTTGAAACACCACTTTCCACATGATGTTATGAAAACCTTAATATTTCTCAATACCAGTAATAAGATTCCTAAGTGTTTGAATATTTGCCTTAGTGACTTCTAATTTTCTTGTTGCCAAACACCATGGAATACAGGTGCTCTCCTGACAGATGCCATATGGAACCAAAAGGGAATTGCCACCATTTTACAAGGGTGAGGTTTCAAACCAACCTATGATTTTCTGTCTTTTTTAAAACTTTCTGTGACCCATTGGGAAGCCTGCACTGGAGAAGGCTCCTGCCTCTTAGGCTGCAGTGCCAAACAAGTGCTAAAAAATGACTGTTAAAAAATGACTGAAAAAGCCATGGGAAGTCATGGGAACCCTGAGCAGAAAGCTCAAGAATTAGTGGAGGCACAAGGGATTACTTACACCCTTCCCTTTCTCCCATTTTCTTTTGGATATATCTATATTAAAAAACCCCATCATAGTTAGAGAGACCTACATATAATCTTGCCAAGGAACGTGAAACACACACTACTCTGTGTCTAACAGACCACAGCATTGAAAGCCTGTTTTGTACATCCTGCATTTCCTAGCTTCAGGTCCTCTTTTAGCTTCTTTTATGTTTTGATTTTGAAGTATCTCTTCTCAGGTCTCAAAGACTATTCAAGTACTCTTGTGTTACATCTTCCAGCAGGAAACCCACAGGTAGTCTCTCTTGCTAAAATACAAACAGATTAGCAGATCATTTGGAGATACTTGTATGTTTTCATATCTGGAACAGGAATCACAGAATGTGCTGAGTTGAAGGGACCCATCAGGATCAAGTCCAACTCCTGGCCCTGCTCAGCACACCCCAGGAGTCACACCCTGTGCCTGAGAGCTTTGTCCAAACACTCCTTGAACTCTGTTGGGTTGGTGCTGTGACCACTGCCCTGTACTGGTGCCCAATCATCCTCTAGGCGAAAACCTTTTCCTGGTATCCAGCCTAAACCTCCCCTGACTCAGCTTCATGTGATTTTGAAGGTGTTCCAGTTCTTTATTTTCATCCCATCCAAATACCTGCATGCTCTTGACAAAAGGCATTTCAGTACTGTTTTGTCCACAAGTTCTAAATTCTCTGATGAACTGTTCCAGTCTGTCTCAGCTCAGTTTAGCACAGCTGCCATCAAGAAAAAAGATGACTAATTCCACAGAAAAAAACCTCCAATACATTTGAGACCATCCAATTCTCATAGGTGCCAGAAAACACAATTAAAACTTTCCTTGGTTGAAATTCATACAAGGCAGCATTGTGCCCTGAAAACCTTTAAGGTGACTGATGGGAAACAAGCAGTGGATCATCTTCACTGTAGCACCTGGGATCCAGTCCAAGAGGCACTCAGATGACAGACAGCATAGGGGTTTCATGCTAAGTGCAAATTACACTCTAATCTGTTGGAGTACGCAAGTCTCAATTAAAAAAAAAAAGAGAAAAATGGCAACAGCCAAATCATCATCACATCTACCCCAAGACCTCTTTGAAACAGGCCTCACCTCATGTGAGCAAACTTTAAGACAAATCCTGAGTCCAAAACCAAATAGCCAGGGAAGAATAATCCAGGTCAACAAAATCCAAATTTAGCTATCAATGCCATCATAGCTAACACACTTAAGCAGCAGGCTAACATGAATCAGCTGATCCCACCTGGAAAGCCAGGCAAGTCACACTTAACAGTACCTTTTAAATAATCCTGATGCTAGGTGCTGGTTTTGATTTTAAGACAAAACAAGCCTTAAGAAATTACCACCCGGAACAAGTAAAACAACAGACTGCACTTAACAAAAATGCAGAAGTTTTTATTACACTGTACTTTAAGAAACACCCCAAATTGCCCTCAAAACACTAAAATTACACCTATTAATCAATGCAGATCACATGCAAAGACAAATTCTGTTTATGAGTGGCGGAAAGGCAGCACCTTTTCCTAAAAGACTTTCTTGATGAAAACTCTTTTTCTAAGGCAATAGAACACTTTCTGTCAGATGTCAGAGAGCATCTCTTAATCCCACCACTCTCAAAGACAGCTGGTGGGCAAGGGAATTTTTGAAAATCTGGCTGCAGTAAACATTAACTCTATCTGTTAATGCTGACTTCTCTTCACAATTCCTTTTCGATGTTCAGAGTTACACAGAAGGAAGTTGGAATTTTTCTCTCTTCCTACTTTAATGGCATTTTATCTTTTGACTCTCTAAGACTTTAAGCTACTTGCAGTAGGAATTTTGTTATCCATATTTAGAGTGGAAATTCAGGCCTAGCCAAACTTAGGACACTTGGCTATTATCACAATATATTTCTATGGCTAAATCACTGTTTTCCTTTGATCTGCTGAAGGACTCACAAGTGAAATTGCTAATAGTACCATCCTCTACATGCCTCCTTCTTTTCAGTACTGAAAATAAATGCTCTGGTCACTTTATTTTCCCCACTAAGTCACGTGTGCCTGTAGGATATCACTGTGGACTTGGGAGCTCAGATCTTAATAAAACTGTCTCACCTGAAAGCATCCATTTTAAGTTTTCCCTTCTCTTCAAATAAGAAACCAGAAATACATTTCCAATCCTTGAATTGAAATCTTATGAGATTTTGAAGATGTTATTGCCTAGAGCTGGACCAGCTTTTGGGAAAGCCCTGGGGTTTTCTAACATATTTCCAATGGTATCCAAGAGTTCGGGCACTTTTTAGCTGCTGACATTCTTTCCAATTTAACAAAAATGGAATAAGCATCAAAGAAACACTGAGCAAGAAACTCAGAAGTGGACTACAAAAGCTTACCAGAACTTGCCAGGAATATTTTGGTTTGCAAATCCATCTGGAAATGGATTGAAAGGTGTATTTCTTCTCAAGAGGTTCTGATTTCCGACAAGGCAGTTTCCCTGACAGTATTTTGAAATGTCTGCCTTAGCTGAATAACAAGCAATGAGGGTACCTGCCAGGCAATTTTTACCCAGTACTCTCCAGGACACTGGAGGCTGTTCTTGTCTGAAAACCAGCTGTAGTCTATCCAGATTCCAGAGCTTTCTCATAGCAGCTTAAGAGAGACTTTCTTGTTTATGTAAATGAGAGGTTCTGAAATGAATCCCCTCCACGTTTTAATTTCCACAAAGACTTTAAAAATGAAATTTCATTCCAAGTCAGCAGCACCTGAGTGCAGTGGTAACTCAGTGGGATGATTTAGGTGAGATTAAATTTTAAAATATTTTCTTTCCATAAAACATGGCAGCAGCTGTGATTTTTGTCTTAGATGTGTACTGTGCCATATAAAAATGTTCCTACTCCAGACTAGAAGTGAGTAAGCTCATATTGATAGCAAGGGCACACAGTAGACAGTCTTGAATGATTAAAATAGTCTTTGAATGATTAAAAAGAACTAGTATTTTTGATTTCTATACAGACTTGCCTCTTCCAGCTAGAAAACTCTCTGCTGGAAAACCTTAAGTAGCCCAAGGGAAGTCTGTAATGCACTTCTGTGAAGTTTACGTGCAGCTGCACAAATGCTTCTCCAGCTCTTCCTGCACCTGGGAGGGAGGGAGAGAAACTAGATCTGCTCATCAACAGCCATGGAGAGGTGGGAAATCATATGGACCCGTACATAAACCACTCTTTCCAACATTATCAACTCATTCATGGGATCAAACTGGTTAACAAAGGAGTACTGACTTGGAAATGAATGTACAAATTTTTTTTCTTCTTCTTCTTTTTTCTTTTTTTTTTTTAAACTTCCCGCTCACCTGAAACCCACCATTAAATCATGGTAATAATTGTGACCTGGCCCACATTCCATTTCAGGATACGGGGTTTCCAGTTATTAAAAAAGTAGGACTGTCCCACAATTTAAACAGTGTTTGCTGCATTTGTTCAAAAATTCAGTTTTTATTTTCAACTGATGCTGAAATGTTAAATATATTTTAAGAATATTTTACTGCTATTCCTGAATACAATGCTGTCATAAGAGACTGTTTCCACAGCCAGACAGAAACATAGCAATTCTCATGTTTGAATGATTTTTTTAAAAGCTACATTGTTTAAATTATATAGCATTAACATTTTTTCTAGACATGGGCAAAAGAACATATCTCCTAATTTGCTGTTGAAAAAGGAGAGCAACCCATTAACCACGTTATTATGCTTTTATCCTGAAACCATTCTTTGTATGAATTCTAGCTGCTTATCAACTAAAATCTCAGACTTCACTCAGAAGAGATTAAATGAAAATATCCTCAGTATTTACAGCTGAACCTCAAGTCTATTATGGATAGTTTAGTTTTTCTTTTATTTTTGTTGGGGTTTTTTTGTTTTGTTTTGTTTTGAAGAGGAAAAGAGTGCATTGTTTGGGGGAATCATTATGATGGTGTTTCTGAAGTGGTGTTACCACTGAAACACATCATAACTATCACACTGAATAACAGATCTTGGGAATGCTGGGAGCTGCTCTGAACTTCGAGGTTACAGCTGAAGGTGGGTGTGCAGCCTGCTCCTCAGGCTGCAGGGACAGCTCAGCACCGCTAAGCATCTCAAAGCTAACTACTAATAAAAAAAAAAAAATCACCATTTTAACCTCTCTGCCTTGTTTTGCAAGCAATAACTTTCCAGCCCCTGTTCCTATAAGACTGGAAGCAGTAAAGTGCTGCTGTCACTCCCTCAGCAAACAGGAGGGTTCTGCTGTCCCTCCATCTCCCTGTTAGTGGTGAAGAACTGCATCTTCACTGGGCCACCAAGCAGAGCTCAGCTCTCAGAGGAAGTTGACAGAGCTGTGAAAACAGGACAGGCAGGACCCAACTTTGACAAACATGACAGGAATTACTCAAAAGTCAGCAAAAAAATAATTGCTTCCATGGCTGCATGTCTGTGAAAGCTGGATTTTCTTCACACCAACTGCCTGTGGCTGCTGATGCCAGATTTTCATGGTGCCTTTCTGCCAACTAGCTGAAAATAAGATGCCTTTTTGTTTCCAAAAGTGAAGAGATGTTATATTGCCTTACTTTATTCTGATGGGCAAAACACACTTACTTGTATTTCCAAGCCAGCACGGGCAGGTTTAGCCTGTGATAAACAGGAGGCTAAGCAGACACCTCCTCTTTTGTTTTCATTTTCTAATATTGCTTTCACCACCTTGGGAGGGGGTAAAAATAATATCACCCAAGACAAGAAGAACAAGATGGGAGGGAAATATCGTTTAATTGACAACACAGACCTCATGCAAGTAAAGGGAAGTTCATTTTTCAGTCAAGAGAATCTGATTTCAGGCCAATTTGGAAACCACAGCAGAAAAACAGTTGTCTTAAACTGGGTGAGTCGAATTCCTAATTTTGTTTTAAAGAAAAAGAAAAATGTTGTATTGACTCAACACTGAGCCCATACAGCATTGAGATGAATCCAAAACCATGATGCATTAGCAAGCAAAAGATTATGATGTCACCACAAATGTTATGAAGTCAATATTTCCAAAACATAAAAGCAGAAAAACAGATTTACAGGAATGAGATGGGCCAAATTAGGACTTTTTTCTTATTTTTCCTTTGAAGAATCGTAAATAAAGCTGTCCAATTTGCCTTCATAATGCTTGTTTTCTATATTGCTTATTGACATAAATAGTATATAAAATGGAATGATTACAGGCTTTAGAGTAATTTAAATGACTGAAATAATTCTGTGCATCTGTTTTTCATTTTCAATTTTGTGCATATCAGTAGTGTGCTATTTTCATTTAGCCATACCTCTGGGATTCAACTTTCTGCTTCTATCTTTACACTCCTGGTATAGTCATTTTATGGTAAAAGGGATGGGGTGGAGAAGAGGAACAAATAATAGGTGAAGCTGCAGCAAATGGCACAAGGATACAGTCCCTTCCTGGAAAGAGGATTTTGTGGCGAACCATTTCTCCCATAATGCATCCCACAGACCATATATCCACTAGAACAGCAGAGACAGGGAAGTGAAGAAGGAGGGAAAAAAAGCAAAGTTAACTACAACATTTCACTCCTAAAGGAGGGGAAAAAGGTTGATCAGCACAGTACAGTTTGTTTTGTGGTTTTGTTGGGTTTCTTTTTCATGTCTCACCAAAAGATAAAACAAGTAACTAAATAAATAAAAGCTGTGTCAGTCAGCTCAACAGCAGTTAGTAACAACAGTGGAAAAACTTTGAAATCAAGATTTTGGGTAAAGGTCCAGAGCTAGCAAGTAAAGATCAAGTAACAACTGCACAGACCCATGGTATACACTGAATTTATGGCTAAAAAAACAACTCCTGGGTTTTTTTTTTTTTTTTTTTTTTTTAGGAAAAAACCAAAATGACCAGATAATGATAATCTGAATAAATCCTACTTGCAGAGCTTCTAGGCTTTGTTCTTCAGCACTGAGTCTCTCTGCAGCAGCTGACAAGAGGTTCCAAATGGAACTGCTCACACAAGTAAAGGTCATATGGAAAAATACCACCCTTAAAGGTTATTTAAAACTCCTCTTTCAGGATCTATACCTATATCCTATCTAAAGGTACCTATCATGGAACTCAGTCTGAGTGGACTCTGTTTTGTACTGTGTAGGCACTCAAAACAAATGCTGTGACAAAAGCTCCAAAGGACAAATATCGAAAATAATAAGAGCATTTCCTATTCCCAATCCTGCCTTCAGCTTTTAGATGAAATATGCAGTTACCTTATCTGCTTGACTTGGATAGAGGTTCTTTTTGCCCTTTAAGTCTTTAAAGAAAAAGTGCTGGATAGATAGTGCCACAGTATTCACAGAAAAAAAAAAATTAAAAACCAAACAAAACCTGTCTTCCCTGTGAAGAGGAAAAAACTGCTTTGAAATGCTTGAAAAGACTATGTTGTTTCTGAGCCTGAAATCCTCATTTTCAGGTTATGTTTGACCTACACAACCAATTTTCTCCTCTTTTTCTTCCCCTTTCTTAACCTTCAAAAGCAATCCAAAACAAACCAAAGAAACAAACAAACAACTCATTTCTTGGTGAAACAAAATAAAGGTGAAATGTTCCATTTGGGAAAAGGAGGGTACAGGTATCAGGGGCATGGGACAGCAAAAGCATGCCAGAGGCAGAGGCAGTTTTCTTCCTAGTGACAGTTTTGGGACCTTCCATAGAAGTGCAGCAAACTGGTGATAATTATGCATCTTTAGCCAACCAAGTGCAGAAAGAAAATGAAAGCAGTGGACAGTCCTTATACAGGCAGTGTACATAGTCAGAGGGGAAAAAAGTTAGAGAGCTTCAGTAATGTGGCAGCATAGGCCAGAGCAGGGAAGAAAAAACAACCCTTTCTGTTGACTTCCTTGGGAGCTGGGTCAGAGCCTCCAAGCAGAGTGGCTCCTCTGACAGCTGAGCTTCATTTTCACACATTTTCTTTTCTTCCCCTCTTTGTTTCGGCTTTGTCCAAGACAAGATCATTCATCCTAAGCCAGATTCATAGCCCAGGGAAGTCAAAGGAAGTCTCTGTGTTAACCTCAATGGGCATTTGATCAGGACCCTTGGATGTGGCAAACATTAGAACTTTCCCAGCTGTGTACTTCATCACAAAAGTATGTCTAACTTTTTCTTGGGGCAGTTTTAATCATGTGAAAAGCAAATGCTCTCTCTATCCGTTCATGGACAATAACAACAACAGTAATTCTAATCATCTACTTAACGTCTGGAGGGAAAAAACATCCAGCAAAAGAATTCATTTGACAATAGAAGAACTCTGGATATTGACTAAAGAACTATCTAAAGAGTGCTAGCTCAAATTTCTAATGGCACTTAGCAAAAATTTCAAACAAAATAAGGAATATTATTCCTTTATTTTCAGAAATTATTCTCTAAGCTAAGACTCTGCATCATAATATTAATAATAATAATAGTTTCTATATTTTTTAGACTTTTGTATTAAAGTTTATACTTTAAACTCATAAACATTACAAATAATTCATACAGGCACTTGGTAATTTCAGAAGAGGTTGTGTGATTATGTTTTCAGTAGTGCTGGGGTCATGGAATTGGCTCCCAAAATCAGTTTCACTGCCCTTTACAGGATGCAGTTGGCTGTTAGTAAAAGTTCTGCTGCAGTTTAGCTAACCTCTTCAACATAAATTAAGTAGGACACTTTTAATAATTTCCTGGTCTTGTCACATTTGCTGTATTTGCCATCAAAAAATTTCCTCAAACAGACAAATTATACCTTTGACAGCAAAATCTGAGCCATAGAATATTCCTTCATTTCCTGCCTGGTCTACCTGGCACTCAGATGCAATTCTCAGTTTTGTTACAAAATGAGAACAATTTAAAAAGTTCTCCCCTCATCTTCTGCAAAATTTGAGGTTTTCCTTATCTGCTTCTCTATAGCAAACACCCGCACCTGCTTTTTTCAATATTTCCAACAACCAAGATCTTTCTCAGACTATTCAGAGGAATATCCTATTTACTTCTAGGGAGATTACATATAAATTTTATGTTTTGTTTAGTTGGGGTTTTTTTATTATTATTATTTTCAGCTTTTTCCTCTTCTCTGCAACTGTACTTGCCATTAAAAAAACCAAACTCAAACTGCAAAATTTATACCTAGATCTTGACAGGATGAAACCTGTCAGAAAAACCTGGGACTTTGTTAAATTTATCGTGAAGAAGGAATTAATTCCTGAAATTCAGATCTAGCTCTGGATTTAGAGAAATGCTGGCTAGGATTTTCTATTTCAGCTTGTACTTCTTGTTCCTTCAAACAATTCAGAGATCCAGACTCAAATTTAGAGCACGTCACTAGTTCAGCAATTCCAGTGGTTCCCACATTATTTCACAGCCACAGAACACAAAGATGAAAGCCCTGGTCAAAATGAGTTGACTGTAGTTGGAACTTCAAACATAACTAAGAATAAGTTTCCTGTTACTCTGCAATCCCCCACTGATAAATTCACCAGCAATGCATCCCAAATACATTCTGTAGCTGAAGTTCACAACAGCGAGGAGCTGCTCTAACTCCAGGTGTCATTTCCCATCTTTTCCCATTACATTTCCTGTCCCTCCTTTGGGTCTCCCTTACAATGGTGAAGCAGAGCTTGCCCTCGAGGGGACCTGGTGCAGTGGCACTGCAGCCCTACCGTTCTCCTTGTAGCCCATTCCTAGGATGACCTCTGGTGCTCTGTAGTAACGTGTCACCACATACGGGGTCATCATGAAGCTAGTGCCTGCAGTCCTGGCCAGTCCAAAATCCAGGATCTTCAACGTGCAGTCAGATTTTACTACAATGTTACTTGGTTTTAAATCCTGCAAAAGAGAGTGAAAAAACCCCATGTGACTGTCCTTTATAAAGCCAGGCACAGCTATGATACGGACAGATACTTTAGGCCACCCTTCAAATACTCTTTCCCTCTTCTAACCCGGTTACTATCAGAAATTCTTGTAAGTATACAGCAAACCCTTGCTATTGCTTCTCTAGCAAACTGTTCTGGAAGTTGTTTTACCTCAGAATACTGGGCTTTACCTGGTTAACAGAAGCCTATTGGTGTTAAATTAATTGCATTTACTAGGATTAGTATCTCAGTGCTGTTTTGATTAGATTATTTTCTCTTAATGCTGTGAACCTGATAGAGATATTCCAACTGCACATGTAGAGATACCCTAATGCTTCATTTATAATAATTCAGCTCATCCTTTGCTGGATGACTATCTGGTAGCCAAATCTATAACCCTCTGCTAAATACATCACATGCCTGGAAAGGAGAACTTTGTAGAACAACATGCACTTTGTGACCCACTTTATCAGCCTTTCTTTTCTTTAGGGAAACTTTTCCCCCCCCCCCCCCAGTGTGGAAATCCCAAATTAGTGAAAGCACTTTTCAATAAAGAAGTTAAGTCCCAGGGTATTTTCAATCCACTGGGAATTCCTGCTCACAGTGACATGACCTGATTCCCCCTGCTCTCGACTATCACACATCCCTAGCCAGGTACCACATCCTTACCAGGCACAGCACTGATGTGGAAAAAGCAAAATGAAAGGACCTATTTTAAGTCTTTTCAATTGCTTCAGCACATGTAAATGATGGCAAATGCCAATTCTATATCCCCTGACCTCTGTCTGTGGCTTTTATGACTTTTATTCATTGCACTGGGACACAGAGCTTTGATTCACAGTACACAAGAGACCCAAGTGACATTTCAAGTCTTGATCATTTCATATGCTGCCTTAAGTTTTAAGCCAAAGGCCCCTTACCCTGTGAATAATCCCTGCAGAGTGAAGATGCTTGATTCCACAGAGCATTTGGTACAGAAGGTAAGACATTCGCTCATGGTCCAGCTCCATCTGAATGACCTGGCACAGGTTGGCATCCATTAATTCCATTACCAGGTAGCTGAATGGAAAACCAAAGTCACAGGGTTATTTTTTGTGTTGAAGGCAAATCACAGTATCATCTCAAATAAGTAACAATACCTTTTATTGCTTTAAAACTCACTCTATTTCTGATGACTGGGAGTAACACAGCTGGAGACTGGGCCCACTAACCACAGCATAATGGTGGTGTCTTTAGAATTCAGGTTTATCTCACTGCTGAGACACCACTCTTTCAGCATACCAGGAAAACTGGTGGATTATTTGCCCCTTCTTCATGCATTCCCCCTGACAGAGACTATACCCTACATGGGCAATCAGGCAGCACCACACAGAAATGCACTAAACCCAAAAGACCCACAAGCACCAGATTATTTAACTGCTTGGCCTTCAAGTACAGCAAGGATTGCTACCACAGTACACGCAGGAATCTGAGAGAAACAGAGGTGTCTGAGAGGGTAAAATATGCATCCCCATGCAAAATGCCTTCAAAAATCCTCCTCAGCTTGCATGACTTCACAAAATTCTCTTTACAATTAATTGGTTACTCCTGGTATCAGACTACAGAATAGGAACATATTTCCATGCAATGTATACAGAATATATCAAAGACAGAAAGATAAAAGGAGAGCAACAATATAAAATAGAGAATACTTAAAATTTAATTCACAGCAGGTTTGTACTAGGCACAGTAGTGGTTGTCCAGCAGGGTAAGGTTCCAACAGAGATGCTGATTGTCTTCTACACCTACCCCTACTTCCCCAGGCAAATAACATTACACCACAAATATGAAACTGTGATTTTTCACCTTAAATTGTCAAAAGAGCTCCCAATATGAGAATTCAGAATATTTTTCTACCCACTAGACTCACATTATCTTTTTTAGAGGAGGCTACAATCTTTGTATTTTGCTGAGTTTTTGCAATCAAGGTAAGCCATAATGCCCCACACATCCCTAAAGCTTTAGTTTAATTACTGTCCCTGTTACTTACACATCCTGGAACTCCTCCAGAGATTTCTGTGGTGTGAAGACATTTAATAAACTTATAATCTGAAAAGCAAAGTAAGACAAAAGAGTAAAGAGAAGTGATATACATAATCAGTTGAATCTGTTCTGAACTGTGTTAAAGAATAAACTGTTTTTTCACTGCTCTATTTATATTAATACTTCTCACTTTATGGATCTGTAAAAAATCAGTAGCATTCAAAACAAAATACCACAGGTCTCTCAGATTTCTTTTAGGTGCACTTGAAATCATCTGAAAGAAGGATAACCAGTGACAGAAAAAAGTGCTAAGGGTGAGACACTCCTCTCAATTTTGAAGTTGCAGGTTTGAAGATCAACTTCAGCTCAATCTAGCACAACAGTCTTTGTGCTACAGCCAGAATTTTCTTATTTACGAGTAATGCTAATTTGAAGGGACAAATAACCAAGGACCACCTTATCAGACAGTAGTCCTTCCTTCTCTCTGACATGGTCTCAATTCCTTTGAGGGCACAAGCATGCACATGCTGGCTGACACAAATTCCATTGTGAGTGGTACAAGTTTCATTAGAAGCACTTTGAAACAGAGACCCCTGAGCAAAGACACCTTGCATAGTTCAACTCCTTTCTTCTTTCTCTTCTTTGGTGAGCATTTTTGTTTGGTTTATTTTAAACGAGCTGGGCTGCTGAAAGACACTGGTAAGAAAGTGTGAAAAAGAATAGAGGAAACAATGTGACCCCACAGATCTGGATTTCCCCTGTTTTCCCTCTGTGCTGGTAACAGGGGTAGACGACATCAGCGCTGCTGCCATGAAGGCAACAACTGAATGTCTCCTTCCCACCTCCATCACCTCTTCAGGTTTTCAAACAGAAATTGTTCAACATTCTTTCTCTTTACTCCACATATTCTGACTGAATCCTACCTCTGCAAAGGTGCCTTTACAATCCTCTCCTTCCTCTGCACTTCTTTGTACAGACAGAATAAAGCTCTGACCCAACCCATGTGGTGCTGTTAGCAGCTGTCATGCACCATGTTTAAAATTTTATATTTAAAATTAGTGATATTCCTGCTGCCCCTCTGCTCTTTCCAGTCCATTAAAAAAACTTCTCGCTCATCCCTGCATTTTCAAATCCTCATGCATTGGGCTGGCTGAGGGTAGCTTCCATCAAGACAACGGGGAAGAGACAGGAATAGTCCTGATCAACACAGTGGGAATGTAAGGATAAATCACTGCCCAGAAGTGAGTCAAAGACACTGTAGTGTCAAGTCCTGCAATTTGCCATTTTAGGATCAGTCCTTTCTCATTCCATGTGACCATGTGACTGAGAACAAGTGTAGAATCTCCCCTTGCATCATATTCTCTTAAGTTCATTTATGCTTTGCATAAGGAGAAGGAGTCATTGCAAGATCTGAGGGACAGGTAAACATTGCAAACTGAAAAATTATCTCCTAATGAAAAGGAAGAGGCACACAGGTATGGCAGCAGGAAATCTAGGAGGTGGAGGAAAATGAAATCCCTGAGACATTCCCTTTATAATGCAGTGTGGCAATCCTACATATTTCACTACAAAAGAGTAGTTGACACAGTGTCAGGCAGATAGTTCTAAAAGATAATGGATAAAATTAACATACAGCCCTGGAATAACACTCTTGGTGCAGTATAGGAATATTTTCATTAACTATGACATTAACTAAATGATATATAGTAGATGGTTCAAGAAGCAGGAAAGTCTAGAACAATCCCAGTTTCTCAGAGCCTTTGAACAAACACATGGAATACCCTCAGTCTCTCCTGTGGGCATGCAGTACCAGACAGAGTAGCCCCTGAGCATAATTTTCTTCTAATTTCTTCCATTTAAAAAAGGATCCCAACAAAACAACTCCCTTTCTAACACAGCAATGCACATACCATTTCTCCTGCTGAACACTTACATTTTTATGATTCACACACTTCATGAGGACCAGCTCCCTGTAAGCTCGCTTGGCATGAGTTTGGTTCTGAAATGGTCTGCTGAGCTTCTTAATGGCCACGTTTCTGTCAAGGACGGCATCATATGCAGCACTGTAGTGATGACAAACACAGGGGTTATGCATCTTAGAGGGTATCCAGCACTTCTCATGGAAAATTCCTGAACCTCAGGTCTACCATTTTCTTTTTTTTTTTTTTCCATTGAGAAAAATACTGGGACAAAAGCAGAGTTTCTAGTAAAAAAAAAAAAAAAAAAAAAAAAGAGATCAATAAGAAACATGTAGCACCACATCAGCAGAAGACAGCATACACCACTACTTCTGAACTTCAATTCCATTGGAAATCAACACTTATTTTCAAGAGGTGGAGGAAAAAAAAATAAGTAACTTCAGATAAAAATACAATAAAAACTGGATGAGAAGGAAGTTGCTTCATAAAGAAACTCTCTGTGCATGGCCACAGCAGAAAAGGGTTTTGCTTCTTCTGTCGCAGTTAAGAACACTTTCACAATGTGGCTCAAAAACCAAGTGCCCACTTACCCAAAATGAATTTTGTGTTTTCCTTATGATATTTCTAATGGAATCAAGTTATTTAGTCATTCTTTGAGACCATATCATCCAATTCCAATAACATACCTAGAAACAGAACCATTTCACAAGGATTTTTACCAATTCCTGGTAACAAAAAAAAATTTGTTACATGCACACAGTTACAACTTTTGAAAATGAAGAAATACATTGTTTGCAAAGTGAACTTTTAAAGCTGGGGCCCTAAAATGCTCCTTAAACTTTTATGTTTTTCACAACCTTCAGCTATTTTTATAAATGTTACTTCTTATGTATTTGAAACACTTATTTTGGTGGTTCAAATCGGACTACATAAATTCTGACTTCTAAATACCATAAAGCATACTAAGTTCTAGAAGCATTCCCAAATGGACAGCATCCTCAGGCCCTCTTCCTGATTTTTCCTTTTACCAAGAAAGAGGAAAGGCATGACATGAGTTTTCTGCTAGTCCATGAAAAGCAACAGTGTATTTCCCAGGAGATAAATCAACCAAACCACCCATTGTTCTAAAAATTGCTTTCCTAAGCATGAAGTAAATATTGAGAATCCAGCAAAATTTTTTCTCATTAACCCTTATTTACTGCAGGCACTCAGAGACAGAGGGTAGCTAACTAAGTTGAGCAGAAAGCATGCAAGCATCAGAAGCTTAGTCACAAAGCCAACAAAAATACACAGCTGTTCAAAATAGGTAAGAAACTGTTGGTAATGTTTGTCTGGGAAACCACACAAGAAGAGGAGAATCAGAAATACTGAATTTGCACTATGTCTGCATAAATAACACACCAAATGCATCCCACAGATAAGAACAGAGGTGATGAGAAGTTTTGCAAGGATTACTTTTAGGACTTATTTAGGAAGTCTCTTGAGAGTGGGTCTAGGGAAGTGATCTTTCCATGGCCACATCTGAAGTTCTGGGTGGTACTCCAGGCTCCCCAGCATTAGAAAGATAAAGACTGGAGCAATTCCACTGATGAGCCATGAAGATTATTAGGGACTGGAATATCTGTCATACAGGGAGCAGCTGAGTGAGCTGGAGTTGCTTAGCCTGGAGAAGGCCTAGGGTGGATTTTATAAATCTCCTTGAGTATCTGCCAGGAGGAGTAAAGAAGACGGAGCCAGACTCTTCCAGTGGTCCTGAGCAATCTGCTCTAGTTGACTGTGCTTTGAACAGGTGGGTTGGACCAGGTGTCCAATATCATCCATTCTGTCAGTTGGTAACAATTCTTTATTCTATTCATGAATCAGGCATGTAACTTGCACGACCCAGCTAGTCATATGCATAAACAAAGATACTGCACTCACCAGTTAAACCATACAAGCTGCAGCTTAGGTGACAAGGCTATGAGAGATCCAGCCTGACTTCATTTCTCTCTAGCCACAGAATTTCACTCAACTAAACATTGTGTTAGGAGGAACATGACGTGTGATTTACAGCCTAACAGCATGTAGCAGAAAGCAAACCTCCTGTAGCAGCTGTCAGAACCGTGTCTCTCATTCTCATGTAGTTCAGCCACAACAGGGCATCATAAAGGCCACAACTAAAATACCCTTCAGTTCCATTAAGAAAGCATTGAACAAATAAAATGCAAAGCCCAAGGATTTAAATAAACAGGATCTTTCAACAGTTAAATATTTTGTCCCTATTGTTCATGAACATATACTGTAAATATACTTCAGCAGACAAATCTCTCAGCTAATCCATATTACTTGATCACCCAACTTCCTTTAGGATGAAAAGCCTGCATAAGACTCATCTGAGCTGTGTAAGAGTACTGTGAATAATTTTAATAATATTTTTTCATATTTTAATCTAATTAGCTACATAATAAAATTACTGACTAGGAGTTAGAAAACAACAAAAGTTTGTCTGAGCAAACATTTTCCTCAGCTTCTGATCTCTGTTTGCTTTTCTGAATTTTCTCTCTCTGTCAAAGCAATAGACAAAACCATCAATCTAAAATCAGAAAACCAAAGGCTTCTTAAACAGTTGGCTTTTATGATCAATTCCTGGTCCTTTGCATACCATGGAAGAACTGAAGTTCCTAATCCTTTGTAGAGGACATTTACTTTGAGACACAAGGATCTTGACTGCAATTCTATCATGGTCTTCTATCAAATGGAAGGTGTCCAACTACTTGAAGAAGTCAATACATAAATTCATTGCACTGTGCTCACCAGAAAAAAGCTTTTGTTTACAGCCAGCCAACTCTGCACTTCACTACAATGAAACTACAGACACCAGATGTAGGTCCTCTCTCTGCTGCTTGCTACAGAAAATCCTTACCTTGGAACACCAAAGTTAGTATTGACGATAAGCCTCCTTAAGAAAAACTTCAATCACTGGCAGAAGAGTGGCTGTATAAACACGTGGCTCCAGGGGTCAGGAATAAGAGCGAGAGTAATGAGTGTCTGTGAACTGTGGTGAAAAGGCTGAGTACGAAAGTCACTCTAAATCTCAAATAAGAGGCTGGACTTGCACCTAAAAGAGTTGCTCTGGAAACTATATCATAACACCTCTTGCTCAACTGTGAATTTATTCTTTAATCTGTAGAGTTTCTTGATTTTATAGCAGACTCTATATTACCCCTGGTCTTGTAATAAAATGATAGCTTTATTGCAACATGAGCTCAGAAAAATCCTCAAAGTTTACTACCATGTCTCTGGCAGCTGTACAGACAGAAAAGGCAGTAAATAAACTCTTTCCCCATAAATCCTCTTTACAATTAGTTTGACATGGTAAATGTTAGTGCCAAAAATGCCTTTTAAAACTGTAAATAATTTGAAACAAACCTATTTAGCAGTGATAAAAAAACTAGTGAATATAAATTCATGACTGCCAAGAGATATATGTAATCACAGTTACTTAACAAGGCTTTTTGCTGACTTTGGCAGGAAAAAATGAAACTCCTCCCAGTCAGATTTTCACAAACCCAGGTCATCATTTACCTGGGTAAATTTATATTCATCATAATATTCTGTGTGAGCTCGGACTATGATGATCAATGAGCAATGATCTCTTGCCATGCACTTGGAGGACCAGGCATTCATTTTTATACCTATTTTGAAAAGAAATGGAAGGCACTCTAGTTTCACATCCAAGTTTCTATTTCAATAGACACTTACCAAATAAATACTTAAATTTATTCCTCCCATCTTTTCTTCAACAGGGAAACTTAACATTTATCAATTCAATTATAGCCTACCCGCCAGAACAGACTGTTAAACCACAGAAAATTTTTTAAAAGTCAACTCTTAGGTTCTTAGGATAATAAAGGATACCCTGAAAATCACATTTAACAAGAATGCTAATGATGGCTCATCCTCAACCACCAATCACCACCAATATATGGAGTGGAACACCTTCTACAGAAATGCTCAGATATACATCTAAATGTGTATGCACAGACAGATAAAAAAGAAAAGCATATATGAATCCTTTCCACAGCAATTTCTCTGTGGTAATTTCAAAGCCCTTGGTTTCAGGCAACTATCAGTATTGCAGTTTCTGAAAAAGTAATTTATAGGAATGACAAGAACCAAATATTTTTCCTATGTCAAGCAAAATTTCTGTAGATGTGTTTTATGAAGATTAACCATAAAATATTTCAAGTGCTTTACATTCTCTCTACTTGCAGTTTCCTTTCAGCCAAGTACTCCAACAAAAAAGAGTGAAAATGTTATTTTGCTTCAAGCAAACTTTTCTAAGTAGGGTTTTTTGGGTGGGTTTGGTTTGTTTGCTCCTTACATTACCCTCATGTATCAGTCCAAATTTTAGAACTAAATTAGACCTCTCATTCTTAACTTGTTTTTTCTCCTCTGAACATATAACTTCCAAGTTTCTAAAGGCAGATATTCATAAAAACAGTGCATACTCTGCTCTTCAATAATTACTTTTAAAGAGAAAAAAGTTATTAGGGTGAAAAATCTCCAGAAAGTATATTTAAATATAGTGAATGTTTTCCATTAAACTAGTAGAAAAAGAAAATAATTCCATACATGCACCAGGGTGCAGAAAGTTTGCCCCAAGTGGTGCAAGTCAAAGGCCACTAAAACAAAAAGCCTTTAAATGTCCTTATTAGGTTTGGAAGCAACCCTTTGTGCTGAAAATCCAAAAACAAAATCCAGTATAACTGTACTGAAGTTTCAGACCTCTTGTTAGGAATGGCTACTATACTCTCTGGATCAGCTCTATTCCCTCTGAAAATGCAGAGAAATTGAGACAATATTCAGAGCTGATGCTAAAGAAGACCAATACATTTTCATAATGGATGACTTCTGCACTTTTCTTACTGCCAGTTATGGTTCCGGCCTGTTTTTTTTGTGTGTTTCCATCAGCTCACAGCTTCTTTCAAGCCAGTGAAAACAGCCAGATTATAAAATATAACCAAGCTGCCTCCCCAGCTGCTACACAAGTCAACATTTTTTTTACTATCACCAGATTCCAGTTTCACAGAATAAATAAATCAATTGCCAAGATTTTCCATGAGGTTCCTCACCACTACAGAGATTATTGATGGGGCTCAAAGTGTTCCTTCCTGCATTCCACATGCAATGTGCATGTGAAACATGCATGCGAGACGTGATCTATTATCCTGTGTTGGAAAGAAGTAACATGAGAGAGGACTGAAGTGCCTGAATTGTTTGGGATTATCATCCCAGTCCTCAAATGAAAATTCAGCATTGCTGTCAAGATTAATAGTGAATTCTCTAGTGCTTAAACTTCAAAGACATGCCACAAAAACTGGAGGATTTTAAGAAAAAAAGTTCAAAATGTGTGGCTCTATTTTTACATGTCAGCATTTTATCAGGAAAGACAGCTGGGCTCACTCATCCCCTCCCTCACCCTGCTTTGGATGCAGCCCAGGATGTGTTTGGCTTTCTGCCAGTACCCATGGCTGGGTCATGTCCAGCCTCTCATCCACCAGCACCTCCAAGTCCTTTTGGACAGGGCTGCTCTGGATCTGTTCATTCCCAGCCTGTGCTGATCCCGGGGTTGCCCCAGCCCAGGTGCAGCATGTTGTACTTGGTCTTGTTAAAGGTCATAACCCTGCAAATTTGCTGAGCTGCACTTGATCTCTTTGTCTGTGATTAATGAAGATATTAAACAACCCTGGTCCCAGTACATATCTCTGAGGGTCACCACTTCTCTCTGATGTCCATCAGGACTCTGAGCTGTTGACCACGACCCTCTGGATGCATATGTCCTCCCCTCAAATCCACCTCTTTCCAATTTAGACAGAGGGGTGCTACAGGGAACTGCATCAAAGGCTTCACAGAGGTCCAGAGAGAAGACATCTGAAACACTTCCCTTGCCCACGGATGGAGTCTCTCCATCCCAGAAGGCCACAGGGTTGGTCAGGCAGGGCTTGTCCTTGGTGAAGCCGTGGTGGCTGTCCTGAATCACCTCCATGTCCTGCATGTGCCTTAGCACAGCTTCCAGGAGGATCTGTTCCATGATCTTCAGGCACAGAGGTGAGGCTGACAGGCTGGTGGTTCCCAGGGTCCTACTTTCTGCATTGTTTGTAGCTTCCCTTTTTCCAGTCATCTGGGACTTCAGCTGTCTGCCATGGCTTTTCAAATCTCATGGAGAATGTCTTGGCAACTGCATCAGCCAATTCCCTCAGCACTCTGGGATGCCTCCCATCTGGCCCCATAGACACATGTACATTCAGGTTCCTCAGTGGCCATAACCTGATCTTTATTTACAGTGGGAGGGACTTTGCTCCCTCAGTCCCTGTCCTGCTGTCCCTCCACTGGAGAGGTGTGGGAAGAGAGGTTGCCACTGAAGACTGAGAGAAAAAGTTGGGTACCTCAGTCATTTTCTCTCTGGTAGGGGTGTTTATTACCTGGCTCAGTAGCTTACATGCTTCCATGCAAACACGAAGTCCAAGCCCACAAATCATCCAGTCCCTTCACTCTTACCCATGAAGGATTAAACTGTGTCATTGCTATATTCATAGCAGTCCAACTTTGAATCTGTATTGCTCATTCTTTGTCAATTACTATAGTCATTGCCTAAAATGTCAAAGCCAAGCAGCCTTTTGCAAAGATAAAATTGGAAGCAGAATTCATTCATAATTCTAAGGACAGCTAGATCTGAAAAGTTCTCTGTGAAATCTATCTCACAATTTAGTCATGCTGAGGAGAGCTCTTATCTGCCAAAATTTCAGATGGGAGGGTCTGAAGAAAGGTGTTTGAGCCATCATATGTAAGACAATGTAAAAGAAGCGGCAGGGATAAAAAAGGATGGAACACTTATTTTTAATAAACATATTTACAACAAAAGTTTGTTATTTTTCTAATTATGTGAGCTGGTGATGCCCTAACAAGAATCATTTTACAACCCACCAGTTATCAGTTGTGCATACTGATGCAAGATAAAACTCTTCCCATAGTAATTTTCTCTTGCAAAGACAGTGGGGATATAGGGATACAGTGGGAAAGGCGACATGGAAATAGCTATAAAGTTCACACATTGCCTGGCACATGACTCAGTGGGCTCTGGTTCTGTTTGCCAGGAGATTAAAATATTCATGAGGATGCTGAGTATGGAGCATGTTTACATACTTCTCATCTGCATGTGCTCTGCTAATTCTTTGTACTTGGCTCGGAAAGCTGCTCGGATGTTTAAGACTTTTCTGAACAGTACCGTAAAATCAGTAAGCACTTTCTGGTCTTGAATGTCTCTTGTCACTAACTCACTACACAGTCTGCTAGCTGCCAGGAGCTTTTGTTAGCTGCCAGCCTAGGAAATTCAACCTGGGCAGCAAAAGGAGCCAAGTTACTTCTCCATTCTGCTTTAAAAGGGCTCTAGACCAATACATGTGAAGCATGTAAGAGATGACAAGCTCATGGTTTCCAGAGTGTCCTACACTACTCACTCTTGGCATGCTCAAGGATTTACCAAAGCCAGAGCAAAGTAAAAAACTGGAAAATGGACCAGAGCTGGGGGTACTTATCAATATTCAGTGGCAGGAAACTCATGGACAAAAGAAGCTTAAGCATGATTTGCAGGTAAACCATATTAAGTAGATGTTTGCCCCACATCTGGAAAATGGGTATAAGACACTGAATTTGGCAAAGAGATCTGACATTTACTGCTCTGAACTCAGCAGGGAATGTAAACTTTGGACAGTTTTCAAGATTGTTAAGCAGCATAGCCAGAAAAAGTCCAGTTTCCTTGTTTAACAGCAATTTTAAAGACATGGGAAATATGGCATTGAGGTAGTCTGTACACCTGGCAGAAGCTGAGTTCCTACCACATTCATACTGTCAGTCACATGATAAACCTGCCATTTTTTGGACCTACAAACTGGAATAGAGACCAGCTACTATCTTACTATTATCCCCTCACAATCATAATTTAAAAGACTTGCTTGCTTGCCTGACAAACAGAACAAAAGCTGTCACTTGACTGAATAAGAAATGCTATTTCATTTTTCTTGCTGCATTTATCAAACTATTAAAAAACAAAATTCAAGAGTGGAATAAAAGAACAAAAGCTGTCACTTGACTGAATAAGAAATGCTATTTCATTTTTCTTGCATTTATCAAACTATTAAAAACCAAAATTCAAGAGTGGAATAAAAGTGTACTGCTACCAATCCTTCACCTACAACGTGGTAATCATGGGAGAAAAAAGGAAAGACGTTTAACCCTAAAAGGCTACTCAAATTCTAGTTTCCCCCCAAACTAACACTGCAATCTCTACAAGGCTGTTCAAAGCACACAAAACCAGCATATTTTATCTGCTTTATAACAAGCCAAAGTGTCTTTTTCCAGTGGTAACAAAATGAAAAATAGAGGTAAAACCTTATAAAGAGAAGGCCATGTAAAATCAGGCTCAGACCTGCTATTTTGGCTAAGTAGAAAAGGACTATGGAAAAGAGACTCAGCTGAATTAGGGGTAGAAAAACAAGTTATATAACCCTACCATGTTCACATCATGGTGTGTGGTGGTTGGCTGAATTATGTTTGTTATGGTTTAAAGCTATGTAACTGAGAAAGGCCTGACTGCTTAAAAAAGCCTGGCTATGTAACTGAGAAAGGCCTGACTGCTGCATTTTTCAATAAAGCAGCTCTCCTTTGCACCTGCCTGGGGACTCTGCATCACTCCGGACCCTCACCCCACTATTAGGTTTTTGAGTTGCCAGTTACCAGAAATTTCAAAACTTAGATGTGTAGACAGAATTTTAAAACACGGTATTTGAAGCCAGAAAAGAAAAAGAGATAAAAAACCAAAACCATCCCCTCAAAAAAATCCATCTAAATAACACCCACAAACAAACAAACCAACCCCTCAATGCCCTATGTTTGAACTGCAAAGGGACTCCTTCATTTCAGTCTCCCTACTTTCTGCTTCTCTTTCTAACTCTGTTATGTCTCTATTGCAGACTCCTGCCCATTCTGCTGAGTTTTCCCACTCATGCCATGCCAGACATGCCTTGCATTGTTCACAAACCTCACCCAGGCTTCACACAGAATGTCTTGTTTCATACTGTCTTTCTATCTTGCACAACTTATTTTTAACTTTTTTGGGCTCTCACTGGCTCTTATGATTATCCAAGGACAGGTCCTGGGACCAAGCACAATATATTGCTTTCTGCAAAGAACTGTGAACATCTGTAGGCTACATTAATCTTAGAGAATAAATATCAGCAATACATGCTGACAAAGAAAATTTAATTACCTGAGCTGCATTTCTTTCCAGACTGATTCTAGCTTTTCTATTTCTGGTTTCACTTCTTGTTTGGATACCCACCCTTTTATTTAGGTGCTCTGTCCTACTGCCCCCGCCTCCCTGATTCCATGTGGCCATGGCCATTCTCTCTCTCTACCCCAGGAGAAACCCCTTGGTCCTAAGAGGGAACAGAAGTGTTTTGTGCAATTGGTCTCATGTGAAACACATGGTGATCAGTGATGATGCAGCAATGGTGTTCATGTCAGTGGGGATAGGATTTCAGGTGAATGACACGGAAGGATAAGCCTGAAGTCTCTTAGGGAGCAGCTACAATGCACTGACAGTAGTTAATGCTAATCCTGCTTTTCCAGGAGGAGCAAAGAGAGCCTTGAAAAAAATCTGTCCAATAAGTTGCATCATAGTAGTGACCCAGGACAAATGTGAGAAAAGGGAGATCTGTCAGCGACCAAAAGAAAGCTTTGATAGTGTAGGAACAGAATGTGACATCTGTAAAGAGGGATTGCAAACATCACTGTCTGATAGTAAAAAGTGTAAATTAAATGGAGTTTCTAACCAACCAACACAGAAAGAGCTTAAGTTTCACAATCACCAGTTACTTCTCTGCAGACACAGAATTTACTAACAGCTGACACATTTTTTAATGGCTCCAAGGAGACCACAGGTCCAGCCACAGCTATGAACAAACCTGCTCTATGCCTAAGAGTTGTAGCAATCCAGCTGGAAACCCTGGCTGCCAGCTCTCTCAAACGAGCCTGACCCTGCCTTTACAGTACTGAATTTGTGACCAGGTAAAGGGAGCATTGCTGCCAGGGTTCACAAAAACAGATTGCACAGAGACGGTTCTCTCAAAACTTATTTACCTTTTCCTCCATAAACTTGCAGAGCATAAATATGGAATAGATTTTGCCTGCTTAACTGTTGTAGTCATGGAAACCATACGAGTTCTTTAAGGAGAAAGGAGTCAAAAAAGGACGTTGAAATATAGGCAGTGTGTTTTAGAGACAGAGGGCATGATTTTTTTGCAAGAAAAAAATACATAATGGAAATGGCACATTTTATTACATACTACTTGTGATTACCATTACATTTTAAATCTTAAATTTCTGTCTGCAAGCAAAGGGAAATGAAACAAAAGAAGACAAACATGAATACGTGGTGACTCCCTGCCTACTAGGAATCTCTGCATTCTGATAGGAAAAAGGACATTACCAAAAAAAAGAAACAAAAAAAGAAATTGAGAAATATTTTTTATATACGCCTTTTTAATTTTTGTTTCTTTCTCATTTATAGATACTTGTAGTAGATAGAAGAAGCTTCAAGAACCAAAGCAAACAATGACTCAAACACAATCCATCTGTCCTATTTTTTAGATGTTATGTATATTTTGTCACATGGCAACAGCTCTCTGTGATCCTAACAGCAGCTCCTTCCATATCCAAGCTCAGGTCTTTGCTGCAAGAGCACTCCAAGACATGGCCTCTTCTCCTCACTCCATATGCAAGCACACTGTCTCTGGATATGTGTTAATATGCAAACTCTAATAAATCAGCTTAAGAAACATTAAGAAACACAAATCTGACCAACTTAAATAAACACCTCCACTCAATATTCTGGAGGTCAAATACAGAGAGATACTCAGCCTTTGCTGTACCCATTGGGAATCTCTCAGCACCTTAAAATTCACGTGCTGGTGATCGGTGATCCAGATTCCAAATACAATTGGGAAATCCGCTGTCTCTCTCAGGAACCAAGGCACAGATAAATCAGAACCACAAAGCAGAATGTGCTGTTTCACACGTACACCAGACCAATGGGCAATGCACACAGTTTAAACAACTTATTCCCAGAAGAAAAAAAAAAATTTAAATCACCATGTGTTGCCATTTTATAGGATGATATTAGCAGTGGGAAACATGGCAGAATTTGTTCATACTGCATGCTTATTTCACTATCAGTACAGCAACAGTTCCCAGTGCAAAGTGACAGCTATTTCCTACGTTCCTCTCACAGAACACACTTGTAAAACTCCCTAAAAGTTGTTTTCAAAAACCTCCTCAGGAGCAGGATGTCGAAGCACATCAGAAAAGCACACAACAATGTGAGGAAGAGAACACTGGTTGAAGTAATGGATACAGTTTGAAGAATCTACAACAGAACAGGATCAATCTGCAGTGCCAGCCAACAGAAAGTTAAGCACAAAACCTTCATGAAATGAAGTAACCAAACTCAAACGAACAAATGAAAGTAACCAAACTCACAACATATGCTCAATTCTGCTTCACATGGGACTCTGGTGCTCACAAAGTTAATGCTACCACTCTCTTCAGGGCCACTGAAATTCTAGGCACATCCAAATACATTGTTCACCCCCTTTTGTCTCTAAATGACATATATATTCTTTGTTCTCCTCTTCTGAGGAAAATTAGTGATTGATGCCACAGAGAACATATCTGAACTTCAATGGAACTATTGTGGGGGGATAGAATATAAGAAAATAAAGAAAGTGCAGAAAGTAATCTCACCCCTAAGGAGTTGCAGCTGGGCCAATCACCAAAGATTAGGAACAGGCCTGCCTTTAACAGGCCACAGCTGTGACCAACTAGAAGAAGAGTGCTATAAAAGAGTGGGCTGGCTGGTTGAGAGGGGACTGGGGTCAGTTTGCTATTTTGTGAGGAAGAAAGAGTCCGTGCTCTGAGGAGCTGCCTATGAGAAAACACCAAGAAGGTATGAAACCTTTGTGATAAGGAAACAACAGTATGGCACTTTTGCGATAAAATGATGACAACTGAGCTATACCAGTTTATATATGCACAAATGTTGATCTCTATCAGGGAATACAGTATTTCATTTCAGTGACACAAAGAAATTTAAAACAGCATTGCTGGGATAGCAGGACCATGATGGAGAAAAATATTCAAGTCGCAAAGCATAAGCACACCACTGTTCCAGCTAAACAATACAAATAAAATTGTGTATTAGCTGTAAGACATTGATATGACCACAATACTTTGTGTTTTTCCCACTGCACTACAGCAAAAGTATGAGTTTGGAATTGATTATGGTCAGAAGCATCAACTGATCTTTTCCATGGCTTTTACCATTATTCCCATTGCAACATCCCTTGAGATCCTTACACCCAGCCCAGGAGTCAGTGGTGCTATGCAAAACTGAAGGATAATCATTGTACAAAAGAGTTCAAGTGTTTCTGCACCTTGTAGTGGATAATACCTATCACATTTCTCCTCCAGCCTTTGAACACTGGGGAGTGGTTGAGTCACCATTGCTGCAGGTATTGAAAAAGATGTGCAGATGTGGCACCTGGGGACATGGTTCAGTGATGGACAGTGCTGGGGGGAAATGGTTGGACTCAGTGATCTTCAGGGTCTTTTTTAACCTAAATGATTCTGTGGTGCTGTGGCTAATCTAGGGAAAGAATCAGTGGATTTATAAGCTACAATAAGCACCACCATCACCACAGGCTGATCTGAAAGAACTCTGTACTCCATAAGATTCAACCACTAAATTACAATTAAATCAGCAAAGGAGAACCTATGGCAATATTAGGCAACACAGCAAGCTATTTATTTTCTTCCTGGCTCTACCTATTACAGGGAACACTAAAAGATTTTTATCTCCTTTAGGTTCAGGCTCAAAAGTATTATCAAATCATTAATTCAAAGAAAGATATCTGCAGCACATTTCCCAATTTACTAATTCAGGAATATATTTACAGTCTCCTCTATATCTGCAGATGAGGTGTCTTTCTAAATTTATAATGCATTCACTGAAAAGCTCTCATAAAAGCATAATTCCTGCTCCCATATCCTCCACTCAAACATTACTCACACAGAAACTTCCTGCATCAAGACAGAATATAGCCCTTCCCAGCCAACCCCCCCAGTCCAGCTGACACATCATTAGACCACAACTCAACATCATGCAGCACAAAAGCTTGTGCTCACTTTTAAGAAAAGACCAAGATAAAAGATTTCAGCTGAAAGGCATCATCAGCCTCATTTATTTGATGTTCACCCAGACAACTTTGTTTTCAAAGCTTTCTCCTTATAATACACATAGGCATAGCCATCATGTGGTAATAAAACAGGCCAAATGTCTTCTGTAAGATACTGCTAAGATTTTAATTACTTGTGTCCTCAAGCCTGTAAGTGATGCCTTCCCTATCTGCCTCAGAAACCTGGACTTCACCCTTGCTTCAATCGTAAATTCAAAAACTGTCAGAAGCCCTTCAAACTGCTTTTGAAAGATTTCTGTACAACACCATTTTTCTAGACATCACAGACAGTATCAAAAATATCACAGGCAACATAAAAATGATGGCTTGCAAACCACAGCAGAAAACCCACAGATCAATTACCTTGCTTCCAGGCAAAAAGCATTCATGTAAAACATAAAGAAACACCCACTCCAACATCAGCATATTTCTGTTGATTTTATGGAACGTGAGAATTCCTCTCCATCCACCATCACCCACCATGCACAAACCCAAGCTGAAAATGACCTGTCACTCTTTCTCAGCCCCTTGCAAAATGAGGTAGGTGTCAATTCCCTTCTAACATTGCAGAGGGGTATCAGCTACTTCTTCTCTCAGCAGTGTAATGGCATGTATCTAATTAACCTCAGAAAACTGTTTTCTGTTTCTATGACAGACTCAGAGATTAACTAGTGTGGCTACAGGCCTGTGCAGTTTTTACAACTACAGTTTGGTCTAATAAACTCAAAGGTGTGTTTCAGTGATGCCCCATCGTCATCATGCCTGTAATAATGACATGATAATGACATGCAAACACACCCTTTATAGGCTTTCTCACAGATGTCAGTGTGATGTACAGTAGGAAAACAGCCTACACTTTCATAAAGAGTAGTGTTTGCAGAGTGAAGAGCAGCTTGTTTTCTTTCCTTCTTTTGGCTGGTAAAATCATTTTGTGAACATAGCTAGCACAAAACCCATTGAAAGAGCCCAAAGATTAGTTTCTAAAGATCCTGTATGTACTATGTCTGTATAAATACCATTTCCTTACTGGGTTTATAATTACTTCACATTAGCATAATTATAACAATCCCACCATATGGTTTTGTCTTTTTCACATATTCACTAAATTATTATCTCCTGAAGATTTAATATCTTTAATGCTTCCATATCAAGAAAATAATTTTTGTTTCATGTAATTTTTAGCACAATCCATTGAAATCAAGTTCCTACTTTTTTCATAACCACATTTCCTGCTTCCTGTGCCTGCTTCTGTTCCATGACATAAATTGTTTTCCACTGACATTTTCCTGCTTATCTTGAAACCTGTTCATAGAACTGTATGGGAAAGGTTTCAGTATTCTGTGGCTTTGCCCTAGAAACCCCCCAACACCTTCCAGAGCCTGAAAAACATCAGGCCTCCCCTCCTAAAAGGAGTTGGCATTCAGCAGCCATGCTCCATCACTCCACAAAACCAAGTATCACTATGCACCAAAGCTGTCTCCAGTAGCTGGGCAGCCAGTTCTTCCACTCAATAAGAGGCAGTGTCCTTACCTACAGGTATCCTGAAGGAAAATCCAGAAACTGTCTGTGCTCTGAGAAGACTGAGCCTAAACCCCTCTGTGCCATTCTACTTGTGCCGCTCTTGGCAGAGGGAATAATCAGAAATCACTCATTAGGCCTCTACACTTCTAATTCTGGCAGCAAGGGACAGAATTGCATCCCACATCTGTGACACTTGAACAAGCCATCGAGAATAAACAGAGCCACTGGATCTGAAAGAAACCCATAACCTAGGTTTTCTCCACTATTTTCCTAGAGGGACTCCTCGTGGCTATTCTTTGCAAAGGAGCAAGACAAGCAGGGCAAATTACCTCCTTTATGCAGCAAAGCATGCTGTGCTGCCTAAATAGGCAGGTTTTCAGTATTTTTTTACCTTAGTTAGCTTTTTCTAGATGTAACTCTGTTTCCATCAAAATACTTCTAAACAGAGTAAGCTTCTACAATAGAAACTTATTCTAATCAAGTTTGCTGTGTAAGCTTATTGTCACTATAAGTTAAGGAAAAACTTACACAACTGAAGGTGTTTCTCATCAAGTATTGTTTTCTCTTAGCTAAACTACAAATATTTAGCTCCCAGTTGTCTTTTCATTAATTAATCACTTCACCATTGATTCTTCATGCTTTGCTGATGGATGGTTGATTGTTTTTCTGGTAAATTCTGCCTTACAACAGGCAGTTTGCCATGCAACACAAACTAAGAAAAAAATGCTCATTATCTTTCCATCTATCATGAAATACTTCTATATCTCAATCATCAAAAAGGCCTTTTATGGCTTCTCCCTGCTACTCACCATTTCACAGGATTTGTGTTAACTTTCACTTGAACTTGCTTGTTTTCTGATTTGATTTTCCTTCCTAAGAAATTTTTAAATTTTGCTGTCAACTCTTAGTATAAAAGTAACATTCACAGGATGCTTTTGATTTTATTTAGCTTAATTTCTCTATTTTTTGCTGCTCACAATTGTTCATTACAGCAATTCAGTTGCAGAGAGGTTCAACAAAACAACTGAAACAAATAGAGGATAGAAAGGAGGAAGAAAAACCATCTTTGCTTTCCATGGAATTGAACAAATAGTGCAAAATTATTTTCAGTAGGACTGAACCCAAAATATGCCTCTTTCCCAAAGCTGATTTAAAAGCAACCTTGAGTTCTTTTGTGTTTAAGATAAGGAATATGGTAATTGGTCATTTAGGTCAATCTTTGGACTTGCATGGTCTCAAAGTATACTAAATACTGTAAGTGATGGACTGAGACATAAGGATGTGTTGTCAGTGCTGTTACACTGACAATCATGGTGCCAATGCCAACAGTCCATCCAAAAAACATTTGCCACTGGATTAAAGGAACCTCTTGCTTTTTCACTGCCTCCACCTGTAAAGTAACACACATTACATCAAATTCTGAAAAAAAAAAAACAGTGACAGAGGTGACAGACAGAATTGAGACTTCACCTCTGAACAAGTTATAGATAAAAGATTGCTATAGCTACCCAAATGCCTCATAATTAAACAGGTGACACAGAGACATTTAAATACAAGCCACAGAAATTTAAAAGCCATGTCTAAAAATGCAGAGGCAAAAGCCACCCAGGACTCGACAACTTTTGAACACGATAAACTCAAATTGCATTGTTTAGGAGAGCTACTGAATTAATCTTTTGTTCACATTATTCACATCACTGAAACATCACTTTTAGGAAAAGGAAACATTAGCAGTTGCCTCAATTCGAAAGGCTTCCACCCTGAATATTTGAGAATGCTATGGGATGTGACAAGTTCCTGTATTGCTCTCAGTGACTTTTTCTGTACAAATACTAAAATTACGGGTTTTACTTGGGATATTATTTGCACTGCCTCTGGAAATAGTGCCTCAGTTGTCAATTATGATAAGATCTCTCTCCTGCTTTCTTGCTAGTTCCATTTTGCTGTGTGGAGAAACAAACCCAGTGCTATCACTCTCACCAGCCAGGGAATTTATTAGCAAACCACTGGGCTCCTTCTGCCTCAGGATGTCTGTTGCCTGACTGCTATTTATGCAATCTTAGACAAGGACTGTGGCTGGCAAACTGTGAGGAGATGCAAAATGCCAATTCTGTTTCAAGGCATCATAAGAGAAAGTGCTGATACTCACCAAACTATTCCCTGAGCCCCAGAGCCAATAGGTTTCAAGTTCTGGTAGCGTTTGAGGACTGTGAAGGTCGAGTCACCTACTTCCACGCTGTAGAACTGGTTGTCAACTTTGCTTTTGCTCATGTTGTAATGTTTGGCAATATACGACACATCCACTTGTTTCCCAAATCCCTGTCGTACAGAAGAAGGGAAGGGGAGAGGGGTTGGTAAAAACAGAGAAACCGAGGCTGATAAAGCATTAGAATAGTGATAAAGCACTGTCAGCCTAATTTTTCAATATAAATTCTTGTCATTTTTGGCTCATTTTTCATAAAGAATGTATCAAATCTTCTTTCATGCAGGAAGTCACCATAAAAAGGCACTGATTAAGGAAAACCAGTGAATTCTCCAGCTGATGTTTGTGACAGTTACTGCCAGCTACTGGTCTCTGCCTGCCATCCACTCCTGCCTCATGACTACTGGATTATGTGCTCCTGCTGATTCTGCCTCTTTTGTTTTGCAATTAATTTAAAATAAGGTGACTTTCATCAGTGTGGAAGTGGGACGAGAGACACAGGAATCAGGCTCTTCATTACGGATCAGACAAGAAAATGTATTCCCATGAGTGCTAAATCTTTCCCTGAGCAGGTGATAAAGGCCTTAAGAACCTTTCGACAGGGGTTGCAAAAGAAACAGAGCGGTTAATGAGACAAGCTGTGACCCAACATGGCTCAGTATCATGGAGATTTACTCAGAAGCTCCAGAGGTCTTCAAGAGTTCTGGGTTCCTAAGGATAGGAGGGAGAGTTGCTCTCATGACCTAAGAAATGCAGCAAACACCAATTTTCATGACACTTTTTCAAAACCAAGCACTGTAGCTAGGACTGCACAGTGGTGCTCCTCCCCAAAACTGTAAAATTAAAAACCAATAATTTTTACAAGACGTAGAAATCCCTCCCTCAAATTTGTAAAATTACCATGCAGCAAGTTACATTATAACCTCTTTATGGCTACTGCTGAGCTCAGCTCCCTACGGAGCAAATTTATAGTAATTTGAGATAAAAATCAGAATTAAGTGCTTGTAATTAAGGATTCTATAGTACATGATTCTGAGCACAGGAAGCAAAAGCTCAACATATTACAACAGATCTGCCCTAAAACAGTTGACTGTTCAGTTACGGAAGTCAAGACCTGCCCAAATGCCTTCCATAAAGCAAAACAAAAAAATAGCTATGCCTCTGTCTATGCTTTTTTTTTTTTCAGTGCTCCCAAACACAGCTTATAAATTTTCTTATTTGCTCTATTATAAATTTCTTTCCCCCAGAAAATTTGAATAATCAAAAGAATTATGTGTTTATGGAATGCTAAGTTGAAATTTGATTGAGCTGGGAAAAAAGTAAAGTTGCCTTTGATTACATTACTCGTTCAATTAAAAAGGACATCATTACAGTGTTCCAAAAATCTGACCATTAAACACAGATTGCTGACCTTGCAAAGAACTTCGATTTTAAGGGTTGCTTTGGAAAAATTATTATTATTTTTCTGTCCTTTATCTGCTGGAAGGCCCTTTGGCACTGGACAGCATCATCCTAACACCTCATTCAGAGACTTCAAAACATTTTAATAAATACAGCTCTTCATTCAAACACAAAGTCTCATCTCAGAAAACCAAGTGGTAACTTTACATTAACTTTGTTCATCAAACATTGTGAGGGGGACAGCAGGAGACACCTTGTCCTGGCAAAGAAAGGGAGACATTTATAGACACTGACACAGTGCTAAACTGAAGCTTCCAGAGAGTGAGATGATTGCAGAAGAGGTTTGAATTTTTCCCGTTGGAAGACAAACAGGCTGAATCTGATTCACACTGTGTAGCCTTAGTCTTAAAACGTCTTCCATTCTGTGAAGAGAGATGCATAAATTGGCTATTCAGCTCAGGTATTCATACCAGACCTGAAACTGGGAGGTTTTTTGAGTTTTTTAAATAACATGCTCCCGATTGACAGGAATTTCATAGCTCCCTCTGGCTAGACAAGCACATTTGGAGCGTGTTTTTCCTGATGTCATTGTCAGAACAATGCAGGACATATTCAGCATTAACACCCATTAGTCTGAAACCAATGTTTATGTATAAAGTGTCAGCACAAAAATTGCATTCCTGAGTGAGCCTGACTCATATCCAGCTCCTCTGGAAGTACAGACAGAGTGAATTTTTTTAACAAATTGGATGACTGTGTTAAGGCTTGGATGAGCCAAGCCTGCCACAACTTGTTTCTGTCCTCACTCCCAAGCTACCGACAGCTCCTTGTGTGGCATGGAGCTACATGGGAGCACATATTTTATCACTCTATGTCTAGAATAAAAATTACTTGCTTTTAAGTTAGCCTGACCATGTGAACTACTAGCCTCGGGAAACTCAAGCTGCGTACAGCGGGGTTTCTGAACTGCTGCTGGTTCTTTTAAATCCAGAAATGTCTTAAAAATCAATTAAAACAGCTGAGAAGAACCACTCTGTAGTACCTCAGTTATATGGGTAATTAACATATCCAATTGCTTCAGTCAACAGCAATTAAAGTTGTCGGCCCAGAAGACCACAACTGATAAGAAAATGCAAATGTCCTGATGAGCAGCTCTCCTCTGCACAACACAGACCACTCCTAGGACACTCTGCTCCTAAGAGCGTGTGAGAAGGAAAGCTAAAGACTGTTTTATTTTTCATGGAATCATTTTTTCTTTTTTAGTTTAGTATCTTTTTCCCTACTTAAAAATTTGTGTCCCATAAGGTCTTTGATAGAAAGCAAACACCAAGCATTACTTGTAAAATTCAAGGCAGGCTGATTTACTTTGAAGTTTACTTCAAGCAGAATGCCTCCTCTGAGTGACAAAAATTTCAGCTTTGTGGGCAGGCCAAGGTCGAAGTTGCCTCCTCGCTCTAAACCCTAAAAAACTAAAAAAACTGCTAAAAAAACTACAAAAAAGCCCCCTACTCTATATTTTCCAATTTTTACCAAAGCCTAAACAAGGAAAACAAAAGCATAGTAAGGTTACTACTAATGCCCAATGCACTGCTTACTTTCATAACAACAGGAGATGAATGATATAACTATCCTTGTCATGATGCTGACTTCAACCAAATCCCTAAGTCAATGAATTAACAGCATTATTGGATTAATCACATAGCCGAGCTGACACATAACCAAGAACCATCTCTGGTTGATTCAAGAGCCACTTCCTATCAAGGACAAGGAAATGGCAGTTTTGTTTCACTCCAAAATTAGGATAAAAAATCTTTTCCCTTTAGCAAGGAAATTCATACTCTTTACAGAGCATGTCAATGTTAGTTTCAAACCTTGATTAAAAAGCTCTTCTCCCAGTCTTCAAATTCACATATCTCATCTTAAAGAAGCATACACACTACATTTTGCTCTTCTCCTGTTACATTCTCAGTGCTCATTTAAACCCCTTCCAGTAGCCTTGGTGTTGTTACAGGTATTGATATTCCCCCAGATGCCCCTCTGTACACCACTAAGCTATTTCAGATTCAGGTTTCACTGCACAACGCTTACAAGTCCTGTACAGGCAGATTAAGTTAAAGCTTTGATTATGTAGCATCAGAAAGGAACCCAGGGCTAGGAATTTCCAGTACACACCCTTCTGCAGATGCACCTAACCATAAACTCCTTTCAAATGTGATTGAGGCTAACTTCATAAGAAACCAGGAATTAGTATTTCATTAAGAAATAGATGGGGGAAGGAAGTTTATAGATACACATTGCAATCAGGATATCACAGTAAAAATGTATAGGTCTCATATAGTAAAGTGAATTTCAATGAGTTAATACATTTTCAGGTGAACTTCAAATGAACTTGGGCAAGCTACGATGCTGAGGCCCCAGAAAAACAGTAAACATTGAAGCTGTGAAACTTCGAACAAAACACATTTAAGTTTCTCAGACCTCTCTGTAAGATGAAAGATTATTCCTCAGAGACAAAGTATGCATGGAAATGCCATTTGTTCTCAGTTTCCATAAACATTTGGACAATGAAATTACATTACTTCAACACTGAGAGGAACTTAGCTTTCATTTCATACGTACAAAAATGCATGAACCATTACTTTCTCCTTTCAGTACCTAATTGAAAACTTCTAATGCACACACACACATTCCCCAATGCCATTCTCTTTCCTCCATACTGAGAAATTTAAGAGTAAGAGAAGTGAAAGTTTCTCAGCCCTGAAAAACTAACTATCCTTGTTAGCTCACTTGAGCACGTAGCTATATTTGCAATGATGTTTGCTTAGTAACCTGACAAGTGAGAAAGAGAAAAGAAAATAAACTGTCAAGACTCAAGCATCTGAGATGAAGGAAAAAGATGCTCTCACCATTGCTAATTGCTTAGAGAGCCTGTATTTTGCTTTCAAAGGACAAGTATTTAAAAATTTAGTGAAGTAAAATAATTTACTGCCTCACACAGAGCTACAAACTATATTCTTTTCCTTTCTTTCAGAGTACAGAGAGCAAGAGTTAAAAAGCCCAACAGAAATAAAATTATGTTATTTTCTATATTGTAAGGTGAATTGCTTCCTGATATCCCATTTTATTTTTTTATTTATATCCTACAAAATAACTCTACTTATCATATTTTACTGACAGACCTTTGTTTCTGAACACCATTCCTTCTATTATTGAGGAGCCTAAAATACGGCAATGTCTTGCAGCTCAGCATTTCATACATTTCAGCCTTTAAAAATACAAACCACACTAGCAACAATTTAAGGCAAATTGCTCTACCTTGCATCTCCAAGACAGTGAGCACTGTCACAGATTCTGCTGGCAGCATCAGCAGAGGGGAAACTTTACCTCAGTGTCGTATCCTTCCCTGTCTGCCCACAGAAATCCCGGCAGGAACACCTGTTCAAGGGTGCCATGATGCAAGGCTACTGAAATAATTTAAAGCCCTCCACGTGTGTGTAAATACAAGTGAGTGAAAGAATCATGTGGAAGACTGAGAGGCTGACTCCCAGTTTGCAGAGATTGGTAGGATGAAGCAGAGAGGATGCTCTGAGCCAGACACCGTGATGGGTCCCAACAGCCCCACATCTGCACCCAGCCTCAGACAGAGCCTGGACCACAGCACATTCCAGAGGTGGATGCCTTTGGATCCCTCAGGATACAAAAGGATATCTTAAAGCTATAATTTAACCTTGAAAGTCAAATGCTGAGGTTGTACAGACCAACATTCATGAATTTTGTAAAACCCTCAGGCTTCTGGCCAGCTCCGCAAACGTGCACAGAGGCAAGCTCTGCTCACCTGGGTGCATCTGCTCAGCCAGCAGCACTATGAATTTTATGGCTGTCCTCCCACTTGCACAGCTCTAATTCTCACAGAAGTTTCAAGTGCCAGAATTCTGGCATGAACATGAAATTGCTGAGCCCTCTGCTTCGAATTTCATGGTCACAGGTTTTGTTGTGTAAATTTGAATGGCCACAGAAGCTATCACTTGGGAAATACAGTGTCTTTGCATAGAAAGATCTACTGTATTGTTTTAAATTGTGTATTCTATATATGACACATTTATGGCAGAAGTTTTATCTATTTTTTTCTCTCCACAAAGCCAGACTTCTCACTTCTTCTGGCTCTCCCTGAACTCAGAAGTTCATCAACAGTGATCCAGTCTCCTACGCAGAGTTTCATCTTGTGTGTGTGTGGTTAGATGTAATATTACCAATTTTGGTTTTACCAGCCACATCATACAACAGTTCTCCATTCTTCCACCTCATTCTCCTCCTGTAAGGCTTGTATTAGTCACCGAGTCTTCCTGATTTTAGTGTGTTTTGAGTGGGATTTAAAAGCTAATTTGAGTGGGATTTAAAAGGTAATTTCTGGCCTTCTTTTAATCTCTCTCCAGCTGCCTTGCCCCCCAGACAGAGGGTTTTCTGCACTTAGCCTTTCAAGTAGACAACAGACCCCTGCAAACAACTCAGCCTTGATTGATCAGTGATTGATCTTTTTACATTTGCTTTATTCACTCTATTTCAACACACCATATTAAACCATTTTATTAAATGTAGTACAATATTTCTAAGTGCTGGTTGGGTGGGGTTTTTTTCTGTTATGTTGGGTGCTTTTTAAATAGTTGTTGTTTTTTATTTATTTGTTTAAACACTCTGTTTAAACTCTTATTACTGAGATACTGAAAACCTATTAGTTTACCTAGTTCTGATTACACAAAAAGCATCAAGTCTGCCTTCTTCTTTTCCATTGTATCTACTCAAAACACAAAGCAAAGCACTATTTACTTATTCTTCTCCTGTCCCCACATGTTCACTGAGCTCTTGATACTTTTAATTCCTTCCTTCTTACAGGCACCAAATTTTCATAGCTCATTTGTAACTATGGTGTCATGTATTGCTCAGAAGTCACTGTGTCCCAGAGGTGTGACTTTCATTGCAAGGCCAGATTCCTACAGATGAGCAATCTGTGAGTATCTGCACAAGAAAACACTACTTCAAATGATTCCTCATCCCCCTGATGCCTGAAGAGCTCAATGCTGACACACAGGTGATATCCAGCCCTGGTCATCACACCAAAGGAGGTTGAAAGGACTGATCAAGAAACACTGAAAGGAAAGGTTCCTTGAGACTGAGGTTTTTGCATGGAGGGAAACTACATCAGTGATCCAAATGCAAAATGTAGCCAAAGATGCAGGAGAGAAAGTATATTTCTCAATAGAACTATATAATTACAGTACATGATGTGAAGACAATAGCTAATGAAAGGATTCTCCCTTTTACAAATAAAGACTGTATGGAGCTAAGTAATCACACCTTTAGCTAGAAATAGACAGCTCTTGACCCTATGAAGTATCATTTCAATCATAAAAATCTAATATATCAATTATTGATAACTTTTGAATACCAGCCAATCTCCCCTTGAATAGAAGGCATAATCACAGGACATACTACATTTAGAATTGTATTCCAAATAAAAGTACCCTGTATACCTACAGCTTAGGGAGCAGGCAAATTCTGACAGGCTACACATCTTCATACTGATTAAAAAAATACTGAAAGATTAAATGGACAAAAATGTGGATGAAGAAGTCAGTATTCTTTTGGAATTATTAGAGATATTGTTAGTATATTAGTATTAAAATTTAATGTCCTATCCCACTCATGATACACTACTCTGCATTACCTTGTGCTGCAATAAAAATGTATAGGGTCCTACAGATAAAAGCTTGTTTGTGATACCAGCCTTATAGAAGTCTAATGAAACTCTACAGGCCTTCTTGTCCCACTTTTGCATTATGATAGAAAAGCAGATGTCCTCTTCCTCAGCCTTAAAAAAGGTGTCTGTTTCAGAACATGAATTGGCTACCCATGTCCAGTAACTCCAGAGCTGGGTGTTTTCACACTGCAAACAGGGTGAAGGGATAGGGAGGTACATATTTGTCCTACTCATGCTACTAAGTGTTTCCCAGGAAGAGCCATTCTTTTTTTTTTCCTTAAGCTGGAAATCTTTAAAATTCTATTCCTGCTGAATTAGCATTTCATTGTACAAAACTAGTATGCTCACTGACATAAGCTCTATGTCAAAGATAAGAGCCTGTAATTATGTATATGTCACTTTCCTTCAGAGCACATAAAGCTATGCCTTTTAGGCCAGAAATATATATCAGGAAAAAAATACATCCCCCAGTACTAAAAATAATCAGGGTTCTCTTAAATTTTGGAGCTATAAGAAAGGCACTTCAGCACAAACACTTTGCAGAAAGTCTGCAGTGAGGCATACATTTCAAATGGAAGCAGGAATAAGAATAGAATAAACAATATTACCACCTGGACACTATTCCTAGTCTGTAAATAAAGATCTGGATGCTTGGACCAAGGACAGAGATATATGCCCCATCCCACTCTAAACAATACAAATGAACAGCATCCAAGACAGTCTTAATGCAACCAGACACTTAATTTAGAGACTGTTCTTGCACATAGTTAAAGCTGTTATTTGGATCAGGGCCTGTCTTTATGGGGAGAATAAATTAACATGAAGCTTAAACCAGTTTTCATCCTCAAGAGAATTGATCTGAAGGTCTGAAGACCTTGAAAAGGTGTCTGTGTGGCAAGTGCTTGAAGGATGGAATTCTGCTCCCTACAATGCCAGGATAGTATCTCTTTGTATGTATTCAGTGGATGATGCCATTCTGTGTACCTGCTGCAGCCATCAAATAGGAATTAATCTCACTCAGTGATAAAAATGCATCCAAAATGGTCTAAGTAAAAAGGAGAGGAGAGCTATGCAAAAAACCTCTATTCTGCACAGTGAAAGTACTTTTTTATCAATAACACTTTTCTCATACAATCTGAGAAAAAAAATTGCAATTTCTGCAATTTTTTTTTGGAAGCAAACTCTGTCAAAACACTACAAAAATACTACATTTGAAAAAGTTGCCAGTGGAAGAATTAAGCCAGTTACACACACATGAAGAACAAGCAATAATATAGAAAAGACAGTTAAGCAGATTATCAAACTGAATAGCCAAGACTCATCCCAGAGCTGATGATTCCTAAGTGCAGATTCAACCTTCTCAGCAGAATTAATATTTAATGTCCCTGAGTTAAAAAAACATAAAGCAAACTTTCTAACACTTGTCACTGTCTCATGTTAAATGCTTACACACAAGTAATAGCCATTTCCTTTTTTGCAATTGTGTTTTCACTTGGACTCCACTTGTAATACAGAATAACAAAAATAGTGTTTATCATAAATTAATTTCTAAGACTGCAGCATTGTTTTCAGCCTCAAAAAGTGAAGAATGTCCCTAATATCTCTCCAGTTAGTTAGATTACTGATATTCCATCTCACAAAAAGACCTTAAAACTACAAAGAGACAGAATTCAAGAACAAACACTGTTCAGAAGTGAGCAAAAAAGTCATCTTTCATTCACAAGGGAAAATTATGCACACAGATTTGAGACTAAATATGCTAACTAAATTAACCAAGAAAACAAAAAACTGGATAAATTAAAAAGCTTTTTCTTTGCATCAAAGATTTAGTTGCAGCTTTGTGGGCTCCCATACATTGTGACCAAACCATTTCAAGGGTGATGTAGAAATACAGAATTGGCTTCAGTGCAGCCTCATGGCTCCAAGACCTCAAAAGCACACAGTGTTCAATGGGAGACAAGGCAAAGACCACCATTTTAATTACATTTCCTTCACTTCCAGTATATGTAACAGAAAATTAGTCACAGGCTACAATGTAAAAGGCTCTGTCTCAGAAGAACAGAGACTAAGATTTTATACTTTTATATATATAAAACTATTTTATAGTTTTAATTTGCAGTTTTTCCATTTGTATACTGTGCCATTATTTTTCACTAAAAAACCTCAGAATATTAACTAAGAGTTTATCAAAACAAAATAAAAAATCATTAAGACCAAATTACACAATAAACTTGAGGACAGATAGAAAAGTAATTTTTTGAGATGCATTTCTCTGTTTTTTGTATTTATTCTCATTTTTATAATCAGTTACTTGCAGTAAGCTGCTGAAACTCATTTCTATTTTTCTCTAATTATAGCATGTATTGCAAAAATGAAGTACAAGTATATACTGTACCTTGTTTTACCTGTAAGGAACACACACCTGACAAAAGGCAATCTTCACATCCAGAGTAGGTTCACCACAATAATACAAGAAATGGCGGCTCATAAATACCTGCAATTAAAGAAAAGTAGACATAGAATTCTTGTCTGGCTGCTGATGTGCAAGTATAATGCAGCTCTAACTTCACTTGGATTATAAAACCAACCTGATTTGTTACCCAGCTTGTCAAAACCAGAAATGGTGTAACACTGAACTGTAAAAAAGCTTTGAATTCTGTCCAATGCCTGTCAAGGTTATGGCCCCAAATATGACTTGGTTACATCTGGAAAACTTTACAGTAACTGGTGCCATTAATTCAAAGTTTATCATGTCACTTACATATTCCTACACCAAAAACAACAAAATCAGATCAATAATGTTGTAAACAATGTGGGAATAGGAGACACTTATTATTATGGGGAGGAAAAAGACAAGTCCTAAGTTGACAAGTATTAGAAAGTTATAGAAATGGAAAGACTAGCTACATCACTGTGTAAGTTCATCCACTTTCTGAGCATCCCATGTTGTTCTGGTTCTGGTCTTAACATTTTACCACTAGAAAAGCTACAGTAAGAAGCAGTAAGAAGGGTCCAAAGCACAAAGAGAAACAACTGAACAGACTGGAGACTTTATTTTTTTTTTTTTTTTAGCCTAGAAAAGAACTATCTGAGCAGAAATATGCTGGAGATACATAAAATGAGTGGCATGCTGAAAAATGAAAACACCCTTCCATTTTTTTTTTTCAAATTAAAAAAAAAGGCATCAAGTTATGTTATCAGTGTTAGAATCAACAATAGGAAATGATTCTTCATACACATTTTCATCACAATGAAACTCTCTGTCTCATGTTGCTGTGGAAGCCAGAAGTCAGCATAAGCACTAATATGATTAGGCAAATTCACATAAGAAGAAATCTGCTGGAGGCTATTAACCTCGAAAATATCACCCCTGAGTCACAGTCTGCCACTCCATGCTCAGCCTATTTCTGGATTTCCCAGTCAGCTGATACTGGCCCAGGGAGCCATAGGCTAGACTAGCCAGGCCTCCCTGTGCACCCCATTACAGCTGTTTTAGTTTAGTTCCACAGCACCACATCCAGCTCTGCCGAACCAGTCCTGTCCTGGCTGCATTCTAGCGTGGCTCATCAGTGACAAACACCCACAGCAATGTTGTCAGGCTGGGAGAGGCAGCCACGTCACCAGACTTGGAAGCACATGGATTCTTCTGCATGACTCTAAAAAACCACAAAAACCCAGCCAAACACACAAAGCAACAACAAAAACCTGCTAACAGTACAATGAAAAAACTGGCAACTTTTAGCTACAATTAGATAGATTATATAGAACATAATGTTTTTCTGTTAAATATAAGCTCATTGTAAAGACTTAAAAATGAAAACAAAACAACCATCCAACCATCACTCCATAAAGACAAAGTTATGATTCTGAAACACCATATAGCTACTTATGGCACTTGTCTTCAGTAGGAACAACTAACTAACTTCAAGTATAAATGGCACTAAGTAAGATAAGATTCAATTTGGAGTAATTTCAACTCACACCAACTGATCAGGAGAAAAGAAACTACAAGAAAGTATTCACCAATACTTGCCAACTTCAATGCACCATGTGCTCCCAAGTGTTTAATTTTTAATGAATGAATATATGAATAATCCTGTTATGAAAGCAAGTTTATAACCTTTTCTGCATCATGTTACAGTGTCTGAGATTGCTGTCTCTCTGCCCACTGAGTCATTACAAGAGTCTCATATTCCACAGAGGGTTTATAATAGTTTATATTAAAACAAAAAAGAAAAAAGGAAGCTTTTTTTTCAAAAAGAAAAAAAAAAAGAAGGAAAAAAAAGCTTTTAACATTAGTCATATTGCCAATGATTTCTGGAAAGCCAGCAGGTAATTACACTGTCATGCTGCAGATATACTCACTGGCTGTATGCATTACTTTGCTATAATAATCAATGCGTGAAATGTCAATAGCTATGACATACCATGTACAGGACAGAGCTTAATGGTGGAAAGTGAGGAAAGGAAGGCAAGAAAATTGATCGAATTTGGTTTCTCCCTGAATTTGCTGTGAGGGTCTATTGAGAAGGTATACTTTGTATTATGCATGCATTACTAGTCCTCCCCTGCTCCTCAGCTGTCCACAGGAATTACTGTGACTGTTAGTAGTCACCCTGGGCAGAACAATAGACTGGTGAGTTTTATGAACTGGAATACATTTTAGAATTTATGATGTTGTCTTTGTGGGCAGTTAATGCTTATAAAATAATAGAAGTATGATATGTTTTAATGGCCTAGATCAATACTCACATTTCTCTGTACCTGAGATACAACAAATGAATCACTACGGAGCTGAGTTCCTCCAGCTATAGAACAGGAATGAATGCCACCTTTCCATGGCACAGAAAGGTGTACCCAGGAAAAAACAGACTTGAGCTCCTGTTTTAAAATGCTTATTGAATTCATACAAGGTTCCTTTCAGTGCCCTGTAAGTAATCACACGTGTATGTGGCTTCTAATTCCTTCAGGCAGAAAAGAGAGTCACACTCAGCTGCTCAGATCTCCTTGATCATGTCTTCTCTGGTGCGAGCTGACACCACATCACTGCAGACGTTTAAGAAGTGTCAGAATAAAGAACTGGCCTGATGCTGAGATAATTGTGTTACAACATAAAGCAGTTATAAAACAAGAAGCTACTGAGACAAACAGCATCACTCACCAGCAACTGGAGCTTTACATGAGAGCATAAGCATCCAATATTTCTTTACCCCACCACTGACATGTTAACTTTTCAAAATTGAGTGAAATCACCCAAGGGGCAAAGAACTGGGGGAACAGAACATTGCTGATAGAATAAAATACTCTGGGAAGCCAGAGACTGCTGTTGCATTACAGGGAGAAAACCTATCTCTGAAACAGCAAAGCCACAACTGGATCCCAAATCTTCATTATGATCAAGGCATCTGTATGCCAGAACCCACAAAAGCATACAAGACTCAGCAGCAAACATATGACATACTTTCACGTGAAACAAAACTAGGAGGCACTAAAATCAGGAAGAAGAAACCAGCCATGAAGGCAAGATAAAGAAAATCCTGAAAATCCTCTGAGATGTACAGTGGCACAGCCCCCAAGGGAGCTGTTGGCTGGATCCACTGAGGATTGGCCTCTACCTAGCCTGCTGCTTTGCCATCCTCTTCTTCACTCCACTCTTTCTTCCTTACGGAAAGGTGTTCTTCAAAACAGAACGTGGACTAAAGACATGCATTTTTCATGCAAATTTTTCATGCAAATTTCAGGCATGAACTTCTCTTTACCTGCAGTGCTCCTACAAAATCTTCCTTTTCTGTATAAGGACGTTTTACTTTTAATAATGGTTATCTGTCTCTCCAGGGGTCAGGAGGATTATCTAATTATTATTCAAACAGCTCTTTGAAGACTGAAAGGATTAAATCAATACTATTAGTATAATTACTGAGAGCAGAGAAAAAGCCATGAGAGCAGTTAAAACAGACCAGAAAACCAACAGTAGCTGCAGCTCTCAAATATAGCCTCCTGCAGTAAACCTTTCTGCTCAGCCTTGAATTCCTTCCTCACCCTCAGTGATGTATGATATTGGTACCTAGGGAAAGTCTGGGCAATTTGGCCCAGTCAGATTAAATCTTTTGGCCTAGGAATATTGTTTTCTACCCAAGCTGCCTTATCCTTCATATAATTGGCTCCTGGATCATGGATAGGGGGACTGTGTTTGCGTTAAGCCTAGGAGATGCAAACCTCCAGTGTGAGGGGTCTGGGCTATTGCTCTCCTGGCCCAAGGAGAGCCTAAGCACTTGCACCCACCATGCTGAGCTCCTTTATCTGGAAAAGCATCACAGTCACTTTATTCTGAGAAAATACCTTCATGATGGTTTATCATCCCTGCATCCCCTAATCAACAGGAAAGTCCCTCATGCCCAATGGACAGTGCCTTGGCCTGACACAGTATAATTAAAGCCTTTTGTGACAGTTCAGAAGGCCAATGCTGAGCCTCAGTAAAGTCCCATGTAACTTTTTATTCAGAGAGATAAAGGAGCCAGCTGCCCTGCTGCAATAGTGCTTCCTTCATTCCAGCCCAGGCAGGCAGGGCTGCTCATCTCACCCCACAGCACAACCATCTGTGGCAAACGCACTGACCCAGGGCTCAAACAAGACTCTTCATGAGGAAAAACTGCAGCAGCTGTTTGACCTGTGCTTAAACCAGTGCTGCTGTGCTTGAAATTAATATCCCAAACTGGCCCTCTAGCCCTGCTGCTCTTCTCATCACCTCCCATGCTCCTGAGACTGTACTTCGAGAGGTATATTCATGTTTACAACAAAACAAAATGGAAACAAATGCTTAAATTCCTAATTTTAATAGCCTCTCATGGAATAAAAAAAAAAAAATTAGAAATGCAAGTCCCAGTTGAAACAGTAATCAAATGGCAGCTGGAGATAAAGTAGAGAGAACTACTTGTATGTAAAACTTCACTAGATTTAAACATGGCATATTGTGGCTGCAAACTGGAAGGCTGTAAAAGAATCACAGGACATCCACCAATATCTATGCTAAGTCCCATCAATTGTGATAATCTCAATAATATGGGGAATCAATATATATTCATATCAAGTAATCAAATCCAGCATTTCTGTTAATTTGATATAACCACACAAATATATGGCATGTGCACAATGGGCACAGTGAATGTGCTCCCTATCTTCACCAACTTGCAGTTTTCTACTTGTTCTACAAAAGGAGAATTAAAGTATTTATTATTACCTCATTTAGTTTCATTCATGAACACCAAGATTCAGGGCATGAAAAAAAATACTAATTAAATAGCACCATCACTTAAAGCTATTTTAAAAACCCATCCTGTCCTAATTCAATGAGAAGGGGCAATTGATCAATTCAGTTGTCACTTAAAAACCTTTAAAAACACTAATGTTCAAAGGTTAACTTTCATGAATTATTAACGCTTCCTGTTTTGAAAATGTGCTTGAACAATTTCATGCATTTCCAGTACTGGAATTTCTCTCTCCTTCATCTGAAAATACATACTCTCACCACAGTATAAGTTCTCTGAAGCTTTCAGTAATGTTCTAACTCCTGTAAATATATTTTTCCTTTACTGAAACTTGGCTATTCTGCTCTGTGTAAACAAGAGCATAGGAAATAATGAAGACCTGAACAAATCCACACAGCATGACAAAGTGTGCCAGCAGAGAATGGCAATGTCTGATCCCCAGACTCCTACAGAATTTGAAATGTGGGCTCTGACATCTTTAACATGCTGGAACAAGAAAGAAGTCCTACAATTCACCTGCATTTTTCATATAATTGCTGCCAATTAAAACAGGGATATACATGTTCAAATATCTATCAAATTGGTCTTCACTTCAGAGACCAAATCTTTAGGCTTATCAGCTTTTCTTATATAACTTTTTTCTTTCAGATCTAATGTACAGCACTGCAACAGGAAACCCGCTGCTCACCAAGAAGTTTAAAGACACCTCAGAGGATAAATATGAACTGACATTTGCAAGTGGATTAATAACAGTCGAGGAGAGTGTTCCTACTGCAAAAGAATGCTTTTCTGTTGTGTCTACTCTCCCATTTTAATTATTCTTGGAATAAACAGGGAAAGCACTGGTGTGAACAATGTAATTATTAAAGTTATATCCCAGCAGAAACAGATCATCTTCCACTGAGAAGTGATGGCATGTTAAAATTCACAAGACTCATGCAAGTAGCCCTTAAACTGCTGGAAAAGGGAGTGAAAAGGAAAAAAACAATCTTGGAATAGCACTGAAAAGGAAATATATAGGAAACAAAAAAGAACAAAGAAACTGAAAAGACAGGGGATTGAAGGCAGATATTCCTAATGAGCACAGCTCACATGCAGAAGACAGGAACAAATGAACTCTAAATCTGGTCTTCCTACCAGCTTCTTGTTTTTTCTCCAACCAGTTATTATGAGACAGAATTCCTCACCTGACTATGCTTGGTCTAAATGCCCAAGTTACCACATCCAGAGGTAATTCTTACTGTTATGAACAGGTATCATGAGGAAAAGACCCTACTGCTGCAAGATGCTGCAGCAGATTAATTAGTCAAAGTTTATGATGATCTTCTCATAATCTCTCATACCATCTTCTCATTTGCAGCTGAATATCTTCACTCCCTGAATAAATCCTAGCCACTTCCTAGAGTCATAAAATTAAACTTTGATGTTGCAAGCAGCTCTGAATTTGCATAGGATGAACCTGGACTGGCAAGTGTGTGAGACTGTGGCTACTACTTTTAAAAAAATTAGGAAAAGCTAATTGGAAAGAGATGAGCACAGTAAAACACTGCCTGCCTCACATAAGATAACCTTTATCACAATAGTGAAAGCAAGATTTTTTTGTTTTTACGCATTTTTCCTGTTTTGGCATTTGATTTTAATCTGCTTTCTCTTTCTGAGGAGAAAAGAAAAAGAAAAAATTGAGGTAACTGTCTCAGCACAGCTGAATGAAAAATTCTGCTCTCTCAGAACTTTGTTTTTCTCTATTAAAAAATAAAATCAATATAAAGCTGTTCCTTGGATAAATGTCAGTGGCAAAGATGCCTGAAGGTATGTACTGAATCACATCAAAACTATTTTTAATAAACTCCCAAGTCAACCTCCAAACCTAATTCAAATTCAGTTATATTTGCCTTCAACACAGATGTCCCTGGCAATTTATGATGGGTGAAAATGACCTATATGTTATGGACTCTATAGAGAAAAATACTTGATTACTGTCTGTATCAAGCAGTATCAAGAAAATTATTAGATTTGAATAGAACACATATTTTAAATTTTAATAGTTTGGAGTTAATTTCTGATTAGTTGAACTGTATGGCATTGGACCTCATTTTTTACAAGCTGCTCTCTTACATGTTAACCACCCCATTAATGAAGGGTGCTTGTAAAAAGAATTAAAATCCCAGCCAAATGCAAAATTCTAACTTTGGAACAAATGTATAGAAGACCAGGGCACTTAGATCCTGTTATAGATCCTGTTTCAGGGTACTTTAATTATGTGGCACTGCACTAAACAGCAATTTTTGTCAGTTTCATTCAATTTAGGGGAAATATTGACAGGTTTGGTCACTTAAGAGGAAAAAATTTTGCAACCAAAATAACACTGAGCCATGCTTTTGCTTATTTGATAAAAATTTTATTACATTCTACCAGTGCTCATCTTTCCTGTATCAACGTATGCATGATGGAGATATGAGAAGCTGTTCAGGACTGTGGAATAACTTGCTCAGCTGCAACATCTGTATTTATCATCACAATTTTAAAAGGGCTGAACAGAACCAGCTAAATCACACATCAACGTTATTCAGGAACAGAGCCAAAAAAACCACGCACCTTGGAAGGGACCTTAGGACACCTACAATCCAAACTTTCTAATCAAAACAAGGACAGTTTCTTCATTTATTGGCAAAGTTAGGGTGCTCAATCCTTGCATTGGTTTGTATTTACATATCTGTAAATACATATTGTACACATCTGTAAATACATATTGTATTTACATATCGTTGTGTGGCTGCATACGGTGGCCACATAACTAAAAACACTCTTATTCTAAAAAATGTAAGGAGATTAGGTATGGAGTGCAAGGCTGCAGCCATGTGCAGATTACACTGCAAATTCTGCAGCTACAAAACAGCTTATTTCTCAAACAGCTAAAATACAGATTCATTTGCTTCTGAAAAGCTCTTCCCCCTTCTAAGCTTTAATATTTGCAAATTTTAATTGCTCCCATAACAAAGCACTATTAGAACAACTCATCTCCAGGATGCAAGCAGGATTCATTGCAAAATCTCTGCAAGCTGTTAATATCAAATGGCAGTTACATATTGTTTTACAAAACACAGAAAATATTTTGATACTTTCTGGCTGCTTTTGATTAAAATCTTAAACTTATGAGAAAAAGAATAATTCTTAATGGCGTAAGAAAATACCCTGTGTTTCTGATGATTAATAACTGACAGGAAAGAACAGCTTGTCCACTGCTGGGCTGTAGCCATTCACCTATGCTGCTGTTATTTACAATGTGTCATACTAATGTAGAATGGCTAAAAAAACCCACCCATTTGATTCAGGCAGATACAAACTCAGCAAAAGTGTGTGTTTCCTTGCTCCATTATCTATAGATAATGCTGGGTAAAAGTTCTTCAAAGCACAAGGGATAATAATGATAATTATTTATTAATTGAATATGGTTAAATTTCCAGAGTGTCACAAAACAATGGGAATTGAGCTATTTAAAGAAAGCATATCTGCTGCTGCCAAGGGGTGCTGCTGCAAGTGCCATTTGCTTTTCTGTATGCAAAACCAGAAATACAGTAGGTGATTAATGCATAAATACAGAATCATGAAGGCTACTGTTAGTTTCCTATTATACAAATAACTGCAAGCTTCAATTAGGAAAAAAAAAACTGCATTAGGAAAAATAATTCACAGTCCTGTGAACTTAGACTGGGCAGGTAAGGAGTGATCAAAACCAAGTCACATTCCCTTTAGGTTCTTATATAAAAGTAAAACAAGGAAAAGCATGTTAAAATACAAAAGGTAATCACCACAAGAAAGTAATTTCTTTTCTTTGGTTCTCTTTGTTCTGTAGCATTGGAACAAAGTGACTTTATCAAAGTCAAGGGATAGGAATTTCTTGGGTAAGGAGAAAAAGGAGCCAAAGAGGCAAAGTCTGCAATTTTCTAGACGAATCATTTGGGAAAAGAAAAAGCACAACCCAAAACAGGCTATTTCATAATTCTTCCCTCCTCATTGCCTCTAAGACACAGAAACACCAGCTCATACATCTTTCTGACTGCAGGGAAAGTCTCCCTGCTATGGGTAAACAACAATTTGGAATTGATTTTTCCAGGCAGAGGCCCACAGCTCCACTTCAAAGCATGGGTGCCCTCAGAGTTAGACAGAAATGCTGGAACTGATTAAAGCAGAGCTGAAGCACAGACACTTTAGACAAACAGGTGACTCTGCCTCTCCTATTCTTGGGTTGCTGAGGAAAGTTTTCTGAAATATTTGACTCTGCTGAGGAACAAAGATTCAGAGACAAGGATGAAAGGCTAAAAATCTGCACAAAAATACAAGGTCCAACACCTCATATGAAAACAAATTTTTCACAGGTACTGAATGTACTCAAATGTGACATGACATTAAAAACTCTATTCTTTCTTGTATCCCAGAGCTGGGAAAAGAGGCAAACAGCAACAGCTAGGGTGTCTGGCCCAGTAAGGCAAGGGGGCTGTGGACAATAAAGGAACAAGCTTAATTTACTGGGTACACCAGATCGATTGAGGACTTCTTTCCTCTCCCCCAAAACGCTAACATTAACAACATGAGGCATGCCCCAGCAACAATAAGCTGAGCATCCTTGAGACAGTCTTTGCCACCAGCACTCTGTGGTGAATAATGCAAGGAAGGAAAGGGGAAGAAAGACCAAAGGAAAACTTAAATGACAAACTTATGTATTACTTTGAAAGAATTTGGACTGGATTACCAAAGTATCACAAAGTACAAAGCATGAAAAGGGTAAACATGTTTTACTTATATGAATACTTATACTAAAGGATTTAAGTACAAGAGCATAACCATATCTACTTTTGACTCCCTAAAAACGAGTGCAAGAATAATTCTCAGGCTCTTCCTTTTAGAACCTTCTTATATAATTTTTTAAATGCTACAATCCATAGCTTGCTCTTCCTAAGATTTTGGTTTCTTTTTCAGCTGTGACTTAATTACTAGAGCTCCTCCACAGCTAGAAACCTTCTGATGTCCAAAGTACCAAGCCTTCTTTAGGCTCACAAGACAACAGCAAGATAAATATCCTTAATTTCGTCCAGTCTTTCACACTTGATTAGTTCTATTCCTATAAATCATTAACCCATCTGCCTGATACCCATCCCAGTCAGATTACAAGCTTGGAGTGCACAAACACTGCACATTCTGAAAAGGTTCATGCACACAAGCCATCAGATCAGTAGCAATAATAATCACACCCCTTACATGTGTTCGTACTGCTCATGGTCATCTGAAGAAGAGAAAGCTCTTAAGTGAGACATAAATCCAAAAGCCCTTTTTGTTCTAGGAAAATCCCAACCATTTAGCGTGTGTGCCCAAGGCATAAATGCTTCCTAGAGCTCCCATGGGGACAGCGCAGCTTTGCACTAGTCTCAGTGGAGGCCCAGGCTCATAAAACACAACACAACCCTTGCACAATCCCACTGGAGCACTGGCATTCACTGTCCTAAACTGAAATGTAAACATGAATGAAAATAGTAGAACTCGGTCATATGCCAGAGCTCTAGAGTTTGGGATTAAGGTTTCAGGGCTTTACCATTTCTGGTTTTGGGGTTTTTTTGCGGTGGGAGCCTTTATCAAGGGTTCAGCAGGGGATCGTTTTCTGTCTCTGGAACATCTGCTGGCCACTAAAATCCCAATTACACTTAGCTTTTTTCTTGCAGCAGGCAAGGAATTATGCAACACAAGAACGCAATTGCAGCTGGAGTGAGTGACAGACCAGCAAATGCAAGGGTAGCTGAAATCACCTCCTCCTGCTTTTATACTTCAGCTACAAATATAAACTCTCCTGAGCTGGGCAGAAGATACAGCACCTTGCTTACTTTAATTCTGTTGCTATCTTCTAGACTTCTAAACAGGTATGAAATATTATTAAAAACATGTATGCATAAAATACATAAATATAAAGAATATATTCATATTTTCCTTGTTCTCTTGAACCTCACAAAGGACACATGTCCAGAAAGCACAACCAGCCAGCTCTGCTGCCTGCTTTTCAGTGCCAAGCTGAAAACACTGCACTGAAAGGCATTAATTCCTGTATCATAAGTCAGTTTGAGCCTGCTTCCTAAACAAGAGCACATGCTCAGAGAATCAGATATGACTGAGCCTAAGTGTTTTCCAATATAATTTCCAGCTCCCATAGGCACTAAACATGAGATAAATCAACTTAAATCCAACTGACCTGACATCACTCGCAAGGAATTATCCCACTGTGAAACAGCTGATGGATTCCTCTTCTCCATTTCAAAAAGATAGTGCGAGCTACTGCAACATGCAATGAATGCCACAAAGCTGCTCTGCACAAAAATGACTCTCTGTCCATGAAAAATAGCTGAATTTAGACAAGAAATTTTCTTCATGTTGTTTCCAGCCTCCTGTAGACTACAGGATAGCTTTCACACCCTATGCTACATAAACCCCTTGCAATAATGTGCATAGTAAATGCATTGCCAAGGTAATTGACTGTTTACTGCAAACTTGGTGATAAAACCACACATTTTAGATCTCTCCCCTCTCCAAGTACAGTAGACCATGCAAAAGTAGGATCTAAATGTTTTACAAAAATAGGTTCTTTTGTAAAGACCTCAGGAGTTCCTCCACACATTTGACAGATAATAAAACAAAGACACTGGAAAATAAATTATATGTTCACTCAGTCAGGAATAGTGGCTTGGATGCCTGGCCTTAATCCACCTACTGAAAATTAATATAAATAAGAAAGGTCAAATTCCTAAACAAAACAAAAGTTAAGGAAGACTGTGTTTCTGTCAAGGAAAACTTAAAAGAAACTTATCCTTGTTTCCCAAAGGAACAAAATCCAATTTTGCTTGCATAGCCAAGTGCTTTCCTTTTTTACATTTCCTTTTCAAATCCAAACATATTGGAGTAGAAATGAGCAGCTGAATAAACTGATATATTTCTCTGTGAAATCTTGTATTTCTGTAATCGTTTTTTTCCCTTTTTTTTCCTACAACACATTTTTGGGTTTGGTGTGAAATCAAATGGATACATGAATAATAAAAACACGTTTCATGTTCTTTTGAATGGCAGGGAGTTTTAACTTAGGCTGGGCAGAAATTTGTGAATGATGATGGGATACAGGAAAGGAAACATGACATTTCTGAAGCAGGATGAGCCTTTACAGCCCTTGTAAATGTGGCTATAAAAGTAACCACGCCCCTACGTCTCTTCATGAGTGTACAAAGACTCTCTGTCAGTCATTCTGTGTTCCCCTGATCCTCTCTGTCCTCAATACTCTGTTCTTTAGGGCATGACAAAGAAGAAGGCTGAGATTTTGTGTAATTTAAGTACCTACAACTAGCAACACACAAGTTGGAGCCTTAAAAACAAACAAAAGATAAAATCTTACACCAGATTTGAACCTCACAAGAAGGTGTTTTATAACGCTGTAATTTTTTTAATTTTATTTTTTAATCTCAATAGCCCATCTGCTTGAATAACAATCTTGCAAAATGCATTGTTTATAAAAGCAGATGCTATTTTCACAATATATTTTGTTTGTAAAGCTTTTCTTTGGTTTTTGTTTGAAGTTGGATGGCTTTATTTAGTTTTAGTTGTGGCTAACACTAAAAAGGTCTTCTGGCTTTTTTTGGCCTGAGCTGACCACCACGAATAAATCTGCTTAAAAGTAGAGTTCTAAATGTATGCCACTCCTTTATATATCAGTAATGTATCCACTGAAGAAAAAAATCAACTTTTATTAGGCATGTTTGCATTATGAAAAGATATAGTATCAATTCAGGATACTTACAACAATAAATAAGAACTGGCCAGACTGTTCACCATAAGATGCTTGAAATCTGGTTAAACTTCACTACTATTTTCTTGTTCCAAACTTTATATCCAGCTGCCATTTGTTACCTAACAAACCCTTTTGTGAGTTGTACCAGCATTCCTGCCTTACAGCAGAGCACATCTGAAAGGTGCCACATTGAACCAGGGCAATTCCAGTGAAGGGTACCTGCAGGTGACTGCCAATGCACTGCAAACTGGACAGGCTGAGACAGCTCCTGTCCTGCAGCACCTCAGGGTAAACTCTGCCACTTCTGCAGACATTGCTAGGCAGGATGAAAGTTTTAGCTTTTTTTTTATTTTCCCCCTAATGGAATAAAGCTTGTGTGTTCGTCCCTCAACACTGAATCACTTTTGGAAGCATAATTAATCAGGAGCAAGAAACTGGGAGAAAATCAGGTTTTAGTAGTTTAACTGTTCATGAATTCATTTGAGTGAATTTATGGGCACCTTGTCCTCTATGATATTTAATGACTTCAACAAATTCACTGCAGCAGATTCCTGGTGAGACACAATGTTATAAAAACATTTCATCCCTGATTTACACAAAAGAGGTGAAAACTGAAGGCAGGCATTTTATACCATTATTGATTTTCCACAAATATACATAGATGTGTGCATTATACACAATATAAACAAAACTGTTCAAACACTTTCCAAAACTGAAACTCAATCAGTAGAAATGCCACTTTTTGACCTCAACAGAACAGCAGGGAAAATGCTGCCCTGTTCTCCTTCTCATGACTCTGGCCTATTTCTCTAAATTACAGGGCCAAACCTCTGCAATAAAAAAGCATCACTATTAATCCCTTGTGCCAGCTGCCTTTACTTTGCTCACACAGGGGCTCACTGCCCTATGCTATGTAATCCAAATAAAACACATTATTTGAAAGAACAAGAGGGAATAATTTCAGCAGATTACTCTGAGTTGCAACTGATACTACCTTGGTCCTACCCAAAAACTGTGTTTCAGTTTCCTCTCACAATTTCTCAGGCTCTCTGATTAACAGAATCATTTTATCTGCAGGTAGTATGTATAATTTACAGCTGAAGCTACTAACTTTGAAAAAAAGAAGGTTCAAGAATATTGTTATGCTCTGACCATGTAAATTTGTGTCTCAAGAAACACCAAAAAGTTCTAAACTGAATGGAACAAGTTTGGCAGACTAGATATGTGAAGCAGATACTTTTTGTGAATGCCAGGATTTCAGTATCCAGTACAGCATATTGGAAATATTCCTGTACTGAAGTGTGCTTTTTTATCCTCAGTTCTAAGACATAAAGAATTTGCACAGCTTCTGCACACTTTAAGATATTCTGAGCCATGTATAGTAAGAGCTTCAATGTTTTTTCACACCAAAGCTATGTAAATACTGACCTCCTTGGAAATGTAAGCCCTGTACATCTAGCCAACAGAGACTTTGGTCTCAGAGAAGAAGACTCTTTTTTTTTTTTTAATTAAACACATAGAAACTACCAAAAATGTACAAGAAATTACTTCTGGGGAGGCATGGAGCCTGCACGCTTCAGCTTTAATCCTCCTTTATGTCTTTAGCCATAAACTGCCAGTTCCACCATTTCAGTGACTTCTCGCTGTTGGTTTGTTACTGGGAATGTTAGGGAACCCTGGTACTGAGCAAGGTTTCACTAGACACAAAGTGAAAAGGGAGCAAAGGTTTTTTCTTGTACTAATGTAGTTAGAACATGGAAGTCTTAATAAGCTCAGCGTGGGTCTGTCTTGCATTTTGAGTTGCCATCAACTCTTCCACAGCACAGATTCATGAGCAGTGCTGTCTCTTCTCTAACCTCTCCTAGACAGGCATGAACAGACCTCAACATCATCATGACAATGCTGTTCCCATCAAAATTAATCCTGGTACAAGCTCTGCACTGGTGTTCCCAAGTTGACCTGAGAGGGATTTCAGGCAGAACAGGTAGAATAGTATCAACACCTCCTCTCCAGCATCAGCCAAACATTATTTAATGGCAGGTCATCTTAACATGACCATACTGGGCACCCAGAAATGGAAACAGAGTCATAGAATCATAAAGGTTGGAAAAGAGCTTTAAGTTCAAACATTAAAGTGCTCATTTATTCCAATTTGCTGTGCCTTCACTTAACATGCAGCCAACAGTTGTACCTCCATTAGGATCCGTTCCTAGGAAACCGAGTTTACCCAGTCACATCCTATCATGAATTTAATTGACTATGTTTATCAAACTAAAAGGACCACAAAAACCCCCAAACAAGTTAAACTTAAGTAAAACACTCACTGAGGTGGAAAAAAAAAGTAGGCTACATAAGATACAAGAATGCTTTGTGATTTTCTGCAGCTGTTCTCAGCATTGCTTAGCAAATTAATTTAACACAGAATGTCATTCAGAACTATCTTTAGTCCTTCTTAGTGTTTTAGCACATTATAACAATTAATCATTTTTCATTAATTCATGGGCATTCAAATACGACCTAGGAACAGTCAAATTGTATTGGGTACTGCTAGCTCATTTTTTATAGTAACATTTATGCTATTATTCTACTTAGTACTACACATCCATACTACACAGAGAATTTTACAAGTGTATTGAGACCTTGATTTTGGAAAAAAAAAGCAAATACAGGCCTAAAGGGAATATGAGGATGTGCAATATTCTCTAGACCACAGAGGTAAATATGTGCATAAGGTTTTGCATAGGATACACAACTGCACAGTTTTTCTTACAGAAGTGAAATAATATTAGAATTGGATTTAGTGGTGAAACTTCACTGTATGATGTGCAGCTAAATATGTCAGGTCTGCTTCCCCATTCTGTCCAGGCTTAGAGCTGTCATCTATACCTATATATTTTCATTCAATATTTTTTCCAGGATTCATTGACAGGGAAAATCAAAACCTGCTCTGTCCTAACACACACAGGCATTTTTCATAAATGAGTGTATGGTCACAACCAGCTCTCCCTCAGATGAGGCATACTGAAAACAGTGTCTAAAACTAACAAACAGAACACTTTTAGAAAGTGTTTCTTTTCCAGCACTAGTTTTTTTTTCCTATTACTTTGCATGCAATTTTTACAGTATGCTCATCACGGCCTAATGGAAACATTTCACAAACACATAACATGTCCTAGTAGTCCCCTTATTTTGCAGGTTATTTTCCTATTTATTAAGCTTGTTTTCATCAGTAATTGGTGGCTTTAGATGCCTTACCAGGGATAGGATAGTCTGACAGCGAAGTTTTACATTTTGTCCAGGTGACACACTTGTAATTGTTCTCAGGTCTTCCTGGGGAGAGCTGCAAATCTGGGGAGCACTGCTCAACAAATGCGGTCTGTCGAAGTTTCACCTCTGTCCCAGTGGAAGACAGCTGTCAAGGAATTAAAGACAGGCAGGGTTAAGGAAGCCTCAGCTGGTCTGAGTTGGGTCAGTTAGTGCATTTTGGGACTGTTTGCTCCGTTTTACCATGCTCCAGGTCAAAACAGCACAGATACCGAGTGGTCCCTTTTCTCTTATTAGAGTAGCTTCAGTTTTTTTAAACCCTCTTCAGCTGTTCTAAGGTCAGTCCTTTCATGTACTGCCATAGTCTGTTGGATTAAAAAAGCCTGGAGATCACTGTGATGCCTTGTGATAGGCAGATACCTGTCAGTGGCAGAGAACATTTCTGTTGCTATGAGCCTTTAGGTACAGAGAACTCTTCAAAAGGCAAATAAACAAGAAATACATTATTCCTTAAATGTGCCATTAGACAAGTTTAAGGAGTCCACATCCTGCATCTTCTTTCTGCACAGACTTGAAAGCTTATATGAAAAGGACTACTCCTGATCTGGAGAAATAAAGAAACTTTCTGTGGAGAGGTAAATTAAAACCACCAAAACATCAGTGTTGAAGTAATCGGAAGTGGAAATTGAAGGGAGGAAATCAATAAAATTTTATCAGCTGCATATCCGTTAGGAGAGGGTACATTAGAAAGATGTATTGCTGTCCACTCTTTAGGAATAATACTGACACTTCAATTTCTACCAAACTCATGAAATTACAAGAGCTGTTTACCAACCTACCTGCCAACTATACATTTCCATCTTTCTCTTTTGCCTTGCTGTCCTGAACAACTGTAGCAGGTCTCATAATCTATAGAGCAGGGGAGAGAGGACAAGGGCAATCAATAGCCTTGAAGCTTCTCCCATTTACTCATTCTACAGGATGCTTAAATGTCACTTGCATGGTCGACTTGGCAAAATACACACTTCAGACCACCACAGTGCACATTTACCTCCAGGTCTCCTCAAGTTCCTACAGAGGCTTGTACTATGTGCCACATCTGATTTAGGATACAAACTTCAAAAGGAGCAAACAGTTGTTTGAGGCCTTTAGGACACCCTAACATGACAGTGAAAGACAGGATTTGTACATTCAAGAGCCTCAGCATCTTCAAAACACAGTATCAGTGATCATACTCTGCTTTCTACACAGTCATGCATGAGTAAGCCTGTGCCACAAACCACCAGGCAAAGTCAAGAGTAGAAGAGAAAATCAATAACTTTTCCTTTCTTTTTTTTATCCTCCTTACAAGTGATTTTAGATTCTAATACTCTGGATAACAGCACTATAAAAAACCCTGCTGAGGAAGACACCAGTAAATTATCCAATCTATATTCCTGCCTGACAGCAGGATCAACTGTAATTATTTCTGACAGATATTTTCATAACTTGTTCTTCACAATGCAATGTGTCCTTGCAATTTACATTACAGTCAGTGGAGAATTCCTGTTTACAAAGAATGGAATCTGTAGCATCAGAAGAACACTGCTCAACAGTATGCAAGGCTCACAAAGATGTGCAAGAATTAACAGCAAATTTATACACCAATTTAATTGCTGGTAGAAAGGTTATTCAGGGTTTATGACCATTCCCATGATGTTTTCCTCCAGAAAGTCTGAGACTTTTATCTGTTAATGAAGAGCCTGTGTGTTTAGTATCCTCTTGTTGCTTTACACATGCCAAATACCATCTTAAACAGCCACTGCATTTGAATTACCATAATCTGATGAAACAGGTCTAATCAACCTGACCAGAAGAGCTCAATGAAATTTTATCATTTGCCTCTGTTTCTTTTACAGTGTGTATTATTATAATTGTAGCTCTATATAATCCAAACAATGCTAGAAACCTGCTCAATTAAAATGGTGGTGGTTGACTTTAAAGAGAAGTTCCTACCTCAAAGATACACCAAAAGACAAGTAAATTCATATTTGTGGGTTACTATTCCCACATTATTGCAGAACAACCTAGCCTGTAAGTTGTAAAATGGCCCATTCTTCTATGAGGCATACATCCATCTGTAGTATGTAGAACAGGCTTTCCCCCAAATTAACAGCCATGTAGTACCAATCAAACCATTTTACTGGGTTGCAGAAAGGGCATAAGCTCTGGACTAATCTTAACATTTCAATGAAGTTTGGAAATTAAGCCTATCTCATTTAGTAAAATTATCTTCAGACATAAAGAACCAGGCAGCATTTTCTGTGAAACTGATGTCTGAAAGTGAAACTCTGAGCACATAGTGCAATGTTTGGGATTTTGGGGGGTTGGGGTTTTTTGGTACACAGAGCTTACCTGCAATCCTTGAATGGTTAGAGAAGATAATCAGATCTTTTTCTAGTCTAGCCAGCGTGTGCTGTTCAATAGCTAATCACTCCTGAACAACATTCAACAATGACATAAAAAACAAATCTCTACCCTATTGTTAAGCAGGATGCAGTTTATCAGTCCATATGTTGAAAGAGACATACAAATGAAATTCACAGCGACAGCAATAATGAATGGGATGTTTAAAAAGCAAGATGGATGCCTCCAACTCTCAATCAGAAAGGCACATTATACCAGTCACAGAAAGATGTTTCCATTTCCAAGACCTTTTAGTGCATTCGTGCCTAGTCCCAGCTGCATTTCAATGAAGATAAAAAGAAAATTATTTGTACACTACACGAGCTCCACAGCAGAAGCACTTCCATTCCTGGGAATGGAAGAGACAACTCCTGAAGCAGAACTTCTCAAAGACATACAGAGTCAGCAGTGCACAAAGTAGCTGTTGCTGCTGACAGGATGAAAACTGAATGTGCTGGAATTCTGCACTGAGTTGGAAGAGGAGAAGGGAAAAAGGAGAAAAGGTATGTGGCCTGTGCAACTTCACAAAATTTATCACAAGTCTTCCTTAGAAAAATTTCAAGGCTCTAATGGGAAGGCCAACACTACCAGCAAAGAAGCAGAGTTCTGTTGCAATTATAAATAATCCTCAGCAGAAGATATGTTTTAATTATTTGCTTAAATTCCTAGCACGGTGTAGCCCTTCCAACTTCAGGCATGTGCTGTCCTCCAAAGGGCATGATCCACTGCCCAGCAGGGCCAGCCTTTGCTCGCTTCTCCTATGTCTACTGCAGCTATTACTGACAAGTCTTTGGTATCACAAAGTCCAGTGGTATTTGTTGCTTTTCTCAAAGCTTCAGATTAAGAATTTAATCTTTCATTTAAAGATGTTTCTCTCCCTCATAGTTGCATAAAGGCAAAAAAGAATATATTCAATAGCCTCAAAAGGTCAAAAAAGAAAGAACATACAAAGATTTTAGAAACAAAATGACTCAGTAATCTCTTGCAACTTCAACTCATGATTTCTGAGTACACAAAAAATGAAAGGCAGACCTAGGCACGAGCTTATTTAACCAACATGTAGCCATAAATTCAAATAGTTTCTTGTCTTGAAAAATGCCTTCCTCTAGCACCAGTCTTTAAAGGAAACTCTAGCAGTTCCTGCAGTGGGAAGAAAAGCAGGTTCATTGGTGACTGGTGTCAGTCACTGCTAATGAAGGCTGAATCACCATACAAGAGTTAAGAGTCCAAGCAAACGTATGCCAGCAGGGTGGACAATTAATCTGCTGAGAGAAATTACCACTGACACAAAATTCTGCAGCATTGGTGTAATGCAGAGCCAAAACACAGACAATATCTCATCTACACTGTGACCATGAGCACTGCACAGCAAACATTTTTAAAAATCTTGTCAGTGTATAAATCTACTGCAACCCTTATGAATACATACAAGACAGGTACGTGTGTTGGGGGTTTTATGCTACTGAAATCTTCTTGGCTTAATTTGAGAAAAAATTGCACATGTGAAGGAGCAACTGCAGGGCACTGGCTTACTGGAGAGGATTTTATTTGCCAGAAATTGCCCCACTGTATCAGAGACACTCTGTAACAAGAGATTTCAACGTATTTGTTTTTATGCAAACATGACCACATGACATAGAACACCAAAAAAGTGTAAAGAAAAGACCTGCATAAAAAGTATAAACCATTTTCAATAGTAAGAACTGACGTCCAGTTTCTCTAGACAACTTTTCAGTTGATGCTGCAACAACTGATTAGAATACAACTTCTACACTGTCCATCTAATTGTCCTCCCAAATGCTGGCCCAAGTCAAGTATCCAAGTAGCTACTGATGCGAAACTTGATGATCAGAATGACTGCTAAACATTTAAGCATGAACCATAGAATCCTTGAATAGTTTGGGTTGGAGGGTTAAAATCTAAAAATGATTTAGTCCAGTCCCCCTGCTGTGGGGCAGGACATCTTTCATTAGGTCAGGCTGCTGAAACTCCCATCCAAGAGCAGCCTACATGCACTTCATTTGAGCCACAGTTCAACATGAAGACAGGCTGCCTTTCACAAAGACGGTTTCAATGATGTGTTGAGTTTATCTTTACACTGTCCTTTTCTACTCAGATTTCACAGGCACTTTCTCTGTACAGTGGGTATTATCCAACGCCTCTGAGTACAAAATCCCAGTGCCTAAAGGAACAGGAGTTATGTTTTGAACTGGGGTAGCAAGACAGACAAAAGAATTCCTCACTAGACAATATATTTCTCATCAGCCAGGGCACGTGGGTGTAAAACAATGCAGTGGGTCCAACCATACAGATTGAATTTATATGCAAAAATTTAACACCACTGAGGGAAATAAGCTCATTATTGTTTCACTGTTTAATTATGATATCTTTTCCTCATTGCACTGTAGGTTTGAATCCATGCTGCCACACTTGCACCTATTACCTCTCATGTGTACAGTAATGTAAACCCTCTGCACAAAGTTGCTTTTAATGAATCCAAATCAATCACTGCTCACTGAGGAAACACTGAATGGCACTTACTTAAGATGAAGACTGGAACAGTTTTAAGAGCTGATAGCTGGGGCAGAAGGGCAAAAGGGAGAGAGAGAAAAGGAGAGAGAGATGGACTCTTTTTGCTTTCTTTCTATGGCATTGGCTAAACCAGCCTATTTTGGACCACACTGCTGTGAAGCAGTTAGGTACTTCTATCACTATGCAGAGTTTCACAGTACAATTCTTTTTGTCACAACCATTACATCTGGTAAAATTACTGCAAAGTGGGTGTCAGATATAATTCTGAATTGCTCTGACCTAGAGAAACTATGAAGCACCTAGTAGTGCAGGTTATACAAGAGCTATTAAGAATAAAGATTGGACAAAATGTTTGGAAGCTATTCTTGACAACATCAATAGGTCATGTTTATAAACCAGTACAAGATTTGAATGCAGTAAAAAATAGAGCTGTAAAGGCTCATTAAAGATTGTATTTGGTTTGATTTCCAAGAGGCAATCACACACCTTAGTTCTGGGCTGAGAATATGTGGTCTGGTTTTGGACAGACAAGTCCTTCTCTTAAAAATAGTTCAATCACTTTTCACCAAGGAGAAAAAATAGGGGAAACTGGGGTGGAGTGGTTAATTTCTGAAAAAAAGTGTATTTTACTACATTTTTTCTTTGGTTGGTTTGTTTGAGGTTTTTAAATGAACTTAAAAAAACAGCATAAGCCTTGGATTCCTACATGTGCTTTTGAAAAGAATGGCGTGACAGACTGAAGGACCTCACCAGAAGTAAGGGCAGAAAAAAATAATTATTTTTGGTGCTGCCTGTCATCTTCAGAGGAAAGGAAGGAAACCAAGGTCTAAGTACAAAGGACTTAGTATCAGAAAAAATATACATAATCCAAAAATTTGATATAGCTTCGGTGTTCAAGTTGCCTGAAGTCCTATAGGTCAGGACATGTCATTGTCACAGCACAGCATAAGTCATGAGGGTGACAAAACTTTCTAAGGTTTCCTATACTCCCACACCTGCAAGGCATGCAATTATCTGCTGAGAAAGGAACATGTTTCCTTTCTGAGTACAAAAATTCACTCTTCTCCACTAATGAGCCCCTCCTTCACAGTCCTAATGACACATCACATTGAGTATGGACCACCGTGTATTTGCCCTTCAGGAACACTCCCTCTTATATTTATATTGATCCCGTAAGTGTCAGAAATCACAAGTATACAACTTGGGATACGCTACATTTCTCTCCAGTTCCTTCAGGTTTTTTTTTCTCTTAACAACATTCACAGGCCAGTCAGCAATGGTCTTGGAGGAAAACCTCTGTTTAAGTATCTTGAGTGTACTGAGATTCCTTCATTTCTCCTCATGCTAAATAAGTTATAAACAGGCAAACTATTCCCCTACAGTCAGTTTCATGTAGGAAAATACTGTGAAAATACCTTCTTCTTCAAGAAAGATCATACTTTAAGGAGAGAGAGCCATCTCATGTATTTAATTAAAAATGTGAATGTGGCTTTAGATCATGAAAACACCATGCTAATGCCCTGTTTCTCATTTCATGTCAACCCTAGCTCAGTGTCTACCACTGTGACAGACTTCTGAAATGCCACCCCACAGGCCATCAGGTTTCACTGCCAAACAGACAGATGTTGTCTCTACCTACAGCACACAGAGTTCTCTTACATCCCTCATCTGAAAAGATTTCAGCTCACATGTGCCCACGTGTTGATTTCTTGTCCCTCCTGGAACACATAGCGGCACAAAGCAGCAGCACTACTTGCCAGCAATGCAACACCTGGGATTCCCTCAGCTGGCAAAATGCACCACAAATTCTAAGTGTAATCCACCTAAAGAAAAGCTCAGATTAGTAGGTGTGTACAGATTCATTAACATGCAGCAGTCCTTGCAAGCACATGTCTTCGCATAGCTACTCAGATTTCTGTAACTGTGACAAGTGTATGCAATCCCATGTTTGATTCCATCGAATTCTGTGAAGTGCTCTTCAGCACTGGTTTTCAGGTGAGGTATATTCAGGGAGCTCACAGAATGAACAGCTAGGAGATACTGATGTCATTGCAAGAACCTCCAACATCCAGTTATCACCAGCTGCAGACAGGGAAGGCTGAAAATGACAGCCTTCAGAGACTGGATTCATATGCAACTGTTCCCTGAAGTATAGTTCAGAGGCACCAGCAGCTCTGAAATACCATCAGTCTTGGCAACATGGAGATGGTAAGTTAAAAAATGTATCATGAAATTCTCATTTCTTTACCTATTGTGCAAAATCAAGTATAAGGAGGTCTATAGGCAGGCTGGAATAACTACTGTAATTGGCTCAATGGCCTTTCCATAAATAAACATATTAGGAAGGCACTCTGAAAATTTACTGAGGTACACAGGAAGAATCCAGTTAGCATTTTTCTCAAATTTGAAGGGATAGTTACTTTTATACCTTTTCTGGATTTACAGCTACTTCCCTCTATATACTGCTAGATCACTCATGCTGAAATTGAACCTACAGCTTTTCTACATCCTCTACAGTGCAATGAAGCACATCAAATGGCAAAATATTCAAAAACCTCTCTGACAGAGAGCAAGCACGGGTCTGTGTCCTGCATCACTTTCTCAGATATGCACATTCTTGATGCATTAGTGCTCATCAAAAAGTTCAAAACAAAACAAGCCCCTTCATTAAAATCCTGTCTGAAAACTGCCAGTGGTACAATTGTATATGTCACACTGGAGGACATTGTGAAGTTTAGGGACAGATTAATAAGGACATGAGAGCCAACTCCCTTTGAAAAGGACAGTCTTTGTTGGCTTGGCTCTTTTCTTTGTTTTGTACTGGACCTGGACACAAAATCCAAATGCTTTCAGGTCTCAGAGTGTGGTATTCACATTTTCTGAACAGAGGGAGACATAATTCTCTCTCCCAGGATTTTTCCTGGGGAAGGCAGTGAGAAAGCTCAGAGAGAAAAGAGAAAACAATTCTTATCTCTACTTGCTGCTCCTGTTGTTTGGCACATGTGGGATGTGTTATGGAGATTGTTTACCAAGAGTGATTTGTTAATTGGACTCTGCTGATGTTGTTTGGATTGATTGGCCAATTGGATCAATGACTGTCATGACTGTCTGAAGACAAGGGTTTTTCTTTAGTATCCTTTGGTATAGTATGTCTTTAGTATTGTTTTAATATAGCTTTAGTGTAATATAACCTAGCTTAATAAAGCATTGTTCAGCCTTCTGGATTCGTGGAGTCAGAGCACATTATTCCCTACGATGAGGACGCCCCGCATCGACATCAGAGGATGGGGAATTTTTGTTATGAATCCCACGTCTCACGCTGCCTGTTGCAATATTGAAAGCAAGCTTCACTCCCACAATAGGTTTAGCATTCCTGCATTAAATTATGAGCAATTTCTGAGCGCTGCTGGTTCAGCTGTGCAAAAGCCGTCCTGAGCACTGCTAATAAATTATGGAATCACACAATATCCTGACGTGGAAGTGACCCACAAGGATCATCACAAGTTCAGCTCCTAAAATAGCCATGGTAGCATGCAGTGGGAGCAGCACCAGCTGGGCATCAACCCATTTTTAGAGCAGTTCACAGAGAGTTCCACACTGCTGGGACTTTACTGTGCCCAGCACCCAAACTGGCTGATTTAGGAGCAGTTGCACATGCACTATAAACCTGCACTGGCTACAGTGCAAACATACAATGAACAAGTACTAAATAAAGGAAATGGCCAGTTCAGTACATCACACAGTCTGCCTAAAGTTTGTAGATACTTCACAATAATTTGCTTTTCCCTGCACTGCACATATGGATAAACAGCAAACAGTTTACATAACTGGCAATTGTGTACAAAAAAAAAAAAAAAAAAAAAAAAGGGAAAAGACAAATATTAAGAATGGTAAATATTTAGGCAAAGTAAGATCAACAAAATGAATGTACCTACATATTCTGAAAATGAAATGGTATCTGCAATGACTAGGCATAGAAGAAAACGGGGGGAAAAAGGCAGATCATTGTTTTAATATTTTATTCTTATCAACACCAAACAAGCTTGTCTAGTCAACAGAAATGGACAGTAATGCTGCAACATTAAAACACGAATTATCTAATTAGATATTAGTTAATATTAGCTAAAATATTTGCACAAAGTACTGGATAGAATATGTATGGATACAATCCTTAAAAAAAACCAAACACTATAAGCAAGACCAACACAACAACTGAGTCTGAAAAGAATGCAACTAAAAATAAAATTAAAAAACTGCAACTAAACACAGACAAAAGGAAGAGTAGAAGTACAAGGCTGCTCCCAACTCCAAAAGTAAAAGGCTCTGCAATTACTTCAGGTTTTCATAGGGGCTACAGTTCAGCATGTTTACTAAAGAAAGTACAAAATGAGTCATGATGAAACTAAGTTTTCAAACAAAGAGCCAGATAGTACTAATAAAAGTACAGTAAATAAAAGGCAAGGCATTAATATCCACAGTTTCAGCCTGGAGAAAATACAGAATATCTCCCAAAAGGCATCCACACTCAGAAAAAATTTGCTAGCAGTGGCTCAAAATAAGATAAATCTTCGTGTACAGATACTGACAGCATTTGTTGACCCCCATTTCCCAAATATCAGTGGCATCTTGGTTTTGGATTACATTATTCATAAAAACCACAAGGTTTCTTACTCTCATAACAGAGAAGCTTTCTATGATTGATATAGAAGTTTCAATCTTAGGAGTAATTTTTTGTGCCAGTTCAGTACCTTCATTTCTGATTATACAACACATATGCAATCTCAAAAAAATTACTGCAGTTGACATTCTGCCTGGTAGTGAGTTATTGTAGTCAATAGATATCTTTCCACTGATTTCACTGGGCTTTGAACTATTTCATTAAAAGGTGTTCTGCTTTGCAATAAAGGTCTCATATTTATGGCGCCAACCTAATAGCTTTTGGTTGTGTTTTACAGTCCAGATTCAGCAAAGTAATTAGTCTGGACCATTCTACTTCCCTGATGGATATGCTGAAGTACTTTGTGTAACAAATCCAAGATATCAAACTGAAAATTGCTTAACTGATAAACTGAAATTTAAGCTAAAGCATCCTTATTTCACTACCTCAAAAACATTGCCATTTTAAGAGGAACTTACCACCACTTAAATATTATATAAGATCCAAGACCAACCAACATATTTTAGTCAAAGCTGCATAAGATGAATCAAAAGTAAAATAAATTAGAAACTTCTGGTTATTAACATGTTAACATAAATCAGTGTGGCATTACTGAGTGAGCTGCAGCACCAGGTCATTGTCCCAGTTAAACAGCAGAGGAAGGAAGGGATGCCATAGAGAAATGGAAAATGTTTTTACCATTTCCATAGAGAAATGGAAAATGTTTTTCAACCCTGGCACTTCCCATTGCTCTTGTGATCCTGTGAATAGATGGAGGGTGAGTCCTGCTGCTGTGGGAGCAGCCAGTACGCTTCACTAGGCACAAGAGCAATGGCAAAGCCACCTGGTGAGCCTCTGTCCTCCTGCACTGATTGCAAGCTGCTGCTGAAAACAGGTAGCTAGTCACATTTTTATGGTGAACTATTTGTCATCTGCTTACTTATTTCTTCTAGGCCCTTAACTGTCATGTCAGAATCATAATCTTATCCTTCATTAACTACATATACTCACAATAATGTTATATAATGAAATATGTAATATATTCGAAGTATATTTATATACACTTTTATTTATATTTACATAGACCTTTGATGATATCACAGATTTAGATTATTATGCTTTATTTAATTTTTCTTTCACCAGGGTTCTATAGTTTAAAATGCAACATAAAACAGTTTAAACCAATTACTGAAAGCAGATGCTGCATAGCAGCCACGAGATTACAAGAAACAGCAGCATATCCAGTTGCCTTGGATGTCCCATAACCAAGACACTAAGTTAGGTTCACCAAGCAGGTTTTTACTGCTGGACCTGTGAGGCAACGCCCAATTCTACATCACTGACCTAGCATCCCCCAAAAAGCCCTAAGCTACCACAAACAAATCACATGCAGGTTAGATAAAAATGTCTGCCACTAATGATTTTCAAAGTTGCATTTCTAAGCCACTTTTTCAGTCTCAAAGGAATCTTTATTAAGTTTTCTGTTAATGATTTGAGAGCCTAATAATGTAACTAGACACAGTTAAATACTAGGTCAGCCTCTTGCTGCCAGTTATGCATAAAGCATAGGTAGAGAAATGTGAATGAATAATAGTTCTTCCTGAAGATGTGAATCCTCTCCCACACTTTGAAAAGTTAATTTGCATAAGAAGAGCAGCAGGATATCCAAAAGCTGAAATATCAAAGTGAACTTACTGGCTCACATTTCATTTAGCTTTGGTCATAATTCTGGTCTCCTCTCAGCTCATTTCACTGTCTGACTCTCCTTGATGCAGTTATCATGAAATTAGTGCTGGTTACCTACCTACCACATTAACTGCCAAAAATTTCCAAAGGCCATTCCACCACATTCAACTGTGCCACTTGGGTAGGACCTCTCCATAGGTACCAATGCAACCAAGATCAGAAGAAACGAAGGCCTGAAGGACAAGACTGCCAACTGTAAGGCTAAAATCAGATTGTTTTCTTTAGCCAAGAATTTTATTTTAGATTGCATTCAGTAAAAAAAAAGGCAGGTCACTCAAAAATATATCTGGTTGACCTAGAAACCATGCACCATAGTCAGTTATTTTTACATCTCTTTTCAAGGGTTTAAGTTCCTGGACAAAACTTAACTTATAAGTGTTCTTGCACCTGACATATTTAGACAAAAATCCCTATGTATGAAACATTCAGTGGGCAGTGTTTATAGTATTTGCAGCATCTGTTGCCTCAAAGTACCTAAAGATGCATTTTCACTACCTTAAAAAAAAAAAAAAAAGAAAAAAAAAAAGTTTTCAGTTCAGAAATCACAGGTTACAATGATTGAAGAGAGTTCTGTCCTAGTAATTCCGGTTGGATCCTCCATCAGCACAACACAACACGACAGCTTTCACAATGCATCACCTTCCTTAAATATAAATGCTATCTTTCTGAAGTACTGCCAAGAAGTTTGGCACAGTTGCCAGCCTGGATTACAAGCAGAAGACCACTACAGCACTGACTTGCTCAGAACAGAACACTTTTTGGGGAAATACGTCCATCCTTTTGCAAAAATCAATGACAACGGGTAAAGTACCAGTCACAACCATGGGAGTCACCTTACTAAAATACATACAGCAGAATACCTTTGGTGGAAAAACTGTGAGCATCAGCAGTTGATGCTCCAACCTCACTGCCACCAGTGGCAAATGCTACACCAGCAGTTCTTTCTAGAGCCACCACAACCAGAAAGACAGGATCTGTGCCCCACAGAGCTGTTATCCAAAATGGCATTAAGTTGTACAACAGTAAAGAGCAAACATGAAACAGACAATCACAATAGCAAAAAAGCCGAACTATAACTCAGTTGAATAGATAAATATACTTTGTTTTTAATGCTTAATTACTGTACAGTTGTTATTGCTGTCAATGATACCAACTCCTACTTTTGCCATGACGATCAAAAAGAGAGGTCAGTGCTTTCCCAAGAAAACATGGGACCTTTCAGATGCTGTTTGGAACTGCACAGCTCACTCCCGTTTCTCCTCACCCCACAAGCCTGCACAAATTCACTGTCAGAGTTCCCAGCTTAGTAAGCCAACTGGTTCAACAAGCTGAAGGTCACTAGAAGCAAGATCTCCCCAGCTCCCACCTTCACATCAGACACTTTGGTCGGTAGGAGTTGCCCATCAGCCAGAGCAATAGCCTGCAACACCAAAACACAGCAATAAACCGCAAATACAGTAAAAAATAAGGTAAATTATGAGTGTTTCCATACTGAGTAGTATTAAGCTCTCAGTGAGCTGGCAGTCAAGACAAAAAGAAGTTAAATTTTTTTTTTTTTTAAAAAAAGAACCCTTTCTTCAACAAAACAACAGAAAAGGTAAATAATTTTGTGGGTTTGTTTTTGGTTTTTTTTCCAAGAGAAAGGCTCTTCTATCAATGAAGAAAAAAAATCTTCTAAAACAAAACAAAGCAAAGAGAAGAATTCTTTAGAGCTCCCTGTATACCTCCCCCCACCTCTCAAAGCTGACTATTTACCAAAATCTGAGAAAATATCTGTCTCCCTAATGGTACAAGCACATTTTCCAGAAATAACATCTTTGTGCTGCCTGCATCCCCAATTCCCAAATTCTGCATTTCTTTTATTGCAATGTTTCTTATCGTACTTCTTTTAACGTACTTCTCTGTGTGTGTTTCTATTAAAGCCAACGGTACAGTATTTTTTATTTTAAGCAGTTTTCCACCCTCTTGCGTGTTTCCATGAACTAAAAAGGAACTTTTGGAGCCACACAGTGTGAAACTGTTAAAATTACCTATTTTGGGCATGCTGATGTGTCAACAAATTTATGTACACCAGAAAACTTCCTGGGAAATGCCTCTATTCTTTAGGAGAAAAAATACTATCCTTTCATCTAACTATTGTGTGTTTTGGTGTTCTAGGTATATGTAGATGACTATAACCCTCTTTCTGAAAAAAAGATTTTCTTAATTCTGCTTGAAGATCACCTTCTGTCTCCATGTTGGCTGCAGCTTCTTCTAGTCTGTTAGCTCTTTTCAGAGCATCTAATTTCTGATAATTTCAGTTTGCTGCAGCACAGAAGACTGAGAAATATTCATTCAAATTACAAGTAAACCCCTACTGTTCCTACATGGGCTTTCTTTTTAGATCCTTTCTCTGCTCCTCTATGATTAGAAACTTCCAGCAACAATCACATTCAACGAGCACCAGTGTGCTCACTGAGTTTCACCAGTTTTCTGCCGATCAATGAGCCCCATTAAGATCCCAAGTCCTTCATGAGTGAAACATAAAACAATCAAGGTTTTATTTCATTACTCGCTTCAATAACACCAGCTGTAAAATGTAGATTCTAACTTATGTGAAGTCTGTTTTCATAATTTAATAATTTAAAGTGGTCTATCCTGACCCTTCCTATCCATCCTTCTCCAGAGAAACTTGGTACACCCATATCACAGGCTTTTTTCCCTAGAGCTCATTTTTATGAAGCTGCATTATTTTTTACCAGCAATCTAGACAGATAACCAATGTCCATTTCATGCTGGGTGCTGCACATCTTTGTCCTCCAAGCTTATATTTATCTCCCATTGTTCCTACCACAAACCCTAGAGCAAACAGTAGTCACAGGCTTGCAGTTATCACAATCCTATAATTTGTCAAAAGCAGTGAAAGCATAATTCTGTACAAGTAGAAAAAAATGAACTGGATTTCTTTCAGTGAACTGTTTGTCCTTCAACTTTCCAACAATCTGGGAACTGAATTGAAAAGTATCTTCAACAGCTTGAACTGACACTAGAGTAAAAAATCTGAGTCACCAGGCTCAAGAAAAGCCACACTTCAATGTGACTATTAGAAGAAACGGTCAAAAGTAAGAAGCTATAAACTTGTTCCAAAAAAAGTGAATTTTCTTTTGCTCCCTGCCAGATGTTATCGAAACCACTTTGAGAAGCTCCCAGACATTGCCAAGCAAATTTGTAAATTGCAGTTGCCAACCCAAATCACTAAAAACTAAAAGCAGTAAGGGAAGCCTTCCAGAAATTATTTAATGACATGGAATTGTTTCTACAATCACCTCCTTTCTCTGGGATGCACAGCAAGTTGAGCCTTCCTTTGTGTTTGCTTTCTGGAATGGGAGTTCACTGGAGCAGAAATTCACTTTATATTTGTGTCTTGTGCGGCACAGATAATGTCACCAGTATTCTGCAAATACAGCACTGCAGCAGAACCTCAGCACTCAGCAGCTGATCGTCAAAGTGACTTTATAAACTTAAAACTTTATTTCTAGAACATAAGACATTTTTCAAAGCCTGAAACTGATAAAATCTTAAAACAGAAATTCTCTACCTCTTCTTGCTCAGAGAAGAGGTACAAACAAGTTTGGGTTTTTTGCCCTCTCCCTAGAGTTTAGGGGAATTTTAGGGGAGTTCAAGGCTGGCTAATTTGTTCATCCACTCTTTTACAATATTACATGCAGCTATTCAAAACCAATCTAATTAGGAGAAAAATAAAAAGTGCAACTCAACTGCCCTTCCCTACACCTCATACCTGATAGAAAACCAACGGGTTTTACAGGCATGCCAAAACAGGGGATTGATTATTGCAGACTGCATTGATAAGATCAATCTTTTAGGTTCCCCAAGGAGAAAATAAGACCACTTGGTATGAAAAAACATCATGAAGGAAGAATTTTTAATATCTATGTCTATAATACCCCTAATCCCATATTAGTAATTTAGTGGAGGTGAGGATAGCAAAGGGGGACAATTGCTTTGCTAAACAAAATGCCAAAGACCTTGTGTAAAGTACAAATTCACCAGTTTCATAAGAGGGCCGGATAACTTTTTGCATGCTACATTGTTTTAAATGAAATGAACTCTCCTGGGTGTCATAATCTGTTAGTTAATTCTGGAAGTGGCCTGAAGGGCCCCTAACAAGTGCGACCTTCAAAAATGGCAGCTCAGATAGTCTAAATGCACATCAAACCAACCAAAGTGGTCCCAATTCAGTAATCCCTTAAAGATGAGCTTTGACACAGAAAAAATTACCACACTGAGCCTTGGGACAGAAAGACATTCTTAAACTTGGACTTTTTCAGCTCCCTCCTTCCCTGAGATGGTTGTTAAAGCATTTAATAAGCCATGGTTTAGGGAATTGACTGTGAACTGCAGATACTCTTGTACCAGAAACCAGATCAGAGATGCAACATAAAAATATATTTTTCTACTTTTGCACATCACTCTGGACTACAAAGTCCCAGAGTAGCTTATGAGCGTCCCATACCAGGGAGTTAGATAGACAACTGCAGATAGATAACACTCATTGGACAGAAAACAGCAAACTGTAAAAATTATAGGAATACAACAGAAAGAGTCTTCCATTGTAGTAAAGAAGTCTCATCCATTGGGGAAAAAAAAAAATCTGTGAAGTGCCATAAGAAGAAGGGAATAGGACTAGAAGGAGAAGGTTATTATTTGCAGCATATTACAACTGAATCTGTTTCTCATCACCCAGATAAGTGCATTCATCAAAAAACATGTCAAATGTCTAAATGCAGAATGAATGAGAAATGCAAAAAATAGAGGGTCTTCCTTAAACAATTTATTTTGGGTTTTTCTTTCTACTTGCCATTCAAGTGTTCATAGATAGTTTCAGTTTAAAGTATTAAAAACAAGGTAGCAATATATTTTCTACTTCTCAGACTATTGCCCAGCTTGTAACCTTTGATGTGCATTGGTGGATGCCTTAAAGAATTAATTGGTCTGACTTTACTACACAGCTGTATTCCTGTAGCTGAGCCTGTTTGTGTAACATTTCGCCCTCTCTGGCATTCTTCCTAGATTCTCTTAAGTCCATTACAAAAGTAGGCAGATGCCCTTTCTTAATGACATTTCTACTTGCATAGAAATATTGAAAGCTTGTCAACCTTTCTCCTAGTCCTAGACAAAGATATCCTACCATTTCCTTAATGATTCCATCTTTATTGTAATGAATTTGCAGGAGTTGCTGGTTCTTTCTGTTTAATTGAATTCCAGAAACAAGCCTTCATATTCAAATGACAGGGAGTCACAATACTGCTATGGAAATAGTTTTTCACTATAATCAAAATGCAAGGATGTTTTCAATGTATGAAAAAGTAAATTCTTCTTTGTTAACAGGAATATAAACAAATTCTCTGCTTTTCATGTTATTAAAGGATTTGAAGCAAAGGACACTAATTATTTTCAGAACGTCCTTTCAAAATGGTCCTTTCACTATTTCAGCAGTTATCCTAAGATGATAAATTCTAGCCCGAAAAAATTAAATTCTTCATACGAGGACATTTTAGTTACCATCCTAAACAAAAGTAGAACTCTGTTTCTGTTCCTCTGCCACCTTATTACTGTTCTTCCTTTCCAAATTTGCCCAATTTTTTTTGTCCCAAAGTAACCTCTGCTGTCCCAACATGTGGAACCTTGCTAAATGGTAATCATCATTTTAAGGACTGGCGGAAGGTCACAGAATATAAGTTTCTATATCTCACATTTGAGCCAATGGTAATTTGGGGTGCTAAGTTCAGGCATGAGCTTCAGCAAAGACAAAATAAGCAACTATTTATATTAGCATGGTTCTAGGCACAGTACATTCTCATTGACCCCTCTGCCTAATATGTTTGTGCCCAACTGCCAGAGAGATTTGTTGCTCCAAAGTTTAACTTAACAAAGTTAAACTTAACAGAGTTTAACAAACTCCAAAGCTGTAACTCCCAAGTTGGCATATATGGAGTGAGGGCTACAATGGAAGTGATTTCTACAGTGCCTGCTCTCTATTCTCCCCTTCCTCAGCCTGACTCCATCAGCTGCAAGAACAGCAACCCTGGCTTTCCAGAAATCTTGTTCCATCAGTCAGGTCCAATCCCACATGACAAAACTTATGGTGTTAAAAAACCTATGGCTACCTTGGGCTACATATTTCAAGTGAATCAACTTTGAGACATTCTTTGGATCTCCTTCCAAACATATCAAGCACAGGAACATCACATAGCCTTACATCCTCTCTTCCATCTGGCCTGTGGAGGCAAACCAGACTGTTTCAGGACAAAGTGGTGCCCCCACTGAAGCCATTACCTGTAGCTTTCCAATAACATTTGAATGCTGGTTTGGTGGTATCTTTACTGAAGCTCAGATCCTGGACTCACTAAAATAAAACACGTTAACATTTTAAAGCAACTACCTTACCTTACATATAAGGAAATGTTTAGAATAAAATGGTTTTAACCTCTGATCTTACACTGCAAAATTTTCTGGTTTTCAAAAGGAATATTTAGGAGACATTACCAGAGCATTTTAAGTATTAAAGACAATGAGACCATGAGACATATTTGATAAGTTTTCTAAATGACTAGAATACTTAAGTAGCAACAAACAACTTGGTGATTCTGGCACAAGTTACATTTATCTTCTACTTAGAAAAAGACCAACTCCAACAATTTCTTTTTGTATAGTCAAAATTCATGCTGCTACTATTACTACCCTGCTCTTTCTTGTTTCCTAATAAGAAACTATGAAAGCCACCTGTTGTATGCTAGTAATGCTGATAGTGTAATACTCATAATAGAAAACATATTCCCTATTCCAAAAATGCTTTTAATTGTCTGCATTGTCTTGATCCAAAAAATTAATATATGTCTAACTTCAAAGATAACAGTCATTACATTCATTTCCTTGGCATTCCTTACATGCTTAGGAACTTGCTAGTGTGCACTGATCAAGGAGAGCAGCACACTAAAAATAGAGCAACAGTTCATTCCTGACCTGAAATTACTCACTTTGCATGGCCATTTGAATTTCTAACTAGTTAGTTAAAATGTCATAGCAAAAAGCACATTGTAGGAGAGGAGATTCAGTGGATAACCTGAAGTGCCACCTGGATGTGCAGTGTGATTTCAGAATGAAGTCCTGCTGTTTTCCAGCTGTCACATGAGGTAGAATTACAGGCACAGCATACCCTAGCTAGGCGAGTCCAGCCTCTGCTCTTTGTGTGGCACCTTGCCAATCATTGTTTGGAAAGCTATGGTTTACTTGCAGCACTGCTGCCTCCATGATCACTTGGTTTATTTTACTAATTGCTCTTCCTTTTGGGAGTGATGTCTTAATATCCAGTGAAAAGTTTCTTCCTCCTTTAGCTTCAGGCCATACATCTTGCCCTAAAATCAACACAACCATTTGCAACAGCAAACAGGGAACAAAAATCCCAGGCTGGTTTTGTTTCATTATTTTTCAGTCTGGTTTCTGAACAACAGATAGCAGTACTTTGCTGGTACAACACAGAAAGCCTCATTTGGAAGGGCCACAGGCAACCACAGTTCTGCCTGTCTTTAAAATATCATCAGATGTTCCAAAGGGGGGGAAAAAAAGCAGAATATGAATAATATTCATATCCAACAGCATGCTGCATATCTGACTCTTATCCTAGATAAAACTGACCTGTCTATATGAAAACATTTAACTGGCTAACTGCCAAGAAGCTTTTACTACCAAATCTGTAGTCTTCCTCCCTGCTGCTGTTGACAACAGCAAAATGCTTATTCTCAGTTCTAGATAAAAGCCATCACTCCTGGTGTTTTGAAATTCTAGTCACTTTTAGGTTTTAGACTACAGAAAATCAATTTTGAAACAAAGCCATTGATGATAAAAGTAGATGCAAATTTGTTTATTTGGCTAGTCTACTATACCTTTGTATTGCCTGGACAGAATAATGTGAGCAGAGCATAGCCTTAATCTGGATAAAGAAATATGAAACTATTGCAAATACAGAAAAATCTCTAAATAAAAGCACAGCTTACAGATGAATGGGTACATTAAAATCTACAGTAAATTTATCCAAATTTATCTTAGTGATCTTTGCCACAAGTTCCACTGTATTAAAAAAACCAAAAAGCACTGATAGTGAAAAAATAATTTTTTTAAAAATTAATACAGACTCCATGACATTTTCCATTTCATCTTCCTGTGGGTATTATCCTGTAAGATATTATTTCCAAAACATTAGCTAACATCTGCATCTAGTACAGAGAGTTAGAAATGATTTCTCAGCATAGGAACATAATAAAATGCAGATGTCAGATAAGGTAGATCTGGCATGTACTATGTGAGTAATTTAATGTGTTAAGGAAAATGCAAATGGAGCTTCAAAAAGCAATTACACCTTCAATCATTTCTTATGTGTGAAATATAGTCTACAACAAAGCCTTCTAAAAACAGATGCATTTTGAAAAGATGACATACTGGAGGAAATACAGTAGGACAAACAGCTTGAAACTGACCCAGCCTTAGCACATGTCTTAATAGAACTCAACATGTTCAGAGATTAAATGATCCTACAATCCAGGTGAGGCTGCTTTTATCTGCATGTACAATGTAAAAATTCTAATAATCTGGGACTACTTAGATCATTGGTTTAAGTCATTATTCTACATGCATTTCTCAAAAGGCCATTCTGCCTACAGTAAATGAGGCTGGAAATATCAAACATAAATCACAACATCCACATGGACATTGGGAACAGTCAGATAAAACAGCCATAATGAAATCCAATAGCCATACCCTACTACACAAAACACACAGAGAAATTGGCACAGGAGAGCTCTCAGCTCACTGAGCAGGCTGACACTGCTCCCACCCTCTGCCCACCTGCTCAGCTCTTCCAGGGCTTCCAGAGAGGTTTCCCAACACCTCAAATTCCAGGCAACTAAACCATTTGTGTTGCTATCAAAGCAATTCTGGTGGTATAAAAATGGATAGGCACTTACAATTCACAGGAGGCAGTTAATTTCAGTAATTCTCTTCATCCTGTGTCAAGCTCTGACTATGTGAATGGTCTGCAAGAGCAGAAGTCTAAAACTAGTAAAAGACTCCCAGATCCAGTGACTTTCCATAGGAGTCTGAACACATTCAGCTCCAAAGTATTCTTTCTTTGAGAACTCAAAAGTGAGAAATATTCCAAAACAGTGGAAGCCTTCAGAATCTTGCTTTAATTTCTGCATCTGTTTCAAAAATAGAGATAGCTTTATATGCTTCTCATTAAGTTGCTGTGAGGCTTCCTATATGCCTGTATGCAAACAGTGTTTTTTAACAAGATAGGAAAAAGAAAAATCATTAGTTTTTTAAAAAGTGCCTTAACCATTGTGTTAAATAAAATAAAGATACTCCTTCTTCTTTCCCTTTTTTCTTCATCCAAAACACAAACTACCCAGTGAGTTGAAGCTGATGGAAATCAAAGTTGGACTATAAAAGCCCCAGAAAGACTGAAAGCTAATTCTTATTTCCTTTCCTCCAAGAACAACTCCATAAACTCTTAGCTTTTATCACACTAAATAAGACCAGATATACAACGGTGTAAAAGAAACCACAACACAGACCATATGTTCTGTTCATACTAATGTTATTTACATTTCCTAAATCAAAAGCACTTCTAAAGCCCACATTTTACTGTACATCTAGCACATGCACCAGCTATCTGTATATCATGTACATTTATCTAGTCAGACTCATTGAGCATATGTGGTTCTTCGAACATGGAAGCCTTTTAACTTGGCAGCCAAAGCAACATTTCTTGTGTCTTCTCCTGTCCCTCCCAGTGAACAGCAACACTGCTCATCTTTACCCAAAAATGGCCAGCAGTCTCATTTCTCACAGGCTGTGCTCCACAAGAAATTTACTCACTGATCTCTCAGCAGAATGTAGATTTGCTTTGTTACAAAGAGTGAACCCTAGGAACTGTCTATACAATCTAGTCATGTCCCTGCTATTACAGCTTTTAAACTGATGTTAGACATAATTTTAATTTAAGGTGTAACACCTGCTTGGTTTTGGGTGCCTTTTGGAGTGGGGGTTGGAGGGAGGAATAATCACAGTTAATGTTTCATATTCCAATCCTGAACAGCAGGTGTTCAGATGAAAGCTCCAAGATATCAATTTGAAATTAACTCCGAACATTTTCCACTGCTGACAGTGCAACAGTTGCTGATCATTTTAATAGTATTGGCAAATCTTCCCATGTCAATAACCACTTATCTTCAACATAAGTGGGGTTATTTGCTTCATCTTAGATCCTGAACTCCCTAAACTGCTGATTAATGACACTTCTCATCTGTGACAAGGGACTGAGCACTCCGTGAGTCAGTTTCAGTTCAGCAGGCCATTTGACATGCCAAAATTATTTCAAGCAAAAGTGGAAGATCAGTTCTGCTTCACATCCCAGATGTTTTCCAAACACAATGACATCACATGTTCAAACACCACAAAAGTTGTTTCCACCCAGAAAACAAGAGTATTCCTTGAGGACATGTGGGGAGCCTCAGGACCTTTCATTGCATCAAGGTTGTACTGCTCAGCAAACAAACAAAAAGTTCCCTTGGCTGAGCTTTCCTATGCTTGCCAATATGGGTTTCTGAGGTGCCAATTTATCATCAAACCACAACAGAACACAAAGCCCAGCATGCTCTGAACTCTCAGATTTCCAATCCTTTCATGGATTAGGCTTTATAAAAAGTTGTTAGTATGAGCTGTGTCCATTTTGTTCTCAGAACAGTGCAACGAAGACCAAAGTAGGCATGCATGCTGCTGAAATGCAGAAATGTTGCTGATGAGTGAAATGGTCAGAAGAGTGGTCATGTATCCAACCTGTAACTCTGTTACTGTCACCTGGTCCAGCTCCATTCCCACACTCACAAGGAATTAGTCTTTAACACAGCAGTTACATTTTTGCCCTTCCTATGCTTGTTAAGAATATTAGAATTCATTGATCAAACTATTAATACATGACTAAAGACCCAACACAAATATAACAGTTTGAGTTGCTTGCAAGTTGTATTTTGTACTTGTAAGTACAGGTCAAGTTATGGAAGGCCTCCATCCCCTGGCAGAGCTGTACAAGAAGTGGTGTAAGCTGCTGTTGCCTCCCTTCAATGACCCAAACAAGCATCTCCCTGCAGACTTTATAAGGGGACACAGTCTGGAAGTCACCATCTTACCAATGCCATTAACAACAGCAGTAACATAGGCAGTGAACAGCAGCCACTGCTGAAAATCAACAGAGCTTACATTATTCATCACCCTAGCACTCCATCTATCAACTGCCTTTGCTGAGAGTCACCACCAGCCATGTCACAAAAAAGGGCACCAAGTCTTGCAAAAATTTTACGGAAGACCCTGGAATGAAGGTCTAACATTCTTATGGTGAAAAAAAATTTATGTCCAGAAGCTAAATTAAAAATTCTTCAGATCTTTTGGTCTTGTTTATGTTCTACATTAATTTAAGGCTATTCTTATTTCATTTTTATTTGATCTCAAGACACTGAATTCAGAAACGAATACACAACCAATTTTTTCCATTACTTCCACATTTGGTTTCATTGACTTCTGTCTCTGGAGCCAAGAAACAAACAAACACACATGACAGCAGGTGTAAATACATAAAACTCAGGTGTATGTCTAACTAGTTCATCTTCTGCTCATTATTAAACTTTGCAGAGGCAAACAGTGCTTGGATGCACTGTACTGAGCATAATAATCAGCATCAGCCCGAGAGGTCAGGTCTCACTCAGCAGCATTTCACAACATCTGAACATTGCACACATGACAAGAATATGAATGAGTTCTGTGCAACAGACACACACTTTCAGAGGGACAGGCAAAACACATTTCTGACCTGTGCCATCAGTCACTGCCTCAAAGCAGCATGTCTCTTGACAGATGCAAAAAAGGGGGTGAAACAGTGCAAAGAAAAAAAGAGACACAAAGCAGGAATTTCAGACTGCCCAGTTTTTACATGTTTACCTTTACAAAAACCGAAGATAAAATCACTGCTGTGGACTGGTCTCATAAAGATATTTTTCTCCAACAGCAAATGGTGCCTGCCTTACAGCAGCAGCCAGCAGAGCTCACTTCTACCCTCATCAATAGGGGTTTAATTCTTGTGAGGTACAAGGAGAAAACCCATAAAATTGCCACTCCTGTTGCTCACACAAAACAAGCACAGACCCACTTCAATTGCTGGCAACAGCTGCCATTCCTCTGGAGGGACTGTAAACCATCAGAGGGAGGAATTAGTTCATGGAACACAAACAGAGGCTGGGTGAAGATGCCACAGGAAGACAGAGGAGACAAAGGGGATCATCCATCTGAAATGCTTGGAGAAAAAGGCTTTGTGAGGAAGCACAGAATTCAGACAGGGGATAGTATCTTTCTTCACCAATTTCAGTCCTTCTTAATTCCTTTCCTGAACTTGCTCACTGCCTCACAATTCAATGCAATCCTTCTTTCAAGTATATTTTTTTTTCCTCTGCACTTCTTTTCTTTTTTTCTTGGGTCTTTTTTTTCTTATTGCACCTTTTACAATTTCCTTTTTTTTCTTTTTCTACCCATACTGCCTACCCCTTTTTGTCTGATTTCCTGGTGATGTGTCCCATGCTAAGTTACCCTGGAAATAGGGATTTGGATACTTAAATTACAGATAACTCTACCTGAAATCCCTAATATTGCTGAGTACATCTGTGAACTCCATACAATTTGAGGCACGACCTCAGCAGGCAAATAAAATCAAATTAACAGAAAAAAGTAGGTTTTCATACATCGGTAAAACCAACAAATGGTCAAGTCATCCCAAAGTCAATCAGTGCATCTAAACCTGAAACATTTCCACACAACTATTTCAAGAAAGTCCAAGAGCAGGCTTTTTGTGTTTGATTATGACAGTGATTAAGGTATCATTAGTGTCCCTGATCCTCTAAGTTTAATAATGAAAAACAGCCTCTTAAAATTTACTCCAGTGGAACAGACATCTGCCAGAAAACATGGACAAGCTCTCTCTGCGTAGAAGCAAATTATGCTCCTTGGAAAACAGACTTTACACAGCTGTTCTTTCTCAGATTTGTGAGGAAATTTATAAGAATACAATCACACAACCTCCTGAACTCAGAATGGCCATATTAACAGCTTTTCATCCTGCCTGGGTAAACTTCATTAAACTCTCTTCATACTCAGCAGATGAAGTACAATTGATCATATATAGAGTCACATGGAAACACAAAATTAGCTGGTTTACAGATGCAGGGACAGTTAAAGGCAGCTGAGATTTTTCATTCCATTTTCTTAATAAAGAGCAACAGTGACTAAATTTAGTTTTACTTCTCAGAAAAAAGGAAAAAAAATGCAGGTGCAAAATCAATTTGCAGGTGCAAAATCAATTAAGACCTGCTAACGTTCTACATTCATTTCAGAAATTACCTTACACCAAGCAACTTGATAACAGTCCCATTTTGGTCAGGGACACACAGGATTTTAAAACCCATGACACATGACAGCCCATCATACTTCTAAGTTCTTTAGCAACTCATCTATTTCTCAGCTCCTTCCCATTAGGGAGCCAATTTCTATGTCTCCAACTGCCCGAAAGGAAAGCAAGAATGTTTCTGAATGCCTTAGCATCTATATTCTCCACATTTGCCTAAGAGAGCTCTAGGAGACAGGGAACAGAACAGTGCAGATTTCAGATTCCCACTGGATTCCTAAGGCTGCAGGAATAAGCGTGGTCTGCCTCTGCCAGTCTCTCTTCAGTCCTCAAGTTTGCAGTTTTGGATAAAGGAAGAACAGGCCAAGATAAAGACAAGGCACAAGATAAGGCAGGTCACATAAAGCGGGTGAAACAGAGCACTGTGCTGATGGAACAAGGCCACGTGAATTTATGCCTTACAATACAACAGAAAAAGGATACTGAGAGGGTTGACACTCAGGAAAAGCATTGTAAATAGGAAATATTTTAGACACTAGCAAAGAGATTTTCCTCTTTCAATACAGACACAGTCAAAATATGTCCCTGTAGCTTATATCTGAAGAAAAAAATGGAAAGAAAAAGTATCAGTTAATTCTCTGCCTGCTTAAGCTCTTTAGAAAACTTTGATTTGAAATTTAGAACAGTTCACACTAGTGATAAGGTAGATCTAAAAGTAAAATACTTCCCATGGTTAGAAACTGCCTAACAGTAATTAATCCTGGAGAACAGTACAGCAGAAAGATGCTGTTGACTGTTCATGGAAACAAACACCAATTTTCTTTTCTAACATTCCATCATATATGAGCTCCTATAAAGGTCCCTCTTGACCTGTCTCAGTCCCTCTTAAAATTTCCCATCAAGTATGGTATCAAAGGAGTAGCACTCACATCAGCCCAGTGTCCATCATCCTGTAATCCTCATGCTCACTCTGATGTTACATGCACTTCTAGGAGAAATAACCTCCAAGTGCCTACTGAACAACTTCAGCTCACTCCTGGACATATATAAAGAAGAGCAAGAAAGACCATAAAGCCACAGGAAGTGCCTTCACTTCCACAATTTTTTCTTTTCTTTCAAGAAGAAATCAGGAAGACTGGTCAGATTTTAATCCAGGCCAGATGATTTTTCCAGAGCTCTCAAAATATGATTACAAGCAACTCCACCAGGCATGGGGAAAGGCCATAATAAGTTGACAGGGCCCATGGAGAGTTACAGAAGGGCAGATGTAAAAGGGTGATGCCCAGTACTGTCAGCAGTAATGAATCACTGCTAATTTGTGCTCTAATAATTCTTTACACAGGCAATGGGGAGGTTGTTATTTTTTAACAGGTATGATTATATGGTTACTCGTGGGTAAGTCAGGGAGGCATCTGGACAAAACCAGGGAGGAGGTACCAATGCACTGTTCAATTTAGCAACTGTTGCCATGGAAATATCTTTTTTACTGACTGCTGATGATTATCTCATGTTTGAAATGTGATTTATGCACATTTATGCAAGAGCAGAGAAGCATATTTATAAATGAGCAAACCATGGTTATTCCAAGATAAAAATGCAGTGTCCTCCATGTACTTTTCAGAAATACATAATTTGCCAAAACAGATTATTAATCATGAAAATATATTGGTCTTCTGCAGTATATAACCCAATTACCAGAGTAAAGCAGAAGCCCTTTCCAGATCCAAAATTAACAAGAACAGGAAACATAATGCAATTCAAATTTTCTTCCTCTTATCTTCTCACAGGAAAGGACAGGGAGTGAGCCAGAGACACTATCTGGTGCAGCAGCTGCTATTGTTATGAATTTACAAATGCACAGGCTGCAGGAAGACATACTCAGCTTCCTGCTGCAGGATTTTTGTCAGTTTTCTTCATATTGGCCTTTGTGTCTAAAACTAGTTTTCAGAATCAACATTTCTCCACAAGCTTAGACACATTTTTTAAATCTGCTTTGTACTGATATTTGCCTGCCAATCATCTCTCATTCCACACACTTTTTTCTATTTCAGCTATTTAAACAGAGACTCCATGGGGATGATTCACTTATTTTTGTGTGTGCATATGTAAAGCAAGCTGAGAGATGCCAAAAAATACCTCCATTACTTCTGACAACCCCTTGAACAGGCCAGAAGTGAGGGTTTCTTTACCACTTGCAACAAAAGACAGTGAATGAAACTAGCAAAGAGGATCAAAATGGAGGGTGGTGAACAAAATAGTTCCAAATGTAGGGAAAAAAGCGTTTCTAGCTGCAGACTGACAGAAAAAAACACCAGGTCCTGTGAGGAAATCCCAACAGTTCCAGCAATTCTAACTAGACAAAAATTAGAGCTATTGAAAGTCCTTGCTTTAAGGTGCAAAAAAGCAACATATAATTGCAGAGCCTCTGAGAACTGAGACTTCTTGTATTAACCAGTCTGCACAAAAGTATTTCAAAGGTAAGGAAAGCAAGAACTGAACCAGTAAAAATAATCATGGAACAGAATGTCACACAAATTGAAAGGACTTTGCAATTGCACAAAGCCACCCAAAATATGATCAGTACTTGAAGTACCAGCAAAAATGCAGAAAATTAAATGCCTCTTCTCCCATGCAAGTAGACAAAAATTAGGCATTCAAGACCTGCAAATGGTTTGCTGAAGACAAATGTGACCAAGCTGTTTTCATGTCTAAGACCTCACAGAGGAAGAGTGAAAAATCTTTAAATGAAAACACCCAAACTGCAGACAGGTTGCACCAAGGCAATGCAAGTTATCAGCCAGGCTCCTTGTGTGTAATAGGTCTCATTTCTGAGCCATACTGGGAAAGGAACCCTGCTGGTTCAGTGGAAGACTGGAGTTCAACTGCACTTTGTTCACTGTGGAAGCAATATACCCACACATTTTAACTTTAGTACTGCAGCTAAAAAAGGCATTTGAAAAAGGTACTAAAAAACCACCTGAATTTTAGTTTTGTACATATGGAGATCAGAGAACAGTTGGTAGTGAAATCTTCCATTTCAAGAATAAGGCCACTCTTCAATTCTCCACTTCTATTTTAATGTCAACTGGATAAATATATGAAGTTACAGCTAGCATGCATTATAATCTTATTATAAACAGAGACACAACACCAAAAGAGAACTGATTACACAATACCCAGAAATGTGAGGAACTCTTGAATAAGCCCAATTAATACATCAATTGTTGAGTGACAACCATCGTATGTGGGTGCAGAAGTAGGTTCTTTGCAACGACAGAGCTGGTAAATGGAGGGACTCACAGCTGAAGCCCACTCTGCATGAGCCTGGCCAAATTTAAGAGAGATATAGCAAGAATAGAATCCACCTCTACTTCAGTTTTCTTAGCAAGGCTATAGAGAGACAGCATTCCTCAGTTCTCATAGCAGACATTCAGTGCAGCCACATTGCTAAAAATGTACTTAGTCATCCATACAGATACTGACAAATCAGATCAGAAAATCAACTGTCTGAAGCACGTACTTTGAAGGAGGGGGAAAAAATGCTTTGCATTCTTCTTATTTCTGGGAATTAAGTTAAATAAGCTGACAAAGTATTTTTGCTAATGAACACAAAAAAACCTGAAGGTGTTGCCAGCACATAATAGCTAATGACAGCATAAGAGCATCAGTTCAGGCAGAGACTGAAGCCAGAGAAGCAAATGCCCAAGCAGAAAATTTTAAGGTCAGTCCAGGTAAAATTCAGTTTGTAAGGAAAGAAGACAGATGCATGAGACACCTACTGTTAACTGACAGAACCCAGGCAGTGAATTCAAAGTCACTTCTAAGCCCAAAATTGTAAAGATTGTTCCAGAAGATCCAGTGGCAGAATATGCCAGATGAAACCTATCTTGCCCAATGCAGCAACTGCTACATGACAGCAGACCAGGAACAGCAGGACAAACACTCCTGGGAGTATCTGAGCCAAGTCACCTGCTCGGGCCAAGATTGTGCCCACATGGTGACCACTGGTGCCATGTGCTGCAGTCCCAGCAGACTGAGCATCAGCAGAGCATCAGGGCAGCGTGCATGGGAAGCAGCTAGCACTGCACTAAGGGTGTGCCACACCTACAGCACACCTATTTATCCTCAAAGGACAGCAGCCACCACCACTGACATGTGCACCAGTGGTTAGAACCACCACCACCATCTTTAGAGAGGCACTTTATACAAGACATGTCAGTAAACAAATTAACAAGTGGGAATGGGTCATGCATCCTGGCTTGACAGAGTGACACGTGTGACAGCTCCAGTCAGGCTCTGCATGAAGAAACAGGCTCAAAGAGTAATAAAGATTGAGCTTTGACTAGTTAAGTGTTAATAATATCTGACACACATGGATGAGGATTAATCAGGGAGTTGTCAGGACTGCTATAATAATAGCTGCTTGAAATGCTGTTCAGTGGGAGGGATTCTAAATATGAGAATACATTCACTTAATGTATTGCTAAGCTTGCTTTAAAATTAATAATGAATAATCATTAGAAGGCTTCTGGTTGGAGGGAGGGAGTATTTCACATGACCCAGATGCTGGCTGTACATCTCCACAGATGGGATTATAGCTGTCTGGTACCTAATAATGAGAGCCCTGTTTCAGCCTCATGCTTTTTATTTCACTCTTGGTCTAACTGCAGTGGCAGTGAGAAAGTCCATCAATTTTAGCCAACAAACATGCTGGTATTGCTGGGGTTGAATAAAACTATGATGTACATGCAACTGTGCTGGTGGGAGGTTGTCAAAGACTTACACTGGAGACAAAACTGACTTCTGCCTGTGGAAACTTTGTTTCTGCTGTGTTGCAATTCTGTTCTCTGCATTCAAACATAACGCAGTAATGTTCTTAATGTTGTGCTTAATTTTAGATACCTGGATAGTCTACGACACCGTTCAGCTGCTTAAAGTTAGATGTGTTAGGATGCTTGTGTTGCTTAATTTTAAAGTTATGCACACAATTATCCCAGTAAAGAACTCTCTCTTTTTCAGTCCTGTGGGTAATATTGCATCCAGAAATGCTGTTGATAGTAACAATAAAGCATCCAAAAATGACAGAATGCAGCCAAACACTTTTTTCATAACAAAAATTCAGTCATCAATGAATGCTATTGCATCTCAAATCAAGGTTAAACACAACTAACTGCAGGCTAATGCAGAGGAGTATCCCAGATTTTTATTTTTTTCCATTTTGACTCCAGTATTCTGATTACATTGCTTATTTGGTTCCTTATAAGACCTCCTAGAGACAGACTAGTTTTACTTTTAGTCTACTACTATCACCAACAAGGCAGCAAAATAAGAATAATATTCTTTCCTATTAGAAAATAAATCTTCCTTATCATTGTTTTTCACACCTAAAAATGAACCAAGAGACAGCAATACTTCAATTTTTGCTCCTTCTGTAGCAGTCAGGTACCAACCGACTCATTGCCCCTTTAATCTGTGGGTAAGTATCAATATTCATGAATGTAACTTCTATTTAATAATTAATTTAAGGACAAATACTGCTTAGATATGGTAAGTACTTGAACTTCTAATATGCACCAAGGTTAAATACTTGTCAGAAACACCTTATGTTCTCATATCCCAATTACCTCTCAGGAAATAGAAAGAAAAAGATTTTTCAGTCATATCAAAATGTTTTGCCTATAAATTTGTAATATTGAATTTACAATGCAGAGACTTCCATATGCTGTACAACAATGTATATGCATTGTTATATACCACATATCTTATATGGCCTTTTCAACCACAGTAATGGATGTAAGCTGTTGATCAATGTAAATGACATTAACTTCTGTATTTGTGAGCTTTACAGATGCTACATAGGTACAGTGATAGCTCTGAAAAATATCACTAAGCAGCACCAGAGTGAAATTTAAGTTAGAAGCCAACAGCAGTCTTTGGCTACACTGAAATTCTCCATCTCCCCAAAAGGTGGGCTTTTAATTTGCAAGTTGCTTCATCACTATTTATGATGGTTTGCTTTTTTTTTCCTTTTCCTTTTTTTCTTCTGAAGGAAGGTTTTCTATTCCTAGCCTGCTGTGGCATGCCTTCCATTGAGGGATCTGTAATTAGTTAGTCTGCATTTCCTGCTGTGGTGCAGGTGAGGATATATTTCTGGAAGTGGCAGCGAAGTCAGCTTTAATTCAGTCTAATTTTACTGTATTAGTAATAGATCAAAATTAAATCGCATTAAATGCATTAAATGTATCTTGACGATCTCCTACCAATCAGCTTCCCAAAAGGAAGGAAAGTTTTCCCTATGTGAACGTGCAACTGACCTTAGACTGCTTTCTTTTTCTGTTTGCACACATTGTCGAAAGGTTACATACAAAGACTTTGCTTGGAAGATACTGGACAAACTTCAGAGAACTGAGGTAACACACGAGGTCCTTCAAATCCAGCTTGGGCCGGGCATTTTGTCATGGGATGATCAAAGTCCTATAACCCAGCCAAGATCCAGGCTCTTCATGTTTGAACAAGTGAGCTGTGAAATAAGAGACTGACCACGATTCTTTGCTCAGAGGATGCTCATGGATTGCTTTTGTGGCCACCCACTCCAGGATGTGTTCCTTGGCTCCTCATCTCCATAGCAGCAGAGAGCACAGAGATCTCCTCCCTTGCCCAGGGTGATGCACCACAGACCTGTCTTTTCCACCAGAATCTCAGAGCCACATTTTCTGCCACAATGCATGTTCATTTACACAGTTTTCCATCCATCTAAGCCTCAATACCCAAGAATCTACCCTGACATCTGCACTCTAGCACTGAGGTTCACAGAGCTGTAAGGGTATCCAGGAGGTGCCCTTTGCAGGATTTGTCCCTCCAGACTAAATCACTTACCCTCAATTATGTTTACCCAGCTATAAAATAGGGGTAATAATACTTATTTTTCAAAGATGATATGAGGCTTATTAATGCTTGTTTAAGTGTTTTGTTATGCTTGAATGGAAAAGGAAATTATTATTATAATTTTAAGTGAAGCTTAATTATAAAACTGTTAACATAAGCGTATTAGAAAAATGAATTCTGAATTGCAAGCCAGCAATTGCTCACTGTTAAAACAGTGTGAGATGATTTTATATGCATCTTGCTATCACTAATCCCCTCTTCTCTAAATCCCACATTTGTTTTCCATATTACAGCTAAGAAGAGGCAACATGCAAATTAAATTTAGTGTCAAATCAATCAAGAAACAATACCTAGTAACACATTTGGTGATCTGTCATCACTAGAAGCCCAATTAACAAAAATAAAAATAGCCTCCATACAAACCCATTCTGTTTGCTATATACTAAAATAAACTACACATATGATTGTCACTGGTACAATCTCTAACCTGGAAAACAGGCTAAATTACATCTTCAAAGGCAGGAAGAGAGTTGGGTGTTTTCAGCCTGGAGAAGGGAAAGCTCCCTGGAGCATTCTGTACCTAAAGGGGCTACAAGAAAGTTGGAGCCTTTTGGAGCTGGAGTATACAACCATTTTACGTGGGAGTACAGTGATAGAACAAGGGAAAACTACCTTAAACCAAAGAAGGTGGTTTAGATTAGATATCAGGAACAAATTCTTTATTGTGAGGGTGAGGCACTGGCAGAGGCTGCCCACAGAATTTGTGGAAGCCCCGTCCCTGGAAGACCCAGGCTGAATGGGGCCCCTGAGCAACCTGGTCTAATGGAAGGTGTCCCTGTCCATGGCAGGAAGGCTTGGAACTGGATGATCTTTAAGGTCCCTTCTAACCCAAACCATTCTATGGTTTTATGAAGACCAAGTCGCCAAGTTACCAAGATAATGTCAAATTTGCAGTAAGATTCTCTCACAAATTTGAAAATCCTAGAGAGCACAGTTCTTCCTTTAATCAAACAGCAATATGAAATCCCTTAAGTGGCTTGCTTAGAAGACAACTCAAGACTTATAAAAGTACATAACACTGAGGATTACACAGTTATTGTACAGAAAGAATTGAGCAAAATAATTTGCTTTTACCTGCCATAATGTATTTGTCAAAACAAATATCACTTCACTCCCAAATCTTCTGCAAATGTGTTCTATGAGCCTAAGCTTTGACACGTACACAATGTATACAAATAAAGGCAGAACTCCGGGATCATTTCCAGACAATAAACAGAAAGAAAATAAGCTCGCTCCATTTCCTCCAACCCTGTCACCAATTTGTACTTCAGAGGCTCACCAGAAGAGGTAAATAAACAAAAAAAATCTGTTTAGATAAGGCATTGCTCATAAAGTTTTCAAAAAGAGGATAAGTATTTGATGCTAAAATGAAGTGCCTTTAGAAAAGCTCCTCTAGAGCTGGGGGTTTGTACTGCTCCCTGCCCAGAATTGCTGCATCTGGGAATGCAATGCTAGTTTTCCATGGTCATAAAAAGAAGAAGATACTTCATGCTACAGAGGGGTGTGTGGGTAGGTGCTGTGTGAAGCAACAACAACAAAAACCAAAACCAGACAACAGGAAATCCCCAACAAAACAAAAATGACCCCAAAATAATATCCAGTGAAAGCCAAGACTTGAGATGAAGAGAGGCATCCAATATTGTCCAATGTTGACCAATATTGACCCAAACCAAATGTCTGTATCAACAAACATAATTTTAGCACAACTGAAGGAGATGTTAATTCTTCACTGATCACCAACAGGACTATTTAATCTAAATTAAATTCTGTAAGGTTAAAAAACAAGTCTTAAAGGAAACAGCTCTCTGGAATTTCAACAGCAGTTGAAAACTCTCAGTAAGAAAACTCAGTCAGTAAAATCAAGAGACTTCAGTCAGCTGTGGCCATCACATGTGGCTGGACCTTGCCTGGAAGAAGGAGTGCCACTGTTCCCTCCACACTGCAGCACTCCTGGAGCATCACCTAATGTGCCACTCCCAACAGCCCTCCCAAGCACAAGATGAGAGAGGGAAAATGGAGAACTGAGAGACTAAATGCACCAAAATGATTTGATAGAACAGCCTATTTGATGCCTTCTAGACAAAGGGAAAATAAGAAGAGTTGCAACAGTAAAGCCTCAGAACTGACAGGCCTCTGATGGACCAGAGAACACGAATAATGCCACAGATCTACAGCAGACTGCTGCTACTGAAGTGACCAGGAAGTCTCACAGTTAAGGACCAACATGTGCCTGGGTCTCTCTGTGCCCGTGGCTTGTCTCCTCCCCTTAACGATATTTCAGCCACAATTCATTTAGAACGCCACAAGGTATCCTATTGGTTTGCTGGGTCTTCCCTCCTGCATGCAGCCATGGTGTCCTTAAAACAACTTCCCATATTTGAGACAACTTAGCTGAAGGCAAAAGTTTTTCCAATCTGGAGCTACCACCAGTGTCAGATGCTCGTATTTTCCTACTCCTAACATTATTAAAAGATTGAAGTCCTAATTTGGATGAATAATTCAAATGCTGGTAACTAATTGCACTTGTTCCCTTAGCAGATTTTTCCCATGGCACTTGCTTGTCCTACCAACCAACCAATTTCAATGACAAAGGTTTAATGTCATATAAGCAGCAGCAGGCTTTTTTTGCCCTCTTATGCAAACATCCTTTGCATTGTCCTCCATATTTCTAGGCTGCAGGTTCTGCAAGCATAGCACACTTGTCAACTGGACTTATTGAATGTTTAACAAACCCACACTGACTGTGTGAAAGTCTTCTCCAAAAAAAATGCAGGATGTCACATACAGCATCCAAACCTGGGCTCCAAGAACAGCTGTGTCAAAGTTGCTGTTCTTTGTCTTTGTCCCACACCATCCTCACATTTTCTTCTCCTTGTTTTTTATCTTTCCATTACAATACATCTCAACAGCAAGCATAGTAGTCTGCAAACAAACACACTTATCATATGCAAGGACAAATCAACTCATTCACTGACTTAATTTTAATTCTGAAAAGCCACTTATGATTTACTACATATTCTATTTATTTAAAAAAACAAGACTGACTGCCAATGCAAATATGCAGTGCTGATGATGCACTTTGTTAGACAATTAAGCCATAAAATTCTATAGCACTGAAAATAGCATAAAATACCACAAAGGAGCCAAATTCTGCATCCTGAGGAAACAGCTTTGTAGTCCATAAATTTACAGCATTTTATATCTTACAAAAAAAAACTGCAGTAAACCCCAGAACTGAAGGTTTCCACCCCCAATCACCATTATATCTGTCATATGGAAGCCATCATTAAAAGACTGATATTGAGCATGAAAAAAATAACTGAGTATAAAGACTAAATGCCAAAACAGAAGTGCAATACCATTTTCTGATGGTAAATTTGAGGAATTTAATGGCAGCATCTGCTCTTTTTGATAAAGAGGCAGATGTATTTTAGGCCTCACCCTAAGTGAATGAATATGAATACATCACTCACTAAAAAGCAATATTTTACATAAACTCGTAATACCAAACGTACAATGAAAATCTTATTCATTCTGATGACTTACTAGCCTAGCAGAAGCTTTGAGCCCAAATATTTCTTTTCACTATAGGAACAAAGTGATTCTCTGCATGAATTTCATGTTATCCATCTGCAAAATAACACAGTATTGGAGATGGAATACTGCCTTAAATCTCTCTTGACACCGTGTTTTATTTTCCTTCATGGTAATAAAAAGCAGAAAGTTTTATTAATGTAAAACCATGAAATGTACCCAGAGATACTCTAATACTATTCACCATGAATACAGATTAACATTTTAGGGTTTATGGCTAGTTATATATTCATTAAAGTTACTGTAAACAATGATGGAGGTGAAATAAACATGAAAAAGCCTCTCCATGGGTTTAGGTATATTCAACATCACAAAGCTCCTCATGTGCTCATTAAGTGCAGTGATGTAACAGATATAAATTCAACATAATGACATAGTTAAACATAAGTCTTCCTTTGTTTAAAACTCATTCTGCCTCTGTTTTGCTGCATCTACCCCTGTTCTGCCTCTATCTGGCTGCTGAGCCAGTTATCTTTACATATGCTTGTCCTTCAGAGCAGTGATACACAGTCCTTCCAAACTGCAGCTCATTGCTCCAACACAGAATTTCTGGAGGACAGAAACATTCTTCTCACAGAAAAACAGAAGGCACTCATAGCACTCTCTCCCTCCCTGAGATAACTCTCAGCTCCAAGTGGAAGCTCTGCACTAGAACATAAGGATCGAAAATAAATAACATAAATTTGAAGTGTCAAAAGCAAGTGCCTCACACGGTGGAAAAAAATCAGCAAGATAAATCCTGCAGAACATAGGTACACTGTTTTTTGGCTGTCATTCTCCCTCTTCCCCACCCAGAGACAAGGGGCCCAGTGAAATAACTCAAACAGCCACTGATTTCTGGTCTGGATTTAGTGATTGAATAAAGGAGCATCCCAAACAAGGAACTCTATTTTTTTTTCCCAGCATGGTTATCAAACAGTCTCATCACAACCAAGCTTTTTCAGGTACAGACTTGCTTGTCTGAACTTGCTCAATATGTTTAGGCTGAATTTTTCTTTTGAAGTTGAACTTTTATGGTATTATTTTGAAGACATCATGTAACCTTCTTTCAAGTTTTTAACATTACAGTTACTTACCACCCTGAGCTGTACTAGAAACAAAACAAGCCTGCAGATCTAACCCAAAACCATGCAGTTGCTCTTCTGGGCATTCCAAACAGTATTACTTTGAGCATCTATTTTGGGAAACATCCACTAAACCTTTCCAAGGACAGTTTCTAACATAGAGACTGCAAAAGATGCAACTACAAAGCAACGCATCAGACGAAGACTGGGCACTGAAAAGAAACAGGTAGTGGATGCAGAGGAGGTACGATGGTTTTGTCAGTAAGGTACAGAAATAAGAAGAACTTGATTCTGGAATCTGTTTCTATTACAAGCAGGTTCTAAAGCAAAATACTGCCTGAAATAAAAAGAGCAAGCTGCCTTCTTTACATCCCTCCAAAAGTTCTGAATGAAATCCAAAACAGAGTTCTGCTGACCTCTGCAGAAAGATCCAGCATGCAGAGAACTGTGTTAGTTGTGAAAGTGACAGGTATTTTAACACAGTACTTCAATTGCAAAGCAAAAAAGAAGCAGTGTTTATCTAGAGCAGCAAGAAATGGAGTAGGTGGTGGGACAGAAGTAGTTCACATCACAAGATCAAAGCAACTGGGCTTTGTAGTCCAGCAGGATGGGTAGGAAAAACCTGAGGCTTGATGACCCCATAGTCTGTATGGGACATCACTGGGAAGGGAGGATGTGTGCAGGGCTAGGCCAGGCTGCCCAATGAACACAGCCACTGTGAAACAGCATCAGGCCACTGCAGGGCTATTGGTTTATCTTCTGAGCAAGCTCTGATTTTCTTTGATTGGAAGGGACCTTTGAAGGGTCAGCTAGTCCAGTCCCCTGCAATGAGCAAGGACATCTTCAACCAGATCAGGTTGCTCAGACTCCATCCAGACTGATTCTGAATCTTTCCAGGGATAGGGCATCTATCGCCTCTAGACAATCTCTTCCAGTATCTCAATACCCTTATTTAAAACAACTCCCAAAACTTCTTCCTTATATCTGCTCTAAATTCACCCTCCTTCAGCTGAAAACCATTGTCCTGTTGCTACAGCCCCTACTATAAATCACCCCCATCTTTCTTAGAAGTCCCTTTTCAGTACTGGAAGGCTCTTCCCTTGGAGCCTTCTTTCTCCAGGCTGAAGCACCAGGATCTCAGCCTCTCCTCAGAGAAGTGCTCCAGCCTTCTGATCATCTGTTTGGCCCTTCTGGGCCTGCCCTGACAGGGCCATGTCTGTCATCTACTGAGCTGGATGCAGTGCTCCAGAAGAAGTCTCACCAGAGAGGAGCAGGCCTGCTAATTGAACTGATGTGTGCTTGCAGATGATTAAAATTTGATCACTGAGCAGCACAAAGTTTCTTTGCCGTATTTCCAGGTGTGAGGTCAGAGGTTTTAGTAATCACCATTACATTGGATTTTTATGCTGGCAGTCAAATCCTGACAGAAGACTTAGAATACATTAAATGTTGTCCTCTCTTTTATACTTAGAACCCAATTAAAATCATTGTAACATACGAGGGGCTACAGTTTGATTTAGGGTCTCTAGGGAATAATTTTATGTGTAATACTTTTTGTTGTTTTAAAAACTGCCCCTATAGCCTTCAGCCTGTTAAAGCAGCATCTACCTTCACATTGTTTCCATGACCCCACCAAGTTCTAGCTCCGCTTGGTTTTACATCTTTTTGATTTTCAGAGTAAACCTTAGAATGAGTCGCAAAGGTGGCCTACAAGCCCACAAAATCAAAATAAACCGGTTCAAAGCCTGAAGGTTTCACTGCAGGCTTTTGAATACTTCAGTTCTGACAATACTGCTTCCAATGTGACAGTCTGAGCTTCATGCTCTGTGTACAGAGCCACACATGACCTCAACTAACAATTCCCACATCTGCCCAAAGAAGCCAAAACCAAGCAGATATCTTTGTCTTTATTTATCCAAATTCTCAAAAGTAAAGCAGAGAATTGCACTACTGGTTTGTTACACTGAGGACTCTATATATCACCTTCAAAACACTTTATGAAAGGATTTAGAGATCATTGCTGTTTGTACAACCATGCAGATATTTTTTTGACTGTGTCGTGTCATGGAAAACATTCATCAGATTCTCTTTGCACAGCTTGGCAGACAAAAAATTTAATTTTAAGTACAACACAAATCAAGCATTCATGCCACAAAAACATTTATCTATGCACTGATGACTGAAATCTAACATAAAATTAATGCAGGCATTTAAGTAGTATTATGATTCACAATTAAGCTATGCATATCTTTTTCAGGAACATGTCAGAGAATTTTTTGTTTCAAGAAAACCATTAAAATGCAATTTTCTTTTTGACTTGCCCTTCAAGTCCCTGTTTTAAGAGTTGGAGTTAATTTTTAAACACTGTCTCTGAATTTTTGGTGGTGAATCACGTATATAGTGTTCATACTGATTTGAACTAGGTATGAAATAGTGAAGTCAAAAATTATGATACACAGACATAGCAGTAACCACTTATGTTCAGAGAAACAGCTGCATTGAGATTACAGGGACAGGACATTTGGATACCATTTTAGGTCATTATTTTACCTGGTTCTGATGTGTGACCAGAAAAACCATCACATCCACTCTGTGAAGCACAGGGTAATTATTTCCACCCTGCCTTCTCTTGTGTGCTCTATTTCAATCCTAACAGCCTATAAATCAAGAAAATGCTTCCTTTCATGCAGTGTTGGCAGGCCGGAATGGAGAGCACTGACACTTGCTCCAAGGAAAGTAGCCCCACTAGCTGGATACCTAACTGGAGTTAGATTTTTAAACAAAGGCAGTAAGGACGGAAATCAGAAAGTCTCTGTAGCCCCAGAAAGAAGGGCCTGCCTTCCAAAGTCCCTTCAACCCATACCATTCTATAACTCAACCTGCTGCACTGGTCTAGATAAACCAGCTTGGGATAGTAACCATGTGAACACAAAGCTATACACAAAATAAATTACTCCACAGCCTGCTGTGCAAATATTACCTTTAGCCATGATTTCATATCTGTTAGGAACAGAACATCTTATCAGGGTGCTATTATACACTTATAATATTTTTAAAGCCCCTGCATGTTTACAGTGGGTTCACGCAAGAATTTTATTTTTTTCCCCCAGAATAGGGGTAATATGTACACTTAATATCCCTTAAAAAAAATTAAAACCTCAGCATTTTCAGTGCAACCAGAACTTGATCATCATACTGAATATCTAGAAAAGATCTCATAAAACCCATACTGGTTAGAAAATGGTAAATTAGGAAAGAGAATTTTTAAGACAATGAAATAATTTCTATGCCTAAAAGTCAGACTGCCAGAATACAACAAGAAGAATACAACAAGGAGAATAGAACAAGAGAACCATTAGTGATTGCTTATCTTGTTCTTACTTTTCTTCTCCAAATATTTAGTTAATGGCCACAGGATATTTAGCTAAAATATTTAGCTAAAAGACAGAAGCCTTTTCTAGATCGATTTTTCCTGTGAGACTACTGACTGTTCTTATATTCTTAATCTTCTTTAAAGTGATTAAAAACTTAAGCCTCAGGAACTCTGATTTTTATAAAACTAATCTAGAGCTATTCAACATCCAACAGCTCAGGAATGCCTATTTAATAATTACACCTCCTCAAACTCCTCACTGGTGAATTGCTCCTATTAATTCTACCCGGAATTTGAACACATTAAGAATGCACAAGTACTGCACCGCGCCTGCAGTGCTCCCTCTCTTCTTGCCAACCTTCAGTCTGCATCCAATGCAGGAAGGATACCATTGTACATGAGGCTGTGGATGTAAATGAGTTGGAATGACCTCTGGATAACCTCACTCTTCTGGCAATCTTGCACTGTGCATTTTTGCCTTTGTGCTTTCACCTGTCTGCCACTCTCCATCCCAACAACGACAGTTAAGAGAGGAGGAATATCACATTAATGTCACACTTGCTGCATTGCACTGATAACCCCCTACACACCTTTGGCTTCTTTCACTCCCTTTCAGAGCTGGGAAATGACTGCCCAAGAGCTTAAAGCTGCTCACCTAATGCCTGTGCAGCAGTTGGCACACTGCAGCCTTGAGCCAGCTCCACCCAAATCCTTGTGCAGGGAGCAGGGATGCAGCAGCTGACGCTGCCAGCACTGTGGGTGCTCCTCCCTACGAGGGCAACACCCTTCACCCACAGGCAGTGCTCCCCAATCCTTCCAACACACACAAGAGCAGAGGAAAAGCTGGCAGTACTACATGGTATATTCAGGTTTCTGCTCCTGTTGACAAACTGTGAGAAGGAAAGGCACTTTTGATAAGGACAGGCCACAAAGTAATAGCACAGAGACACAACACACTGACGAGCCTTGAAGAGGAAGCAGGGAAAACCTTTCACCCTGTGGTCACAAAATACTTCCCACCACTTTATATAATATGGTTTGCATGCCTTGCCCATTAGCAGAGCTGAATTTACTGCTGTCTTGGTCTCTTTTCCACCTTTCTGCTGGCACCATTCTCGGTGTTTTTCTTATTGATTTGGCATTTCCATTTATTCTTCTGCAGGCTATTAAAATTATTTTAATACAGCTTATAAGAATCATGCTGGAAAACTGCTCAAAGGTTCAGAAGATATTTGTCTGACATTCTACTCCCATATTCCACAGCAATAGTCCTGGATATTCTCCATAAGGTTGGAAGAGGAGCCTGCCAAATACTGAACTAGCCTGGCAGGTGGTTCAGAGCTATTTTTTCCACCGGGAACTCAAAAAATACAGCAGACACAAATATTTCATGGGATATATTCACAGGTCATGCCTGACACAGGAAAGCATTAAGCTCATAAATTAAGCTCACTCCTTTTCAGTAAGCTCAGGCTGACATGTGGCAGAATAAAATCATTTGGTCCAGCAGTATTCCAGAGCAAAACAAAACTAGAGATCCCTCAAAGACAGACACCAGGCACTTGAATTTTTTAGATAAATTTTATTTTCACTTTTTAAATGTGCGAATAACTTGACCTTTGCTGGGCCAGTTCAACTACTGGGGGAATACAGACATAGATACAACACATGGTATGTCTGTGTCTTTATAAGCATTAGAAAGACAGCAAATATTCACTTTCAAAATAAATAAAAAATACAGTCTTTAAGACTACCTGTCCCAAACATCTAAGACCCATGTTATATGATCTCAAAATTCCAATATACCACTAGGGAACAATCTTGGTGGGAGGGCTGTGCAGTTTTGAAGCCACACTCTTTCACATACTCAAGCTTCAATTTTTTTCCAATAATATAAACAAAAAGCCTACATTTTGCTAAAGGAAAGCTCCTAGTTTCTCACATGTACATGACAGTTAGCCTAGGACATTAAAAAAACCCAAATACAGCATGAGTTGACAATGCTGTATTTCAATATAATTTAATTAAAACACTAATCATAGGGGCTGTAGGAATAACTAAAGACAAACCAAGGAAGGAGGGCGAAGGGATATGAATCAGAATAAGAGCTAATAGAATAAACCCACATAATATTACTGAAAAAACTCTGCAAAACAATATCATGAGGATACAAAAAAGAAAATCCATACAAACGCAAAAAAGATAATCAACAACAACAAAAAAATGCAAAGGCAGGAAAGTTCCCTTTATGGGCATCCCCAGCAATGTTTATTGAAATAAAAGGTGATCAAGTGGTTCTATTGCAAAGTCTATAATCCAAAGTGAAGATCCCAGCACTTTCTGGAAAAAAAATCCAGCCCCCTTGAAAAGCAGAGAAGGTGAGCAGCTGAAGTGTTGAATATTAGAGGCCACTTCTGGAAAACCTTTGTTTGCATGTAGCTGATCACATGACAAATAGCTTTTGGAAATAGACTCAGGCAACACTCCTCCAAGGGGAAATGTGTTGCACATTACATGTCCATCATCAGTAACACGTAGTAAGTTTTTACATTTATCATATGCAGCAAATTTAATATAAACATGGTTTTTCTACTAGGCAGAGGAGCAGAACACAAGTGTCTCAGAGAAAACTGTGGTCTGAGCTCCTCTGATTTTTCCCCTGCACTTAAGACCTGTGATGAACCTAAGAGGAAGCAACACAATATTTTAAAAAAACATGTGGCTGTAGTAGCAAGATACCAAGACAAGACACTTCAAAACAGATCCTCAAATGCTTTTTTTAAGCACTTAAAAAAACCCCAAAATTTCTTTATCCCAGGTACTTTGCTTCTCTGCATAGATGTATCAAAACCTTTCTCTCACATGGTTTTTTATAAAATTACTAACTCAGCTGTAAAAAACACCCATTGCCCACGGCACTAACATCAGGTTTTTGGTAAACAGAACATCCCAAGTTTCTTCCTTGCTTGATCTTTTCTGTGATGAATATTGATAGGTACTTTTGTTCTCCAAATGCTTCTTTTCCTGATCTTTTTTTAAAAGATTTTGGCAGTTAACTCAACTTCACTAATTATATGCTAATTTTTGTATGTGGTTTCTGATTTCACATACAATTTCTACAGTTGCAAAGCTTGTGTTTTCATCAACAGATATTGCTGAATGCAAAATAAAGCTATATGAACAAACTGTCTGCCTTAATGAGCAATGTTAACTGGAGAGAGCCTGCACAGAGAGCATAAGCCCCAGATTTCAAACTGCATTTGCTACACACACGTTTACAGAAGTGCATGTCTAATTCCTATACAGACAGAACTTTAAATCCATGCTAAAGGGTTGTATTAAATGCCTGAAAACACCTACAGATGTTTTTTGTAGCCTCACAACAAGACTTCACAGTCTTTAATTTCTGTTAATCATATTTAACTAATTTTGCCCATTAATGCTGTGTCATCTGGGAGGAAACTTCTCAAGCAACTCTCTCCCTATGACATCTCGGAGTTCTTTTTACACATTTCATATGCTGTTTCTGAAAACCTGGTATTTGTACTGATTACCCACCCTAAAATCTAAATTGGGAAGAACAGAGCCGGGGGAGGTGACTTAGATGTGCACTGAACTCAAAAAGTGACCTGAACAGAGCCATTGGTAAATGCTTGAAATATCACACAGCAAATATCAACAGCTGCAACATTAAGATGAAGACATCTTGGTGATCTTGGGAGACAAATGATCAAGTCACACTGCTTGTAGACAGCAGTACCACTGTGTTCCAAAATTAGCACTACATATACTACTAAATGCAAAATCACCAGGAGTGGGGATTATCATCAGCCAGCTTCTTAAGAACAATTTTTCTACTTACACAGCAATTTAATAATATTAATGGTGAGAGGAGCTGAGCTGCCATGACTATCAGCTAATTGCATTAACATGTACAAAACACCATAAAAATTTCATGCAACATCTGTTTAGCAACCGTTCATCATGGACATATTAACAAAATCCATTATTTGCACCACTCCATCAGCTACCAGAAATCATACATACTTTGCTGCTGCCAGCTTATTTAAAGTTCTCATTATCTACAACTAGCAGGTTATCTGTATGCTTCTAAACACAGAATTAGAGCAAAATAATATTAATTTTTAGAAAAATATGGTTTCAGGCTTTATTGTAAATGCAAAAGTCACCCAGACCCATTCATATGCAAAAGGCTCAGTGTCACAGTTTCTAAAGCCCAGACATTAAGCCAAGATGAAGGCTGTCTTGTTAACCAGAATTACCTTAGGACAATGGACCCTAAAAGCCATAAGAAGTTAAAAATATCACAGTAGTAAAAAAGAGAGGTTATTAAGTTTTACATAAATGTACTGCTTCCACTGGATGCCCACAAGTCAAGGATTTGTGCATCCAGACTGTGACTCCTCATGCCACAAATCACTGTCCATGTCCAGCGCATGTCATCTCCCCTTGGGAAGCCCTCTAGATTCCAACAGAACACAAACTGTCTCAGTGGCACTCTAGTAGGCACTGCTTTCTGCTACTCATCTCACTTCAAAGCAGTCAAATAGATTTAACTGACACCTGTAAAAATTTTTTTCATCAGCTTCATCAAGGATGAAAGTGTCACCAGAGCGTTCATTTCATCACCCTTAACGTTACCCACGTGCCACATCTACAAGTAAGAGTTCTGTCTCCCTACAAAAATATTTCAGTGACTTGGAGCTACACCTTACTGGAGTAACAGCTGCAGTTTTTGACAACAATTCTATTGAGATTACATGAGAAATCTGAAAACAATTCCTCGTCTCCCAAAGGTACACCAAAACCATCCTAAAGAAACTCTCAGAACCAAAATTACTTATTATGTATGAAATATGCATTGAAATTATTAGCAGACTTAAGACAGTTAAAGCTACAAAGTATTTTTTAAAATTTTGATTTTCATCACTGTTCTCACTATTTTCCTGTCCAAGAATAAAGAGATATATGACAAAAAAGTCTGTGATGACTCCCCTAAATCTTCTTCAGTCATCTCAAAGAGAAACCAAACAACCTTTCCTCTCCCCCCACACCAAATCTAAGAGATGGAAAACATTAGTTACAAAAATCAGTCCAAAATTGTGGATTTTGCAGTAGTGAAACAGATTTTGCCATTTTAAATAGTGTTCAGAGCACTGCATGTGTAGGGTCTTTTTTAAACGTTTTTGCTATATTAACACTTCCTCTGAAACCACATTCTGAATGTGCTCCATCTGATAACTGTGCAATGCAGAAATTATACACTTGGAAAACTCATTATAAGATGACAGCATTATGTTAATGTGTACTAAAAATTACTACAAGTTGTAACTTTAATTTTCCCTGCCTCCCCCCTAAAAAAAAAAAAAAAAAAAAAAAATCAGCATGTACTTTGGCATTAAAGATCTTTTGGCTTTTTTTTTTTTTTTTTGCCAAGAAGCATGATTTAATAAAATAATACATTGTTGACTCACCACAGCATGTGCTATGTCTCATCTATAGGAAATAGTTCAAAGGCATCAACTTCATGCATGGGTTGCCATAGCTGATATTTGAGTCAGGCCTGCTGTTGGTACAGGCTTCTAATACTAGCCCTAAGCAAAAAAAAAAAAAAAAAAAGAGAAAGAAATATTTGGGATTTATTTTTCAAGTCTGATTGACACAGAAAATTTCAGAAAACTAAACTAACCTGGAATATCAATATCTGCACATTATATAACCAAGACTTTAGATTGTCCTTTGATAATACCATAATGCATCCTGTTCAGGCAGTATCTGTACCATAAATTTCCTTTCTTCCACACAAAGAAGAAAGGCAGGAGACAGAAAATAATGCAGAATGAAGTGCTGTTTAAATGGGAGAAGCGTGTCACAATTATTCCCCCACCAGCAAGAAAAAAAAAAATAAATTCAAAGCCTTAGTGCTCAAGAGCACAGGTTCAAGACTGTTCAAATTGAAACGGCACTGGAAAAAAAATCATAAAACTGATCTAATATAATTATCTTTGTTTCTACACTATCTATCTTTCCCAGGCCAAATCTTCAAATTTTTCCTTTGGAACAAGGAAGAGCAGAAACTTTACCTATAATAAGTTGAGATCCAGACACAGTCACCTGCCACCAATAGCTGGGGATGGAAATTAAATTTGACTTGTGACATTATTAACAGCCTTAAAAACTGTGTGATATGGATACATATAGGCATCAGGAAAGGCCTGTGAATTACTGCTATCTATCAAATTAGCACCCTCTTAAAGACAAATAACAAAGCATGTGACAAAAAAGTTCAGCTGACAAAGGACATGCAGCCAAGAAACTTACAGACAACCCCAAGAACTGTAGGAAAAAGCAAATGCTGTGGTATTACAATAGTGAACAAGAGAAGTAACAATCAAACATGGTGTTCTGGAACCTAACCACTGAACAAAACTAAGTGATTACTATAAAGTATAAAGTTTAACCTGTATGCTAACATGCTTTCAAGTATCTGAGAACTAAAACTCTGTACTAAGAACAGAAAATGAAAAATACTCATGAGAAAACAACTACTTAACAAAAAAAAAAACCAGGCTCCTGAAATCCCACCCTCAAATTTCAGTTCCTAATTTGCTGGGCTATTGACCTCTTAGTGTATAATCCTAGTGAAGCAGCTATTGACTTGACTGGAAGACTCTTCTGGATCTCCAGCTTTTACTGATTATCTCACAAAAGTCCTGAGAGAGTCCAACATACCCAAAGATTAGCATTAGATCAGGTCCTTACACATCCCAAATTTCCCATGTCACTGCTGCGATGTGTGCAAGGGGCTGCGCTCACAGAATCATCAACACTGTCTTGATGGGAGAAAAACCCAGAACCTGCATGAAAAGGCAACAGTTGTTTTTCCTTTTTCCTGCTGTAAAAAGATGCTGCCCTGTGCTCCAGGCATAGTCAGGAAGATCCTAGGGTACACTAAAGCTCATGAATTCACCTCCTTCATGTAGAAATGAAACTGAGAACATACCACCACCACTAGTGAGTTCACACACTGAAACTTCTACCAAAAATCTCATGGTATAAAAAAACATTAAGACTGGAAAGTGTTGGGACTTGAATTCCCTGCCTTTCTCTTCTAACAACTAGCCAAGACTCAATCTAAAGCTTGCTAACAGAGCTACAGCTATCAGGCTAAAACACAGTAGAGCAGCTCAAGAACAGCTGTGTAACTTTCATGAACAGTAGAGAGGGGACCAGGAAATTCCATTCCATCCCCTCTACTGCTTTTGATTTCTACTTTAATTACTGGTGGTCCTTTTATGAGGGTTCATTTTCCTTGCAAGTAGCCTTTAAAACAGTGTGCAAGAATCAAAAGCAGAATATAAGCACTGAAGGCCAGAATTTATATATATTCAGTATTGTAGTCCAATGAAGACTCTCTCCTTTACTCCTGATGACATAACAGAGCAGCAAGCATGGTGATTCTGCAATCACTAGGCTTTCAGGACATAATTTCTAGTAGTGCTATTAATGTAAGCTCAAAATGTAATCACTGGAGTGGGAGGGGCTATGGGTATAGAATTCTTGCAATAAAAAACCACAACATTTACTTGGATTTGAGAATTTACCAACAAGCCAGTGATATTTTCTGTAATTTGGAACTGTCCAAGGAACTGGGTAGTATCTACTGAACAACAGTTTAAGAGACTGTCAATTTTAATGCTGGAGGCCTTTCCCTAAATGCAGCTTTTCTCTCTTCCAAGCCTTATGAAAATTATGATCTCGTCTGCAAAAGCAATGCTAAAACCACCCTCCTTTGGGCCTGCTTTAGCCCTCCCTTAAATTGGATGAATTTTGCAATGAACTGTAAACTACAAGTGAACTTTATTACCTTCTCCAATACCATGGCAGTGAAATTTTGATAACTCTCTCTTTGCTTTCCCTAGCCAGATTTGGTACTGTAACATTGTTTGAAGGTGTATTGATCCAGTACTGTTAAATCGCTAAAAAACAGCTGCAAACATACCAGCCACTGACAGCAGGGGAAAAAACCCCAAACCTACAGAAAACACTCATCCCTGTCATCTGCTCATACAAACCTGTGTGTGCACTGAAGGAGCTTTTTAACAATGAGAAGGACATTTTCCAAGCACGCAGACATGCAGCTGAAGTTAACTTATTTTTCGTGGTAAATGATTTCTGTCCTTATCCTATTTAGGAACATCCTTGTAATCCTAACACTCCTTAACAAAACCATAATTACAACAGGACCCTGAAAAATGATGCATACTCTGAAACAGCAGGAGAGAGCTATGAGCAAGAGTGCAGTTTATTGAGAGTCAGGGAAAAAGAATATTGTTTAATGGCTGAGGTCAAATCACCTTTGTTGCTCATATCCGCATCCCTGTAAGACAAAGTCATTAGCTGAGACAACTGAAAGGGTACTCCTATGCCACCATTCCTAGCAGGAAGAGAGCAGACAGCCAGAGGACCACAGAAGAAAATATTGCTCCAGTGTTCCTGACTAGTGATTACATGGCATTGTGCTGAAAGAAGGTTAAAATAGTGGGGGTTTGGTGCACCCCATTTTCCCCAAGGCATGGGGACCAAAGATAGGTTATACATGGGCAAGCCAAACAGCCCCGTGCCATACCTGCACCATCCTGTTCTGTCTTAACCCTTCTCTTTTTCTAAAGCTGGGCTTGCAGGATAACCTCTGTGTCCTCCACCAAGCTGATTCCAGACTCTGATTAGTTACAATATACTTATTTGCATTTTCCTCCCAATACATTTCTACTCGGTGTCATAATTTCCCTCAAAATTTCTATTTCCACATAGTGTCAGTTTGCTCCTGTAGAAGTCTCTGGTAAAACTTACAGTGAACACATCAGAGGAGGGGAAAGTTGCACTGAGGATATCAGGAAGCTATGCAGCAAAAGGAGCCCATGTAAACAAGCTGACAATCCCCCAGCACACGGATGGGGTGAAACATGCCCATCATGGTTCACCGGGAGCACAGCCTGCTTATTAAACAATGCTGTAACACTTAATTATCCAAAGCAAATTTCTATTATTTCTAATAATGTCACTGTTGTAAAAAACAAAACTAACATTTCTTCCTGTACCAGAAGCTTTTTCTGCCAGAGGATCTCCCTGCAAAGCAACATTGATTTCACTGCAGCATCTACAGATTGTTAATTCTCTTTTGCAAAATAACTGGCCCATAGCTTGCTGTAAACACTTCTCCTGAAAGCTCTTGTGGTTCTGTAAAACCCAATGGGCTGAGTTGCTCACTTGAATCCCAGTAATATCGAAGCATGATGATTTAAGGCTACTTTCTTAAAAACAACCCCCACCCCCACATCTAACAAGGTCTGTCAAACACTTCCACATACACACTTTTTTTTTGGCATTCAATCACTCTGCAAAAGGCCAAGACTTCTGTCCTCTGAATCTTCCTCCTTGTCCTCTCTTTATTTTTCCACATTCAAATTTTATACAGCTGTGTATGGACCATATAACCCTCACAACACCCTCATTTTTCTCCTGAACTGCAAGCCAAGACACCTCCTTCCCCCCAAAGCCCGCAGGCAGCGTTAGAGGTGATGAGGCTGAGTAAAAGCTCACTGTTTACACGAGCCAGCTGGTAAAGCACCACCACACTGCCATCCGCGGAGTGCCCCTGCCCTGCTCTCACGGCCGCCGGTCACCCACAGCGCCCCAACGTTAAAGCTCATACACACCCGAACACAGGAAAACGATGCTTCTCTGGCCACAAAATGGACAGGTGCAGCCTTCTTGCTTCGCTTAGCAGTTTACTTCATTAACCTCTCTCTCCCTCTCCCTTGCTTTAATATTTTTTTTTCCTCAAGCAGCAATCAATATTCATCACCCCACCCTGCGAAAGCAGTTAGTCAAAGAATATTAGCATCAACCACCTACCATTCCTTGCTTGCGAGCTATTCTCCTCGTCCAGAAACCTTTTCCCCAAACTGCGACTTTAGGTGGTATTTTAAAATCACATTCCAAACAGTGCCAAGGAGAAAAAAAAAAAAAAAAAAGGGGGGGAAAGAAAAAAGGGGGGGAAAAAAATGGGCACTTGGTTTCAAGGTAAATCACCGTTTTCCTTTAAAGAACTGAATAAAAGCCTGGGGAAGAGGGTAGAAGAGAACAGAAAAAGGGGAGGCAAAATGTCTGATAATAATGAAATAAAAGGGGAGGGGGGGAAGAGTGGCTTGCTGAATCACGCTCTTTCACTGCCTGGAAACCATTGTGCAGCGTGATGCTGGCTGTACCATTGTGGAACCTACCAGAGGAGACAGGCAGAGAGCTTGGGGAATGGGGCTGCTATGGCAACTGAAAGGAGCACACATGACGTCAAAGCACACAGAGGTCTCGCAGGGGGAGGGAGAGAAAAATCTAATCTGCAGCCACAGCCACGGTATCTCCTGGAGAATCAGGGGATAGAGCAGCCTGCAAAGGGAAGCTGAGCAGCCTCCTGTAGCACTTACCAGCAGCAGCAGCAGCAGCTCAGACATCTGCAGTATAGAGGGAAGGTGGTAATAGCAGTGTGGATCTGCTCTTTCATTCACATTAGCTGCTATACAAAGGCATAAATGCCCACCACCCTAAAAAAATGCAAACATCTTCAAAATTCAGTCAAGTTTCAGCTTGGGAGAGGGATTTGAAAAAATAATAAAATTACAACATATGTCCTCCACAGCTACTGAACACAGCTACTGCTCGAATGAACAAGCAGTGCAACTCTCATAGAGTCCCTCAGAAGCCCAAGGACCTGCTAAAGATCTCCCCATCAGCAGTATGTTGTGCCCACTGCTAGACTGCCACAAATTCCACTTCTAAAAACTACCACTGCACAGAGGAACTATTGAATTTTTTGCTCACAGAACCAAGCAGAGTTGGTGATGACTTCTGATGCCCCCAAGTTTAAAAATTGAGCAGATAACATTTCTTCTGCACACATCAAACTGCAGGATGTCTTTTTTCTTCTGACATAAAACAGCTACTACACTTCCATGAGATTTAGGCTGGGATAAGAGCTAGTCAGAAATATTATCATACAATCATAGAATGGTTTGAGTTGGGAGCAACCTTAAAGATCATCCAGTTCCAATATCCCTGGGAAGGGATGTCATTGATTTGACCAGGTTGCTCAGAGCCCCACCCAACCTGCACTGGCACATTGCCAGGGATGGGACATCCATCCTTTCATCCATCCATCATTCTTCATCTCTAACCTAAACTTTCTCTCTTTCAGTTTGAAGCCATTCGCCCTCGTCCCATCATTCTAGGCCCTCGTAAAAAGTCCCTCTCCATCTTTCCTGTAGACTCCCTTCAGGTTATAGAAGGCCACAGTTAGGTCACCCCAAAGACTGCTCCAGGCTGAACCATCCGTTTTGCCTTTCCTCCCATTATGGTGACATTCTATATTGCCAAAATACCTTTTCAAACAACCAAACCATTTTCTTCAGTATATCAATCTCGTTGGTCAAAAAGAACAACAAGCAACTCATTGCAGGTTTCCCGCCACTGGTGTGAATATTCCACAGGTTTTACCACACCCAGAGCCAAACATAGTCCTGTGTGACCAGGAACTCAAACACACAGGTTATCTAACCCAGGCTGGGGAACTCTTGCTTTTCTCAGGTGCACCCAAGTGCCTTTAGCAGCCCATACATTGACATATGGCATGACACAAACATTTAAATCATTTAACCTAACTATAGGCAGAGTGAAGTCAATGGCTGTGATGGGGCCCTGAGCTATTTGTCGCCCATTCTTGCCTACATATACCACTCCCCCTTCTCCATTAACCTGTTTCTGCTGCATGCTCTTATTTTTTGGACGTGAAGTTTTTTGTTTTGATTCATGTATCATTCCTGCATACATAAATACATGCAAGAAGGTCTGAACACATTTAGTTGCAGTGAGAAAAAGTTCTATAGTTCCAACTTTCACACAGCTGTCTCCCCCCACAATTTACTTAACAGCTCTACCACAAGCTAACAACCACCACAGAAAGTCCTCCCCACACTCTATATATCACTAAGAGAAGATGTGAAGTTGTCCTGCCATTGTCACCAGTGCCCTGTGGAGGCACAAAGGGCAGCAGGGCACAACTTCCACCACAGTTTGTGAATGCCTGCTCAGTAGAAATAAGCAGTAAGCCAGATACTTTTAATGTGTCAAGCTACTGGTCTTCAACAATTCACTATTTTTACGTAAAATACCAGGACGAAATTACCTCTCTGAAAGTTTTTTTCCTTAAAAATAGAAAATATATCCATATACATATTTTTCTGTATTACAAAAACATTCAGGATACAATAAATTTAAGTTTCACAGGAAAAAAAAAAATAAAAAAACAACCCCACACTATTGTGTGAGTCAGGAAAATACCTTTGAAAATACCACTAACTGGCCACTCACTGGTGCAGAAGGGATTAAGGGTGGCTACTTCTGACATAATTACAGGAGTGGGGTTGGAGAAACAGAGAGGAGACAAGGAGCCTAAGCATCTGCAGAAGTGACAGAAGCTTTGGAGTACAATTGAGATACTTTACCTTGAAACAATGTATCTAATGAAAAATAGTGGCTTTTCAAATGCTTCTTTTCCCAATTACGGGATGCTGCTTCCTCAAGCTTAACACCAATTCTCTCCACATTCATCTCAGGTGATTACAGTGTCCTCCCGAGATGCTTTACTGGCTGGGCCAAGATACACCAAGATGCCACAAAATGCATTCCACACTGGAATCAGACCTCAGCTAAACACTGTAATGGCCTGACACAGTGCATCAGGCTGGCATCAAACAATTTAAACAAATCTTTTTTGGCACCAGTTTCCCAGAATAGCTGCCCAAGTCTTAATTGGTGGATATGCTCTCTGTGACAGGTAAGGCCAGAATTGGGTATGGTCTAAATTTAAGGTCGACTGGATGTGAGCAGATGTTTACAGCACAAAATTAGCTACAAAGGTCACAATGAGCCAACTAAATCAACTTCAGCCAAGCTCTTGGACCTCCTCTTTGTGCTTCTAAAGCATTCAGTGTTGGTCCTCCTTAGTACAAAAATAATTTCATTTCAAATGTAAATTCTGCATACAACTTGTATCCCAGGAAATGAAAGCTGGACTGTACCTCTATCATTGATTTTTCATGAGAGACAGTGGGAGCACATTTCTCCCAGAGCCTGCTGCATGGATGGCAGTATGTAGCCACTCCTGAATTGCCAGTTTGCAATCCAGCACATCAAAGCAATCTGAACTTGGTGACGGCTTAATGCAGTGGGTTGCAAACTGTGATGGTTTAAGAGCTGCTACACGCCCCCTCCAGCTCTGCCTGCCTTACAGGGGTCATATGGTTCTTAATCATATTAAGTTAAGGCCACTACAATAAAATCCTAGTGAGCAAGCATCTTCATGTTTTAAGGCATAAAGCAACAAACCAATCTCTGAACAAATTCTTTCACCCAAGTCGGTGCTAAAGGCAGGACTAAGGGATTTCTCAACATCACTTATAATTCCAGTCTGATGCAATGTTGTGCTATCCAGTGGAAAGTGAAGGTGTGTGCCAGGGTCTCCATGGAACCAGCCACTGCTGTTCTCCCCAGGTATGTACCCACTGTACAAGAAATCCAAGAGTGTCTTTGTTCCAAAATTATTCTTCAAGAAGGGTGCAATATAGGAAACTCTTTTTTTGCACCTCTCATTTGTCTGCCATACAATGCTCCACTGTACTGGAACTTCTCAGCTAGTTTTTAACAAAATCAAAAAAAAAAATTACAATGCCTTATTCAGTCTCATTCTCAAGGAAAAATTACTGATGAAGGTTGACCTGGACTTTACCCCAGACAAAACATATAATAATCTTGGATTTTGTGTTCAACTCCATCAAGAGGCCTTCAAAGCCATTACATTTTCTACATTGTTATATGCTAATAGTTGAGAAAGACTTAAAAAAATTTATGCAAGCTACACATACTCCTATAACCCCTCTTTCACCCCCTTTCCTTCCACTACCTCTTCACTGCGTATCATGAAGAAGTGGATGTTTTAACCTCAGGACTTCTTTAACTTTTTTATACAGACGGACAAATGTAACAGAACTAAACTGAGATGGAGTATTAACGATGACCAGCATCATGTCAGCTTTCTATGTAACTCTGAGGTGGAAAAGCACAACCTAAACCTTCCTGTTACCTTCATGAGGCCTGACCCTTACAGAGATGCTGCAATTACAAAGCGTAATTGGAGACAGAGCCGGGTAACTGAGAACAGGCAGTGATATCACAGGGCAGGGCACGGCTGTTGGACCAGTCCACTTGATTCATTTTTTCACAAGGGAGGTTTTAAGTGAAAGAAACAGTGAATCAGCACAACAGATGCACCAGAAGAATTCTTAAAAGACAGACTGATTTGCAATAAGCAATCTAAGGAGTTGCACTGATCACTGGCTTGTACTTAGTACAAACAAGAACAAAATCCAGCAGATATCTGACCAAAATGCATTATTTTAGATATTGAAATCCTAGCTTAGATGTAGTAGAGGACAAGAGCAAATTCAGAAAAAATGGTTCTTCAAGTCAAGAGTGCTTTTCATTACCCATACATTTCTAAATCAAATCTAAGATATGATAAAACAAATCTCTATCAGATATGCATTGAGCAGCAAAACCACAGGCAACAAACAGGAGAAATATGCACACAAATGCATGCACATGAATATACAAACTCAAAGGGTTCAAGCTTTTACACTCATCAACATTAGAAAAAGGATGTTTATGGGCTTTCTATCATGACATGAAACAGCGAGATGCACCTATATGTCACTAGCAGTAAATTAGATGTACAAAACTGGACTGTTAAATACTTACTTCAGTAGAGGGAATGAACTTAATGAATAACTTCAAGCATCCAACTGTTAGAGAAACAGGACTGTCTCACTGTACATGAAACTATTTAATCTGTACCTTCAATTACTGCATCATTAGAGAAAAATATTTTACTACTTATTTGATGACAGATATCAAAATAACAACTTTGGCACACAATAATACTGCTGCCATTTTTGAAACTGCTTTGTCTGCTGTCAAGGGCTGCATGTCCTGTAAAACTCTAGCAAATAAATATACCCTAAAATGTGCTAATATAATTCTGAATAAATTTATCATGGGTGTTTTATTGTTCTAATGACATAAAACATTACATAAAATGCTAAAGGTGCCATAAACCAAATGATTACTATAAAAAGAAAACAACCTTAATTCTAAATTGCCATCTGAAGGTAGTGCCATGAACTGCTCAAGTCTTATTTAATTTTAAAAATTGCCACTTCCTGTATTCAGTAATTCTTCCAGAGCGAATGATTTCATGCTCAATTTTCCCTGCAGAGATCCATAAGGCATGTATGAAGGATTCAATTACAAATTATTCCAGTACAATACAGCACTAAACAGAATTTCATCTTGTTTCAGTATGCAAACAAACAGAAACCAGTCCCTCCCCCAAATGAGTACTTTCCCCATTTACACAATATGAACACACAGCCATCATTTACAACATTTCACAAGTTTACCTGAAAACCATGACACACTTCCAGCTGACTTCTGTGAAAAATTCCACACTGTCAGTTCATTTTGCTACGACCATAAAATTAAATCAGACTGTGACAGATGGTGTCCAGCCTGTCTGAAGATATTATCTGCTGTATAAATATTGATGATTTCAATAAGTTGTGCTCCAAATATACATTTTGAAATGATACAGATTCCTATCTTGAGCTAACAGTAAAAGATCTGGCTAGACTACCATGACAATAGTATGTTCTCCAAGGTAGGATTTAGAAGATATGGGCCAAATAATTCTCTTGGCTAAAAAATGTTGTTTTCAAAGTTGCACAGACCTACTGAAATGGGAAAAGAATGCATTAGTAGATTTAGTGAACTACATGGATTTCAGCACCCTGCTGAGAGATGGCTCAACCTCCTCTGCTACAGAAAACTCTGGCTCCTGGGTTGCTTCAGAAGCTTTTAATATACTGCCTTTTCTTATAAAATCTTTCTTGGTACATTACTTGCTTGGGAATTGTTTAATTTCTCAAACTTAATTCTCACATAAGAGCTTGGACCACTCATCGATTTTTTTCTCAAGCTCACCAGGTGATGCTTTCACTTACCAAGTCCTGATTACACATTTCTTGCACATAAGCAAGTCTCTGCTCCCAAAAAACAAACAGTTCCAACTAAGACTACACACTAAGATTATATAATGTCAGAATTAGCAGTACATGATCTTATTTTTTTTAAAGCAATTGGGCTGACTGTCTCCGTGCACTTGGTTCCCCCAAGTATTTCTTCCAAATACATGACTTCAAAGGTGCTCTTGCTCCCCTTTGGGAGCAGAGTGATCACATAATGGAAAAAGCATTTTTGGACGTTGTATTTTATCTCAGCCCTGACCCAAGAAATAGGTCAGAAAGGTTTCACTAAACTAGGGAGTTGCAAAGGCTGCAGCTCAGAGAGACAGAAACTAGCCCTGAGGACTCCAGCATTGCCTGTGAGTTAAAAAGAAGTAGAACAGCTAAATTTTCATTTGATTTGTACAAAATTCATTCACAACAAAACACAGCGAGATAAGGTAGGGCAACTACCCAGTGCATGATACATGAGATGCACTCAAATCTCAAATCATGTAAAAATTCACTCCACCACACCTGCTTTCCACACTTGATGCCTCAGGAATGCTTGTGGTGGTCTCAAACGCTGGACAGAGGCAGGAGAGTGTGAATTACATGCAATGCTGCACCAGCATTTGCATGAACCCTTCCCACCTTAGGCAACACTGCCCAAGGGAGCCTTGGCTGCCTCACCTCAGCAGGAGCAGCTCACCCCGCATCTCTGTGTCACACAGGCACAGGGCCTGAGTGACAAACCACCTGAGAAACCACATTTCCTCTTCCTCCCACAACTCCTCATGTAATCCAAGGTCCCTACTGGAATGGGTACAAACACAATTTAATGTCACACTCAGATACTGTTTGCTAAGACAGAGCAGCAGACACATCTGAAGATAAACAGAATAAGACCCTTGGGGTTGTTGCTTCCATGTCATGCTCGGATGCTGCTATCACACAGCACTGTGCAGGTCTGTCAAAGCAACACTTTAAACACCATATTTCAATATTGATTCTGGAACAAAGCAGCAGCTAAGTGAGGACAATGCACAAACTGGCTGTGCTCGACAGCTCCATAATTGCCCAAAGGTGCAGAATAGAGATGTGAAAAGAGAGTAATTCCAAGGCAGCATATTTCAATTTTAGAATTGAAGTAATAGCTCTGATATAACAGAGCTATTCATGTTTTCCAGGCATTCTGATTCCACTTAGGCATTGTTAGTGCTTCTAGCCCTTCCCCTTCTTCACTGCCTCAGCACTCTTCATTCCATCCTGCCATATTGCAAAGAATGCTCAGAAACAGCAAGAAGAAAAAACAAAAACAGAACCCCAAACCCCAAAAAATTTATGCACTCATGAAAATCCTGCCAAGGCCAGAGAAACATAAGGATCCTAATCTGTTACCTCACTGAAAAAACAGAGAGATGGTGTGATCAATGTCTGTTTCCCTATATTGGAATAAATTATCTGATCTAGACAGTCATGTAAACTTGTAAATCAGGGTAAATTTTCAGCCAAGCAATTGGAATATCAATCTAGGCAAAGCTGGAAAATTGAAAAAAAAAATCCATACCAAGATGTTCTGAAAGTTATGCCAAAAGCACCTGGCAGGCCTCAGTCTAATACTGCATTATTTCTGCTAACAGGAAAGTCAAGACCATAACCTGCCTCAAAGTTTAAAGACTTAGACAACCACTTCTGTTGACTGAGAATAGTTTGCAGAGGCCAGTTCTCAAGGATTATTCTTGTAGCTGTTCCAATTACATCACTGAAGTGGGACTGCAACATCCTATGATGTTTATGGTGGGGAAGAGACAAAATATTCCAGAAAGAAAAAATATTCCTATTTATTAACTCAAAAGGAAGAAAGTTTGAAATTCAGGACTGATAACTACTGAAATAGACCACTGACTGCTGGAAATAAAAACCAAAACCAAAGTCAGCATCTGCAGAAAATTCTGTGATCTGCCTTCAAGTGAGAAAGAGAAGCTCTAAATCATAATTTAGCAAGTGACCATTTTAGAGAAGGAAATAACATTGGGCGTCTGTATTTGAATCCTAAGAATGAACATACTGTGGGGATGGATTTATCTACAGTGGTTTTTACTGAGGGCCACAAATTCCTGTGATACCCTGTGTTTATTTTACTTGAGCTGAAATCCAGGACAATAAACAGAAACACTTCTGACTGACACCTACCTGGCAGGTCTCTATCCAGTGTTTTCCCCTCAGTGATTTGTCTTATTTGCCCTGGACTCAAGCAAAACAAACACATTATGGAAATCATACACTTTGAATCCAAACAACGTTCTTGGGCGAGCTGGACTTCGTGCATCTTTTGGAGCACGATTCTGTCATCTCATCATGAGCACTTGATGGTATTTGAGACACTGTCAGAAGTCCAGGACATCTACACAGGGCTGGACATCAAGGAGAGTTGCATGCCTCCTGAACTAGTATCCTGATAACAAACAAAATTCCCTGTGACATTTCACATGCCACTGGTATATCTGTGTTTATGCACCTGATTGGCTCCTCATGTCCTTGGAGATCAACTCCACACCAGCCAGCTGCCTGTTGTCAGCTCCAACTCAGGCTGCAATTTATGATGTGCTCCAACTTACCTTCCACTGTTATCACAGACAGATGAAGCAAGACAACAACATGAAACTCTGGCTTGGAAGACACCCATGAAACATCTCTTGTTTCCTCTTCTTTTGATCCCAGATTCTAGGTGTAATCTTGACATGGATTCCTTTCAAGCATAGCACTTTTCCTCCCGAAACAAAGCACCAGGTGCCCCAATGAATCCTTGTCAATCAGTGAAGCTCTTTCATCTGCTTGCAGTGTCATTTAGAGTTATTACCAAGGCATTAAACCATCCAGCAGGTGACAGCTGACACACGTTTTGTAAAGTGGCTTTGGGATGAAAGACATTGGAGGCATTAAAAAGCATTAAGTTTAATACTGTAATATAACAATTGTTAATAATATCACTTCTGAACTGGTAGCACCTTCACATGAAGAATGTCACATTCACCTTTTTCTCAAATGGCAAGATTCACAGGAAAGGAACATTCTAATTTTTTTTAATTAATTCCTGAAATCAAGAAAAGTACTTGAAATTCCTATGAAAGAATAGAATTAATCAGAACTTAGTGAGAAAGCCTCTTGAAGGAAACAAAAACATAGAGGACAGCACCAAAAGTTACTTACCCTGGACATCAGTGATCACTGCACAGATTCAATAAATCAAGTTTACACAAAAATTATAGAGTGCTTGCATATCTTTGTTTCAATTGACTTTTCTTAAGTGAAGTTTTAATAATTTCCAATTGCAAGCATATTTATTAACCTCAGCACAGAAATAGCTGTACTGTCTTTTGAGTGCTTTTGTCGGTATAATCTTAATATTTGTCACAAAAAATTCAAAGCTGCTCCACTTTTGCATCTGGTCAGCCTTTTTCTTTCCCTTTAGGATAGAAATACATTTTGCCTGTATCTTCAAACCAACAGTTCTCAAAGATTCTCATAACCTGCATTGTTGCAGGGAACTGCTTTTGAAGAGGTGCTCTCATTAACACAGAAAATTCTTGGAAATTAGATGAAGAGTTCCAAGGTTTTGTGCTAACAAAGCATGAAAAAGAAAAGCAAGCTACCATTACCAAGAGTAACCATTACTGCCATCAGAATGGTAACATGGAAATTGATGCCAAAAGTAACTAAGTCTTAATTTTTAGTGGTTACCCAGCAAACGTGTATAATAATCATTTTGGTGGTTTCTTTTTTAAATTGGCATTGAAAAGACTGGGAAAGAAGACATGCAAAAAAACCCCAATTCTTCAAAGGTTAACTGGAAAAGAAAACATTGCCAATCCATGAAATTCCTATTAAAGTCATGGCATTTCACTTCACTTTCCCCCTTAGACAAGCAGCAAGGAAGAAGAACAAATTCCAAAGTAATTTTAGCTTCTTTCCTATCACAGAAAAAAAATAAAAGAATCACACAACAGATGGACAAAATGCTATATAATGAAACCTTCATGCTGGGGACTGTACTCAATACGTGCCATAAATAGCCGCCTCAAAACCGCCCCAGATCACTTCACCAAACCCAACATTTACTACAGAGCCTCTTTTAAAATCACTGGGCTCAGTGAGAAGCTGCATACCTAGGAGTGGCCCACTGACACATCTGTCTTTCAGGCCTGTGGTTCCCTTGGATGGAATCCAGATCTCAGAGCTGCGATCCAAGGTTTCCCGTACAATGTCTGGGGAGGAGCAGGCATTCAAGCCAAGCTTATCGAAAGCTGCAGGCATGAAAGATGACAACCAGCTAGTTATCTCAGAGGAAGCATTTTCCACTGCACTTGATCCAAATTCCTTTCTCTGTCCAGAACATGGACAGTCCAGGTCTCCTCTCACAATCCTGGGAGCCTGCAGCTGTTCTTTGAATGGCCAGAGAAGGATTCCTGTTTAGTTTTGAAGTGCAGCTGGAAGAAGCTGCAGTACTTTAAGCTAATAGCTCAGTGGCATAACCACTTTCCCAGGCAGTGACAGGCTTGGATTCACTGCACAGAAGTGAATGCAAAACACCAAAGTCAGAAAAATAAAGCACAGGGGAAATAACTCACAGAATCACAGAGAGTCACTGGGCTGGAAAAGACCTTCAAGACCACCAAGTCCAACCCAGCCCTAACATCTCAACTAAACAATGGCATCAAGTGCCACATCCAATCTTTTTTTAAACACATCCAGGGATGGTGACTCCACCACCTCCCCTGGCAGACCATTCCAGTACTTTATCACTCTTTCTGTAAAAAAACTTTTTCCTAACATCCAACCTGTATTTCCCTTGGCACAGCTGAAGACTCTGTCCTCTGTCAGTTCCTGCCTGGAGAAAGAGACCAACCCCCACCTGACTGCAACCACCTTTCAGGAAGCTGTAGAGAATGACAAGGTCACCTCTGAGTCTCCTTTTCTCCAGGCTAAACACCCCCGGCTCCCTCAGTCGTTCCTCACAGGGCTTGTGTTCCAATCTCACTTGTGCAGTTCTGCAAAAGGGGTAAAAGAGGATCCTTGGGTTTATTCCTATGACTGTTTAAGCAGAGAGAAGCAGTTTTTGGAGCATCAAAAAATAACTCAGACCTGTGCTGAATCTGCAAAGCCACTAAGATGGCAGGCGCTGCCTTTCATATCCCTCTCTCCCTGGCTGCTTTTCCTAAATAAAGTATTCGCAGCTGCAGTCACAAAGAGCCCAGTTTAACTGACATGAATGTTTTCAGCTCTACCCTATTTCTCAATCCCTGCATTTAAGCGAGATGTAAGTGATTATCTCATCTGATACATACAGAAGGGCATAGAATTGCAGGTGCCAAGATAAGGAAGTGATAAGACTTTACAGCTTTGTGTGTTTAAAAACCCTCAGATTGTGAACACTTGTCCTTTTCACCACTGCTCTGAACAGCAAAGCGAGGATGAGGGATAAGCCACAGACCAGCCTCAGAATTTCAAACAAGTTTTTTTTATTTAATCCTCAACTCCTAACAGCTGAAGATGAATAATTTATCAAAAATATTAGTCAAATATTAGATACATGATACTGTGGGTGTGGTCCAGGTCATCTGATGGTTTCCAATTGCTGCAGACTGGATACCATTTTCCTAATTTCATTATGTTTTCATTAACAATATCAGGTAACAGTTATTACCAAATATTTTACTTCCTGCCCTAGAAAAGTTATGTGCTATGCCTGAATGAAATAATCAAAACCAAATTAAAAAAAAATTATCCTATTGTTCCATTTCATAGCATGTTCACTTCATCCCTTCTGCTTTTTGCTTGCATCCTTCATTTAAAACTTCATTACTTCAGAAAGAAGAAAACATTTTTGATTTTATTATTCCTGCAAATTGAGGTTTGTTTTTTTTCAGTATTATTAAAGAAAGACCTTTAAGTAAAATGTTTATTGTCAGTACAGAATAAACCAACAACAGCTACAAGAATTGTTCCATCAGCCCAGTGATGCCAGTATTGAAGCAGTTTGCCTTGGACAAGATAAGAAGATGATTCAGATGTTTCTGGATGTGAGAGAGTAAATCAGACCCTTGGATAACAGAACCAACAAAAAAATAAAGACAAACTTTAACTCCAGTGATTGGCTTGATTTAGTATTAATGTAATACTACATTTGTTTGGGTGTTTTTATAACTATCATAACACTTGTGAAACTAGATTATTTAAACTGTTAATATCCTGAAAGCAGTTTGAAAGTTCATCAGAATAGGCCTGTTCTGACATGATCAACCGAGTGAATGTCATTTTACAGCGGTTATCCTCGGGACTGGAGAGATTTCTTGTCAACAAAAATCTTGTGCAACTCTGCCATCCTTTCCAGAACACAGAAATTAAAAACCTCAGCAAAACTGAAACCTTGGTGCCTGAAAGAAAATGCAGGAAGTACAGATTCCAGAAGTCACTTTCTGTGACCCTTAATATTTCTCTAGGCAGAGAGGCCATTTTTATTCAGCAATGCTTATTGCTTTTTGCCTGTAATACCTTGCAACAAGAGCAGCTGGTCCATTTCCATCTTCACAGAAAAGAAAACACCAGTTATGTGCAGCCACCATACCTTTATGTAATTGTATCTCTTCTTGAAAAATCAGATCTACACAAAAATAAGCATTAATTATCTTCTTTTTTTCTTTCCTAGAAAATGCATGGAGAAACATGGCTAATTTTTCCATTATAATCTATTTTTCACATATAGATCCATACATAGCAGCCCTTTCTATGCAGATACCAATATCACAAAAAAGCTAGCAGAAAACCCCACCTTACTTTCATTTGATCATGTCATACAAGTTTTATGCTCAGTTTCCACAAAACTATAGAAACCCATGTTCAGAATGCAGGTTTTTTAAATTTCAAATTCTTTGTAGGCATGCATTTTGCAGACAGCTAAACAGAGAGGCAATGCAACCATCCACTACAAAATCTATTTTAGCCCATTATGAGCAAGTCATCTTTTCCCCACCTGTCTCTACATGGGAAAGAAGTGGTCAAGTCAGTAAAGATTACAGTGAAGTAGATTGAAGGTACAATGATTTCTATTTCAGGTTCAAAACTATTTATATAATAGAATTTTAAAATGTTTTGTCTTGGAAGGGACCTTAAAAATCATCTACTTCCAACATCCCTGCCACGAGCAGGGGCATCAAGTAGGATTTCAAAGGATCAACCATCACTTTAAAGCCATATTTATATCCCAATGACCTTATTATAGACATGTTATAGAACTTTTCTGATTCCTATGCAAATCCAAAGGTTTCTTTACAGCTGAGTTCGGTATAATTTGACTTCCACTTGTGGGAAGAGAGACTTCAGGTTTCTATTTTTCCCCAGGTATTCCAGAATGGCTGTGACTGCACTTCAGCTTTGGGCTGGATGCCAACAGTGACCTGGTAGCACTGAGAGATCTCCAAGATGTTCCCTGATGTTCCTGCACAGTACATTGCACACACCACCACAACTGGTATTAAAAGGAGTTCTCCCTTGGGTCCAAGCTGGCCTACATTGCTGATCTTCTCCTTTTATCCCAGCACAGCATGGTGCAGCTCCACCACAGCTCTCCCACTCCTCTGCTGCCTTTCCATATGTAAACTACACAAATAAGAGGATATATAGAGAAATTGGATAACACTGAACTACTGCTGTCATACCTTTGTATTCCCACCCACCTCTTCTTGCTCTGTGTGAGACCTTTGGGTCCATGCACACCTCCACATCCCACTGCTCTGTACCAGGCACTGAGGGAACACACAAAGTAAGGAAAAGCCTCCCACTGCATTCAGCAGTGACACTTGGGCAGGTCACAGCCCCTTGCCTGGGGCTCCAGCTGCTCCCCCCAACCCAGGGCACAGCCTGCAGCGCCCACTGCAGCTGCACACCCAGCTACTGGCACTGTGGGTGCTCCTCAACAAGGGCAGATCTTGAGCATGATGGAAACATCAAGGCCTCTGTTTTAAAGATTTTAGCTACTTAAGAAAAAAAAAATTCTCCCTCTGCATAGGCTGGAGGCTGCACTTCTAAAGCACATGGGGCTTCATCTTTTCATTTAGTTTTGATTATGATCAGTGGAATGGGTGCACACAGCAAGCAGCATTCCACAGATTCACTGGCACCAGCACCTGTGTGCATATCAGCACAGTCATGTAAAGAAACTGTATAATACAAGCCTGTAGAATACAACACCTGCAAAGGGCCTATGTAATTAAACCCTTCCCATCGACAGGCAGAGCTGAAACAGTTCAAGATCCTAGACAAAAGGTGTCAGGGAAGACAGACCTATTATTTATCACACAGCTAGCAAGACCAAATATAAAAGACTAACCAATAGCCTTTCCAATCCCACACTGCCAGCTGGCACTAAATGATAAGTGAAAGCACTGCAAAGTGCTTTTTCTCTTGCTTTTATAACAGTGCAATTTTAGTGTGTGGTGTATGGCACATTGCCATTTCCATTTTTTGAGTGCAAAAACCTTGTACAGGGAACAGGGAGTACAGCCAACAGAACCAGATCCACCTAGAACTTTGAACTAAAATTCATTCTTTCATGGGTGAGCAGCAAATGTTTGGGGTTTGGGTTTTTTTGGTTAGTCTTCATGCTCAACAGTATGCACTTATTTGAACAAACTGTTAAAGCAAGCTTTTAATAAATGCATTATCACCAAGAGGTTCTCATTTATCTTCTATTCTGCCTAAATCGATTTTGCCAGAGGGATTCACAGCCAGCTATATACAAATTCTCCCAGGAGCAGCAGAATCCCTCACACTACAGTCTGCAGTGGGTGGAGGCACAGGACTCAGAAATCCTAACACCAATGGATGACATGGGAGCTGCTGCATTCAGCCCTACTATTTATCTGTAGGATTAGACATGGGAAGCCCTAATTGATTCACCCTTGCTGTATCCAACCCCACGTTCATAACCAGCCTACTTCAAGAGGTCAGCCTCAAGGACACAGTGTTTGGTGTTACAGACACCACAGAAGGCACTTTTTGTGCATACAAGTAACTGCTGATGTGATGGTGAGCGTTCACACTCATTTACTAAGGCACATACAAGGCAAGTACACATTGTTGAAAGAAAAATCTCTTTGCTCCAACTTTATCCTGGGAATAATAACAATCAAAAAGAGAGCTGTAGTTACAAACCTACCCAAATAGCAGGATGCAAGATTCTTGGTGAATTTTACCAGTACATGATTATCTGTGGGGTGGTTTTTTTATTATTTATTGTATTTGTGGTGGTTCAGTGTAAGCAGTTCTTTTTCTGCATTTAAATCGCTAACTAAGCAGGATAAAAAAGGCAGATTATGTGACAGACTTCTTTCAAAACCTGGAGACTCCCAAGATCAGTCTAAGAAAACTGATAAGCAGGCTGGAAACCTGAAAATTCAGGGATAATAGCAGGGATTAAAAATAAACGCATCTCAGAATAAGACTAATGCTATTGCATGTCGATGTTGCAGATTTACATTGGCATAACAAAACACTGTTGTTGGGGCCTGACTAAATTAACTGCTGCACTGCCTCCAAAATAAGACAAAAATTGCATTAAAAAACCACTGCACACAGGGAGAAACGTTTTACAGAAAATACTGTTTTGTGACCATCTGCCTGTCAGTAAGAGCAGGCAGTCCTTTAAAGGTTTGAATAGGAAATCCCATCCATCTCTGGCACCTGAATCCACCCCTGAATGACACAGCTTAACTAAACCTCCTGAAATAAATATACTAAAAACTTATAATTCTGAATCTGGGGGGTTTAGTTGGGTTTCCACTTAAACTATTATTTATATTATCTTCAACAAGTAAGAATAGAAATAATTATTTTAAAAATGATAGATGTTACCATGAGAAGTCCCTCTAATAATTTTGAAATGTTTAAGGAAAAAGAATTTTCATATGTATGAATAGGGTACAATGAAAAAAACGAAATGCTATGGGCTATCAGATTCATGCTTTTAGTGGGTTTTGGTGTCAAGTTTCTCAAAACACATTTTGTTATTTTAGTAAAACAAATTATTTTTAGGATCATTTAGAATGAAAATGCAAGGTATAAGAAATTTTTTTTGAGGGAAGATTAAGCAAGTAAGTCTTACTAAGATTAAGCAAGACATAAGTCTTACTAATACAAAATAGAAATTTTTCACAAGATAATCCTACCAAGTCCAAGACTCATACAATTGAAATAATACTCAAAAAAGATTAAACTTCCTTCTCCATATGAAACCAACAGTAGTGGAATTGGAGTGCAATAGGACTATGGCAGCAATAAACAAAAAAATTCCACAAAGCAGAAAACAAAACAGTTTTGTAAAGGAAGATAGACTCATACCTAAAAAACCTCCAAAACCAATATATAAATAATTTATCTTTCATATAATCAGGAATGTGACTTGGTTGTGGAATACATATAGACTGAGAGTACAAAAACAAAGACTATCTCAGAGAATGCCACCAGATAAAATTATTAACAAATTTAACAACTAATTCTATTATAAAACTTAGCAAAACCACAGTCATTATTCACCATGTGGTCAGCACCTTAAGAAAGTCAGGGTTTTGTTTTGATGAGGATTTTTTTCGTAAAAGTCATAGCAAAAAACCCAATGCAAATCTCTTCTATGTCCAGGACTCGCTGAGAGCTTCTCCTGAATGCAAATGTTTTCTCAACCACAAAAAGAAGAAGGAAAATGAGAGAAAACTCATTTGTGAGGAGAGGAAAATGAGAGAAAGAAAAAGGAAAATTAGAGAAAACTCTCAGGAGTATCTGACCTCATGGCAGGCAAGAGGGATAATGTTCTCCTCAGATTCCCAATGAACTCAGCTGTGGGATGCCCTGGTCTTACCTGTGTGTTGAGACACACACACACACGTTTTTACAGCATCACAAACTCCTTGTTGTGGAGAACCTAAAGGTTAAAAAAATTTTTTTTTAAAAGTGTGTTTATTATAACTGAGGCAGCACCTGCGACTTGCTGAAAGCCCAAATAACATGAGCGCCTTCTGTACGGAGGGGGCCCTCTGGGAAGGGCGTTTATCAAGGAAAAAAAAAAACCAAAAGAAAATAAAAAGAAAAAAAAACCCGCAGAACTTCCCTGCCACACTCCTCACACCTGTGCTCCTGACAGACGTGTTGGGAATTAAACCCTTTTCAGCCCCTTTTTCATTCCAAAATAGCGACGGCCGGGCCACGTTCGGCAGCGGCGGCGTGAGGGCAGGCCGGAGCTGGAGGTCCATGAAGGGCCGCTTCCCTCCCTCCGTGGAAAACCGGGAATGCGCTGTGTTTGTGCATCCGGCATTCCCAAAGAAACTTCAGCCTGCAAAGCATACAAATGTAGTGCATGGCCGAGCACAAGGCACCTGGGTAGTCCACAATGTTTGCTCACCGTAGGGAGCAGCAGAGGGAAGCAGCTGCGCAGCCAACTTCAGCTCCATCGGGAATTTATTATTCTAAAGCAAGTGTCTTGTCTGTCTTCACCACGCTGTGCCTGCACAGAAACACCTGGGGTGGCAATTGGCAGCCGGCTTGGTGTTTTGGCTTTCACCTGGAACTTAAATCCAAAAAACAATGATACCAAACTAAATAAGTAACCTTAAAATTTCTGCTTTCTACTCACAGAGCATGAAGCCAGTAAGGCATTTTTGGACTCAAAAATCAGCATAACTAGGTAATATATGATCATACAGGGTGTACACAGAACTTTTGCCTGCTATGGTGAGCTACTAGAAAAAGCACCTACAAAAGCTGAGAAGAAGGAAATGAAGAAAATAAGTGAAGTGAAGAAAGTAAGGACGGAAAATGTACCTTGATTTGCTGCCTTCTTCAAGATGCAGAAATTATAACACTGTCCAAGTTCTAGAAAACATAGTGCTCATTACAACTGGTGATTTTAAAATATTTTTGGAGTCTCATAAGTATTAGCTGGCATTATTTATTTCTAACACCTTAGCACTTCACGCTCTGTCAAAGAGCAGGACTACACTGAGCTATGGACAGACACACAGTTAATTAAGGTGCAAATTAAGCTCAGAGAGAATGATAGTCTATACCAATTGCTTTTCTAGAATTGGCTACAGCTGTATATTTGACACTGGAAATGCCTCTAGTGAAGCTAATGTTAAGAAAGAATTGGGAGTGTATTAGTCGACAGTGACAGATGTAGATAAATTCTCCACTGTGAATGGAAGCAGGGTGAGGTTTTTTCCTTAATCTGGGGAAAAAAAACAACTCACACAGTCTCTTCTAGTTCTACTGCTTGGAACTGAATGGCAGTACAGCTACTAGTCACATAAAGGCTTGCCCAAGAACAGAGTTGGTACTCATTTGTTTATGCTTCTGACTAAAACTCAACTCAGAAAAGGCAAAATATCTGCATAACTATTAAGAGTTTTTTAAGGTGATGTTCTTGTGCAAAGATTAATTTAAACTTCACTTAAATTCATTGATTTCTATTTGTCCTTCAAAATTATTTTTAATAGGCTAATTATAGTCCATGCACAATACACTTGTAATGCTGTGGATAATATCTTCAGAACTAAAAGGCTGCATTTGTGGTTCCTTTTTTTCTCCACACAGTGGCAAGAAATAAGTCAGGTTCTCCAGTTTCTGCCTAACAGGTATCCTTATATATACAGGTTACTTATGAATTACAGCAGGCTAATACCTACAACTCAATCCTAAATCAGAGAGTGGCATCTCCTTGGAATTCCAAGCTCTCAAAAGGGAAACTGGGAACTACTGCCCTGTGATGAATTTAAGATTTTAAGAGAATGCTCTAAAACAAAAACAAAAAATCCACTAATAAAGAAATAGAGAGTTATTTATCAATTTACTTATATAAACTATTTTCTCAAAATAAATGAGAAATTTGTGATTACCTTTTTATTTAAACCTAAATTAGATGAGTATCAATACTTGTTTATCTGACCCCTTGGAGCACTCAATCTCTACTTTTTTTAGGTTCCTCACAATACACACACCAGGATATCTCTCAAAGTAATCAGATACACACTTTACATTTCTTAGGAGACTGGGGAGTACTGTATGAAGGTATTATATAATCACTCACTGTGGGGAGTGGGGAAACCAACTTGATTTTAACTTGCAGGATAGACTAACTTGGTATTATTTTATAGGACAGACTGTGTCACCCATCATTACATGAAATTCTTTAGAAACAGGAAAAGAAAAACAATGATTCTGACAGCACCTTTCTGGCTTTTCTCATATGCTCTCTTCAAGCTCCCTCACATTATGAAACAATCCCATCCACTGAATCCTTCTATCACTCCTATTTTTATTGCCTGTCCACAGAGGATAATATATACACTACCATTAGGACAGAATTTTTCTTTCTGTGAAGAAGCTCTCAAAATGAGATGACTCATTTTTTCCTTCTCTTGATTGTGTAAGCAAAGGGCTGAACTAGTCATTCAAAGTGTGTCTAAGCTGCTTGGAAAGAACAAATTCAGTTGTGTTAAAAATGATCCTATTCCTACCACACAATCAGTGCTTCTAGGGAATGCAGCACATGGATTTATGTGGCAGCAGCCTGGGGAAGTTTGGGCCAGAAATATCCACCCTTCAGAATATTCCTCATCTGAGAAAGCCCCTTTTCCTTAGGAAAGCAGAACGTTAAAGGCAGAAGATCCTGCCTTTGCAGTTACTCCCAGCTGACCCATGAGTGCATTCAGAAAGCCTTGGAAGCTGAGAAAGGCTTGTGGTTTGTTGGTAATTGAGGTGCAACATAATTTGTGAACCACCTTCCCACGTGGGTGGTAGGTGAGCTGAGGATCTGGAAAATCACCAGGATGGAGAAGGCAGAGCAGCTACCTCACACTTCTGAAAGGTCCTGTTTTTCTGTGTGGTAGAAACTGTAGGGTCACAGAACTGTGCTGCAGCACAAGCTTCACCCTATTTTGGTTAAATAATGAGATTTCTTAGAGTTTTCTTAGTCTAGGAGCACCATCTGCCCAGCTTTGGTCACCATCTCTCCTCAAAACTGAAGCAAGAACTGCAAGTGTGCTGCCCCACTTCCATTGCAGCCTATGAATGTTTTACTGCATTTTCTCTTCAAACTGCAGACCTCTTGAAAGCAAATCCCAAAGGAATGTACAGAAAGAAACACATCCTAACACAGATAGCAGTAATAACAGTAAGAAATTACATCTAAAATTAGCATAACTGAATTGGCAAAGAATAAAAGCAGTCATCTCTTTTTGAGAGAGTTTCTTCACAGAAAATGTTAATAATGGGAAAAATTCTGAGATTGTTTAATTTTTGATGTCCTTATTTTAATAAAGCATTGGTTGTTTGTGAACCTAGACACTGATTTTATGACTGCAAGTCTATGCTTGTAGAGTGTGCTTGCTGTAAGTATGATCTGCACCCTTTGGTGAACCAAAGCAATCCGAGACATTGGCTCATGAATTGTGGTTAGTGTAGCTCAGTCAAAATAATCCCATGAAGCTCAAGAAAACTTTATATATTACAGTTGTGCATTTGGCCCCAATTCTCCTTTGATCCTCATTAACATAAATAATTGCCTTATTTTAGAATCCATGGCAAGCAGGTTCCACCACAGAAGGGTTGGCTGTGGGCAGCAAGTTCCTGCTGAATACACACAGATCCATTACTCTGCCCTGCACACTCATGTTGAGGTGCTCAAGATGGGCCTCTGAAGGAAGCTTTACTCAACAGGATGATGCCCTGCTAGAACAAATGTAAGCAGCTGGCAATATTCTGTCATGCCCTTTAACAGGGGGGGAAAATCTGGGTTTGTCTTTATGACTGCTGTGTATTCAGTAGACAAAACATGTATAAGATGACTTTGGGAATGATGCCCTGAAATGAGGCTTGAGTCCAATATAAAATCAGAAAATGGTTTTGGTTGGAAGGGACCTTAAAGATCATCCAGTTCCATAGGCAGGGACACTAGAACAGGTTGCCCAGTGCCCCATTCAACCTGTTCTTGAACATTTCCAAGGATGGGGAATCCACAGCTTCTCTGGGCAACCTGTGCCAGTTCCTCACCACCCTCCTAACACATTTATTCCTAATATCCAATCTAGACATGCTGAATGCAGCACTCCAGGTCTCACAAGAGTAGGGTAGGGGAGCAGAATTACCTCCCTCAATCTGCTGGTCACACAGTTTTTGATGTGACCCAGGCAGCTGCTTCAGAAGAGAATTCAGTTGGAACTTCTGTTGATTTATGTGGAAGTATCTATTGTTTTCATTTCATAAGGACTGAGTTTTCACAATTGATGCAATCATCAACTCCAATGTAACCTCAAAGCTGTTGTCTGACATCACAATCATGTACTAAGGAATCTCAGATCAAGATTTTTAAAAAGTTTGCAATTTTTGTCCTGTGAACACAGTTGCAAACTCGTATGGAACTGATTCATTCTTTATATGGGTATTAAAGTTGTAAAAATTTTGAGGTCACAGTCCTGCAGAGTTTATGGACACAGTCAGCTCCATCTGAACACAATTCCTTCACTGTCTGTGGTAGTCTTAGAGACCTGCACATGTGTCGGAATCTCTTTTGCAACAACCAACAGTAATAACTGCTTTTTGTACACCACCCACAATAACGGCTGTCCTTATTCAAAGTACTTTATTTTGGTTGCAATCTCACCTTAAACAAAATGTCATTGGAATTATTTGAAGGATATGAGTGACAAAGCAAAGCAACTGATCACATGCAAGAGGAAAAAGAGATTAACCCTCCAGACTCTGTTAAGCACAGTGTAGGTTAAAGAAGAAAACCCAGAAGTAGAATTGCACACCCATATTTGATTGCCCTTGTTTTTTAATCTCAGCTTCAGGCTAAAATGCAGACTGCACCTCAGAGAACAACCTTTTAAGCTCTGTGACCATCCAGACAAAACACAATATGATGCAGCTGGACAGTGGTTTCTGTAACAAAGAAGTACACCAGAACGCTCATCAATTTTCAGGCAGAAAATGAATTAGAGGATTTTCCACGGGATACCAATGCACGACTCTGAAAGGCTGCCATCCTGTGGCACTTTAGGGATGCTGTAGTAGCCCTGAGTTAGTGGTTTCTACACTCTGGAATGAAAACATGTCCTAGATAAACTAAAGACTTATTTGGTTTTTTTAAATATTTAGATAGTTTCAAGAGATAGCTCTGACCCCTTCTGAGTTAGCTGTATCATAGCACAGCTTATAAGATGGAGCTTGGTCAAAGTTTTTCATTTTATTTCCATCAAAAGAGACAATAAACATAACTTTCTTAACCTGAAAATATTCTATGTACTGCTGCCATATTCAGCCATAAATTCCAGCTGCTGAATGGACACACATACACTCAAAAATAGAACAGGTAGGGGAAATTGATTTGCTTGCAGAATCATTAGTATGTTGTCAGTAAGCAGCATATTATGAGCTAGAAACTAGTCCTTTCTATTGTTTTCCCCTACAAATCCGAAATTAAGATGCGCTTGCAACTACTGCAAAATAGAATTCCATAGCAAATAATCAAAGGAGAAAAAAAGCTACACTTCCATTCTTTAGACATTCTTTGTTAAAGGCTAGGAAAAAATAGATAATTGAGAAATCTTTCCTCTGTTAGCACAGAAGTGATAAAGAAGTAACACACGGCTCTTAGACATACATGCACAGTTTAAATCTCGGTTCCTTGAAATACATCTCGGTTACTTCAGCAAGACATTTATTTAAGAAGCTATATAAGCCATGTGTATATATGTGTGTGTGTATACACACACACACACACATATATATAAATACACTTTAAAACTTTATTCAGATCCCAGGCAGTTGGTTCAGCTTTTTGACAGCCACACTCCATTATCTGCAAGGATAAAGCAGCTCACCCGTGGCCCTGGCGTAGATTTCTTCTACCTGAGCTGGCTTTTCAATTTACTCCCTGGTGGCAGGTAGTATTACCTCATTGGAGATGTGGTTCTCAGTACTATTTCTCTATCCTTGTGCCCCACTTCCAGGCTATTTTTCAAACTGTACTGTCAAAGCTTTTAAGGACCAACCATAATTCTCTCCTCCAGTGTCCCTTGAAGCACCAAGCACCTTTACAAGTGCCCCATGTCTGGCATGCGACTGGAACATTCATCTGCTCTTCCCCTCCAAGACCCAGGGACGTATTCCATTCCACAACTGTCTCCAGCCTATATTTACCTTTCCACAAGCAGGAGGGAAGGAATTGTTGGTCAGACTACAGCTTTCCACCTCTCAATCCTGGCTGACACGATCTTCTTTCACAATCTTCTTTCCCAAACTATTTAGCACGCATTAGTCTCTTCTAGCTGATGAAGCCTTCACTAAGTGAGAAATTAACTCTCCTTTAAAAAAACCCTAACACCCTAAATTCTAATTCCAGTGGTCTTAGAATTCTAGTCAAGTATTTGCTACAGTTTTTCATTATAGCAGGGAACACCCTAGAACATCTTCCTGTTTAATCCTACCTTATGGGATTCTTCTTTGGAAGCTTCACGAGTCACAGCATTTTTAATCTTGCAGGAAACACACTGATAAGGAAGTAAGATGTTTTCTTGCACTGCATTTCAAGCCAACATACTCCTGCTTTCACTGCTTAATTAATTATAGAAATTGAGGAAACACAATGTCACAGGAGACAAGGAAGGGAGAAAAGTCTGCATCAGAGAAATTACACTCACCTGTTGTACTACTCCAACCCCTCCTTGAATTGGGGAAGAGGAGGCTGGGAAATTCCACAGCTGAAGTTCAAATATTTCAAGTGAACTCAGTAAGTGCAAGCATAGGCCAATGCCCTTTATTTAGAAGAGAGGCTGGAGTATGTGGGATTTGTATCCTTTGCACTGTAAAACTGTCTTTAATGACTCATACAGCTTAATGAACTCACTGCCCATCCCACAGTGAGGAAATCTGATTTTAAGTTCATTGTTTGGCTGGCTGGTTTCAACCCAATGTGATTATTCAGTAAAACCATTATGCATCTTTGCAAACCACTTCATTGTCTGCAGCTTCACTGCTAGTTTTCTTTGCTTAATTTTTCTTTTGTTTGGCAAAATGATGTAATAAAACACTGAGTTGTAGGGTTTTTACTGTAATCCATCTTTCCTTTGTATAGTTCTGCTTCACCTGCAGAAATTACAGTTACCAGAAGTTACCAGAAATTACAGATGAAAAGATTAATATCTTAACTTGTAAATGTATTTTAGAAGCTTGGGGTCTATGCCTGGTTTTATGGGTTACAAAGAAAATTTAATTTAAGCAATATTTCATTATTATCTTAAGGCTTAGGTTAGATGCACCACAACAGCTTTACACATCCAGAAACTCCAGAAGAAAGGACAAGCTCCAGGGCTTCTTCAGCCCATCCCAACCCCAAAAGTATGATTAGCCAGTCATACTTTTAATCATACAAATAAATTCCAGAAGTACTAAATTAGCTGTGGCAGCACATATTTTGAAAGGCACAATACACAACCATCTGAGACCCCAACACTTTCTAGAGCTGGGTTTCTAGTGGAACTAGATCGTCATTAGAATGGCTGGTGAAACCTTCCTAAGAGCAAGACCCTAATAAACTCAACCAGACTTTTTACAGTTAATTTTCTTGTCTAATACAGTATTTTCCTTTGCATATTTCTCAGCTTTGAACTCTGCTCTAATCTCCTTCAGCTATGGGTAATTAATTAATGAACACATCAAAAAGATTTAGCCGCAGGGGCTCCGTTTGGGATTGCAATTCTCATTTCCATTTGAGAAACTTCAAATTTTAGTTCACATAGCAGCCATTGCTAGAAGTTGTAACAGCAAACACAATTTCCTTTCTTCTGAACAAACAAGCAAACAAAAAGCAGTATTTTCTCCTCATAGTCCAGTGGGTGAATCTCTGAGCTGAGAGTAAACACCTTCCCTATAAAGGTTTTTTCAGCAGCTCGGGGAAGGTGTTCTAAATGGCATTTTGTACTGAACTCCTCTTTCGGGTATTAACACCTTATGAAAACTGTTGGCACCAGTACAGAGCTCTCAACATGCTTTTGGTTATAGGAGCTGTAACATGACTTAATGGAAAACTTCCTGCAAAATGAAGTTGAAGAACCTGCAAAGAGGGATGTCTTGATATTGTTACAATCCAGTAATTTTTTTTTTTGCATAGGAAAAGCCTATCAGATTGCCAAGTGTTGAAACAACAGGAAAGATGCAAAGTTAACAGGGACATAAAAAGAGGTGGTCAATGAAAAAGCTCACTTGGAATGTTGGCTCTAGTAATTCCAAACTTAACTCATGACTTGACAATGTGGCATGCTTTTTGAATGACAAAGGCTAAAAGGCACTTGATGATTTCCAATGAATTTGATAAATGTGATGACTGTTGCCCACTACACTCTGATACAAGTCATGTGAGGGAAACACTTTCTGGATTTGAGAATAATCGAAGTTACTGTTCACTTTTTTAATAACAAAGGGGTTACATGTATTCAGAAAACAGAATTTTCCCAGTTCCTGTCTCCCATTAAAATATCCCACAGATTAACCTGGAGAATCTTCAATATATACAAACAATAATCCTTCTCTGGTTGCCCAGCAGATCCCTAATGCTGCTCAGGATATACTGGAATTATTTCTAAACAGCATTGTGCTTCCTAAACTCCTATGCCAGCATGGCAATCGTGAAGTGTCTGTGATCAGCACCCATCAAGTCAGGATTAGATGTAGCCTTTATCAGATGTGCTCACATGCACTCATAGAAACCTTCAATAAGTTTGTAATTAACAGCTCTAAACTTTACTGGCACATGAGCTGTGCTGTGCTAAATGGAACCTGTGTTGTAGCCTCAGGAAGCTACAGAGTGTGGAAATTGTTGTTATCCTTCACTGACACTGGCACCCAGATTTAAAACCTGCATTACCATCTGCTTTCTGAACAAGTCACACTATTATGCAACGCTGCATTTGAAGCACCTACTGCAACACTTGATAGCTAGCAGAATGAAATCCCTCTACAAAAGCATTTGCACTGATGCTGAAAACCTCTTGGCACAGGTGATAAGGCAGGAATATGGCTGAATCCCACCTCTCCTAATCACTGGAAGGCACAAGGAGACATAACGATGTTAAGAATAAAGTTGCCACACAATTAAATCTGGGTAAGAGAGATTGAAAAGGCATTGGATTTCCCAGTAGAGAATGCTGAGGCATGGATCAGTCCTTACATGGCAAACTCTTACACTAGGCTCCACCCCATTTTTCTTTTCCAAGAAGAAGGACACAGAGGAGAACTGCCTGGCTTTCCAGAGAGATTGAAGGAACCATGTGAGCAACATCCCTTTCTCTGAACACACAGTGGCATGTACATGATGCTAAATAATCACATTTCACAGAACATATACAATGGAATGTTTTTCCTTTTTTCTTTGAGAACTCTCAGCATTACTGAGATTCTGGTGCAGAGAAAGAATATTTGTAGAACTAGCTGTGAAGTTTAACTGAAAAGCCACAGTTATTTTCCTTCTTATTAAGATTTTTTACTTGTTAGATGTCTAATACTTCAGTGCACTTAAGTGTCTCTCAAAAGTCCTCCTCATTTGTGATTGAATTTATAATTTCCATTAGTGCAACAGGAGTCTCACATCCACAAAACTGGCAGCAGACACTTGAATATTTATAGACTGCAGTAGCTCCAGATAAACTTAATATTCTATATTTAAACAGCACTGATCTAAAGGACCAACAAAACACTCCAAGAACAGGTGTGTAAGCACTGATTGAAGCCTTGGAGGGAGAGGCTCAGAGCCCATGGGCAAGACCCTTGCTACCAAAAATTACTCCCTAATATGAATTGCAGGCTGTGAGGGCTTTTTCTTCTTTGTATCAGCATTCAGAGGAACTACCTCACTGGTAACATAATTTATGTTACTGTGGCTGCTGCAGATAACCTTAGCTTCTGAGTAAGAATAGATGGTCACAAGCAAGAAATGATGTAGTTACTAGAGTCAAATAGGACAAAATAAAATGTCTTGCTATACATGTCTCAGGAAATCTCACTTATCTTTTCAGATAGAAATGGAGTACTATCTATTTATGTATCACTGTGTATTTATCTACTCCTCCTCTAAAGAAGTCCTTAAAGCTTGAAACATTGCCATCCTTCACGGTTATTCTGAAAGCACAATTCTCACTGAGGTTGAATTGTGAGGTTGAATTGTCTCATCCTCTCATCTGAGAATGAGACCAGCTTTTCCTTCCACTACATCAGTTTAAAAAACAAGTAATTCACACATTTAACAAGTTTTATGTGCCAAGTAATGGCATTCAGTGTTAACATCAAACACTTGAATTGCATGTGAGAAAGCATTTAAAGATAGATGCAGGTTCTGGTGTTGTGATTTATTTGGTTTTGCTTCTCTTGTTGGGTTTTTAGGTGATTCTTGGCCTGATAATAAGCTCACATTCTTTCAATAGAGTAGGTCAATCCTTCCTAAAATATATGTACATATGAAAAGCTCAAGGCTTTGGGATTTATCCAAATACACAGTTCCTGGATTGGGATCACAGCTATCCATATTTGAAGGTTTACTCTGTGACTGCTTTTGTTCTCCTAGTATTTTCTGCTATGTTGTGCAGATACTTGGTCTAAGTCGTTAGTGGTCCACAGAAAACCTTAGAAATCACTGAGTTAGTAGGTGAAAAGAAGACCAGGAAGACTTTAGCAATGGCTATTAGGACCCAGTGGGGAAAGATAGTAAAGATATTTACGACTGCCCAAGAGGAAATTTTATAAGAGTAGAAATAGTCATTGCCAAGAGTGCCATCAAGTTTCAGAGGAGATTTTCAAGATGTTCTTCCTTTTCTGGAGCCAAAACAATTAGCAGGACCAGTCTATTTTGAAGATGGAACTTGTCAGAGCCAGACACATCCCATCAAGAAGAAGAAAGTTTTGCTGTGTCATCAAGCACAACACACATTCCCAAAGCAGGAAGAAAGCTTCCCAACATTCACTTCCTTGGTGTCACTTCAAAGCCACTGGACAAAGAGACACAGTCCATTTTTTACCTGATTCCTCTCTGCATCCTGGGCAATTACTCAGCCATCACCTGGGTCTTGTTTTCCTGGACCAATCCTGTAGGCACCTAGGCTGGAGCTATCTTCCAAGAAGCATTTAAAGGGCTTGTTTTACCAGACCACAGTACTCAGCACACAGAAATTTCCCAATACTGTATCACCTCAGACACTCTGGCTTTAATAAAAATTCGCATCTTTCTTTCTCTTTACTGCCTTTCAATTGCCCCTCCATATCCACAAAGAAGGGGAAAAAAATATGGGGTGCAGAGTTTTGCATTTATCTCTAAATTCCTGTGCAATCACCCTCTGAATTAGGGAGCTCTTGGATTGTACTTGATGTACAAGCTCCTGTGTTCCACTGGCACCTCCTCCTTCGCCACACCAGCCACTTCAGCACTGAACAGTCTGCAAAAACAAAGACATTCTGTCTGAACAGCACTGTCACGGTTGTGACAGCATGTCTGTACATACAGAGTGCAGGACAATCCACCTGGAAGCCTTTGCAGTGCTAAGAATAGGGGTTTGTAGCTGCATTGCTTCCAGCAGGATGACATCTCTCTTGCTTTCTGACTGTGTCCCCATCTCACACATCCTATGCATAAATCAGAACTTAGGGAATATTCCTTGTTAAGTGGTGCTTCAGTGTCAAGAATTCAGCAAAAGTGGACCTGGAAGTAGGAAATAAATCCAACACAGTAGATGCCTAGAGATTAATCACTGAACAACCAGCAAATTGTCGAGATTGTGGGCAGTTTTCTGGAACTTGCACAAGCGGTTTCTGGTTACCATCTTCTGTTGATAGTAGGCCACATTTGATCCCAAATTTAAGTCTTTAGTAAGTCTCTAAAACCTTTAATTAGGCCCTGTATGATTTAGAGGAGACTCTATAGAGGACAACAGCAGATTTGTATTTCTGTAGTACCACAGACTTTCAGCTAGACATCACCACCCTCAGTGTCCGCCGTCACGCGAAGGTGATGCATTACTGCTGTCCTCAGGTGGGTCACCGATTCGACTCCAGCTTCTCGGGCCAAATCAAAGTCATTCTGCTGACCTCATTTAATGTGTTCAGCATACACCTATTAACTATACATTCCTCTTCTATTTACTACCAAAATCATGCAATATTTATACCTAACATTCACAACTATTTTTCAATTTTTTTTTTAAATTCCTAAGTAGGAAATCAATGTTCGCAACAGGTCTGTTGATTTGTGTTCATCAGGGTGGACCTTAGCCTCCTGCTAACCTGCATTTTTAATTGTCTTGGCTGAGGTGTGAAGGATTTGGCTCCCCACAGTAAAAACAAGATTTATTGTTAAGTACTGTAATGCATAACTAAAGTAGCAGAGAACAGAGCTTGCCTGAGGTGTGCTTCAGTGCATTGGAATTACAAGTTTGCAAAGAATAGGGTTTATACAGCTCCACTGAGATTACAAGGTATAAATAAAGAAACAAATTCTACAACTGTAGCTGGGTTTTCTTTTTCTCCCTCCTTCTTTCTTCCTGTTTGCCTTGACAGTAGAACTTGAATAGTAGAGAAGCAGAATACAAGTAATTTGTTTACATTTTCTTAAAAATTGCCCAGAAAATGTCAGGGAACGAAAACCTGTCACACTGTTAATGTGTGTGTGTAACCAATACAGAAGAACACAGAATCCACACAGAAGACGAAAGTTCTTCTGAACAACTGCTCCCAAAATAGATGCCACTTGGGCTTATTGGCTGGACTGGGGACTGAGAGCCCCAACTGGGATGTGTGCCTGGTCCTGCAAACCTGCCCAGCACCCACTGGCTCCAGGGCATCCAAAGCTGTCCATCTTTACTCAGCATATCCTCCTGAGTAGATACTATCAGGTCTCCACCTCTTTCCTTGTTAGACAAGGTTTTTAATAGCTTTGTGTGCTTTTGGGCCTTGGGAAAAGCAGGCCTAGCTGGCAGCACAGAAATACATTAATAGTTCATGAACTGTTCTCTTAACGGCCTTTGGAATTGCCTCCAGAGATGCCTCACTTCTGCCATGGTTCATACCCTGCTTACTTTCCATTTCAGCCTCCTTTGATGTAGGTCCCTCCAGTCAGACAGAAGAATATAAATTAAGTCAATTGTGATACAGTCACTATTAATACCATTAAACTATACAAATACATCCATTAGCCACATGCCCTATTAGTATTAAGGCATGTCTACTCATGGGAACTTCTATGGAATGAGGGAGGTGTGAATTTGTAACTTTTTCCACACACAACATATCCTCAAGAGTAAGGTCTCACTGTTACACAAGGTACACATCTGCAAGCGGAAATTAAGCAAAACCTCACCAGAGTACTCAGTCTAGGTTAAAAGTGGGAACAGCACTACATTTGTCATCCTGCTCTGCCAAAATCCACATTCTGTCATTCCTCCTGATACACAGAATGCACAATCAAAAATACTAGTTACTGGCATAGTTCAGCAGTGCTGAAGATTTGGAAAAATTTTTTGTTACAGTTTAGGAAACTGATTTGCAAGTAGTGCTACATTCAGCAATCACCACTATTTTTACTGAACTGTAGACTGCATTTCAGCAAATGTTAACTTTTAAGGCCAAAAAATCAAGATTGTACCTTTGTCACATGAGCAACAGAGAAAATACTGGTGCTCAAAATTACCTATTTTGGTCCCAAGCCAAGTCACCTCCTAAATACCACACACTTAAAAAATTACAGCCATGCTCATAATAGTATTTTAAACAGAAAGTGCTACTGAACATTAATCACTTTAAACCTCCTTCTCAAGAAGAGAGTAATACACAGAGGTAGAAAGAGTTTTCCGTTCTTGCATTTATAAGATTCAAAAGTGGAATTGTCTTGCATATGAAGCTAATTATCCTGGATCCCTCTGGGAAAAAGCAAGGAATACATTTGCATCACGATCATGTTTCTGGCCTCAAAAAAATTTTTGCACTCTCCATTATTACTGGCATACTAATGAAACCTGCTTTATTGCTGACAAGCCTTTTCCCAATAAAACCAGATCACCAACGCTAATTGTAATTACACACATTATGACAGCTTCTAAAAGCCTGGCAAGGAAAGCTCTCAGTGTCTCCCACCGCTACCTAAACCTCTGCAGAGCCACGGCAATTTGCACCAGCAGGGCATCTGCCGCATCACTCTCATTTCCTGAGCAGCACAGCTCCAGAGATGCTGGGTGACGGTCCAGGGCCATGAGCAGCTTCCAGAGCGAGTGTGGGCAACCCAGGGGAACTGCCTGACCTTCCGGGCTCCCTCCCTCCTGTCACTCCCACGGCAATGGCTTGGGTGCTTCCCCACAGGAACTCACGCTGCTGGCACACAGGACTGACAAATGCAGGGCAGGTATCCGTGGAACAGCTGAGCCAGCTCCTGGTGTCAGCCCACAAAGCAATTTAGAGCCAAAAAAGCTCTGAAAGAATAACGCAACATTCTCAGAAAGAATGCTCTTAACTGAGAGCACGTTACTACCACCTACACGTGGCAATTTCAGGTATATTAACTTCCTTGTTTTCCTCGTCTCTCCCATCTGTTTCCTCTATTTTTGCATGCCCACATCACAAATACGTGTTAATTTCTATTTGCCCGTCTCCCCTTTCCATCTCCTCTGCTTCCTTGCAGATTTGCCAGGGGCACAGAGTCTGCGCTCTCCTCTTCAATGGACAGACTCCAGAGGGACTTAAGAGTAAGAAAGGAAATTAATTAGGAGTTTCACTCATCCGGGAAGTGTTCAAATGTAGAGCAGCTGGAGGCAACTCACTGTTTTGACTGGCCTGTCAAAATGTGCAAATCACTGTACCTGCTTATTCACTCTGTCCTTACCCTGCCTCTGTTCCATCCCACTAGGGATGCTACACAAGAAATATTTGTTAAATATTAGGGTTTTTTTAAAGAAATTGTATCTTTCTCAAAAATTTCTGGACCAGCACTTTAACTACTAGATCAAGTACTGCTTAAGAGCAGTAATATCAGCAAGCTCCTTTCCTATTTGTTCTTATGAAAACCTAACACCAGTATTGTGTATCCCTTCACATGGTATTTTATTTATTCATCTTTGTGTTTGGGAAACTGATGCTGAGTTGGTAAGTGTGAGATGCTAAAATAACATGTGGCAAAGATATGTAGTAACTTTATTTATTCTGCTGCACCAGAGCATGCTCCAAATGTGTAGCAGAACTCTCATAAACAGAAGGGGAGACAAAAAGCTTCTCAAAGCAGAACACCAGCATCTAACACTCAAGAATTATGGGGTGTGTCTGCCACTCCTCCAGTCTGCTGTGCAAAGCCACCTAAGGGTATGCATAAGCACCCATCCCAGTGCTCCCAGGATGTGGTTGGAGATGGGATTAAGTGTGCCTCAACTATTCTGTGCCTCAACTCTAGCCTGCTTGTGTGTCCTGAAATTATTCTTTCGGATGTAATGTGACACTTGGGATTGGAGCAGAAGGTCATCTGCTTGAGAGACTTTTTCCCACCACCTGTGCTGATTAATTGTAAAAGCCTTGTCTCTTGTGAGCTGTGCATAAGGCAGAGGGACAATGTGCTGGAATGAGCTGTTGTGCCATTCTCAGCTTGGAGCTGGCTAGTTAACTCATACAACAGATTTTAACTTGGGGAGCTCGCAGACCTGTGAGGAAGAGCTGAAAACAAATTTATTAACCATATTTTAATTGATACTTGAAACACAGTGCTCTCTTGCAGCAGGTAGCACTGTTAGCTTGGCCTGTAATGACTTGACTTGTTTCATTACACAAACTGGTGACAAAACCAGCTGTCTCAGCTATATTCAGTACCTCAGCAGTTAAGAATCCTAAAAACTGCCTTTATGAGATACATTGATCTACTGCATTTGTTACCTGCTGCATGAAATCCTTATAGTTTTTTTTCACAGCCTTCAGCCTCAGTCTGCATTTACCTTAATCTTGTCAATAAATCTTGCCCCTTACCACTGCACTGAATGAGAGGGAGCGTGATTTTATCTTCTGGCCACTTGGTTCCACCAGCATGTCATTTCACATTTCATCCCCAGCAGGTCACTTCACACACAGGCTGGACGTGCTGAAGGGAAAAGAGCAGCACACGAGTTGTGGGCCACCTGGGAATGGTATCATCCAGCTGACAAGTGACAAGTGTTAGATTCTGACCGTAAGAAACTTCAAGGATTTTGTGCTTTTGAAGAACTAGGACAGTAACAGGAGCATGAAGATGACCATTTAAAGGGCATAAATAACCTTTGTTACCACAGCCTAAATGCTGCTGCAATCTCACAGGTGGAGTGGGGTACTTTGGATGGATTATAGTGGGAATGGACATCTGCTGTCAGTGGTATTTTCTAAGTTTGCTGTGCCTGCTCAAGTTCCCCCTCTGCACAGATGATTTCTACAAGACAGTCAGGTGAAGTCTTGTTCTGGACTGCAAAGCAAGAAATTTGGGTGTCAGTGCTTAGCCATATAACTGGAATTTGAACGTTCTTTGATGAACTGTATGAAACACCTTTTGAAACATGAAGGTAAGCTTCAAATGCAGGCAAAGTCAAGCTTCAAACAAACAGCCAAATCCTGCCTAACACAAGGTTTGACAGAAGCTTTCACTACTGTGTACATCCAGTGCAAAAAAAGGAATTCCAGTCAAAATACTTATCTCACAGGCTTTGATGTCATGTCAACAGATGTCAGATACTGGTAAAATGGTGAAGCCTACTGCATCAGTTATCAAGGTCTCTCACTCAATTTAAAAAACCAGAATTAACACAGTAATCTGTTTCCTTCTCTCACCATTGTGGGTACCTGTTGTGATTGCTGCTGACTGATTTAAAACATGGAACTCATACCTTGATCTCTCCCTGTCTGACTTTTTTCTGATTTACACACAGACTGGAGGTGCACTGGACATGTTCACAGCTATCAATACAACAGCTGTCCTGACAACTTTGAACCTCTCCACACACAAACAATGCACCCACAAGCACCACATGTAATGCTCTGTATTTCTCTGAATTTTAAAATCTCATGTTTGCTTCCCAGTGTAATACCCATACCAAATTAATACTTGTTTAATATCCATATTATAACCAAGAAGGTTCTTTGAAGCCACCTTCATCAATCTTTTTCAGCTGGAATTAAAAAATAATTGCAATATATTTAAGAGACACTAGAGGGAAGCCAAGATGTCTCAACAACCCTCTCTAATAATACTGCTTGCAGCCCTAAACCCTAAGTTAAAACCAAACATCCTTACCATGGTGTAGAAAATACAGGTTATGCTTACTGTGTTTAAAGATGCCAAACAAATTATTAATTTACAGGATGGATCTGCTGTTTCTTTTCCATTGGCACTCTGAATGCTGTGACACTCCAGGCTGTTCCCTCTAGGTGCTCCCTTGGTGATGCTGAGAGCCTGGAACTTTCACAGTTGTAACACTTGACAATAATCTCTTGAAGCATTCATGACAGCGTGATAACTTGTTAATATGCACTGTAAATACAAGTGGTGAATATGTTGGTGTGTTTTGTTCCTTATTTACTGTTTGTTGCCAGCTGCCCCAGTAACTTCTACCACGGACTTTTTTTTTTTTTTGTTGTTGTTGTTGTTGTTGTTGTTTTTGACATCCATAAGGTTACCAGAGTCCCCAGTTAAACCTCCCTGTGTGTCCCTTCACCAGCACCGCAAAAAGGACTTACCCTCACCCAGACTGCAGAGGTAAGTCAGATGCAAATATGGTCTGAACAACTGGTTAATACCCCTGCTCTGAACTGCAGTGATCAGGCACAGAGCTTCTTCAGGGTACACCAAAACTCAGGTCATGTGATGAACTTCTCCTGAAGTCCCCCTTGTCCCTCTCCCCAGCTTCTTACTCGGTCACTCACGTTTGTTCCCAAACAGCAAGCTGTTGTTTCTTCCCAAGCAGCTGTTTATCCCTCTGTCACTGTCCCCAGTCTAGGCTGACTTCATATCCTCACTTGTTATTTAACAATGGGGTGCCCTGGAACTTTGTCCCCTGGCCATCAATTCTGTGAAAGCAGTATTGCTTTCTTTTTCCCGTGGCATACTTCAGTTTCTCAATCCTGCAGTCTGTTTGGAAGCGACGCAAATCAGGGCTAACCATCCACACATTTACCTTAACATATCTGTTTATCTTCACTCCCCAGCAAAAGGGGTAACAAAACAAAAACAAAAAAAACCATTTGATATACAAAATAAGCTGATGGTAACACAATGCCAAAAATAGCTTATTATGTTAAGTGCAAGGGAGAAAAGCCTTTATATAAAGCTTGATTGCAACAACATCTCAATTTACCAGTTTAAATACAAGACTTGCATTAAAATATTTCTTCAGATACATCTCTTGCTCTAAGGTGGTTTTTAAATTTATATACACATATCCAGTTGTAACACTTGACAGTAGTCTCATGAAGCATTCAAAAAGTATAACTTGGTAAGTACACACTGTAGATATGACTGCTTAATGTATGTATGATTTCCTCCTTCAAGGGTTTGTAACATTTTGTTGAGTACTAGCCTCAGACAGGTGACCAGCCACCTGATACAGTATAATACCCCCAAGCCCTTCCTCAAGTCCCACAGCCTATTCTTCCACAGCTCACTGGATCCAGATGGTGTTGCCTCTTTCTGGTCTGCGAGACTCCACTGTCAATTCCCCAAAAGTAGAGAAAAACTGCTCCATTTCCTTCTGCAGCATATCGTTCCTCTTCTCTGCATCCTCCTTCGCTCGCTCTGCGTTACGCATTTTGATTTCTACCATTGTGAACTTCTTCCGCTCTTGATCCAGCTCTTCGTGCAGGGCCATCATTTCAGTCTCCAGGGTGAGATTTCTCTGCTCCAGGCTGCATGAAGGAAATAAAAGCAGACAGGTCCTGAGCAGCACTCCTCACTCACTCAAGCAGAAACACACACCACCAACAAATTCATACACAGCTTTTAATTTCTAAAGTTTAGACTGAATTTCTGATGGGCATATCTACAAACCATGGCTTCATCCATGAACTGCTCTCACAGGGCAAGCTGTCTGGCAGTTTGTTAAAAAAATACCTTTGTCTCTTTGGTAGCTCATTTAGAAAATGCCTTTGAACAGCAAAAGGCACAGTAGCAAACAGCTCCATCTCATTCTCCAGGATTAGGCTAACTATTCCCTTTACTTCCTGAAGTGTTGACACCCAGCTGCTGCTAGTTGTAGTAGTGTTACCCACAGGGTCAGAATAGTGCCCTGAATGCCTTTGTTTCACTGCTAATCTCCTTTCTTCAGCTGACCAACCTGTATTTATTTGCCATTATGGACCTGCATGTATCTGTAAATACGGCTGTCATGACGTTCAGTAAAGCGAGGTCCTACACCTGTGCCATGGCAACCCCAGGGACACCTACAGGCTGACAGAGAAGAACTGAGAGCAGCCCTGCTGAGGAGGTCTTGGGAGTGATGGTTGATGAAAAACTCATCATGAGTTGGTGATGCGTGCCCACAGCCCAGAAAGCCAGTTTTATCCTGGGCTGCATCCAAGGCAGCGTGGGCAGCAGGGTGAGGGAGGGGATTCTGCCCCTCTGCTCTGCTCTAGTGAGACCCCACCTGGAGTGCTGTGTCCAGCTCTGGTGTCCCCAGCATAAGAAGGACATGGACCTGTTGGAGCAAGTCCAGAGGAGGACCATGGAGTTATAAGAGGACTGGAGTACCTCCCCTACAAGAACAGGCTGAGAAAGTTTGGGCTGTTCAGCCTGGAGAAGGGAAGGTTGTATGGAGATCTCATTAAAGCCTTCCACTATCTGAAGGGGGCTGACAGGGAAGCCAGAGGGACCCTTCATCAGGAGGCATAGTGATAGGACACTGGGGAATGGCTTCAGACTGGAAGAGAGTAGGTTTAGATGAGATGCTTGGAATAAATTCTTTACTGTGATGGTGCTGAGGCTCTGGCAGAGCTTGCCCAGAGAGGCTGTGGATGCCCCATCCCTGGCTGTGCTCAAAGCCAGGCTGGATGGGCCTCTGAGCAATTTGGTTTTGTGGGAGGTGTGCCTGCCCATGGCAGGGGGTTGGAACTGGATCATCTTTAAGGTCCATTCCAACCCAAACCTCCTATGATGTTAGTGGTACTAAACACAGTCAGCACACATATTAAACCATACATGAAGTGCTTCATTACACTGCACACTCTGCTGGAAAGAGTGATTCAGGTGAAAGACTGCAACACTCTGCGGGTTGCACTTTGACTGGCAGCTGCTGTTGCCAGCAGCTCTCATGCTGTGATCTATGACTTGCAGTGCCAGAGGTACCACTGCAATACAGCTGCTGTGTAACAGAGGTGAGAACAGAAAGTCCTGAACAGCTTGGCTGAAGAACCTTTATAACAAAGAGAGCACATTCAGCTCTGCACTGCTGAGTGCATTAATTAATGCTCAGCCCAGACTTTGAGGTTATTCACTGATCACTACAGCCACCCACCGCTGCAACCTTGCTCTGTATGAGGAGAGACTGCACTATCTGTAGACAAAGACACATCCTTCCCTTGCCCTCTTTTAACTGGTCTGAGCTTTGAAGGAAAGGCTCGGCAGCAGAGCAAAGACACAAAGATGAGCAGAGGTAACTCCCAGATGCTGCACTTTCTCAAGAAGAATGAGGACTGCAAAGGAGTCCAGCAGTCTCCCCAGTCCCAAAAACTACAAGTGGAATATGCCACAACATTGCTTTCACTGAAAGGTGACACTCAGTTGCCTTTCTCTCGAGCATAGGCATGAGCTAATGAAAACACTGTGAAAAGCTACTGATTTTGCTAATTTTGTTAATTAGATTTTATACACAGACACCCACTCAAAAGGTTCTGGCTTTACTTTTGACACCAACAGAATAACATGTCACAACCATGACAAACAACTGCTCTGAGAAACACTCCTTTGGCTCACAGTAGCACTGAAGCAATGTCAACACTGAAAGATGACAAACCATTGGCAAGCACCTAGTGAGTGACACAGTAGTGACTACAGCTACTGTAATTCACGAGAGGAAAAACTTGGATTTACTCTGCAAAGTCAGATGGCAGAGCGCCGAACCATCTTACCTTTTTATCCTTGTCTCATATTCTAGTTTTTGCTTGGCCATTTCTTGCTTCAAGCTGGACACCAGGCTGTGCAAAGCACTGTGGTTGTTGGTACTGTTGGGCACAAACGTTTCGCTGTTATCGCTGCTGCTGGTGGCTCGGCTGCTGTGGCCCCCCACGCTCCTCCTGTCACTTTTGTTCTCATAGTCACCTGGGTTAGAGAGCTCTTCGTGGGGTGGCCCATCCAGCACAGAGTCTTCGAAGTTACCTGTGTAAAAGTCCTGCTCAGGGCAGGTGGTGGTGGACGAGCGACAGGAGTTGGAGTGCTCCGGGAGAGATATCTCACACGAGGACGTGGACCAGGTGGCACTGTCCACACTCTGTTTGTCATCAGAGTTCACCATCGAGAACTGCTGGTGGACATTGTCGTAGGTGGAAAGCCTGTTGTGCTGGCCTGACTCACCCACGGATGGCTCCCTCTGCTTGTTGTCCCTCAGAGTGACGTAGCCATTGGGCGCCCAGCCCGGGCTCTGGCTGCCGAGGGCGCTGCTGTGCCCGTCCGTGCTGGTCACGCCCATGCGCACCCCTCCGTTCTGCACGCTGTGTGTCCCCATCTTGGTCACCGGCCCTTTCAGGGACGACGTTCTCCTGGTTTGCAGGGAGCAGTTTGGTACGGCCTGGCTCTTCTCCGGGCCCTCCACAGAGCTGCTGAAGGACCCGTTGGTGACTATGCCGCTACCTTTATTAAAAGCAGGATTTTTTTTCACCATGAGTGGTGGGCTCCTGGTGACATCTGGTTTCTGGATGCTGTTCCTGGGGCTGTTTGTCTTGCTGCCTGGCAGAGCAGTCGGAGATTCACAGTCCATGCTTCCCCTTTGGGGAGACTCGGGCGTGTCCCAAGAGCAGCGCCTCACTGCCGTCTCCTTGGTATTGTTGTTCTCTTTGTTCTGTAGCTGACCTGCAGTGGTTTTCTTTGGAATTTCATTGTTGTTGTTGCACACCTCAGGCCCCATCTGAGGGTCTACATCCTTGGGAAACAACTCTTCATGTTTGCTAATCATCACTGACATGAGCTGCTGGACTACTACTGTACCTGAAAGGTGACACCAAGCACGTGGTTGTGAATGGTCTGTTTTACTTAAGGCATAAATACATTTTATCTCCCAGATTCCACAAATACTTAGCAAACATTCAGCTTATACAAACACTGACACAATGCAGCCATCTGTCTAACACCCTGAATGTTTAACAAGGCTGAAGGGCCACATCTGCATGATCTCTTCCTTCCATCACACCAAGCCAGCAAATCCTCACAGACCCCCTAAAAACAATGGGAACAATTGCAAAGAAGCTGTTACCATGACAGTAACTGCATCCCATGAAGACCACAGGAGGAGATAATGAGCAGAACATGGTAACATCATTCTAAACTATGGCTTTCCACTCAATGTGGCGAATGTTTTAAAACCAAAGTCTCATTCTGGCACAGCACTTGTGTTTGATAGTTTAACAGCAAATGGGCAGGCAAGGGATTTGCACTGCTGGAACAGACATTTTAGTCTTGTGAAGCAAAACAGTGCAGTAATGAGACAGAATTAATTTAATGTGAATGCATTTAACCACTCCATGGTGAGACTGCACGCAGCCAGAGAACTCAGCCACGTTACAGCACTCTATGGAAGTAATGCAGGACCACAGCTTGCTGCTTGCTGTAATAGATGGTCACCTTTCCTCTGAAAGAACAGCCCCTTGGTGTGCACACCACTTGACTGCACTGTAATTTACACACCAGCATTTAGAACTGGACTTGGCATGACAAAGATGTGCAACTCTATTTTGCTAACCAGACCCTCATTATGGTTTATTAAGAATACTTCAGCAACAAGGTCAAGGTAATTATAATAACCACCTCATTTTTAAACTGCTAAAAGTTTTGAGAGGCATGCTGTGCTCTTCTAATCAATAAATTCCCACTGTGCAAAATCATTTCACATCAATTCCTTTGTAATACTCTGGATTTTATACCCCATCCTTTTAAAATACAAGTACCCAGTCAATTCAACATGGATACTCAGTATCTTTTTTATCTGTTCTTACTTGTTTGTTTGCTGAGGCAAAATGATACTTTAGAACTAGGCAGTAGGAAAATTCATTTAGCTAATCCCCTGGCACACTTAGCTGCATTCCTTCTGAGAACATTACCTGTTGTGTGCAGAACTTTACTACAAGCATTGCTTTGTCCTTAGGCAACTTTTATGTCTGCATTTGACAGGAAAAAAATTCCCTGTGGCTTGAATTCTGAAGGAAATCTCTGCTGAATCAAACAAAACCAACTCCTCATCCCCATCATAAAGATATGGTTCCCCAGAGCTGCATGTTTTATTTTGAATGACTGTGCAAGAAAAGCACTCTATATCTTCCAAAAGGCAAAGAGAAATGACGAAGGGTAGCCATGAGCATCAATCAATGTGTAGTCTTTGTTCAAGGTCCCTATACATTTAAATATGTGTAGCCCAATTGCAAATCAGGCATCAATCAATGTGTAGTCTTTGTTCAAGGTCCCTATACATTTAAGTATGTGTATGTGTAGCCCAATTGCAAATCACACTGTCTTATGTTAAATCTTATAGTAATGCTTAGAAGAGGTCACGAATCTGTTTAATCAAACCCATTTCTCAACAGTTTAAAAAGTGTTATGTGTTTTCCTACAGAGAATGTAGTATCCATCCTGTTTCCTGCAACAGGCACTGCAATTGTAATTCTAAGGGCTGTTGATAAGCAGGCTGGAGAGTTGCTCCAGACAGTATTCACAGATTTCATACATGATTTGGAAATACCATGTTTCTGTTCACAACAGCATGGTCATTGTCATAAGAATTAAAAAGAAGGAGGAGAAAAAGTAAGGCTTCAGAAAAACAAGTGAATGAACAAAGTATAGAGGGAATTGTATCTGGGAAGAGAAAAAGCTTCTCACCAGAAAAGAATAATTCCATACACTATGAAATAAACGATGAAAACTGCATTTTTAAAATTTTCAGTGCACAGTCTATGTAGAGCCCTAATTTTTGAGAAAGCTGAGTAAATCCTCCGCATTAAACAAAACATGTTTGATGGCAGAAAAGGCATTGTGTACTTCATGCAGAGTTGAAATCACAAAGACTAAGACTAGAAGGAAGTCAGTCATAGGAGGACATTGTCACGTCCGTATTTTTGTCTTAATCACAGCAAAATGCTACAGCTGAACATGGCTGTAATGAGGGCATGCAGCTGGTAAATTGATTCCTGCTGTTCAGGAAGGCATGCAATATGCAACTGCCTCGTGGGGGTTCTACACGGGTCACTGCAGTGTGAGCCTGAGCTCTTGCTTGTCCTCAAGAACCACAGGTGAAATATTAACTGCACTCCAACTGCACGTGCTGAGTAAGAACATGCCATGCTTGCAGGAAGTTCTGAGAGAGAAGGTCCATGTTTAGTAAAGCTGCCAAGGCAAAACGATCTCATGCGAAGTCTGCTTGCAATGCTGCACGTCTCAGTACCTTTCACTCTAGCCTGCAAGATTTAACCCAAAAGCTCATTCAGGTTGAAAATTTCTGTCTCTATATAACAGATATATGGAACTTACTGGACAGACTGTTATGTGCTGGTAATAAACCTAAAGACATTTCTTCTTTTCTCTTACAAATTATGTACAGTAAGCTCACCCTCCATTATAGTCAGAGGATCTTCCACTTTGGGGCGCAGGATGTTGGGGCCAAAAACTGTAGCCAGGTTTTGCACACTCATTTTGTTTACACCTGAATATGACTGGACTTCATCAAGGAACCTGTGGGGAAGAAAGAGATCTTTAGGGAACATGTAAGGAGGAAAACTAGAAAAAAAAAGTCAAATCATGTGATTGTTTCTTAAAATAGTTTAAGCATTGCATTCTAAATGCAAACAAAGCCAGTAACTGCAGTTAGAAATGGGAAAAACAAGGTCCTATCAAGAGGACATAATATATTAACTTCTACTTTCTTGCACTTCTTTCCTGCTTATAAAAGAAAAGCCACAATCTTGATAGAGTAAATTACTAATTAGTCATGCAGTAAACCTACCATTTTAGTACTTTCACTTGAGTTCTCCAGTCCTTGGAAGTGTGAGTAATGTTTTTCCTTCAGGGCACATAGACAGACAGGTCTGTCAGCTCACACTTATAAATACCATTGTGATATTCTTGCAAGAACACTCACCTACAGATGTATTTCAGCAGATTGTAATTGACAGCTGGCAGGCTCTTCACTTGCTTCACCAGTTCTTTCAGGCCCTTTAAGAGGTTTAAGGAAAAATAAAGAGTGAGTAGGCACAGTTATTTAATATTTTATCAGAGATTAAAAAAAAGTCAGCAATTCAAATTACTACAAGACAACAGACACACCACTGAAAATGCAGCATTAAATATAGGTTATGATCAGGAACAATTTGTAGAACCCATTTTGGATTAGGCTAACATGGATCGGCTCTGGAAAAAATAAACAAGAAAATAACTGTCTTGTCTTGTCTTGTCTTTTTCTTTCATTCTTCCTTTTCTGACCAGCAGCTCCATTCCTCCTGCTTATAACGAGGCTAAGCCTTACACGAACAGTTCTGGTTTGAACTAGCTGGCATTTCCTGCAAGAAACTATTTGGTTATTTTACCCAGTTCTGGTCTACAGTAGATTGTGACTAATAAATGGCTCCTGATTTAACAGCAACCATCAAGACCCTTCCTCTTACAGTTCAGAGTCTAATCCATGAAAATACACATCTCTTCCGTGCAAAATGGAAGCTGTTGACTACTGGATTCAGTGACATGCAACAAATACAGCTAAGGTTATGCTACACACTTTTATTTAGCACTCCCAAGGACCCAGGTGACAAGAATTCTCATACAAAACCTGCTTCAATTAATAGATGCTCATTTAAATTAGGACAACCACCAGCTTCTCTCCTCCTGAAAACTGGAACAGCCTTTTATTTCACCTTACTTGAGTTACCAACTCACCGTTTCTTCCTCCTTGCTGAGCATTTTGGCACAGGAAAGAAAATCTTCATATTTTGCATATGGTACAACTGGTTCTGGGAGCTCCCTAAGGTACAGCTTGAGCAGTGAAGCCACGGTGTGCACATCTGTGTTGCTGTTGGGGTGAAATACAAGAAGTCATTAATGTGAATCAGGATGATACTGTGAGACTGACAAGCTAAAACCTGCCACTTTTCCCCTGCCACCTCACATTTTACTCATCACCAATATATACATTTACAAACCCTACCAGTAATCTGGTTTTTGTTGGATTTTTTTGTCCTATAAAGAACTCAGGATACCCAGAGGCAAATGTCCATCAACTCCAGTGATTTATTACCATAAATAATTACACATAAGGCCCTGTTTGTAGAGACAGGTATGGAGGAGATAGATCCTGCCTCTTGTTGACAAGCACCTCCCTTCAGACATGCAAAATCCATCCTAAATGACACTTCTCATTTTCACCTGAGCTAGAAACAAGGCATTTACACACTGGGAATTTTTGTCCTACTAGAGATGGCCCCAGCTCCCAAAACATGCCCAGTGTGTCTCAATTCCGTTTTATCACCACATCCTCTGTTACCAGTATTCAAGAAGCAGGTTTTAAAGGAAACCATACATACCACAGGTATTTAGTTGAAATCTACCTACTGGAATTACAGATCTTTCCCTGATATGCGTATTTTTCCTGTGGGATTCCACTAATTGACTACTGCGCCTTTTAGCTGTACTCTTACACTGAAAACCTGGAAAAAACTTTACACTCAGAACCACAAATCTCTAGGAAATAAGTTTTAGCTCTATCCTGTACCAAATAAGCTGAGGCAACAAACAGGCAACATCACAGGGCCAGCAGTCAAAGGCCTGATAAGACATGTGCCTCCCATAACTGCATTTGCAGAAATTTAAGGGGTTTTTAGATACAGCTAATAGGAACCTCAGCTGTTTATCAGGCACACTAAAAGTAACACAGGGAGAAGGATCACAATCACAAGTTCAGACAATGCAATCACACTTGCTTCAATGTTCCTGTGATGTGTAAATTACACTCTTGTTAACTTAGCAGTACTTATCTAAAAATAAGTAAGTAGAAATTAGATATAAGGCACAAGTTAGCATGAAGAAATCTCTCTTGCATTATGTCTGGCTCCATCCCTGGGTTTAGCTACTCAAGCATTTATTCAAATCCTTACTGGAATGTTCTACATGCTTTCCCTGGCTCAGATAAAGAATTGTACTGCAAGCTGCTGTATTTTCCCTCTGATTTCTGAAAAATCACAGAAGGGGGCACTACATTTTGCTCATTTCATTAATAAGAAAGACGAAATGCACACACATGTCTACAATGTGCACTATTATGTATTTTTCTTTGCAGACTTCACACATGGAGTATTTTTATTTAAACCAAGTGTCTCAAAGGGAGCCATTGGTATTTAATGCCCTTAAGCTTTGCTAGATATGTTAATCATTATTTTGGAATAATCTGTTAAAACAGTAACAGCTTTTACTAAGTTAAATCTTAACAGGAATGGTGGGAACAGCCTTAGAGTAATGTGGTATGGTATGTCAGAAGAAGAGAGATGATAAAGCACTGCCTATGTCTGAATGTCCACCACCACCAAACTCCTCAAAATGAATGTGCAGAAAAACATTTCTAATTCCAAAATGAGTAATTCCCACCACAAATTCCAAAAAGCTTTTTCTAGAGAAACTCTATAAAATACTCCACAAAATACTAATGCAAACCCACATTTTTAAAGAAAGTTCCAATTCTAATCTCTTGATTACAACCCTCTGTTGTAGAGTGGCTTGAGTTCAAAACGGTGATTACCTACCCTCAACAGTTTCTGGATACATATATAACAAATGTGGGGAACTACTAGCATGAAACTAGGCATGATTGTACTCTTTAATGAGATTTCAAATGCTAGCTCAGATTTGGCCTCTAACCTCTGTCTCTGCCTAATCTCAACTCAGCACTGATCGTCATTCTGAAGATTTTATTATTACTGCTTTTTTATTTAAACAAGGAAACTCCTCACACCCTGCTGAAGCATTTAACCATATCTTTACAGAGTTTATTTGCATAAAACTGGAGAGGTCTTTTAAAATAGAAGAATCAAACAAGTTAAGTGAGGGAAATTACTGAAGAATAATTAGAAGTTGGCACACAGGTCTCTCAGTAAGGGTATTACACAGTTACATCTTCCCTTCTTGGTACTGCCAGGATCATGCTTCATGTAGTACGCAAGAATAATTTCACACCAGTCCTTGCTGTGGAATACTTGTTCCTAGCAGGCACAGCAGCTGAAGAATAAAAAGGCTGAAGAAGGGGACAGAAGCCTTGAAAATTATTGCAATTTCTAAACTTTCTTTTTTTGGTGTGAAGTACTGTTAGGTTATCACTGCGAGAGGTAAGCTGAGTGCCAAAACTTGTGGGTCTACCATGGAGGAACAGAGAGAGAAACGGGGAGACAGGATGATGAGGAGGAAGGAAACTGGGAAGTGCTGCTCTCAAATTAACTTCCTGAAGCACATGCTGTATTTACAAGTATATAGAAAGGTGTTTTACAAGATGGGATTAGAAACCCAGGTCGCATTCAGCAGACAGAGACACATTTACAATATTTAAAACTAATTTTTCAATTATTATTTTCTATGGCAATACCACAGACTACCACAAGATGGTGGGGTCGCAAAGTAAGATTTTGGAACATTTGTTCGTTTTTTTTCCCTTAACGGTACTGGACTACTTCTTAACATTTAATCTATCTGTACAGAAATCACCCTACAGATTTGGGAAGCACAAACAAAATAAAGACAGCCTGCATACACAGACATACTGCTTGCCAAGCTCTTTAAGAACTGGATTTTTGAATTCTGCTTTATCAATATTTAGACAAAAGCCAGTAACTTTCTTGAGTGCAACTGTGGCCAATATTTTTATCAATAATGTAACTGAAAGACTGCCTCTCAGAATCTCAGACTTGTTTAGACCTTGCAAAGTAGTATTACTTTTTTTACCTTTTGCTTTAAATTACAGGGGAAAATTTTTAAATGGCAGACTCCAGTCCTAATGCATCTGTGTTTTGGGTGTTTTAGTCCACAAATACCACTAAACACTTTTTAGCCACAGAGGGCAGCTGTAGGTTTCAAAGAAGTGCTGAAATGGAGGGCTGGGAGCATTTATTTCCCTTTTTAGTCTACAGTGTTCCATCGACAGTCTAAATCAAACAACAGCACTTAGATTTCTGCCTTGAGGAAAACTGGTGCAGTTTTTAAAACATGGATCTTTGCAGGCCTATGGAGGACCTTTTCCTCATGGACTTTTTTCAGTTACAACTGATCAGCTTAAGACAGGGCAGAATTTCCCCCTTGAGCACTGCCCTTGCCTACATTCCAGAGTCATTACAGCTACAGAAATTTAATGATTATACCTATCGTCACATTTCTTTTGCTATCTGACTGTGTAATATCAAAGTGTTTCATGATTACATGTTCATAATTAACATGATTTGAAGTACTCATTAATTTTTATTAAAACAGGATGTCAATTCTGGCAGAAAATCCTCTGTTATCTAAATTGGAACAACTCTCATTAACCAAGGCAGACTTTCTCCAAGTGCACAATTACAAGCTTGAAATGGCAATGACGAAGCACAAAGTGGGGAATTTGACGTAACATAAAAAGCATCAGCAAGCTGAGGAACAGCTCTTTTGGCATGTTGTGGTGGGAGGTCTGAGACAAGATGACTTATCTCACCAAAATATTAATGCTGCATTCATGGTGGCATTTCCAAAGGAGCATGCCCCCACTGTTCATGCACAGGCAGGACAAATGCAAACGTGTCCCAGCCTCTCCTTAGTCATCACATTAAAGCCCCATTCATCTGAACTTTGTCATTAATATCTCTCGTGGCGTTGCTGTTTTGACAGCACTTTCCTTTGTGATACCACACACACCGTGGAAGTGGCTGTCAGACCGAATACACTCCCTGGAGTTTTTCACTCCCTCTATCATAAACAATATGCCCGAAGCCCAGCAGGTCACCAGAAATCCAGGCACAACCCTCACACTCGGACCAGCAGAGAGTGTGCTCTGCTCAGAGAGCTGGAGTCAGCGCTCCAGAGCACAAAGCCAACAAGCCCCTCATAAACTCTCCGAGAGGAAGTATTAACAAGGCAAGGTCACATTACAAAAAGATTAATGCCCTGCCAAAAATAGCTCTAGATCATGATGGCACATAAACAGTTTGCATGAAGAACAAACAGTAGGGAACAATAAGCTGTGAGGCTGTAATTCAATTTAGGAGTCCTGGTAATAAAACAAAGGAGAACATTACAGTTTGTGTACCAGTTTGACTGATTTTGGGACACAGGCTTTCATCCAGAAATTCAAAGGTCAGGTTAACTTAATGTGCTATGTGATTTTTCTTCCTCTATGTGGGTATCTTCAAAGCATTACTCTATATAATTTTCCTACATAATGCAGAGATCTAGTGCAAGCAGTCCTGTGCTTCATTCAAGTACCAGATTAAATTTTGCCTACAACTCATGAAACATATATGAAAGCATTTACCAGTCTGGCTCTAGTGTAAGCTAACAACTGATTTCTATTCTTGTTTTTTGGTTTAGACAGAGAAATAAAGCAAACCAATCCTGCTCCTTTGTCCTTGTGCTCACCATTTTTACAAAGCTCGCTACCTTCCACAGCCCACAAGGAATACTGAAGACTGGCAGACTCTATTTCCAAGTTAGGTACAAACTGCAGTAATTGTAACAGCAGCCAATTTATGCAGGTTTATAAAGGCTTTAAGAACAGCAATGAAGACAGCAATTTAGGACAAGGAAAAAGACAAACTCTATGGGGAAGGATGTTAAAAATTACTTCCAAAAATACAGATCCTTAAAGTGGCACAAACGCTTTCAGGTAAGGTGGGCAGAGGTCTAAGAAACAGAAGGGTTCCCTCTAGGAAAAAGATCTACCAGCTCCACTGAATATACTGGCAATTATTTTCTCCTGATATGAGATTTCTCCTGATATGGAGAAATATGAATTTCTCCAAGATTTTTCAGGGATTGTAATCATATGTAAAAACATGGAAACCAACAACAAATAACCCACCTGTTCTTGTTTACCGGAAGAAAAAGCCACCAATTTTGCAACCTGGATAAAAATGCTTGAAAAAACTACTCTCTCAGACCTTGCACATGGCAACAAAATGTCATTCTTTCTTAAAGGTGACCATGGCTCTCTGAGAAATCATTGGTCACTGGCAAATGAAATATGTAGCTGCCTTTTCTTTTTTTGTTTCAATCACAGCTTACAAACCAAGCATGTCTGAAACTGAAATTTATGCCAAGTAACTACAAATGTTCATTCACTGCCAGTAACTAAAAATACTCTGAGGACATCAAACCCAACTAAAAACACAACAGGACACCAATTAAACTGATTTAATGACCCTTGCATCACACTAGATATGTCTCCTAATGTGTATTTAATTGCTAGACTAGGTCTTTAAGTTGTGCCATATGCAGAGACTATTTCTGTTAGCTGGTTAGAATAAGGGCTGGAATTGGAAAGGACATGGAAGTGGGTCCAGAGGCATAGCTGATGAGCAGATTGAAAGGATCAGGGAAGAGAGACTGGAACCAGCAGAAACAAACAGGAATTTTCACAGGCCTAAGGCCATTTGTGTTTGGCAGGAACAAGCTTTTGAGTAAAGACTTCATTTCACATAAAAATGTGGAGTTTAAGGGATTACTGCACTTTGCCAGTAGGAAGGCATATGAAGCCTCTTCTTTGTGGGAAACTATTTGCTTCTAAACAAATTCTTATGTACAGGCTTGGATCTGAAAAACAAAGAACAATTTTTACAACCAGTGTTTTCTGCTTACCATCTGCATAGTGCCAATGCAGACTGCAGCCCAAATGAGACAAGTCCCATTTCCATCATTTACCACAATTTTAAAACATTCTTTTAAAATTTTTCTCCTCCTCTGGAGGAGAAAAAGAATTGTGCATGTCCTCCTTCTCACCTCATTCTCGTCATTGTCTTATTTTTCTTCAACAATCCCAGTGATTTAATGCCTAGGAACATAGCAGTTTTACATTTTGGATTACCTGGCTCCAGTGAATAAGCATTTGCCAGCTGTCACACACTACCAACTCAGGTACCCTTTTTCTCAGCTGACTGCAATGGTGACCAGAGCAGTAACATTTTTAGAGCAATTCACACCCATAAGAGAATGTACGAGGGATTTTGTTTTGCTGAACATGCATTTATGTGCTCTCCTTCTCTCTTGTGCACGCACACAAATGCTGGCGGGTGAGCTATGCAAGTTTTAAACTCTCTGAACCACTGAACAACTATGCACATCAGTAATATTTATGAAAATCCAAGCCACACACATCAATCACATTAATTTTTTTATTAATATTTGTTTCAGTGACATTTCAAATATTTTTTCTCCCTGAGCAATCTTATCTCACATGTCATCTGGTAGTAATTGTGACGAACAGCAGATGAAAAGAGGCAATATAGAAAAAGAAATCAAATTTTTACCCCTCCGAGGTAAAAACTGGAGAACAAATCCTTATGCAATTTTCCTTATGCAGTGCCATATTCTCTGTGCTAATTTCACAGAACAAATGGTCATAATTCACTCTGTGTCATTACAAATGTATGATTTGTAAAGGAGATGAGGGACTTTATAAGTAAAACATAAGCCACACAAGAACAGAGAAGAAAACACCCCAAGGGGGAAGAAAATGGATTCCCTGGAGGCGACAATTTTACACAGAGGTGGAGCTGTACTGGAAATACCAAGGATATTTCAAATAATAGCAAGCATGAGTGATTGCCTAATTGCACAGCTAGTTCCTTAAAGCAAATTTCACAATATGTGCAGATACATTCAGAGGGAGTGAGGTATTTATTGATTTTTGTTTCTAAACTGACACACAATTTTGAGGCGTTGCGTTTTTCTTCATACAAAAGGCCTCAGCAATTTTCAGCTGCAGCAGCTGCACCTCACCTTTCCAATACTGATCATCAAGAAATGATGGTGTTCCAGTTTTTTTAAGAAGGGGCCTGGGGTATTGGGTGTTTCAGATCAGACACAGGATTTTCTCAGTCCCTGAGACTGAAAATTTTTTAACACTCGTTCCATTCTCATACACAATTTTTCAGCAACATCTTATTCCAACCATAACATCAAGATCAAAAGTTAAGTGGAGGGTTTTTCCACTATGTTTTTTATAAATTATTTCAGTACTGGAACCCCCAGCCCCTAACTCACATAAAAACAACTATTTCTCAGATATGTTTTATATGTTTCAAAATAGGGCTGCATTTTCTTTTGAGTGAAGCTGTTCCCCTTCTTGTTTCTAATTTGCTTTATTTGCTCTGCTTGTGCTTGGTCTACTCCTCAAACATCAGCTCTTTGTGTTAGTTCCAACACTGATGACAGCAGCCAGTCTTTCTCCCTGTCAGAGCCAGTGACCCAGCACCGCTACGGAAGTGTGACCTGTATTCCATTGTGTTCCATGCCCCAGGAACAAAAATGTCAGCTCTGCTCTAACTGCAAAAATCTCTCCATTACTACTGATGTAAATTAATAGAGAGAACATGGGTGGATTTTGCATGATGGGACTTTTGGCTAATAATAACATGTAATAAATTATATATTATTATTACTTTAATATGTAATAAATTAATTACATTAACATGTAATAAATTACATATTAAACACAGTGGATCTAGAGATTAACAAGAAAAAGTAAGCATGGATGCCTAATGTATGTGGTTTTTTCTTCCTCAACAGCACTTTCCATACTGTGGCCACTTTCCAAGAGCTCAGCTTACCAAAGAGAACCCATGCTGCTGTTCAGCACAATGAAAAGTCACCCCAAACCAAGGTCATCACACATGTACTCTACTCACAGGTACTACTGTGAAATGAACTTCACCTCAAGAGTTTACAAATGGAACAAAAGGTTGGAGGAAAAAAGCAGATGCCCAATGGAAACAATGCAGAGATCAGAGTTTGTCTGCTTGACTTCTGGACCACTGCTGCACCTGAACACCTTTCCAAACTCAAATGTGAAAAAGTAAACAGGAAAAGCACTCTGTGCAAGACATGGGGACGTACAAGGTCAGTGTTCTATAAATTCTGAGCTTCAGAAGAAGAACTGCAGGACCAGCGATTTATAGGCAGCTCCTGCTGCTGTTTCTAATTGCTAGAATAGAAATTACGTGCATCCTTCACAGCAGTAGCATGTAAAATCTCTTCTCCTTTTCATCTGCTAAAGCTCAGCCAGCATACCTGTTCATGGGGCTCATTAGTCTGTGCTACAGATGCTGCTAGATAACCTTGAAAAAAAATTAGTGCAGCTGAGCCCTGGTCTCATTCATTTGGAGTAGTCAGAATTTGTGCACTTCCTTCAAGCTGTACCTCTCAGTGGGGTGTTCAGTACATCATCTTCCCACAGTTCAGGGTGGCTTGTTTTCTTAAGCATTTCCTCTACAATTATTTGGTTTACAGGCACAGAAAAAATAACCTTTTGTTTCTGCCACTCGCCTACCCTTTGGCAGAGACAGACATTATCAGTAATATTTATCATAATATCCAAGTAAGGAAATGTAGATGCTGCTTCACCATTTTTAAATAAGTTTCATGGTATTTAAACAGTAAGTGAGCGTGCCATAAACACTTATCAGCTAACAAAGTCACTTCCCATAGTCCTCTGGCTCATAAAGCCATTTACTCATCAATTATCCCAACTCACCTTCAAATGAGAAACTAATAAACCCTATAGGAAGACAAGTCACTTTTTGAGAGCATTATAAATTCTCAACTTTTCTTTTAAAGTGAGTGTCAGGACTGAGGAAACTGTTGGAGATGAAAGAACATTACAGGTGTCTGCCTTCTGCACATCTGATGGACAAACCTTCAAACTTAATGAATCTGCTCACTTCACAGGAACAGGGAATGGAGGCACCTAAATGATTTCCAGCAATCAGGTTTGAATTATGGCATGCTTTTGCACTAAAAGATCAAGCTACACTTTCCTTCCTGTTACTTGGATTGCTATCAGACAAAGGTCTCACATAATAAATGCAATCTGCCTCTTCCTCCTAATTCCCACTGGGCCCACAAATGCAGTGAAGCATGCTGACACCACTGTGGGGGTGCGATATGGATGTCACTTAGGGCACGTGCTGAGGACAACCACTGTCTAACAGTCTCCTGAATTGGAATTTCATGACCATAATAGTAATTCTGGTCAGAGTTAAAAAGTCCATGTGGCACTGGTTCTGTTTCTCTGATTGGACATTCTGGATATGTGACTACTGCTGCCAATGCTTACAGGAAGACAGTACAAAAATCACAGGAGACTACAATTACTAACAGGAGAGTAAAGTCATATCCAGCTGTCTGAACAGGACCAGGTTTTCCTTGGCCCAGAAACTCTCATTAACTCTGTAAAACTCTCTGCATAAATATTGGAATACAAATAAGATGTGGACACTCAAGACCACATAGGTTTGTTTTTATGGTCAGAGTGACTTTCATTGTAAGACCAAAGGCCCAAAATTATAAAGAAATGCATGAAAGTATCTTCCCTTCCAGTTAAGTTTTATAGATAACAGAATACACTGAGACTGGTGATAATTCTTCCTTTGTGGAACTGACTAAATGCCAGCATCACCACTGCATTTAAAATGATATTAAGATCAAGGCAATCCAGATATTTTTGATTAAGCCAAAACATTAGCAATACTTTTCCTAACCAACTTTTTCACAAAAGGAAATTCTCCAGAAACGCTTTGAAATCAGACATCAAAGTCCGGAACAAAAAAGAAGACATTTCAGAGCGGTAATAGGAAACACACAGAGAAACCTACAAAAACAAAAATTCTGTCTGTTGCTGCCATGTGTTTTACAGCACTGCGGGTCAGCCAGCCCAGCACACCGTGCCCCGCCTCGGCTGCAGGGCGTGGGGAACAGCTGCAGGGTTTTACCTGTCAAAGGAAGGCTTTTCTCCACAGTCAAACGCATCCTGTAGCTCCTTGACGAGATTAGCCTGCCCGGGCAGTCGGAAAAGGCCTTCCTCCTTCAGCCCCCGCTGGCGGATGAAGTCCACGCACTGCTCCACCAGCATGGGAGCCAGGCGGTTCCCATAGCGCTTCTCGTACCGCACAGTGTCTTCCAGCTTCTGCCCAAAAATACCTGCACCAAAAAGAGAGCTCTGACTCAGCTGAGCATCACTAACACATCTGAGCAGTCCACCCTTCTGGTACAACCCACTCAATCTGCAGGTCGTTTAAATGCCTGGACAATTAACCTGCTCCTTTCTTAAGAACAGAATGCTCAGTTTCACCACTGACACTCTTCTGGAAATATAGTGCTGACATGTTTTCCAACAATGCTCAAAAACATTATTTAAAATAAAACACTGAATTATTCGTGAGACCACAGGCACAGAAAACACAGAAATAACACAAACAGGATTTTCTGTCATAAAACTTCTGATTCAAGAGTGATGCGTATCTCCATCTTTTTTGGTTAATGCCTAATTATTGAGTACCTCCTGTATCAGTTCCAAAGACATATAAACATTATCTGTACACATGGAGGGAAAAATATTTGTAACTCAGAATTTTATTGCTACTAAATGAAATTACTATTTTGTTCTCCAAATAGACAATGATAAATCCATTATGTATTACCAACTGCATTATCGCCATCTGCTTTAGCAGTAATAAATTTTGTACACAAAAAGAAGTTCCTGACATGAAAGGTGAAATATGTCAGATGAACTGCAGGAAACCTGAATTCGTCCTTAAGCTCAGAAGAAAATGGAGGTTTTTCGGCAGAATTAATTTCAACCCTGATCTGAGGGTATCAGTGCTACCACTGGAATGACAGCTACTCTTTACAGCTTATTTTGCCTCTCCTTTCAAAGTGCAGAGCAGCACAATAATGTTCAGGCATGTCATCTGTGCTGGAAGCTCTCTCCTGAGACCACCACTTGCTGAACAGTACTAGGGCTGAAGGAAGGCAATTCAACTTCTATATATAGCAAGACAATGAATAGTTCTAAGGCAGTCACGATCAGAAATTAAGGACCAAATGACTACCTCGCTTTTGCAATGACGTACACTGTAAAGTATTAAAAAAAAGAGGCAGTAAATTGTGCCATTCACTGAGCACACTGTTCCTGCTAGTTTAAAAATGTAAAATATTCAACAAGAAAAACATCATTGTTTTGGTTAGCTTTTTCTCAAAAAAGCTCAAAATTGAGCTAGACAGCTTTTGCTTTTGACCTAAAAACTTAATTCACCCCTATATTTCAATTCAGATCAAAGCATTAATCTGGGTAACCTTTAATGTGTACATCTTTCCTTTAAAGAAAGATAACTTACAACTCAGTTGTAGGTAAGACAGCTGCCTTGCAAACGCTCAAGGATGTAGGGCAGGTCTCAAGCTACCCATATGGAAGGTCTGAGGTTTGTAGTTAAAAGCAATTATTTCTACTGTAGCAGAGGAAGTAACTGGAGAGAGTAAATGATGTCCTGCTAAGACATCTAGAGAGTCTCTGAGATGCAGAGCAGTGTATTTTGTGATTTCCATGGTACCCACACTTGGGGATGCCAAAAAACCAGCAGCAGGTACGGGGAATGAACATCACACAGTGACTCCTTATTGTACATGCTGAACAAAACCCAGAGCCCAACAATTAGCAGTTAAAGAAGGAATTTTTGCAATTTCAGAGTCAATCTTAGAAGACTACTGACAGAAGTAGCATCCACAAACTTTGGGGCCTTGAGGTTGGCAGAGGAGTTAAGTACTAAGGAGCTAAGTATGTTTTCTTAATTCTTGCATATCTTCCTAACCTTCTAAAAACTGACTATGGGGATGGGAGGAGTATTAATTGAATTTGTGTTTCCTGTATTTTTTTCAAGTCAAGAGTTGCAGCTGGTCGACACAAAGAAAATCCTCAAGTCCTTCCACTTGCTACACTCTCCTTCCAAAAGTAGTGGAATTAGGGAGGAAGGTCCACTGAAAGTCAGGGAATCTGTGTGATTATGGGAGTCTGGGGATTTCAAAGCTGTTAATGTAGGAGCAGGCTGCCCTTCAGTGCTCCCCAGTCTGTCCCTTCTCCCAGCTGAACGAGCCCCATTTTCTCTGCCTCTCCTCAAAGGGCAAGTGTTCTAGCTCCTCAACCCCTTAGCGACCCTTTGCTCAACTCACATTAGTATTATCTCCACTTCCTGGGTTTGGTGGGTTTTTGTTTGTTAAAGGACACAATGTTTGGAATATGGTCTAAAAAATGTTAAGCAGAAGACATTAATCACTTTCCTCCTCCTGCTAGCTCTGCTTCTGCTGATACTGCCCAGACTGCTGTCAAATCTTCCTTGCTGCCAGGTCCACTGCTGGCTCGTGTCCACCTTACTGTCCCCCCAGGGCACCCAGGTCCCTTCCCCGGAGCTGTTCCCCTGGCTTTTTTCTTCTTAGGTACAGGACTGGGCCATCCTACTCCAGTTTGCCCTATGAACATACAGCATAAGCCTCCTTGCAAGAATGCATGAGATTTCCTGGTTTTAAACACAAGACTTTTTGCCTCTTTTCAAACAAAATATGAGAGGATATTCCAACTATACCACCAGAATGTACACATAATGACAATTCATGCCCACTGACAGTACAATTAGCAGGAATAAGCTTTCTGCTACTGTTTATACCTTCTTCTCACCATGCTAACTTTCTTTATGTGCATACTGCAGCTTCCATTTAGCTTTCTGCTACTGTTTATACCTTCTTCTCACCATGCTAACTTTCTTTAATCAGTAATGTGCATATTGCAGCTTCCATATGTAGGAAAGAGTAAGTTCTCAGACCAGAGTGCTTCGGAACTCCTATTAGTAATGACACTACAGTCAAAATACATCACTTTCTATTAATACATTTTTTGATGCTGCCTTTTTTTTTTTTGGTTCATTTTAAAATTGGTTTTCAAAGCACATCTAATAGATAACGAATAAAATCAGAATAAGGGCATTTTGTGCAGTGAGAGAAAAAACCCTTACTATATTATTATAAATTGCTGATGCACCACAATACAAAATGTACTGAAAACAGGTGGGAACCAGGAAGGACTAAGATGTCTGTAACTGGAATGAAACACTATTTTTCAATTTGTCTGGCATTGGAATTAATCTCAGGAAGGCTTGGGTTGGTGTCTAAGTGTAGGCTGAACAAGATTCTCCAAAGGAAGCATTTCCTCCACCTAACAAACCCAGAACACTGCACCAGGCAGCACTTGGCCATGAAACGAATCAGTCATGATAAGCCTGCACAAATATTGACTTGAAGTTACAGACTTGCTGATGCCTTATGGCAAAGGCACTCTCTTGCCAGGGGCAGAAGGACAGAAACATGACAACTCTGCTTCCACATCATGTTGCCATCGCTTCTACGTGGCTCATCATCCTTCTGGTGTCTCCTGGGTAAGGCATACCTTCTCCCACTGCCCCCCTCTAATGCTTTTATCCCCTCTCATTCCACAGCTATCTGCTACAGAGATGCTGCAGGTGAACAGTCTGCAAGCATTAAGAGCTGACTATTTGGAAGCAAAGGCATTCCTGTGGAAACTGCAGTTCCATAATGTTTGGCAGAGAAAATTATGAACGCTATCAGCTGTAATGGGTAATTACTTGCAACTCCTTTACAAAGAAGAAAGGAAAAGACAGTCCAAGTTGTGGAGACTAGATTATAACTAAAATCACAGAGATAATCTCAAATGCTGTTTCTTAGGAGTAAATTTCCACCACAGTAACTAAACAAGAACATCTCTGTTGGAGAAGGAAGTAGAAGAGAGCCCTCATAACTCACATACTAATCCAAACTCAAGTGGCTCCTGAATCTCAATGTCTCCAAAATCCAGAAGTGCACAGATACACAAGAGCTGACCTGTGGCTTGGTTTATCCTTGGGATAGGGTAGCAGAGGAGAAACAAATCAACAAGAAACCACGAGATTCAGAATAGCATTGGTTTAGCTTCCCCACAGCTGGTGGAAGGCAGGGAAATGCACAGGATCCAGTTCTGACCAGTCATTAGATTTAATCAGCAGAACTGCTTTTTCAGAGAGCCCTTGCAGGTCTGTAAAGCTAGATCCAATTAAGCCAAGATCACGCATAACATCAAAGAAGAAAATCACATGCTAGTAAAGGGCATGCTGAGCAGTTATTCATTAACTAGAACATTCCCGTGGCAGAAGTTTTGTAAACACTTTGAGAAACTGGGTTTCCATGCTTAACAGATACCCAAAAACCTTATGAAAAACACCACAGTGCTGTATGCAAATTCTGCATACGTCTTCTCAGGAGCTGTGGAAGCACTGTGGTTATTTTTTATGGTTCATAGTCACAGTTAGAGTATGGCTTTAAAATCTAAGAACACTATTAGTCAATGATTTCCTCAGCTAACTGAACACAGGCAGGCATCACATCTGAAGTCCATGGACTTCTGATTCAGGAGGAAAAAAGGAGAAAAATCTAGGTGGCCATTCTGCCCATAAGGAATGGCTTGAAATAAGGAATATCTCAAAAAAGGCCACCTGCCACTCTAGATCTACCACAGCACACACATTCAGTGAGCCATAAGGTTTCAGACAGCAAAAGGCACTGAGAGCTGATGTTTTCATAGATGGCCCACACCTCTCCATGTGCAGCAAATGATCAAGGGAGCCTGGTGCTTCCAAAACAAGTTCTGGTTTCATGGGCTGTACTGATCAGAAAGGGTCAGTTAAGGTTAAAGGAACTGATCTCAGCTTAGAATCTGGACATGAATTTTTGAACAGCTCTTAATTCTCCATCAGTAACTCACTGACAGAAAATAACAGATCAGATGAATGGCTTTCAACAGTGGGGCTGGGAACAAAGGTCCTGCAATAACACAAAGAAGTGGCTGTCATGACCACATAACACCTAGTAAAAAGCTTTTAATCATTATTTTCCATCACCTTTCTGCTCAGATGTTCCCCAGCAGTAAGTGCTGTTTTGAGTGGATCAAAGACAGGGAGTATTTTCTTCTTCCCTACAGAATTCTGTAATGTACAGGAGAGATAAAAACCCACCAAAACCAGTGGTAGCAGAATTTTGTTCCTGCCTGAATAATTTTCTTCTCTTCAAGACTTCTCCCAACCCCACAGTCAGTGTGATGCAGTCAGTAGACAAAGTAAGATAAACTCCCACCTTGGAGTTTAGAAATATTTGCACAACTTAATAATCTGCTTGCAAAAACAACTCTGATATAAGAGCAGAATTAGATACAGGAAAGGAAAGGAGATAATCTTAAAAACATCACCAGGAACTTGTCACAGTTGATCACATCAGAGCCTGCACTGTTTCTCTGGCCACAGCCAATGCCACCTCCTTCTCCACAACTGTGTCCACCCAAATTCACCACATTATCGAATGTTCTCAACAGATACTGCCTCCTCAGAAACTGCTTTCTCCATTGACCTTGCATGTTCTGTATGGAAGTTCCTGTGGTGGTACTTAAACAGAGAGCATCTGCTTCAAGCTGGACTTTAAAGATGCTTGGCTCTGTCTCTGTTCAAATGCTGCCCTCCGAGCTTTCACTTCTCCTATGATGTAACTCCCAAACCCCAGAAGTCTGGCATCTAATTTTTTGGTGCCAACCACAATGCAACTTTGATCTGCATTTCCAGGAAAGGTTCTATACCTGATATCACTGGTGAAGATGATGTCATCATTCTCTTATACTTCTTCCCATGACTAGCCAGTGGTTTTCCCTGCTAATTTTGTTTTCTGCATCATGTTGCACAGCTTAGATCTAATTGATCTGCTTTATGCAATTATGGATTAGGTTTACAGAAGCTTTTTTTATCCTTTTTTACACTCAGGTATACAATCTGCAAATGAAGTTGCAATAATTCGGTAAACCAATTAATAAGACAAGTCTAGTTAGCCTAATGTGCCAGTGCCACCATAGCAAAGGCGTGACTGAGTCCAGTTAATGTCTATTAATCTCTCTATTGACTTCAGTGGGACATGTACCAAGTTAAATACATGCCCCAGCACTCCACAGCTCTGATCTAGGGGCCTTGACAGAAAATGCATATAAGAAAGCAACCAAAACAAATTTTACATAGAGGAAAGCAAATTAGCAGCACCACCTCCGTCATTCTGTCCTCTGCTGCTGGCCCAAGTGCTGCTGCTTCACTTGGGAGTTTTAGACATGCAGAGTTTCTGTATCCGAACACATGGGGGAAGAATCAACAGCTGAAGCTCTTCTTGGAGCAGCTAAAGCTGTACTGAGGCACAAAGGCAGCTGTCTGCAAAATTATCAGCTAATCCTTGATTCAACTTCCAAACATTTCTCAAATAGTTAAGGGTATAAATGGGGCACAGGCAGCTCTAATTCACACCGACACCTTGAAATGCAATACACATGCACATCCTCCTGGCCAGCCTCCAGCAGGACTGAACTCCAGCAACCAAGGGCCTTGGGGAGGGAGGTGCAGGGGGCAGACAGCTCCCAGTGCTACCTCAGCTGCAGGTGATAGCTGATCTCTGCAGCAGTTCTGCAGTGAGCCCCTCGCTGGCTGCGATCCTTCCTTCCAAGACATCGCCCCTGAGTGCCTGCTCGCCAGCCCTCGAAAGCAATGATGTCACTACACTGCTGCTGAGCAAAGGGAGCAAAGAGCTGCCTGGTCCTGCAAAAGGGCAAACGGGGGAACAGCTCAGCAAGGAGCAGCAGAAGAAGGTGACAGAATTTGTGTAAGAATTAGAATAATTTCTATCTATTATTTGTATAATTTGTAAAACAATTTCTCATGCTTCAGAAGAACATGACAATTTAGCCCTTTCACTTGGATTTCTCAGTCCAGCAGAGCTTTTAAAACAGCACTAATATCCATCTTTTCCCCCCACACAGTTTTTGTCCTTGTCATGGAAACAGTTTCTCCTCACCCATCCCAAGTGCCCTAACACCTTACTATCGCTCCTTGTACCTCTGCCTCAGACATGTGTTTCCCCTCCAGTGCCTGCAGCTGACATATTATGACATTCAGCCTCCTCTTTGCCCTCTTACCCCGAGCATTTCCATGCTCTGCTTCAACAGGGGTATGTGCAAGGCAAAACAAAACTGGTTATAAACGTCTCTATACAGCAGGTTAAAAGGCAAACGCAGGCTGCAGGGCAGCATGATGAAGTGGCAACGCAGCCCTTGCACCAGGACAGTGCAGGAGCTACACTTCATTCCATCAGAAACCTCTGAAATCAAAGACTCAAGCTTCTGCACAGATTTTATCACCTTGCTTTGCTCTCTCTTCTCCTGCCCTCCTCCCACATAGACAAAATGCAAATATGAACTCCCTTTCCTGATGTTCTGCCAAACAGGCAACTCAGAGCCTCACAGGTCTAATTCCCTCAGTGCTCTCACTCAATTCTGCTCAGAGGCACTGCAATGATCTTGTCTCATTCCACCTCATTCCTGCATTCATGGGCTATTATGTAGAGGAGACAGTATCCACTGGCCAGCTACAAACAAATGAACAAAGGAGTAAATAAATCATTCGTGGAATGTTGGCATTTGCATTGTTTAATGCCTTTTGTTTCGTTGCTCTCATCTGCCCCTGCACACAGAGCCCCCTTGACTTCTGAGAAGCCATGGCTTCTTCACCAGCACAGCAGAACACAGCGACAGAGCAGACCTACCTTTGCGGAAGCTAAAGCACCGCTTAATTCTCCTGTAAGTAGTTTTAGGAATGAAGGGAGCTGCTGCTAAGGCACCTGGGCTGCGGACTCCAGCATTTCTGTCTTCAGGCATCATACAGGCCAGAGCCCTCACGTCCCTCCAAAGCTCTCCTTTACCAGCAGCATCCAGACAAAACACCACGATTGCTCATCGTTACTGACTGCTGAAGAGTTTTTATAATAGTGTATTTTCCTCTGGAGCTAGGAGATTTGTGGTCTTCTAGATCTTGGGTAGGGCTTGAAATGATTTTGATGCTCTCTTCCCTGCTTCAGTTTTGCTTTGGGGAACAATTTCCTTCCATCTATTTCCTTTAGTTTCTTTTTTTTCCTGCAGTGAGACAACTGCCTATTATGCAATGTCACAACAAAAGAGTTTCAGCAGAAAGATGTATCTTCCATTCAAACAGAAGTGCCCGCACAGAAGGACAGGAGAAAGACCTCTTCTTCCCGGCTGGAACAGGAGGCTGACTGGCAGAGACACTAATTCCACAGCAAAAGCTCAGCACTGTGCAGTGTGCAAGGGGAAAGAGAAGAACAATACCAAAAAGGCCACGGAACAATCCTTCAGGATACAACACTCCTCGCTGGCACCCTTTATTTCTGCAACCGAGAAGCAAAAATAACAGTCCCTTCGCCCGAAAGCCTCTTTGTCCATACCAGATTCCTCTCCAAAGTCCTTTTATACGGCCAGCTCCTGGTGTGATGCTCTCACGGGCTTCTCGCTTGTTTTATTGCCTTCCAACTAGCAGGAGCTCTCCCGGGAGAGGCGCGTCAGATGCGGCAGCGGCGCATCCTTGGCGGCAGGATCCCGGGAGCTGCCGAGGAATCCGTGCCTGCAGCGGGGGATGGCAGCAGGGCTGTGCTGCTCCCGGCTGCGTGCAGCAGGTGCGGGCGGGACGCGGCAGCCGCAGCGCAGGTTTGTGTCTCCTGGGGTGACTTTGAGTTGACTTCAGGCTGTGCCTGTCATGTGCGGCGGCTGGGAAAGCGAGCAGGCTGTGCCTGGCTCCTGCAGGAGGTGCCAGACCTTACACTATACCCCTGCTAAAATGCTCATGCTCCTTCTTCTCGCCTCCTCCCTCCCCGCTTACTTGCAGGCTCTGTAAAAAAATTGCCTTTTTAATCTAATCAGGAAGGGAATTTCATGTGCAAACAGGCATTACATGCCCTGCCTCATTTACATTTCTTTTCCCTTTCAGATTTTTCTTTCCACAGTCACCTTATTCTTCTGGTGCAAAAAACAACCTGTTTTTGATGAGCTTAGCAGATTCCCACCTGCCCCCCTCCCACCTTCTCCTTCCAGCACAGGTTAACAAATAACAATTTAATGATAAGGTTAATTATTTACAGAGCTCCTCGCTCTGGTACCAGGAGTCTTCTCCTGCTGCCAGACAAACTTTAAATATTAGTGGCTCAGCAAGGCTTGTACACATCCGCTGCACACACACACAGAGCTTACTTACAATGCTTAAAAGAACCAGAATTTCACATGTTACTCAAAGTGGCACTTGACTTGTGTGACACCAGGCTATTGTGGTTTACCATTAAGGACTGAAATTTAGGAAGCTGATATAAAACGAGTGTTTTGATTAATTAGCTGTCTGAAAAAATTTTGGGTTGCAAGTAATTACTTGTTACTGGCTAGTCGTCATCATGTGATTGCAACTTTCCTGTATCTTTTTTAATATGTAAAACCATTTTTAACTTCAGCAGCTACAGATCATAAAGGCAAGCTCTTAAGACATCTTAAGTCAGAAGTGCCTGTCTTAAGAAGAGTCAAGACTGCTGCAGCAGCTGTAGCAACATCCACATAGCAAGGATAATAAAAATATGAGTGTGTCTGGTCATTCATAATTACAGAACAGTTAACAGGATTTATTTATACTTGTTAAGATAGCTCTGACTATCAAGTAGTGAATAAAATGGAGGACATGTTGCAAACTCAATTCTTAATGGTGACACATCCCAGGATACTGCCTTTGCCTTGTTATCACAGTCAAACCTTCTCCATGAACACTACACCCTAAATTATGTTCCAGCTGTTTTTGCGTTTTCCAGGGAGTTAACTGTTTGCTTCCCAATACAAACAACAAACAACACTGAATCAGTATACTTGCTCAAGAAACCCAAAATTAAAAATAAGAACATCCTTGGAAGTGTTTAACTGCAAATTAACTAGAAAGGTAATGCAAAGATTGCACCCCTCTAGTTTTATGCAAATCAGCAAGTAAAATCCTCAGCGAGGTGCTTCCCTCAGTAACTGGCATTAAACATTCCTGCAACAATGATGGTATCCTGAGAATTTTCCTGGTGGCTGGAAGGATTCCCAGCTGCAAATCACAAATAGCTCTTGCCCTATAAAAGCAAATGAGGAGCTGGTGAAGAAAGCACAGGGTCAGGACTTGAGAGATTTGGTTTCTATTTGTAGCCCTGTTCATTGACTTGGGCTAGAATTTAGTTTCACCTAATCACAGCTCCCTGCCTGTGACATGTGGAGACACCTCCTCTTGCAGAGGAACAGCAAGGCTGCCTTTCCTTATTATCTGCCACAGAAAGATACTGTGGTGCAGGAAGCCAAGTGCAAAAATCCACAAAGATACTCTCTGAAAAATCCACTTCTGCTAAGCCTCCAAATTTATTACTGCCACAACAGCTCATGCTGCTAGTGGACTGGAGTAAGGGAATGCTGAGGAGCTCAACACAAGGCCTACTTTCTGCAGAGAAAGCAGGCAATGGGTAATCTTTGTGCTATATAAAAAACAGGTTTCTTACCTAATTACAGAAGACTGTGCTACTCATACCTCCCCTTTCCCAAACCAAGTCCATATACCTGTAGCAGTTCATGCCTTTTAAGATAAACCTTTCACTTTGTGAGTTTTGGGGTTTTTGGTATGTTGTTTTCTTTTTTTTTTTTTTAAGCACTCTAAGACCTACAGTCCCAGATTCAGGATTGTGCTGTCTTATTTAACATAAAGGGCCACAAGCCAGGGACATGACTGCTTTGCACCATCTTTTCAAGGCACATTTTCCCAGGAGAAGCCAAGGAGAAGCCAGTTATGTTTCAGAGATGTCAGGCAGGCCCTAGCTGGCCAAGTCCCTCAGTGCAGCCCACCAGTGAGGCCAAAGTCCTCTCCTAAACACCGTGTGACCTGAATAAAGTACAAAGGAAGATGAGTGGCTTACAAATAAAGCTTTCTTTAAAACTTCCATTAGTGTCTCCCTCCTCCCTCCTGTGTTCTACCCAGCAGTTAAGAGAAAGAAATCAGCAATAAGAGTTTTCAGTGATAGCTGCACTTCTTGATCGTGAAACAGCACAAACAATACTGCCCTCCTGACTTTTTTCCAGCAACCTGCAGACAAGAAAAATCATTTGCTGCAATACAAATGGTCTTCCACTGTAGGAAAATATTTCTGTCCTCGGACTTAGAGATTTGAGAGCTCCAAGGAACAGACTGATTAACATACATACATTTTGTGCAAGTGTATCAATCATACTTGTATTATAATACAGATTATCACCAGAATAGTAATGATGAAAATTAATACAATAATTTGCAGCCCATTCAACGTAAGAGAGCTTTTTAAAAAGACAACTACAGTCCCTGCAATAAATTTTGGTCCAGTACTACTGAAATCATTGGAGATGCCAATCAAATTCCCACACTGTTAGTGCTAATATTCTGAGGCACAGCTTTATATAATACTATTATTGCTCTTAGCTGTCACTGGCCGGAGAACTGCTGACAGCTTTTCCAACAGGCATTTAAGAAACACCATGGACGGTTTTTCAGCTGGTGACCAAAGGAATTACCCTGCCTCTCCCTGCAGGAAAGCCAATTTCATACAAGACCAATCTTCTTCAAAACTTCCCCTCACACTATCATGCGCTACCCTCATCAAGGGAAGTGGTTCCAGACAGTTCAAAGTCTTTTAACTGAGCCCTCTGCATGGACACATGTTTACTCCACTTTTCTGGAAAGATGTAGACCATTCTCCTCTTTACTTCAAAGCTCTGGCTGCGACTCAGAGATAACGGAAGAAGCCCTGTGAGTCTTTGTGCATCTGTGAGCACTGCATGCTCCCCCTGTGACTCACCTCCTCCAAACGGTGCCCATATCACCCTGCGGATGGATTTCACCCAGTCCTCCATGTCATTCTGCGTGCTCGCCATGAGTAGGTAGGTCTCATGATTAGCTGTCATCCGCTCTCGGTCTCCTCCTGCAAGACAAGATAATTGCACTTAGGAACCCTTTTGCTTCCGTGCCCAGCCAAGCTCCTGCCAGTGTGGCTGCTGGAAGCACCAGCAGTGGCTCCATAGCACGCAGTCATGGATACTGTGCAGTGCAGTGCTTGCTGACAGACATGGCATGAAAAGAAGGTCCTGTAAGTACATTCGCCATGAGACACTGAGAAGCTGTCATGCTTCCAAAAGGAAATGAGAGGATAAATGTCATCAGTAAACAAAAACAGCCCCATGCTGTTCCAAGAACCACAGGGGCCTGCACTAATCTGTAACTTGATACACGCACTGGAAATTTTGCAGCAGTTACTGTACCACGATGGAGAGAATAAATGCAGAGACTGATAAGGGTGCTTTGAACAAGTGGGGATGACTCCATTCTTATTTTCAGGAACACACTGTGCCAGATTCAGGGCACTAACACTTGATACACCCAAGTGCTGCTGTGACTCCCTAAGGAGAAGGCAGATGACATGGTACAACCCGCTGCCTTGGATGGGTCTGATGAGGATTAGATTAAAAGGGAGCACACTGCCTTTTCATCCTTTCTTTAAAGAATGGGCCCACACTAAGAAGGTCAAAACCAGAACTTGGCTTGCCACAGCTCCATGTTTTCAGACTTGTAGTACTGTTTAATCTCCATTCTAAAATGTACCATGTTAGTGTGAGGGCATTGGGGATTCAAACCACCTTTCCAGCACCGCAGAATGCCAAACCCTTCCAGAAAAAGAGTGGCATTTTAATGCCCTTTCACTGAGCCAAGGGCATACACAAGTACTTCACACACATGCAGTGCACCTAGAAATCCTGTCAGTCCTGTATTCACATCTTTCCAGCTTCTTACATTCCCATTTTTTGTCCTAGTGATATCTAAAGTAAATATCTCTGCTCATTACAGCAGGAATACTGCTCCTGGGAGAGTGCCATGCTTAGTGCTGGGCATTCAAACAGCTAGGATTTTAAGGAGAAATTTCTTAAGGACTAGAAAATCCTGGCCCAAGTATTCTGTATTAATCTACTCCTGTAGACCACGCTTTACAGAACTAGGACACACAACTGAAACATGATAAATGCAAAAGCCAGACATTGGCAGATTCCACTGAAAATTTATTCTTAAGGATTGCATCATTATTCAAAACTTAAAATTTAACTTGGAGGTAAACAGAGGTTCTGGTTTTCTACAGCCAAAACACAGCCATTCATACGCCCTATGCTCCCCAAAAAGGCATCAAAACAAACAATGCAACAACCTGAACTACAGTACATTTTAGACCATACCACAGTTTAAAAGTCTAAAGAACACTGGTTTTTTTTTTTTCCTAAGATATAGTAAGGATGAACCTATGTTAAGTGTCTATACTAGAGAAATATCAAGATTAATTTTTTAAAAAATCTTTTCAGTGACTAGCCCAAGGTCAGTACAAAACAGGTCTTACTTCCAGGCTATGTTCCATCCTTTTTACCACAGAGAATGAGGGTAAGGGGACAGGGAAGCATCAGAATCCCAGACCTTAACACTCCACATCAACCCTGCCCTGCAGAAAACACACAGTCAGACCCTGGCAAGTTGCTCCCCATTTTTACCTTTTACATATCCATTTTGACCAGAAAAAGGACCAATTTCTCATTCAAGGAAAAAAAGGAGATATGATACTATCTTCAGTTTACTTCAACAGGCCTATTTTACACATCATCTAGAGTTCTCACCCTAAAAAGACCAAAAAATAAGGATAGAAGCATAAAACCTCAATATATTCTTACAGCTATTAAATATAATGGTAATAATTACAGCACAGAGAAAAATAATGCACCACAATTGAATCCTTTCTGTGGCTCATAAAACCTGAAAAAATTATTCATCTTATTATATAGCACTGTAGCTCCTTTTCATTTCAGTGGATTAGGATCTTGCAAGATGCCACACAAAAAAAATCCCAAAAATCATGCATAGACATAATATATATATCAGATCCAGCAATAAAAAAAAGTGGCGATGTGGTTTTTTTCACTAGAGACCACAAAAACTATGACACGTGATGGTCCTCTCAGGTGCTGCCAGATTGATCCATATTCTTTTAATAGCCTGCATATTTAAATTCAACAGATTATGTAATACTTGCTTAGCAGATGATGTAGTATTTACCAAGGTATCATGTTATGACAAATTGGAGGGTGTTCTCCAGATAGAGTGGATTAATCCCAGAAGTCTAGCTAGCTTATTTACAGTGTGAATTCCAGAGCAGTACTTTAGCTCACGTAAACACCCACTGAGCCAACACAAAATCAGCCTGATTTTGCAGAGAGGGAAAGCATAATGTTTGGTTACACTACCTTGTTATGAGAAAGTGAAGCTTTCCTAACAGAAAGAGCTTCATCATTGTACAGCAATTTTGGATGTACTTTGTAATTCACATCCATTTCCTTCACACACAATATTGGATCTTGCAGGGCTCTCCTACTTCTGTGTTAATGTAGATATTATTCATTAACTAAGGCCTCATTAAAAGATTTTTTTGGGACACAATAGCACTTCGATTTGTGTCTTATTGCAAATATTAATTTTTAGTAAGACTAAATTTTAAATGCAAAACTTACAAGATGAGACAAGAAGAAATTACCATTATTTGGAAAAGACGTAATCTCAGATAAGAAACATCAGAAAAACAAAAATAGAATTAGGACCTTTTTGAATCTTCAGCAGGTCTGCAGGACACTTGTGAAAGACATTGTTTGGAATATCCACTTCCACTCTTTTTTCCTTTTAATATTTTTGTTATGATTAGAATGAAGCATGAGGAGATCACAATCTCCAAAAATCAGACATCTATTCATACCACAGATACCAGCGTGAAGAACAGCTACTTGAAAATGGTGCTCAGCATGAAGTCACATTGCAGTTGTGAATCCATCCTCTTTTCCATGTGCAAACCACACCCTATTTTACCTCTATTGTTTTCTAGCTTCAGATTATGCCTTCTCGAATTTCCATGCCTGCATTTGCAGTCCAAAAAATGCCTGAGCCTGTGTGATGTGGCCTGGATGTGAAGAGCCAACTCAAGGGACTGGAATCTGAACTCCACTTTTTCCCCATCTTTTTCCCTTTGTTACTTTGCAGGTGCCACAGGAGCTGGAAGGAGCAGAACCCAAACCACCTGACCAAAGAAGCCGACTCTGGCATGTCTGAGATGAAAACCTGCTGTTTGCACCACTGATGGGCATACCCCGTACATTCCAGCCTCTGGAAATGGCCAGAAGTAATTGGATCTACACTGTTTGGAGTCTCAGAATGACAATGTACCATCACATAATGTTACTCCTGTGGCCCTAAGCAGACCCTAATCCGCTTTATTTCCTTGGCAGCAGCAGGATTGAACTCTTATTCATTAAAGGGATCTATCCATAACACCCATACAGGTGCTCAGCGCTCTGTCCTGCTGCTCAGGGGCTCACTGACATGCTGATGCTGCTGGTACCCCCAGTACCTGCAAGAGATTTTAAGAACTCTTGCCAGCATCCAGGAAAAAACCAAAACAAAACATCAAAAACAAAACAAAAAACCCCCTACAATTAAAATGCAAAGAGGCCAGTTCCTGCAGGGATCCACTCTGCAGGGGAAAAGAGAGGGACCAGGCTGTGGTGGCGATGCAGCACCACAGCTCCCACTTGGAGAGGCACTGGGAGCAGGGACTGCATTTAAGGGGAGAGTTTCTGGAAGGCTCAACAGCTCTGCAGCTCCTTACAGCCCATCCATTAAAGGACAAGGCACAGACATTCTGGCATCCAGTCCTGAGAGGTGTTTTTACTACTTTGTAGACCCTTCCTGTCTAAGCCAACACCTTTCCTTTACCTGGATGTACCCGGGCTGAACTCTGCACGAGGTACTGTCTTTGTCCTTTTAAAAGGATCTTGGATTTCCTGTGAACAGTGGTTCCAGCATTTCTTGAGAATGGAATGTGAAAGGATTAAATTCATACCAACTGTTTAAGAGAGAATTTTCTCCCAGGAGGAACATCAAAAAACTAGGATTAATCCGATTTATTTCTGAGCTGAAAATGTCATGGCCAACCTTACAAGAATATTCACATTCTAAACAAAAAAGTAAAATAAAATTGGGGACCAATTTCAAAGTGAAACAGTTTTCTACTCCCTTGTGCATTTCTCTTAGCCACAGTTTCTGAAACCCTTTCTCTCTTCAGCTTGGGAACTGAATGAATATGAAAGGCAGACTGGCCTTACAGGAGAACTCACTAAGTTTTCTCTAGAAACATCCTCCTGCTTGGATGCTTTATATTTGTCTCCTCAGGAAAATGCTAAAATTTTAGTCTTCTGATGTTTCAGATGACTATACTAAATGCACCTCCACATGGTATTCAAACAGAAACTCCTGGCTACTCACCACCTCCCAGCACACTCTTCTCTGTTCACGTGGATGGGAAGACTGTGTGATTTATCATTCCTGATCAGGACTCCAGTTAGCATTTCTTCACAAGCAAAACACCAGTAATCATGATAAAATTCACGGCTCTTCCACTACACTTTGTGTTCCTAAATTTTCCCCTTTGCTGCAAATGAACTGTACACTAACTGACATACTTAATCTATGTCTCTAGAAAAACCCACCTGGATTTACTTCATTAACTTTCATTTTAAGGCATTTGTATTCAGACATTTTAATCTGAAGCAGAACTCATCTCAGCAAATTGTGGAGGCAGAATATCAGAGAACAAGATGAACAACCTTATTCTCCTTTTTTTCCTAATGAAGCTCCTTGTTTAAACAAAACAAAACAAAACAAAACAAAACAAAACAAACAAAAAACCCAAACAAAAACACACACAAAAACCCCAAACAAACAAACAAACAAAAAAAGACCAAAAAAAACCCAAAACCCAAAACATTTTGGTAACCCAACCTTGATAGTAACAGCACTGCTTCTTTAAGCACAGGTCTGACCTGACACACTGATGTGCTACAGTTCAAATCCACACATTTGTCTTCCATATACCAAAGGTGGAAATTATGGGATCCATCCATCCTCAAGTGAGACAAGGAACTCTCCATCATAGCTGTTAAACTTTAATGAAATGGAAGAACTATTCTGCTGGCCACTCCTGCTGTTCATGAACCCTGTGCACCTTGAGTGTGATGAAAATCACACATGACTTCTTTCAAGGATGATTTGGGTTCCTGCATTGAGCTGACAATTTATCCTTCAAACTGCCATTGAACTGGTAGGTGAGTTTAAACACTAAAATGTTTTATGTTCATCCCAGCTGGGACACTGGAAAAATCTAACTGCAAAAAGCTTGGTTGAAGCATAAGCTGAGCAAAAACAAAAGAAGGAGCTGCAGAATGCAATTGTATTTTAATGAGATTTTAATGTCTTCTTGGGTCCAGGATTCATTGAGAACTTTTCTTCATAGCAAATGACAATCTGTGTTGAACGCTGAGCAACTGCTGCATTTCAAAAGACCAATTTAAAAACCAAAAGAGACAAAGCTACTTGAAATTTGCTCTCTCTGTGTTTGGGAGTTTTTCTGTTTGTTTATTTAGAATTCTAGAAAGCTTATTTATTCTGCATATGCCTAGTAATTGGTCCTGTTCTTCCACACTGTGTAAAACTTGACCAAGAATTTACAGCCTTCCCTCTCAGTTCATCTGAGAATGAAGAAAGAGAGGTACATACCCTAAGTTCAAGTCACTGCCCTCTTATTTTTACTACAAAAAAGAAAGTCTGGACAACCAAGTTCTTAACAATCATGCAAAAACTCATGTCATCAGAAAAACACTACAAAGTTGCATTACCTCTAAAGCCTTGATGACAGGTAATAGATTGGGTTGAGGGAGATCTACAAACTACAATTTCAATTACAATTTCCCAGGACTGCCCTGTTCTATCTGCTCTAATTGTTTGGCTCAAGGTTGCTTAGTCATCTAGAGGACAAAGATGTGGCTGGAGAAGCACTTGTGCTGTAACTGACTGATGCCACCACCACTGAGAAATCTCAGCTTTGAAATACAGATCAAAATCACCATTTTTTACTAGCAAACCACATCAGGTGCCCTATTAAATTTCTCTCTTCACAAAGAATTAACACATTTTCCTAGAAAGGGAACCAAGTAACTGTGAACAACTCAGTAATGAGGATACTGCTTTTTAAATACTTCAGTACAAATATAATTTTCTCTTGCTCGTATCCAGCCAATCTTTTGCATTAATAATCTGCAACAGCAGTGTTCTAAAGTATGGGTGTATTTTTTTGAAGGGGATATATTAGCTTTTCAGCATAAAAGCTGAAGCCTAATTTAAGTGCTAAGTGGCAAAAGATTGCTAACACAAGTACATTCCCTGGTGGGCATTGTGCTCTAGCACAATTTCCCCACTTGCAGAATGCCTGGAAGACAGCAGGGCTTTTTCAACAGAATGAGCTGTTTTCATGAAGCACTGAACCAGCTGCTGTCAGATATCTGAAATCAGGCTCAGGAAATGAATTCCTCATGTGTGACACAATGAACACTCTGTACAGGTAGGTCTCTCATGTGCTGCAGGGCTACAACGGCAGCACCATCAGTCTGTAAGAGTAAATTCAGTATTTTGCACAATAAAAGCATAAAAGCAGTGCCATATTTAAGCATTTTGTGTTTGCATAGCTGTAATTATTGCTTAAATACCTGAGCAAAGAACTGTGATGCTTGCTCATCAGCAGTTATAACTGTGTGAGAAAGAGATCATTAATGAGGAAAAGAGACGTGAATTCAAATCATTCCTCACAATATTAGAGTTCCAATTTTTTCAGAGCCCTTTAATCTTTTCAGGCATGTCTCATTCTTCCCCACCCCCGTTTTTGCTGCCCTTCCTTTATTCCTAATTTGAACTTCTGCTATGCTTCAAACAGATTTCACAATCCTCCACCTCATCCTCAGCCACTGATCCCAAGTGGTACCTATTTTATTTTATGGAGCCTGTTCATCCTACCCTTCCCTGGCTCTAAGGTGTTGGTGACAACACAGTTCACTTCTGTATCTTGCCCTTTCCCAGTGCCATTCTCACTAGAAAAAAATCTCATCTCTCTTCTTGCTCAAGGCACACCACACCATACAGAACAGTTTGTTTACAGGTTTTAATACAAGTCCATCAATCTGTGTGGACCCCATCACAGCTCTGCACTTTACCAGCCCCTGAGCACACATTGCCTCTTGCAATGGAATTTCATGTGCGCATTTTTTTTTGATAGAAAGATGGGAAAAGCATAAATAAACAAAAGCCAAGAGATTGGCCATAAGAAATCCACTCCTCTATATCCTTCATTACTACTAGGACTTGAGACATGTAAAATATTGATTCAGTTAGAGAAAAAAAAAAAAAACTTTGCATGCCACATTTGTCTATATAAATGTACAATGCTGTTACAGTTGCCCTACTTCCAAAACTTCAACCACAGAGAGCTTTCCTCTGAAATTTTGAGTTGAAGAAAGTAAAAATAAAGCAGAGTTTTGCCTAGTGCCACAAACTATTAAAAACCTACTGTGGCGTTTCTAGTTAAAACTTGTACACACAAAAGATATCAAATTGTCAGGGCTTTTTTCCTGGGGACAGAGACAAGAGAGATTTGCTTTCTGAACAATAGCTTTGTTCCTATCAGACAGCAGAACTTGTTTGGGACCTCCTAGAATAAACAGCAAAGAAAGAAGAACATGAGTTTTTCAATGACCTGTGAAGGGAGGAGTTTGAGGGTCATATAATGTCAAACATCACTGGTAGTGCAAGAACTTGCGGATGACTTCACTGTTACCTGTTGTAACTAATTTATTCTAAGAGAAAAGCATAAATTCAAATTACTACAGCAACTTATTTTCTCTGCCCTACATGACTCATCTTGAAGACAAATTACTGTCATTTGAGAGTAAGAACCTTCTTTGAAGTATCTCAAGTTGGACACCAAAATGACCATTATGTTATTTGAAATGTGGCTGATCTCCAAGCTGATTTTAGGGGAAGTCTCTGCAAACATATCTATGCTTCTAAGGAAAGAGAGGGAAAGCCCCATGCATTTGCTGGTAGTCATAGTCAAACATGTAAAAAATGCTTTAAAAGAATTTGACTGTTAGGACTCTGTTTTTGGAAAAACAAGGAGCTTTTGCTGCTGGGGAAATGACTGCCCTGCAGTACTGAATTCTTTCTTTGCTCTTCAGCCTCTCATCATAAATTGCACTGAAGTGCAAACACTCAACCTGAAATGGATTTTTCTGAAAGGTCAGGTCCACAGCACATATTTGTATGGCATTTGATCTAGCAGGAAATTAAAACTTCTGATGATTTTAAGAAAGGAAGGATCAATACCTGAATGGAAGTCCTCAAGTGTAAATTCACCCAGGGACTGGCAGGACCTACTTATATAGACACTGGCTTGTGAACTTCAGGCTGCAAAGCCAGCACGTCAGGATGTTAGAGCAAGGTGGTCCTCAGAGACTAACAAGAACATTCAAAGCACATGCTCACTTCAGCTCTCAGCATTTACTCATTAAGCTCTCCAGCTCTCAGCATCCATTCATTAAGCTCTCTGTTCCTCATGAATATGGAATGTCCTGAGCCTTCAGCAGGTAAAAATCAAGATGCTTTTTTATCAGTCTAAACATGCTCTTGTGTGCACAACACAAGGTGGGGAATTAACTCAGTACAAAACATCTAAATTCATGTGGTATTTCTTCAGAGAGCTCAGCCAAAAGAACTTCCATCAGGACACAGACATCCAGTATCCCAGGACAGTGAATTGTGGCTAAGCCATAACTTGAGACACTCTTTAAAATTCCGTTTCATACAGTGGCGTACTCACAAGTAGAGAGATCTGCTCCAAACACAGAAAACACCGCAAGCCTTCTAATTTTACACACAATTATTTTGTGAACAGACAGAAAAGACAATGTCTTTCCAGAAGCTTCCAAGAAAAACAGTTTCCTTTCTCCATCAGGAACTGACCATACTCCTCCCTGCTTCTGGACATGGTGCTTTCCAGTCTGCAGTGAGTTAGACCCAAACACAGAAACACTTCATTTTCCCAGAGAGCAGCCAGTCCTTTTAGCTCATTCGAATTTGATCACAGATAAAAATAACAGCTCTTTGTGGCACAGATACAAAAGCAAAAGGATGCAAATATCCTAAATGAGCAAGTATATATTACGCATACATGTAATTTAATTGAAGCATCACTTATTTAATAATGCAAATTCATAATTTATCAGTTCAGTAAATAAATCAAGAGTAAGTTATTCAATAAAGCATGTGGGTTAATTGACATATGCCAAAAACAATTACCTAATGGAGTGTTAGGTCTCAGCATAAGACAACCTTGCATATCTAAAGTAGCAAGAGATTTTAGTCATCAGTTCAGGACATTTGTTCCACAGCTCATCTAAAATCAGCCACCTCCAGAAACACTGTGCCTCTTAGCACTATTTTGGGATATCAATTCAATATTGACTCAAACAAAAGTGTGCCGCTTAATGAATTATCAGCTCAACTCTCCAGTCCTTTAGACATTTCAGTCTCTGAAATGTCAGATTCAAGCACAGCTTTCATGTGGAAAGAGCCATCAAACACCAGTTACCTGCAAAGCACAAACAGAGTTTAGTGTTCTGTACATCACCATACCATGCAATAGAGCAGGATGAACAGAAACCTCATTTCAGCCTTGCTCTGCTATATTTATGACACAGACATGTCCATAACATGGTCTGCATTTCCCCTCTCATTAATGAGGGCAGAATGACCCCAGAGTGAATTTACTACTAATCTGGGTAGGTCTATACCTTTACCTTAGCAGCTGGAGCCCATACACCACGGAATGTTTTTTTCACACAAAAATCACTTGGCAGAGTGATTCTGGCAGAGTGCACTAACAGAAAGTGCTTGCAAAGAGAAACCCAGTGTACTTCAAAGTATTCTTTTTTAAAGGACATTATACAGTGAGTACCTACAAATCGTTTACTTGTTAAGAAATATCAGTAAATCTATGAAGTAATCTGCAATTAAGCAGAAAAAGTTATTCAAGATGCTTGATTTTTCTGGTAGGAAAGAAGCAAGGACTTCTTACAGTAAAGTCATGACTGCATGACAAACCCGAGAGGTTACCAGCTGGCATTTCTGATTTTGGTACACAATTATTGGTAAATTTCTGTGCATCAGTGAAGGGATTCCAAGTCTCGAAAAGTCATGGGAAAGGCAACAAAAAAATTCATCACTGACAATCAGGACGACAACAATGCATTAACCAACAAAGCCACAGACTCGGCAGACATTAGCTAATACTGAAGAGGCAGCATCTGTCCTCCAGGTAATCACTGCCCTCTCATGAGGGAAGTCAGAAGTTTAGGATAAGGACCTAATGACGACATACAAGTACCTATTACTGACAAAACAGGAGACAGGAATTTAACTATTATCAGCTGTGCTTTGAAAAGTTTATTATTCATAACCACCATGTGCACTGTAAACTGAGGCCACTCTACAGAAGCTGCTACAAATTTCTGGCTCCTCACAGAACAATAGTGGAGCATGCTAATATTAGGTAGGAGTTAGACAAGGGATTTCACTGAAGTTTAACAAGATTCTCTAGCTACGTTAGGATCTACAAAACTGCAGAATGCCAAGTTATGGCAGATTCTTTTAAATTCTGCCTTATGCTTAGACTGAGTTTGAACATTCAAAAGAAAGGTAATTGATTCACTGACAGGTTACCATTCACTGAGGATGTTATTTCCATATGGAGGGTATGCAATATTCTTTTGTTAAGTGTGCTGAGCATGGACACAGCAAGCAACTGTCCCTAAACCGTACAGCATATATGGCAGATGATATTTTAAAAGAACAGGAAGAAAAAATAAAGTATGTTAAGATATAAGTCAATAAGAGAGAAATATTTGCCAGTGAGATTACCAAATGCATCACAAAGATTTATCACCTATTCAAAATGTAGAGAGAACTGTAGGCTCTCGTATCACGTTGTACATGAAAGTTGCCAAATCCTGAGTGATTTTTTGGAAAGGTGACTCTGGTATCTTAGAAAGACTCTCAGTATCAGTAGCACAGCTAGAACTGGCGATTATCACGAAGTCTGGGTGAGAGCCAGCTCTTGTAAGGTTTCCCACATTAAGTCCTCTGACAGGAACACAGACTCTGATGGTTATCCCAGCTGAACTGCTGAGTCCCTCTGGAGTGTACCCAGGGACTCAGTATGGACAGAGAGGGAGGCTTTCCTAAAAACAGGGAGGTTTTAGGTGGCACAGCCCCACTAGAGGCACAGCTGCACTCCCAAGAGCCGAGCAGAAATCCCAGGTAAACCTGACACAGCACTTTATTTCTTCAAGTATTTTATGGTACAGCCAGCTGCTGCCAGGCAAAGAGAAGCTCCCCATCACACTGCAAGTGGAGTCGCTTCTCCCACGTGCCACAGAACCTCCTCAAATTTTGAGGTCAATCTATCAGATAGAAAGCAATTAGCCCCCATTTCAAAACCACTTTCCCCTTGCAGTTTCCTCTCCAAAAATGAGACATTTAGTTTGCTGCTGTTTTATGCAATCACACAGAGCTGAATTCCAATTCTATCTTGCCCAAAGGCAACAAGAGGCATAGAGCAGCCTTAGAACAGTCTATAGGAACAGCTATGGATTGGGAGTCTCCTTGTTTCTCCACAGACATGGAGTGCAACCAGTCTCATTAAACCCTTCTCTGAAGGGCTGCTCAGCCAGTGCTGCGGGATACAGAAGTGCTTTCCTAGGTACCAGCATCTGCTTAGGTTTTCAGAACGAAAAATGAAGGAGAGCAAAGACTTGAAAGAGGATGCGTACATGAGACCCAACCATGTGTTGGTGCCTGCACTGCAAATTTCACCTCCTTTCAAAGAATTCCTCTTCAAAACATCTGTGTGATCCTTTGCAAACATACTTCCCCCGTCACTTTCCAAACTGTCAAGAAAGTAAACTGGATACAAAGTCACTTTGAATGTTCAAGGATTTAAGCAAATTCCCTGGAACTCTGTTCTCTGTGTTGCCTCCTGTGATTATTCTACTGTAAAAACACTTATTGATCACAAACTGAACAGGAATACACTTTCCATCACACATACTACATTTTGAAGTTGAAAGCATAAAATTCACAGGAGAACCTTTTATTCCATAATAAAATCTTACAAAAAGAAAAACCTCAAGTTGATTATGGCTAGTTAAACAGGGCAAGAGACTAAAACTTACTACAACTTAATTTCTGCAGATTGACAGATGGTCACATCTAGTTAATCTCATCATGTTCCTTACATATTAAATACATGAGCCCATGTCCAGCATTGTAAATTATTCTGTGACTACACAGCACTGAAAAGGAGAAACCTATGCTTGGCAGCCCAGTAGCTGGGAAATTTTTTGAGCGGAAAAGAGTTGTTTGAAATGAATGGCATGAAAACTGAGCTGAATGACCAAAGGACACCCTGCTAAAAAAGAGAAAAAGCCACATCTCTCCACCTGGAGCTGTACAGTACCCACAGATGGAGAAAGAAGTGACATGACTAAGGGAAGAAGTAACTCAAATCAGGTTAAAAATCCCCACCTAGGAAGCAGGGTCCACAATAAGAGAACCAGGCCGTAATGAGAGTTGTGCTAACTGCGGCCAGGCTGCTAAGCCACACCTGAGTGAGCCAAGCAAAGCCTCACCTGCGTACACCCATGTGGCACTTCAGGGACAACACTTCAGGAAAAGTCATTCCTGTACTCAGGCTCTGAGAAATGCTGCACTCACCTGTTGTAGGATGGAGCTCTTGCCTGAGCCTGCTGTGGCAGGGGAGTGCATTTTCTGCTGTGATTTCTCTCTTTACAGCCTCTGGCTAGACTCACTTCTCATGCAGAACCACTCCCAGTGAATCAGGTTTTAGCCCTTGGACAGAGACTGAGTGGGGAAATGGCCCTTTCGACATTCAGATTCATCTGTTCTCTAACTGATATGCACAAAGTAAATAAACTTCATTTACATAAAAGAACATGATGATTTCTCCTCTAATGAAGGATTAACTATCAGCGCCATGAAAGGCATCTGGCAGCAGTAATCCATGAGCCTTCCTTCTTAGGGGCCTGGACTACTTACAGAAATAACTTCTGTTCCAGCTGGGAGGACACTGACAGATCAACAAATGGATTAACACAGTCCCAAAGGCTCAGAGATTCAGTCCTGTGCCCCAGTGACCAGGCTGTCCTTTTCCCCAGCACTCAGCTGCTGTAGTAGTTATGCTTTGTAGGCCTGAATTGCCACGTGAATATTCCAATAATCAGGCACAGGATAGAAGAGCAAAACGTGTTTTCCAGAGTCACAGAGCTCTTTGCTACTTACTCAGGAATACTGGGGAAGCTGTATCATTTTCCTGACCTTCAGATACTCTAAATGGGGACAAATGCTTCTGCCTTACTCCGCTTATTATTCTGGCATAAACCACTATTTAAATGCTGATAAAATAATTATAAAGGAGACAACATCCCATGGAAGAGAAAATGAAAGTGGCAGCACAATCTGAGGGGACAGTGTAAGTTAATTCAAAACGATAGTGGAAATATAATGATACAATTAGAGTGGTAAACAAATCTAGAGGTAATGAATCAATTTATTAAACTAAATGTCACTATGCATTCCTACCATGGAGGCACAATTCTCAGAAGAATGCCTCAAATAAATCTGAAGAACTCAAACATACCAAGATTGCAATTCAAAAAACGAATAGCAAAGCCTACCATTTAGGACTGCTAATAAGATTTCTGCAGTTTAATAGCTTTTCTCCCTAAAATAGATTTTGCTTAGCCATGTAACTAAGCTCACAGATCTCTGCTCTTGACCTTCTAGGGCAACTTCCATGACTGTACCAAAATATACACCACACTCCTAGGTCTGGGAGACAGATTTGTTGCCACAGAGGCTGGGTCACTGGAAGGTTAATTCTTTCAGTAACTGCTTCTCAGCAGGACTCTGGTATCACGTCCAACAGCTCTGCTCCAGTATGCAGTGATGAAATGAAGGTGTTTATCTGCACAAGAATGGATGGGTAGGAACGGATCCCTGTTTGTGGGGTGAAACCCTGACACATCCATCCAGACATCTAAACTGGAGGCTCCCAAAGCAAAGATTGCCATAAACAAAGAAAAGTCTCCTACCAAATGATGCTCCTGAAGCCCTAGTCCCCAGGAAAAATTTAAACTCTTAGCTAAAATGGGGAATGATATTTCCGTGCTTAGAAGAGAGGCCTTCTTACCATACAAGGTAGAGCCATCTTTTTTTTTTTTTCCTTTTTTTAACGTGATTAATTCTCCCATACAAGGTAGAGCCGTATTTTTTTTTTTTTGCCTTTTTTTTTTTAAATGTGATTAATTCTTCTGACCTCACAGATCTGAAGAAGTAACTCATAAAATGCAAGGTTATTATTACCTGTGGAGAGAGACCACAAAAGACTGTGTTTGCTGCTAAGATAGGATCTCAGGAGTGACCTCTGGGAATGGGATAATGGGGATTCAAGTTTCAGCTCCAAGAAGGCTTTACTAGACAAGGACATACATCTGGAAATGCTAAGGGAGGGGTGGGTGACAGCAGGACTTAGACACTTTGTTTAGGCTCCAGACATCTAAAGCACCTGGGATTCTCCAACCACTCCAGAATGACTCTGGATCAACTCTCCAGATATATATATATATGGAACAGTCAACAATAAATTGGCTTTGCTCCATTTACCTCAGGTATCCTATAAACCCAACCATTTGCAATATTCCCTTCCTTTAACTTTGCTGGTGTATTACTTTTCCCAGGCTGAAAGCATATTGAAATCTAACAACCAACTGCAGCACCTGTGGAACAGCTTCATTCATCCTCCCATGACATGAGAAAACCCTATGTCTCACAGAAGGACTAAGAGATGCACACAGCCCATTCATACTGTATCAGGAGGGAGAGGAGAGAGGTACCATCCTGAGACTGGAGAGGAATATCTCCTTCCAGTAATCCCCTCCCAACAGCAGCACAGAAACTTCCCTTACAGCTCAATAAAACACACCAGCTCAGGAAGAGATCTACTCATCAGGGCAATTTAAAATTATAAAAATACATATAAAATTTATATAAAAATAATGTGCCACCTCACTGTAAAAGGTACAATGCTATCACCTACACACCAGCATGCTGCCACTGCACATCCCAATGTGCTATGGTCACATTAGCCTCATGAAGCTCCACTTACTCAGCAAATTCAGTATACATACAAGCCTGCATGAAATATTTCACCCTGCTGCCTGCTGGTGTGGGGCAGCTGCAACACAGGCATGTCTCACCAACACATCCATTTATTTGCTTTTGCTAAGCTTTAAAATGAGGCATCAAGTCTATGGAAGCAGCTGCACGCTGCCTCAGTAAAACCTCTGAACAAGGGTTTGTTTACAAAGCAAACTGAATTTCTCTGGGACACTACCAAACAAAACTGAACCTCCCAGACAGCACGTCTGCTCCAGAGATGGCAACAGAACCACTTGAGTTCCCATTAGTATTTAAGCATACAACTGGGGAAAACCCAGGCAGAGCTGGGCACCAAACCTGCAGTGTCAGAGGCTGGTGACTGCTAGGTTTCCCTCAGAGACTGCTGCAGGAAGAGCCAGCCCCACACCTTTGGAGATAGTCATTCTCAGCCGACTTTCAGACTTGTGGCCTCCCTCTAAAGGCACCGAAAAAGAAGTCACAGCAGGACACTGCTGCAGAGCACTTCAGAGCCATCCTGGAGCAGGCAGTGCTCACCCAGCTCAGTTAAGGTGTGCACAAGAGAGCCCTTTTACTGCTACCCACACCACTGCAGAGGACACAGATACGTGTCACCTGTGCCAGCTCAGCCATGGAACAGACTGCCTGCTGTCACACTTGCCAGGATCCCCAGCTGACCTTGGCTCTGTCCAGCAGATGGGCTGCTCCCACCACTTCCCATCACCATCACAGCACGGCTTACCACAACTCCAGAACGCCACAGGAAGCTCTGCATACCTGGCCAACAGCTCACCTTGGCCCTTGCTCATGTCCAGTGTGGATGTGTAGTTGTCACGGAGAGCCTGGCTGTTTAACAGGTGGGAACAGGGAAACACTGCCCAAAATGCACAACTACTGTGCGCTGCCTGCAGCTTCGGTCACACGCAACCTTCCAGGCAGCTCCACAGTTTTTTTCTCTGATACCCATAGAATTCACCTGTAGTGCCTTGCAAAACACACATGCTTCTTTGCAGTTGGCCTCTCCATTTCTCCCCTCCGTCCAAGAGACAAAGGAGGCTTATCATCAAAAGAAGACAGACACGGATATCAGCAGCCTAACAAATCTGCTTGAAGCCAGGCAAACAACGGCTCTGACCTTGGAGGCAGTCAAAACAAAATCACATCTTATCTCATTCCCAGCATGGGTATCTGATTAGTTGGAAGGACACTTAACATGGCGAGACAGAAGTACCTTCACTGCACACAGGGAAATCTTGCCTGCACACAGAAAAACAATCCGATAGTAAATTCACAATGGTAAATTTGCAAGAGTTAATTCATGAAAGGTAGTGGCTGCATCCTCAAATCAGCTGCCTGCATGCCATCCTATCACTAGGGTCACTTGCCTTTCCTGCCCTACAATTCAGTGTCTGATTCCAGTGCTGGGCTACCAATACGCAATTCCATTAGAGAAGAGTTATGCTTCCAGACTACACCTGGGATAAACTGCTAATCCCACCCCAAAATACAGGGCTAGAAAGAAACTGCAGGTCAGTGTCATTTGCATCATGAACTATAGTGGTCGAATATTCTCTACAATAAGAGGGTGAGGTGAAGCACTTCAGCTAAGTGAAATCAGGAACTTCATTCTGGGGTTATCGTATACATCTGGGAACTGAAATGTAGCTGTCATCTAGAAACATCTATACTGGGTGTTTTGTTGGTGTGCATACATTTGGGGGTTTTTTAAATGAATGAAATGCTATCCAAAGAAGTTATCCCAACGCATATAGTACCCGGTATAAGTCAAAAACCTTAGTGCAGAAAGGAGCAAGTTGAGGGAGACTGTGGCATTTGCAGGAGCCAACCACTTAAAAAAGCAAATCCTCTCCAAGGACAAGCCACACTGAAATTTTTCCCAGGCTGCATTCAGGAAAGGCTGGAAAAATGTGCAAGTTCTGAAAGGAAATCTTGCATTTTCTCACCTGGGCAAGTGTAGAGACATTTTATTTAAAAAACAAACAAACAAACATGTTTTCTATACCCAAACCCACTTCCTCTGTCTTTAGTCCCTGAAATGTTAATTTAAACATAGAGGAGCTCCTGATCCTGACCATGGACTCTATAAAGCAAAATCACAGAGTTGTTTTTGGAAGAGATACTGGAGAAACAGACAAGTGTCACAGCCAGGTTTTGGGAAGCAGTGATTGACTTGGTCATTTGTCGATGCCAGGACCCAGAAGCTTCACTGCATTACAAATTTACAAAAGACTCATCAAAACACAGAAAATTAGCTACATAACATTTCAGATGACAGTGTGATGAATAAGTACATTGCCATCCTGTCCACCTGGTGATGACACTTGGGTGCATTTACCCAAGACACACATTGTCCTTTCCATACCCTGCACGTGCACACTGCTGTAGGCAGTACAGTTTTCCCCATGGCACTACCAGAAGCTTGGTGCACTGTAAAAAAAAGGCTGCTATACTGATGTGCAATACAGCCTTTACTGCACACAATTTCAGTACTTTTTCTATCATGTGATCTGCAAATGATCCAAGATAATCAGAGATAGTTAATGAATATTTCATTGTTTGTGACAACTTCGAAAAGAAGGAGCTACTTCAACTGCTGATCAAAATAAGCTCCATTGAGTGGTCTGTGAGGTGACAGAGAGCAAGACAAGTGAGCACAGATTTTTCACTGGCCTACCACAAGAACAGATATTTACTGACACACCAGTTTTCAAGGCACATGTGATGGTTATTGATATAAAAACACTGCCTTCTGAAAGAACTGCATATTGCATGTGGTCATGAAGCTGTTCTCAGCCTCAATCCTCTGCTGAAAATACTGTAAACACACCATACACAAACAGTCTGTGCTTGAAATTCAAAGTGACTAATTATCCGATTCATAAAATAGAAACAAAATGTCTCCACAACAACAACAGAAATTCTGTTGTTGAAATTCTGAAATTAAATAAGTAAATCCAAAACATAACTCCTCTATCAGATAAATGAATGAAATTACAGACTCCTAAAAATAATGGTAAATGTGCAAAGAACTGACTCAGCAGTTCTCCATGTCCCCCTGAGAGGGTAGCAGTGGAGGCATTTCAAGCTCAGTTGCTTAGTGGGAGCCTCCATTCCATTCCTAGCTTCAGGATCCAGTTTCAACAGGAAAGCTGAGGCAGGGAATCAACACAGCCCCTGACTCCCCCCGGCTGGTGGGGTGCACCGGCCACACAACAGGAGGGAGCCACACTTATCAGGAGCAGCATTAATTTCTTCGGTGAGAACAAAAGCCTCAGGTATGTGCCACAGGAAGATAAGCATCTGGCTCCTTATGCACCGGGAATAAATGGCATTTAGACCCCAGTGCTTCCTGAAGGACAGACTTGAGGACTCCAGCAGGCTGTACCTGCCCAGCAGCAGTGGACTGAGATTTGTTTCTGTGCCCTTAACCAGACCTAGGTCCTCGCACTCCCCTTGAAAACACAGCCAGGACTGAAACACACAGCAGTGGGAGGGCACAGGAAGCACCTGAGGTTTCCAAAATCACCAAGCAGGCGTGTGAGACCTGGTAGCAGCATCCACAGCCTCAAAGGCAGAGGAAGGGCAGGTCCAAAGTGATGCTTATGAAGTTTGTTAACAGAAAACTGGGCACAGAGAACCTGTCCTGGCTGACACCACTGAGCTTTGTGAAATAACACGGGGATATTTCAAATTTAAAAAAACAAAGCCTACACCCCTAGGAACCCGAGACTGCAGTGATGTTACTCTGCAACGTGGGGAACTGGGGACGGAAATCTCAAAGTATTTCAGTGAAACAAGGGTGATACCCAGTGGGGCACAGACCTCAGCCACAGGGTCAGTGGCTGCAGTGACCCTGTGACCCAGTGCCCACACCATGCTCTGCTCACAGAGCCTGCTGCCCAGGGTGCTCCTCTTCTGTCTGAGACTTGCCAAATATTTGTCCCAGCTGCTCAAAGAGGTGCAGGGGATTAATCTGCTCCTGAACAAATAAATTCCCTCTCTAACAACATCATGTGCTAGACTGCAGGAGTCAGATGCAAGACACACAGTTTTCAGGACATCCATTAACAGCAATAAGCATAAATTCATTATGCGTCTTACCAACTCTGCATAGGTGATAGTATTTTCCCTCCTGTAAATCAGTCCATAGCAAATTAAATCCCTAATTTCACTACAGGGATTTGTATTAGCTTCCACCAGCCTTGACTTTAAGCTGCTTATTTCACCTCAGACATCACTGTTTCATTGATTAGAATGTATAAATAGAAACGTGTTTCTGCATCAAGACTTTTTCTGGATTGCATAGGATGACAGATGTATTATGGGACTACACAAGAAGTAACCAGCCAATTCTAACCCCAATATGAAGTGCAAGTTTGGAATATTTCCACTGAGAAAAGTAGGGTTAAACTTGCCCAAACATATTCACAGTAGGCTTTTGCATGCTGATTTTTAACTTAGGATAAAAATGTAAATCTCACTCCTGTTTATTTCTCAAAAAGCTACTGATATCAATGGTGATCATGTCACGAAAGAATGCACAACTAAATATATTAGAACAACAAACACTACTCAAAAAAATAATTCATTTTCAATTATATGGAAGACACTGCAGTTCTTCCCATCTGATCTTTGTAAAAGATGAACAGATTTTTTTGTTTTCAGTCACCTGTAAAAATTAATTTAGCTATGAGAATGAATCCAGCAGTCAGAGGCAAGACTGCAGGTAGCTCTTGCAGCTCCACTCAACATGCACACTCTGTCAGGACCTGCTCCAGAAAACCCTCCTGCTGCTGGGAAGCACCTGTGTACCACTGAGCTTATTTCAGTGAATCCTGGGAAACCAGGGCTGGAGACCAGGTAACTGATCCATCCCTCATCTTTGCAGCACACAAACTCTACCTTGTGATCCCCCCACTGTCTCCTGCTGCCCTGAGAGGCCAGGATGTAGGGGGTGAATGGGCCTTGCCAACAGCCAGGCTGTGCTCTGCTGTCCATGTGCTGTTTCTGTGCAGGGAATTCAGGATACTCAAGTCTCATATTTAATGCTCTGTGCTTCTGAAACTCACATCAACCATGGTGGAGTTTCTTCCACTTCTTAAGTATTAATTACAATATTTTCTTAAATAACTTGTTCAGTATCTATCCCTGAAATTAATTTCAACGTATTTCTTAATTTAAACAGAAATTTGTAATCCCTTAGAAAGGACCTTCCAGGATACTCAGATGCCCAGGGTTAGGCACTTTCATTGCACTTCTCTCTGCACTAATCCCAGCTAACCAAGCTGCATTCATTAAGCACAGACAGTTACTTAATCCACTATTTTTATAACAGGGGCCAGATCCCACACAATGTTGTCATATCACTTATTCTCTCCTATGAGAGGAAGAAGGATGATAAAGCATCAATACTGACCCTAATTGTCAGAGCTACAAAATGCCAGTTTGCAATTAAACTTCCTTCCCACTTTGGGTTTTGCTTTGACTCTAGATCTCATTATAACATACAGAGCCATTATGTCCAATGCTATGCCATGCTAAATATCCTGCTATGGGGTACTGAGGGCAGAACACCTTTCTAATGATGGAAATTACATTTCTGTTAGATTTGCTGCACACCATCTCTCTATTGGAAATCTGACACTGAGTGTTGCTCAATGCGTGAAAAATCTGATTTATCTATTAATTTATTTAAAGCCACTTTCTGCTTACTTTGCCAGTGCCTTCAGGAACACTGCAGTAATGAAGAGGCTCTGCAGAACTCCTGAAGGTCTTACAAAAATAAGATATGATAATTCAGCAATCCCTGTAGGAATCTGAAGTATTTTCAGTAACATTATTATTGAACACTAATAAAGGAATCCCTAGCTTGCAATACAGGTATGGTGGTACTGCTGACAATATTTCATTAAAAATTCCTAGAGGGCAGCAGGGATCCAGCTATGAAGACAGGACTAACATCCAAAGCTCTGAAGGGAAGAAAGCAGATTTTTGGCTATCATTTATTAAAAAGGAGCTTCCCTCTTCTGCTCATTCAGAGCTCATTGTTTCAGATACATTTCCAGTCCTTCAGTTCATGTAAAGAACATGTTAATACACACCAAGATGGCATTTCAAGCTGGAGTAAAGGTATCTGCCAGGTTTTACATCCTTAGACACTTTGCTTCAGTTTTGATTCATGTAATTGTCACACTAACTTGTGGTAGAAGGAGCACAACAAAAAAGGCTTTAAACCATGCTGTTATGGTTCCCTGCCTCTTGATGTGACAGGTATGTTATTACTGCACAGTAACTGCAGTATCTATTGGCAGTGATACTTCCAAATCAACACTCTGTGTCTGTAATTCAACTTGGTAACACATAACCTTGAGCGATATAATTGCTAAAGAAAAATGAGATGGAATTACAAATTTACTTTACTCTGACATAGTTGAGAAAAACACACAGTTGGTAAATTGTGAGATCAAGAGAGTGAAGACTGAGTGCCTGGGGCTGGAAATGTAATAATGTACCTCATCTCACATCTCCCAGCCCAAACTTGCAAGAGGTCTGTGCGAACTAAGCTGCAGTGGACAGGCTGCAGAGGCACAGGTTCCAGGGCACTCAGTGGCCACGGGGGCAAAGCAGTTTATCTGCTGTTCAGCAGCACCAGGCAGTGCATTGGCCACGTGCACCAACTCTTCTTTGCCACTACTCACAGGGGCTGTATACCACAGATTTTACCTGCACAGCTAAAATTAATGGCAGAGGAAGGAAGGAGAAGAGTGTTTCTATGTTCAAGACACTGGAGACAAACATTAACTGGCAGCTACAATTTCTACCAGGTGCTTTAAAGCATTTGGATGAATATGTGCAGCCATAAAGATTGCAGATGGGTCTCCAAAACCTACCGACTACAGCAGGTAGTCTACTACTACTTCTCTACTATTATTAGCAGACAAACCAGGGGAAGAAAGCAACTGGCCTAGAAATACGTGCACGTGCATGGTCTGGTCTTGTTCAGTTCAATGAGGGCTAACAGGAGACAGTGTTCATGGTGCTCAGCCCAAAGCTGGCACACAAAGGAAGGAGCACTCCATCCCATTAGTCAACTACAGATGATGTTTCTAACTTGATGAGGATTTTAGTCAGAATGAAACCCTGCACTACACCCAGCCCTTGGACTCCAAATGCAATGAAGCACCACTGGGATTTATGGTCCTGAATTTGTATTATGTGCAAGAATCTGACAAAACTCTTATTTCCCCTCTTCTCTGTTCATTTAGCCTCTCATTACAGATTCATAAAAGTGCCTCAGTAAAATGACTGTAAAACAGTCCCAAGCAATTTTGATTTGTTTAAGACAACACGAATGAAAAATGAGAATGTAAAATATTTATACAAACAAATGACATTTTACCATTTTCCACACTAAAGTGGCACGAGGAGAATGAAAACACAGTTGACACTGAAATTCCTCCTCCCAGTAGGCAGAAATTAGAGATCAATCATACATGACGTGGAGTTAAAAACCAAAAAAAGTCAGTTCAGGAATTTAACCATGCCGTGGCTTGCATCTGCAGTTCCAGCCACATTTCTTTGAGTACATCTTCTTCTACACATGCAGCAGAAAAATGTGCAAACCAGTCTCTGTCTTGGCTTCCTCATCCCCATTTCTGCTTCCATCTAAGTTCAGCTTACAGAAGGCAGTTCGGAACGTGACATGCCTACGTACTGCTGATGTGATGGGTGTGGAGATGTTTGGCTGAGGACTGCTGGCCCTAAAGGCTTGATTCCAGTTATGATCATGGTTTAGTGCAAGGCCCAACTATGCTGGCTCTTGAACTGATTGTTCTGTACTTCATTTAACCCTTATGGCACACAATAAATACCTTGATTCTATTAGGAAGCCATTCTTAAGGCACACAGCTGCTATGGCAACAGCTTTTGTGGGAAACAGATGTTCCACTCTCTCCATGAACCCAGCAGCTTTAATAGCACCTTGTGTTGTTGGTGATATCCCAAGGAACTACTGCAGTCACAACAAGTGAACCAGGCAGCCTGCTGCCTGCCATCAGCACTGCTGTTTCACTGGAGACATCATTCCTAAATAGAGACCCCTAAAACAAGTTAAATAGCCAAGGCTGCCTCACACAGGGATTACTTCTAAAGAGTTGCTGAACAACAGCAGCTCTACTCTGTTCTCAGCACCTGCAAAAGGCATTAGCAGGCATCACAACTAGCACAGTGAAAAGGCACAGAGAGGTGCAGAACAACTGGCTGCTGCAGACATGGATTATTAACAAACACAGGCTTTCCAAGGTTGCTGAGCACCCCTGGCATATTTTGATAAGAGAGCAGAAGGGCAGCCACTTCTTTTCATGATTCCTTGCAGGGGAGCCAGCCTCATGCTGGCACAGCCATAGCAACCCAGACAACAACAGAGCATCAAGGCAGATGAAATCACAGAGACAAAAATGCAGAAAGCAGCCGAGTGAAGCATTTTCATTAGTGACTGCCCTGCACCAGAAAGCAGCACCTGAGCTCCTTCCCCTAGAAACACTTAGCTGGAGCTGAGTTTGAATCAGGACTTTGTGCCTTGAGTCCATGCTACTTTTCACATAACATTCACTTGTAACCCAAGAGCTGTGATCACACAGGGAAGAGAAGACAAGACTTAACTTCCGTCTCTCAGGGTGACAACCAGCACCTCCAAATAGCTCTGGCACACAGCTATTTATTGTAATGTACATAGGGAGCTCCCCTTTACAAGGGGCCCTGGTAACTGCAATGATAACAAAAGCCCATTATGAGAAGGTGAAGACACTAGCTGCTAGCAGATGCCAAGTTGCTAATGACCCCACAAAGATGAAATCAGAGCCAGGGCTTAACCAGCTAATAGCCTCAGCAGATGCCATGGGCCTGGCTCTCTGGAGCAACAGGAGGGGAAGCACCAGCAGCAGCCACAGCTCTGCCTCAATGACAGAAAAGCCTTTGTGTGGCACAAGGCTGTGCAGGCAGCCTTACACCCAACCCAGGTAGCTGTTCATCCCCTCTGGGGCTGCAAAGATTAAAAGAACACATCAGATCTCTGTAGTCCTCGAAACACTGCTGCTTCATTTTCATTAAACTACCGACTGCTATTTCAGAAGAAGAGTCAGGAAACAAACCTCTGCTCACCTAAGAAAAATATGAAAGAAGAGAAAACAAATGGCTCCATCCCAAGCAAAACCCTCTGCTCTATTGATTACATTTAGCAGCAAGAACATGCCTTTTCCCTCATCCTCTCTCCAGCCTGCCCCAGGATCTGGGAATTAACCCTCCACAGGAAGAGGTGACCTGTGATGCACCAGAGAATTATGCTTTTATTTTTTTAAATGCATTGGTAGTCCAGACAAAAAAACACAACAAGCCCTGTGAATGAGGCAGTGAGGTAGAAGGGCAAGCACAGTCACTGACGCTCCTCTAACACCCTGCCTAGAAAAGCAATCGAAGGGGAGACTTGAGGAGAGGTCCTCAAGCTCTGTGTCCCTCACGCACACACATCTGCAAGGCAAGGAGAGGAAGGGAGAAGGAAAACATGGTTCAGGCAGCTACAGAAATCAGATCTGCTTCTAATTGAACCTGTTCTTAACTGGGGAGGAAGCTGAGAATGTGAAGTCAGTATTTCCTTAGCTCACCCCACATCTAGGGAGGGGGCTCTGCCTGCTCTATCACTGGGCACTCAGGGACCTCAGCCTTCACTGCTGTTGTTTATGGAACAACAAATACCTCTCAAATATCTCTCTCAACAAATACCTTTGATCCCCACATAAATATTTTTATTTGTATATCCATCACAGGCTGCAGCCCAAATACAACACACATTTTCATATCATCAGGTTTTTTCTGTCGTGTATAACTCAGTTAAGAAAGAAAAAGACACATATGTGAGAGTATTTTTCAGCAGTTTACTGTAGACTGGGAAAGCAGTTATTTTCTTTAGCTGCTGCTGTTATAAATCAAAATGTGTAGATAGGAAAATATTAAGGTATTTATAGCTATGTGAATAAGTGAGTTGTGGAATGCTGGCCAAAGAAAGCCAAACAGTCCTTTCACTGACTGAAAATGACAAGCTTTCTGGCTTTCTTGGTAAAACAAAAACTGCAAATGCTAATTTCAGAGCAGTAAAAATACACCATAATTCAATATTTAAAGTATTTTGTTCATTTAGTGCCATATTTTAATAGCAATCTTGATAATGTCAGATGCAATATGAGGTTCTTCCAAAAGAAAAACACCTGACCTGTTATTTGTTGAAAACATCATACAAAATCTACTCATATTTTTTTACCAGAGCCCTTTGGCAAATTCAAATGCACTTCATGTACGACTTTGTGTTACCAAGAGTATCAGGCAAGTGTTCCAGCCCTCTTCTACTAGAGCACCCAAGCCCTGGGTAACACAAAATACTTTATCTGCTGTCGTGTGGTCAGGGCAATGCCCAAAGCTCTGTGTGGCTGCAGGCAGCACCCCCTGAGCTGAGTGCAGCTCCCCAGGCAGTGACTCCAGCCACCACCTGTCCCATTCCTCACTTCCTCTGCTTTCCTCCATCTTCACCCATTTTACTGACTAGAGTAAAACTAGTGCAAACACTTAAAGGGTCATTATTACACTGATACCTTGTCCACAGGCACACTGACTGCTACCAAGTCCTTCTGACACCATGCCAACACATTACCTGAGACCTAGCTGCCAACTATGGCATTTTGCTTATTTTAAAAGCAAGATGGCATTTTGTAATTCTAGTAACAAACCATTAAGATGGGCAGTTAAATACATTATATGGGGAATTAAAGTAAGGCATAAAGAGCAGCAGCAATTTCTCTGGTCTGTTGCTGTACAGAACCAGACAGATGTGTTTGTGTTGTCTGGTTTAGCAGAAGGATCCCAGCAGCAAGGAAGGAGATGGAACCTGACTCCCTGAGCCAGCTGGGCCAGTCTGGGCTGAAGCTCATGAAATGCTGCCCAGTTTCTTGACCTGGGTCAAGCAACTACCTGCCAGCATGAAAGCTGATCTGAATCCTCAATGTTTGCAAATGATCTTTCTGTTCATGATGCAAACAAATGTTTCTGCCGTCCCAGCTTTGAACTCAATGTATACTTAATAGTCAAGATAAAAACAAAGCCATAATCACTGACATGGAAACTATTACAAATACTGTTTAATATCCCAAACTAATACCTTTTGCTAGCTGAGCTCCAGGGGCCAGCACTACCATGCTGTTCGTTTGGGGGCATTTCTTTGGAGGCCACCTGCAGCCACAAGAGCCAAAATTGCAGCACCTGGGCCTTCAATTCTGGCATTCAGATCCAGAGCTAATGCAGGTGATCTGCAGCACGACCCCTCTCCCTCTGTTCTACACCATTATCTGTACTTGCCTGCCCAAGGCACTTTTGGGCAGTCAACAGCTTCTACTGGTCTCATTTCTCCTCTCCCTCTCTTCCACTCATTCCCCCATAGGAACTCACTCCTGTTTTTACCAGAAATGCTTCCATATCTCTCCACTAAAGGGAGACTGTGTCTTAGCCCACAGAGAGTATTTAACATATTGCAAAATGTTTATTTTCAACTAATTTACACTTTCTTATTCTTGCAGTCATCCGTCTCTTACATTTTTTTTAAGTTCTTCAGCTGGGAATGGAAAGCTAGATTCCAAGACTGTAAAATAAGCTTCCACCAGGAAAGGCGTACTGTGAATTGCTCTTTTAACAAACAGGGAAAGGATTTAAAAGCCAAAGAGAAACACAACAGTGAAGATAGCCCTGACAGAAACTAGCCTGATAATTCCTGCCTGTATTTCAACATCCCTCAGCCACAGCACATAATATAAGCATTCTCTTCTGAGCAAACTCAGACAGTATTAATTAAAGGCACAAGCATTTTAACATAGCCACCAGGCTGCTTTCTCTACCTTTGTGACAAAGGCATCACTTTCTTGCCTCTGCTCTTCCAAAATAATCTCCATCTCTGAGTAAATTTACATTTCAAGGCAGAGTGCAGAAGGTCTCCAAGAACCTCATTAAAGTTCTCCTTTCACTGGGGCAAGACAGATGTTTTTATTTGCCAAAAAACAGGAGTCCCAAGCCAGGGGCAAATGTCTGCCCCAGGAAGGAGAGAGGTGAGAGGCTGCACTGGCAGGCAGGTTTCACTGTCTGCAATTGGCTTTTGCAAAAGGTTAATCCCTAACGTGCTTCAAGGAGGCAAGCACCAACCTGCTGCACATGCAGCTGCATACAATGGAAAGATTTTTATGGCCAAGGACAAAAAGGTCAGGGACGCTCATCACGTTCACATTTCTCCTGGAAAGCCATGCTGAACAGCAAGCTCCTGAATACGAGCCTCTGTTCACAGCAAAACAAGCACAAACTAAGGAATATAAAGCTGCAGGTGCTAGGAAAGGGGCAGGAAAGTACAACGTGCTGCTGCTGGACCTCGTTTGTCCCAGGCATCCCATACATTCCCTGCATTGAGCTATCAAGCTATGAAAAAAATGAGCCATTAATAACTGGATTTGGTAGACATGTGGTTTATAGAACACTAAGGCATGAAAGGCCTGATAAACAGAAAGAAAAGCATTTTTGTGAACACTACTGCAAAACAGGACATTCGTTGCCTCCAATACCACAAGCACTTAAGTTGAGCCTCAAAATAGTTAGAACATTTTTTAGATCCCATCCTTTAGATTTCCTTGGGAAATTCCTCTAGCTCCTAGTAGAACTGGTGAGCTAATCTTGCAACTGAACTACACCACACTATACAGCAAAGAGCAGAACAAGAACAAGACAGGCTATTCAGGCTATCAGTGCCTGCATGACTTCTGCACACCCTGGGATCCTGCTTTCTCCAGAAGGACTGGCCTCAGCTGATCCAGATCCCATTTTAGAGTTCCCACTGTGTCACCTCAATGCAGATGCAGCAGGAGCTCTAAGGAGAGGGCAGGTGTGAGTTGTCACTGCCCTCTCTCAGCACACATTGTACAATCAAGCCCCTGAAAATGAGGCAACTCAAGCATGAGATACCAAAGGAGTTACCAAGGACAAGTTCCCCTGCAGACTGCTGTGCTGGAGCTGACCCATGAACAGAACTGCCTTCCTCAGCATCTGGGCTAGAAGTAAAGTCCTTTATGAGCACAGCTGGCTGAACAAACTGGAGGAATCAGTTCCTTCCAACTCAGTGATAGCAATGAGGATGGAAGAAAAGCTTACATGCAGTGTAATACCAAAGCCAGCAGAAGGAAGACAAAAAATTGGGATAAGAATTTAATTATCAAAGCAAGGAGTATCTTCCATCCAGATCTAACAAGTTACCACCAAACACTGAATGAGTACTACAGCTCTAATTCCATCCAGCAAGAGACTTGTAGATTTTGCTGAAATGATAGAAAATACCAGCCCTGCAAATTACTCTGCCACTTTTACCTCTTCCTAAACCTCTGCAGCTATGCTGTTGGGCAACTGTCCTGACCTTTGATATAGCCAGGTACAGAGCTGATACAGATGCAGCCACTCCTTCCACGCTGTTCTATGCTTCTTTAACACCTCCCATCTCACTAACCACTCCATTCAAATAAAAAGGTTGACAGCTGAACTATAACACTGGAAAGAGAAGGTGCCATAAATAAACCTACAGGTCATCTGAAAATTGTCTCTGAGAGACAACCACAGTAAATCCCAATTTCTTTATTGAGTTACATTACCAGCTTTTTCCTCAGAGCTGTGTATCAGAATACCCTGGAACACTATCATACTTCAGTATGTTATTTCCTGTCTATTTACAAGAACAACATTTTACCCTCTAATTCTTTTTCACTTCATCCATTTCTAAAGCTGAGCTGCTTCTGCTGCATTAAAATCTGCCTCACAGCAGGCTTATGTTAAAAAAGCAGTGATGTTTGTGAAGTCTCTGACAGAATAAGCTGGTATTTTTTTTTGAAGTATGAGAGTTACATTAATTTTCCTGTTTGCTGACAACTTTTCAAACTACCACAATTCCATGCCCCTTGATCTGTAACAGCTAGAGCATGGCTGCAGAACAAATTTAACACATTCTTGACTTGTTCTAATTCCGATCTTATTTTGGGGAAGTCAAGAGGCTTTTTCCTTAACTTTGTGATTCATTTTTGATGGGAAAAAAACCCCAAAACACACCCATGAATTATCCTGACTTGTTGTAGGACTTACTGAAAAAATTATCTCCAAGAAATAAAAATAGTATCTGTTTCTGATATCTAAAAAATTGAGACTCCAGAACCAGGCTTCTCTTCTGTCAGGAGCACTGGGAATTAATTCACAGCACATTATGACATATGCACAGGCTCTTCCAGAGCAGACACAGTGGAAATTTCTCATCAGAAATCACTGCCCTGCCCCTCAGCTAGAAGTGCATTATAGACACAGGTCCCACACGCTCACTCTTGAGGAACTGACTAAAGCTGAAATTTCCACAATACAGGTAAGTTTCAGCAGATCCAAGCTTTTGGAAAGAGATTTCAGCATACACTGCAGGGATGTAAACATCTTTGTAAACAGACTACGGATCACAGTGCTGACAAACCCATTCAAAATGAATACAACAAACAAAACAAAATACGACAATCTTCATCTTGTGACATTTATGCTGGGAAAACTTGTAGTATAAATTTTTGAAAAAGGGACTTTTCCACCTCACCACGAACACAATGTCCTTTTAAACACTGCTGCTGCTTTTACTTGCCCAGTACCAGACCCAAGAGCACACAGAGTACCTCTGCTCCTTACTGCTGCTGCTCGTTTCCAGTCCCAACCTCTTTTCCAGTTTTCCAGGATAGTGTAGCTGCACTGGTTTGTCCCAGCTCAGCCCCACCTTCAGCTACCAACAGACCATATCCGTGCAGCTCTCCAGCACTGGTCCAATGTATGTTTTATTCCCATCAGGGCAGTTCAGACTGCTGCCTAAACAGCCCTGGACAAAGATTACGCTGCCACAGCGGTTTGTGCGCGGAAGAGCCATTTCTTGTTAATGCCTCTGATGTCTGCAGCAGCGTGAAGCTGCCTCGCACAGCCCCGTGCCCTAGACATGGGCAGGGGGAGTGCGATGGGGCTGCCTCCCAGGCAGCTGGCTGCTGAGGCTTTTTTAAATCCCACTTTACAAACCGCAGCTTTGATTTGTCAGACGTAAAAGTGGCCTGCAAGGGGTGACGGCAAACTACTTAATTCCGCTGTGTCATACAGGTTTAGATATACTCACTTCTTTTATGGTATATGAGTACACAACCACCATCTTCTCTGGATATTAAGTGTCAAGCAATGACTCCAAGGAGATTCTTTCAACTTTAGTCATGCAATTCAGATCACAGTGTGGTTTCAGCTGCACAAGGAGACTATTTTGAGTGCTCTGAATGCACTTAAAATTAGTCAAAATAGTGATCCAATACTTCAATGAGTTGGTAGCTGCAGAAGTAGAAGAAATAGGTAGAAAACTCACAGGGGCATGTAACAGAAGGGACAGGCAGCATGGCAATGGTTGTGTTATCGTAACACTGAGGTCAATCCTACAGATTACAGAAAAAGAACATGCCTGTCATCTGGTTTTGCAATGCTTGGATCTCAGTGCTGAAAATGCTCAGGTACCTACCACCAATAGGGTGTTATTCAGTAAATTACATTTTCCAGACTAAAGCTACATTTTTATCCTCAAGCCTGTAAGTTCTCCCCAAGCTGGAAGCTAACAAAGCACTATAGAAAATTTTAAGCAGTGACATCTCAGCATTTCCTCTTCCAGATCCAGTAATTAATCAGCTATGCAGTTCTGCATCTTGCATGCTTACGGCCAAGAAGCCCTTCCTGATCCAGACTGTCTTTGGCTGTTAAATGATGGCTTTAGCCATATTAGCCACAGAAAACTCTTCCAGATCCAGTAATTAATCAGCTATGCAGTTCTGCATCTCGCATGCTTACAGCCAAGAAGCCCTTCCTGATCTTTGGCTGTTAAATGGTGGCTTTAGCCATATTAGTCACAGAAAGGGAAAAAAGGAATTATTCTTATCCTTATATAGGTACTCCACCACTGGGAATACTACCATGAACTCTGAAGACAGGCCATCAAAAATAAAGGTCAGGTCCACTCTGTCCTGACCCTGGTTCCTGGCTGTTTAAGTGAACACGCTTTCACTAATTCATAATAAGATGCAAGAGAAACATTGGCTCCATCTGCAACACAGCAGACACAATACAGGCAGACTACAGGAAAAAGGGATAAGCAGCAGGAGGGTTTGTGGGACTTTCCCACCCCAAAAAACCCCAATCTTTTCCAAGCTGGAACAGTTCTCACACTTAAGTCCCCTGCCTGTATTACCAACTTCTTGCTGTCACAATAAAGGAAGTTTCAAACTTTCTGGTAGTTTAAAAATATACCTGGAATTGGCTGACAAGCACGAAGGTATTTAGCTTGGTAACAGCGATTTCCTATAGGCCTGACAGCCAGCAGAGGCAGGGCCAGGTGTGAGGCCAAAGCTCCCAGCGCCTGGTTGCAGCAGGGCTCGTTTGGGGCTGCTGCATCATCAGGTAGCTACGGAGGCACAGTGTTGCAGCAGGCACCAAGTCATTTCTGCTGTGTAAGTTCCATTCCAACAACCAGATCACTCTCACATTCCAAATTTAACAGCAATAACCACAGGAGATAAGGCAGAGTGTCCTTAATGCAAAATCACCACGGCAATTTCTTATACAGAACGACATGTACCAAACCCATGTCCTGTGAAACAATGGGATGAAAGCTTCACCTTGCAGCATCTTCCCATGCCATAGGTGACACACTCCCCACTCCAGCCTCCTTCAGTTCAGCTGGCTGGCTGGGATGGTTTGTTTGCTAATACAGTGCTTCCCAGTATATACACAGCAGATCGTGGGCCTGGCCCTCTTCATTTTGTCCTTACTTTCCTGTGGGTTTAAGTGAGTGTCACCAACACCTGCTCTTGTTTTAGATTGTTTTAAGTCACCCCCTGACCTATTGCAATTCTTCACCATCAGCCAGAATTATCAGTTGGTAATTCTGTTAAAGTCTCTAGGCAAGAATTCCAAACAATTCTTAGCGATAACTGCTGTTTCAACAACTATCCTGCACCAGCACAGTTCAAGGCCACAGGAATCTCTAAGTGACTCCAGCCTTCCCTGCTTTAAGGAGGCTTTCTTGGGGCAAAGCAGCTCTGCTCTCACAACAGTGTCATGCTTTCTTATGTTGAGCTGAAATAAAAATGAGTTGTGTTCAAGCTTCTTTCTAGTGTCCCTGCACAAAAAAAAAGCTAATTTATTTTCTAGGAAAAAAATATGTGAGCTGCAAATGTCAAAGCAATAGTAATGTAGAGTTAATTCCTCATCGATTCTCATTTCACCTAATTCAGCTCATCCAATTTGTTACTGCATGACTGCATTTACTATTATATCTATTTAACATGTGCTGGGTAAAAGAAAGTGCCAAGGGCTTCAAGGAAAGTAAGGTTTTGCCTTCCTTGTCCCAGCTGCTCCTGGCTTCTTTGCAACTTTCACGAGGAGCCTGCTTTGTACAAAGCCAGCAGTGCTTCAGCTCCCAGCGAAGTGTTTCAGAGCACCAGCAGCAAGGACTGTCTTCCCCTGGCACTTCTGCACTCCCACTCTGACATGGGCTCCAGCACCTTATTCCCTTTCCTCTCAACAACAGAGCAGCTTGTGCTGTCCCCTCTTGCCTCTGCATTCAGGATGTTCAAATGCAGAATAAAGCCTCCAAGTCCTTCCAACCTTGTCATTAGAGCCATTCTACTTTCAGGAAAAATAAACCACATGTACTCAAGGGTAAAAAAGAACTTCCATGTGGTGTGGAGCACGGTTGAAGGGATAGACACAGCTTTTTCACACAGCTGTGAAAGGACAATGATGCCCTGTTAAGCTTTCTTCCTTGGTGGTCCTTAAAGCTAGCCATCACATTTATATTGTTACCAGTACACATGGCAATTTCTGTTCAAGGGTCTTTGTGCTGCCATTTTTCTAATAAAGCAGTCAACAACAACACAGTGGAAATCTGTTTCCCCTTTAACTCAGGACAGAGTGAACACCACCTCTTGATCAAAATGGGACTGAAAGTCATCTTAACACTGTATACTCCCTCTTCCCAAAACCTCCAGTGACTGGGCCTGGCACCAGCAGCCTTGAAGAAGGGTCTGTCCCCGACAGCCCGTTCAGTCTGCTCTCTGTTTTCACCTGCACAAAAGGCGACAGCCTGACAAGTGCTTTAAAACTTTAAGCTATCTGAAGGCAGCCAGACAGCAACTTCGTGTACAGACCCCCCCAGGGGACTCGTCTTTGACTTCCTAAAAATAGCTCTTTAGTGGGGATTGAGGCTTTCAGGGGTTGCTTGTTGCTTTTTTAACCAGTTCTGAAAAGGCTCCCTCATCCATGGGCTTTTGTTGCTTTCAGCAACTTACAGGTCAAAAAACAGAAGATGTACTGACAAAAGAAACCTGACCTACATCTTGCCTCACTCTGCTGAGTTACATCGTTCCTATGCATGCTTATGTAAGAAAGAGAAATGGCCCAAAGAGAGTTCAGGAATCACAGCCTCTGCTGCTGCCTCTTCAGTAGCTTTTCACCCACCATTGGTGAATTCCTTTAAAATTTCTCTACCATGTTTTCCTCTTTCTGCAAAAAGCAATTAATGGTATTTACTGACCTCACAGGGGAGACACAGTATTTCAGTTAATTATATCTTGTAAAGTCTCTAAGAACACCCAGTGAAAGGCTTTATAGGAATGTGAAGTGCATCGTAAACTCAGAAAATGTACCAGCAGAGACACAAAGGTCATTCCTGAAGTATATCAAATAAGTATCCCGCCGTTTAAAGAAAAAAAGTTGTAATTTAAATAACTACAACATGTTGTCCCACCATACCTTAACTGAAATTTTACAGGACACTCATCAAAAACATAGTAATTTCACATGCTACTTGGTGAACTGGAAGGAATCTAAATAGATAAATAAGGCAATTTGCAATCAATGATTACTGTTAGAAATCACTAACTGTAAAAGTTGGTTTATTATTTGCTTTAAAAAGACCGAGTGAGGGCCCACACAAGCAGAAGCAGAAATGGCTCTCACTACTACCTATTGCTATCTTCAAGTAAAAGCCTCCTTTCAGTTTTGGTGTTAAAAGCAGAAATCAGCTCCTTTCAGTACAGAGGCTGAAAGCTGCCAGTGCCTGGGTTCATACAGGGTTGAAGGACAGGATCCCTGAGCTGCAGGGGAACAGACAGGGGCAGGGGGTGTGTGCAAGGGCAGGGGACAGGCTGCTGCTTCTACCATGGCAATCTGCTGGGTTAGCTGTAGATTTTGCCCCCAAGGGATTTCACACTAAACTAGGATCCCATGTCCCGACTTAACAACGCGTCAGCTGCCAGCCGGACCAGCCAGCATCACAAGTCAAGTCACGGATCAGGGCACATACCTCGGAGGCCTTGATGTAATAATTACACAGCAGTGACTGCACCATTTCACAAGTACCCACTGCTGCCTCGGAATCCTTCCGCTAAGCAGAAGGATTCAAATGCAGTTGGGACCACAACTTGACCACCTTTAGAGAGGGAGGTGAGGATGACTCTCCCAGGAGAGCCTGGGCACTGCACAGCTGTACTCCCGCTGGAAAGCTGGCCCACAAAATGTTTTTAACAATTCACTTAAATGCCCTTAAGGTTACCAAAAATGTATACAATTTGTCATGTTCTCTGCCCCAAACCCCCACAGCATTTGTTTCTTTCTCGTAAGAGTCCTCTCTATTCCACGTGTGAACAACAATTTGTCATGTTCTCTGCCCCAAACCCCCACAGCATTTGTTTCTTTCTCTCTATTCCACGTGTGAACGTCAGGGTGTTAGGTCAGGTTTTGTAAGGCTGGGAAGGAGTACAGGAGTAGGCTGATGCACTTGCACAGCCGCCTCTCCTGTTTTGCCTGATGTAGATCACATTGTTCAGGGCATTCAAAGCCCTTTATAAAGCAGATAGATCCCACCAGTAGCCTCACACTTTAGGACCAGACAAGGACTGCTTAAAGTAAGAACTTCTTTGGTAAAGGATCTCAGCATCTTCTATTTCTCCACTGCTTCCATCAGCTTCTTCTGCTCTTAGGGAGCATCCTACCCGTCACCTTCCCCAGCCACAAAGACACAGGCTCTGCCATGTACCAGAGCACCCCAGGGGAATCGCAAAATGAGATCTGCCTTTTCCAGTCTATTCCTCCCATCTTTTGGAGGCAGAAAAAAAGACAAAGTCCACGTTCATTTGTTCCCCTCAGAATGTCAGTACTGGAATGCACTGGTTGTGGCCCAAGATTCACTCCTGCCGGTACTGGTGATCACAGTGTGATCTGGGTAAGGTGTGCATCCTGACTTCTGAAGGAAGAGCATGTGAGATGCAGCTTCCATAGGCTGCAGAAAGGCAGATGATACTGTGATTCAGCACTGAGGTTGCTTCCTGGCACTATGTCCTCATCATTATCATCCCGTTTCTGAAAAAAACCCCAAAACTTCAAGTTTGCTTAAATCTGACCAAGTGACCTTCTATTGCTCTGGCATCTCCTTCTAATGACTGCAAAACTTCCAACCACAGAACTTCTGATTCACTCGTATGTATCCAAAAATCCTACTTACGGGCTTTTGCCAGTGGCAACCAAGATGAAAAAGCTGTTTGTGGGAATGAGAAAGACACGATGATGTGGAAGAGGGAAATATAACAACCAGGGCATAATCTAATTCCACAAGAATGAATTCTACTTTCAAACCTCCTCAAATTAAATTTAAATGAAGAAAGTATTTCCTTAGAACACATTTCTCATTTGAAGCAGCCACAACTCTCCTGATTCTGAGTGCCTAAATAAATATATTGCACACACCACTTTTAATAAGGATAGATTTTTCCATTTTATCTTTGACCATTTATAGCAAGCTCCAATTGTACCGCCATCTCGCCCATATTTTAGGTCACTCTGGGCCTATATTTTACACCTTTAACCAATTTTTATTTGTTTTCATGTTAGTAGCACGCAGCAACAGAGATGTCCAAAACCACTACCCCTCCTTTTATACTGAAATAAAGACCACAATGGCAGGCCATGGGGGGACATGAAAAAAGGATGCCAAAATACACTATCTCTTTCCTCTGGTAACACAGCACCATTAATTGGCTCCCTAACTGGCTGAAGTTTAAAATCCACAGACAAGCATGGTGAATTCTTACTGTTAGAGGAAACATTTTGTTCACTTAGTATTGGAAACCTAGTGCTTCCTCATTACAAATCCAACACATTTGCAATGGAGATATCCCAGGGGTAGAATAAAGGAAACCAAATGAAGCCTGAAGCAGACTGCAAACAAGGAAGCTGAAACAACTGCTGGATGTTGTTAGCTCTTCCACACATATTCAGGAAACACTCTTAGCATATAGACAGCTGAGTATTACGTGGATTTTCCTGCATGAGAATGGTTCAAAGCTGCATTAGGGGACATGTAGCCTGGACAGTAGGAAGCATTTCTTTACTGAGAGGATGGTTAAACACTAGGATAGGCTCCCCAGACACATGGTTGTTGCCCCAAGACAGTTGCATCTGGACAGTGCCCTTGATAACACACTTTAACTTTTGATCAAGTGAAGTGGTCAAGAAGCTGAACTGTATGAACATTTATAGGTCCCTTCCAAATGAAAAATTCTCTTCTATTTCTATTTTATTCTAGCCCATCCCATCTCTAAACATGTGATGCTTATTCTTCACAAACATTCTTTGCTACTTCTAGTTGCCCCATTTTTATTTATGGCTAAGTATAAAATGTCAGTTCAGGTATGCTCTGACACCTTTCTCATCCACAGAAACTGAACTTTTAGTTTTGTGTACAAGGCTCCCTCTTTTCCCTGCTGCAAGGGGAAGGTTTCAGAGCAGCTCTTGTGACAACCTAAACGACCCCAACATGTTCCTGGTCATTTTGAAAGTCTGACACTTCCTTTTATCTCTAAATAAAAACCCTGCATTAGTCACAAAATCTGTTGCCAAGAGAAGGTTCTAACTGCTTCTCTGCCAGCAGGAATGAATGCTGAGAACTTTCAACTTTTTATATGCATGATATTAGCACATTCATAATTGTATCTTGGAAAAAGAGGAAGCTGCAGTCTATGGATAATGTTCAGGTTAAGTACTTCAGTAATCTGCTACCATCTGACATTCACACACAAAAAAGTCAATGCCTTCATTTAATGCTTAAAATTAGTTTGGTTTTGTATCAGACTTGGCTTAAGAAGGATGAGCTGGATTAATTAAGAAATTATGTTTAATTTATAAGCCACTTCTTCTTGAATTAACTAACAAAGATCAGGGAGAGAAAAAAAAGTCAAAAATCCCAGAAATCTTTTTCAAAACAGATGATATAATTGTGACTTACTGCCCTGCATTCAGAGGACATGAGAATGAATCTGACACCTGCTCATCTTTAGCCATAGCACAGAAACTACTTATTTTCTGAATGGACATTTAAATGACAATATCAGTCTGGACTTTACAGTTTGCTTTTGAGCTGCATCACTTGGATTTATGGCCTGCAAGACATATCAGGTGCAGAGCTTATGTGCAATCCATGACTTCCCAACTGGTACAATAAAGCCAGAAAGATACTTGACCTCCTTCAAATGAGATTTCTGACCTGTCTCAGAACCTGCACAGACACTGAAGTTCAAGTGTAACCCCATTTAGGAAAGAGAAGTCCAGAGGCAGCAGCATGTCATCCTGCAGAGCACAGGAAGGGAGCTCTATCCATGAGCAGCTCCAGAATCAGGGTGTTACACCCTGCAGGACCACCTTCTGCGCTCAGGGCACAATGTGTGACCAGCAGCACAGCATCTCACCCACTCACCTAACTAAAAGGCTTAAGGGTGTGGGGGAAAAGAGGGGTTTTATATCCAAATATTGTGTAAACACATACTTCTTAACAGTTCTCAGAAGCACTGCAACTCCCTTCCCCTTACATCTCAAATACCCAATACCAAACACCAACTGAACTGCTGCTGCTTTGAGCTGTCCTCAAGCAGGGTAGCGGACAGCATCTGTGGCTAGCTGAGAAGGACTTCAGCATCCCTGAGGTAATGGAGTTTGTATTTTGAAGGCCAGGTATCCTTCCAATACAGAGGTACCAGAGTATCAAAATTAGACAATGCAGTTAGTCACACAGAGTGTCCCCTGTGCCAGGCTGATTCCAGCACGTGCCAGACACAAACTGCACTGCTCACCTTAAAGGTGTCAGGGCTGTACTGTGACACAAACACTACAACACGCCAGTGAGTGTGTCTAGAAGTGGGTTGTGTGGTATCTGCCCTTGAAACACTCAGCAGAACAAGACGAGTAGATGGGAAGACACAACCAGAAATCAAGAAATACCCAGTCGGCCTTTCCAGCAGTTTGGTAGAATTCATACATTTGATCACCAAAAGCAAACACAGAGCTTTCATCTACACTGACAGGTACAGCATGTCCCAGAGACGTGCCCTAACACTAAAACATTTGTCACTGAAGTTTTAATAAAATCTCATCCACCTCTATTTTGCCAGAAGAAAACCCAAATAATTCATCTTAATTACTCTGAAAGTATAACAAGTTCTAAACCATGCAGACTCAGTTTACTGAATTCAGGCCATGAAGTAATTGACTTTTCATTCTACTTGCCTTTGTTTTAGTAACTAGTGCTGAAACTGGCAACTAGTGATGAAGACTATTTCGGGAGGATAAAAATCTGGATTGGCCAGAACCAGGAAGAACAAAACAGGCTATTTGAATTATTTTTTTTTTAGACAAGACACCAAAGCATTAACTATTTCCTCTCATATGAGCATGACTGATTATTAGCTAATTATATGAAATAATTTAATGCACAAGTAAGCCAACACATGCTATAGCTACTCTGCTTGCACCATCTGCACTGTTACTATACAAACGCAGAGATCGAACAGGAGTACACTAAAACCCCCATTATGGAAGTGCCACTCCACTTGTATTTTCAAATGCACCTTAAGCACAGGTAGGGCAAAGAATGTGACCACAGCAGCAGAGAGTAGTTTTCTGATACACATTTCTAGTACACGGAGAAGACTGCTACAGCAGCTCAGCATGCTGAAAGCCTGGCAGGATCTATGAACACAAAGTTCATGGGAATTCAGCAGTTCCCCTTCCTTTTTTTTTCTACCAAGTAACTCAAGGGAGGCAGCACATCGAGCTATTTTAAGATCATTAAGGGTGAAACCCACGTAGTTATTTTAAAACACAACAATGCAGCTAAACTGCATCAACGCTCACTCCAAAGCCCGAGTCTGATCTGAGGCAAGGAATTCACAAGCACTGCACAGCCGAGTTGAAACAAAAGGGTGCAAACGCGAGACAGCAAAGCACTGCCCCGCTCCCCCCGGCACTTCACGCAGGCAGAACTTTCCCTGCCGAGCCCCGCTGCCGCTCCAGCACCGCGTCCCCAGCAGGCCGGGATCCTCGTTCTTAAGGCACGCTGGCAGAGGCTGTGACACAGCAGCAGCAGCTCTTGGAACCGGGCAGGAGGCGGGCGGGATGCAGCCGGGATCGGGCGGGCCATTCCGCCGGCAGTGCTGCCGTCGCTGCGGGGCAGGAGCGCCGCGGAGCCTCCGGCGCTCACCTGGCACCGGCGCCCGCCGGCGGCCGAGCCCGGGGAGCCGCGGCAGCCGCGGCCGGGCGCGCCCTGCCCGGCCCTGGCGCCCGTCCCGCCCGTGACTCCACCGCCCAGGAATGGCGACCACCGCGCCCAGGAGTAGCCCCCGAACCCCCCGGGACTGGCTGCCCGCGCCCGGGACCGACCTGCGGGGAGCGCCGCGGCCGAGGCGGGGTCCGGCGGGCCGGGGGTCAGCGGCGCTGGGGCCGGGGGCCGCTCGCACTCGGACGCGGCCCGGGCACCGCTGCAGCCCCTCCGGCCGCTCGGACCGACCCCCGGCCCGCCGCGTCCTCTGCCTGCTGCAGCTCCGACTTGTTCCCGGCTACTCACCCAGGCACTGCCACCGCGGGGCTTCCACCAGAGCACGACGCCTTCCGCTCGGGAAACTTATCTCTCTCCCGCCACTGCCATTTGCTAACTTGCCTAAAGATCCTACAAAATCCCAGAAAAGGCTAGGAAACCAGAGGAGACGACTTAAAAGCTGACGGTCAGGACAGGAATTTGTGGAATGAAATCTTTAAGGGCAGGAGCAGATAGAGCCAGCCAGCTAACGCTTTCATGCCCTGACTCTGGCCAGCAGCTTCATTTCGTGGGCAGAGCAAGGCTGAGGAGATGATTTAAAATACCTGCTCCTGGCGTGTTCCTCGGTGCATCAGCCGGAGTCCCGGCGCAGCCAGCACGCTGCCGTGCCTCTCCTTCTGCCTTTTCCAGCAGACCCCTCACGATCACGGTGTCACGGTTCCCCAGGCCTTACAATCAAGCAGTTTGTTGTAAGGGAACTAAAAATAGCACTGAATTTTTCACTGGAGCACTTGCTTGAGTGAAGATAGTGCCAGTCAGCCCATGCATTAGTGAGCCGTACAGACCTCTAATACAGCCCAAATCCTCTTGGAAATACGGCCATTGACTTTTTTTCAAAAGATGCTTTTTCTTTTTTTTTCTTTCCTTTTTTTTTTTTTTTTTTTGAAAGATAGCACAAAATAAATCTTCTTTCTAACCACTAAAAGACGAACTGAGTGGGGTTGTTTTAAGAATATCCTCGGGAAAGAGTGAGTCACTTAAGCTGCTTTTATGATAAAAGATCCCTGGAGGAAGTATATCTCCTTAGTCTCTGAGCCATTCAGAGATCCACATGTCCTCCTGCAAATCAAAGTTTCACAGTCAGGTTTGTGTTATTTGTTTGTAATAGTATGAGCACCTGCTTCCACTGTGGAGTTAGGACTAGCATGGGAAACAGAGCAGGATTTTACCCTGGCCAACACCTCAGGAAGATCACTATCAGAAGCATATGTCCTGAAAGGCACTGAGTAAGGTCTGCAAAAAAAGTCTACAAAATGGCCCATAAGGAAAGTTTATGGCACAGGCTGACCAGCCCAGAAAAAAAAATTCCCCAGAGGAATTATTTTTTACAAAGCTTTTCATTGCTGTGTCCTGAAAAAAATCACTGAAGACCAAAGTTGCAGAAGATGTCATTCAAGACAAAGATGCCAGAGCTGCTGCCAATATCTGAGCCGGGATGGCAGATGCAGATTTGAATGTAAAACTTCCAGTCTGTGGATACCAGCCTCACACTGTGTCGCACAAAGAAATGGGAAGGGGCAGGTGACGGCTGGCAGCAGCCACTTGTGGCATTCTAAAAGGCTGGTAAAGCCACAGTGATTCTCCTGGTAGCTGCTCCAGCCGTGAAGTAACTAACAACAAGCCAGGATGCCTGAACCACAGCAAGTTAAGTCTTATTAAAATACATATATTTCAAAGGAAGATTTTAGGATAGGAGTAAACACTAAAAAGTTGGAGACTTACTGGGAATATCAGAGGAGAGACGCTGGGTTTTGTTTCATTTTCGTATGAAGAAGTTGACTGTAAAATTGTCTCCCACACTTGTTTCCCTTCATAAGCCTTCGAGCATTCCTTGGAGTTTATTTGTTCTGCAGCAGAATTGCAATATTTTTGCCCCTGTGAAAGGGCTGGCAAATTCTTTCTGCTCTTTTCTAGTGCTGACCCAACATGCTGGAAGGCATCATATAACATCATGTAGCAGCAGAGGTAGCCACAAACATAACAGTGTTATGTCTTCATTCCTGCTCCACTCGCCAGCTATTATTTATAGAGAGAAAGAGCATTAACCCAGCACAACGTTCTCACTAATTTAGTCTCACTTCACCATCTGTTACTTCCCATGAGTTGATCCTAATGAGAAAGTACTTCAAAACACATTTGAGGACCAGCTGCACCCAGTGAAGTCACCATAGGAGAGAAATATTCCCTTCCTAATACATCATATTCCAGTGTTACAAAGCAGCTCCTTCCCTACCAAAATCCATGGGAACACTGCTGTTAATAAGAACACAGCCCTAGGTCACACATTCTTGCAGTCATGTTGAGCAAGTATCACACTCAACATTGTTTTTCTGAATAAGTCACAATTCTACTCAGTTGGAAGGGCAATGAGAGAGTTACAGACATCACCCGTCCCCCAGGTCTGAGCAGCCGGCTTTCTGGAGCTGCTTCTCCTCCAGTGAGTTCATGGAATGATCACAGAAATTGGAATCTCCCCAGGAATAACATGTGACCATTACCCCTCACCTTTTCCATGCAACTCCTTGTAAAAAGAAGTCTCCATCTTTATAGGCACCCTTTAAATACTGGAACATGGTGATATAAGGCCTCCCTTAAGCCTTCTTTCCACAGCGCTGAACAAACCCATCTCTCTCAGCCTTTCCTCATATGGCAGCCTTCCCAGTCCTTTGATCATCTTTGTGGCACTTCTCTGGACCCCTTCCAGCTTGTCTACATATTTTTGTATTGTGGGGACCAAAACTGAACACAGTATTCCAGGTGTGGCCTGACAAGCAATGAGAAGAACTGGATAATGATCCTTTTATCTCTGCTGGTAGTGCACTTGTTGGTGCATCCCACCACCCCATTGGATCTCTCCCACAGCAGCACTGTTTGCTCATACTGAGCTTGTTGTCCACCAGGACCCCTTATGCCTTTTCCACAAAGCTGCTTCCCACCAGGCAGATCACTCACAGACTGTGCTGCACCCCTGGATTATGTTTTTTCCAAGGTGCAAGACCTTACACTTGGCCTTGTTGAGCTTCATAGGGTTCAGACAACCCACTCTTTCCAGCCTATCCAGCTCTTCCTGCAGGGTGGGTCTCCCTTTTGAAGTGTCCCCTTCCCTACTTGGTTTGGAACCACTGGCAAACCTCACCAGGGTGCCATCGCCTCACCACACCTCGCCACTTGGTCCCATCACACCGATCACTTGTGAGGATATTAAACAGCTTTGGGCCCAGTATCAATCCCTGCTGGACCCCACGTGTGACAGGTCACCAGCCTGAAGAGGAGCTGTTTACCAGCACCTCCTGGGCGCTTCCTGCCAGCCAGTTCCCCACCCACTGCAAGGACCACTTGTCTAGACCATAATGTGTCTGTTTGTCCAGGAGGAGGCTGTGGGAAACCATATGGAAATCCCTGCAGAAATCCAGGTAAACAATGTCCACTGCCTGCCCCACTGGGACCCAGCAGTTCCTCTGCCACAGAAGGTGATCAGCTCTGTCAAGCACAACTTCCCCTTGGTGAATCCATCCTGGCTTTTCCCAATCCCCTGATTCATGTATCTTGTGATAGCTCCTAGGAGGATTCCTTTGGTGACTGTCCCAGGAACTGAAGTATCATTGATGGGCCTGTAATCTCTTGGATCCTCTGTTAAGCCCTCCTTGTATATCCAGGTGAGTTTAGCTTTCTTGTAGCCTTCTCTGATGTCCCCTGATCTCAAAGATTAGGGAGAGCAGACTCACAACAAAACCATCCAGCTCTCTCAACACCCTCAAATGGATATTATCAAGGCCCGCTCATCTGTGGGGTCAAGCTCCTGAAACAGTTCACACACCAACTCTTCCTTCCCGGACAGCAGTGGGTTTGTATTTGCACCAATCCGGGTTGTTGTTCCCAAAGCCTAGGACCCAGCAGTGCTGGTGAGATGGAGGTGAAGAGAGTGTTGAGAACTTTTCAGTGTTGTTGGTGACTAATTCACATCTCCTGTTTAAAAGCAAGCCAGTGATGCAAGTATTCAACAGTCAGCCACACTCCAAAGAGTCAGATGTTGGCTGACACCATGCATGGAAAGACGAGTGGAAATACTGGACCACACCTGCCAAGATTTAGAGTTCACTACTGAACTTGCAACGAGATTGCTACTGCCAAGGCAGACAGCTGAACCACATCACAGCAAGTATGCACCATTTTCCATTTGAATTGCTGAGGTTAAACCTCTCTGTCCTCCTGAGAAAATTCCTTCTGAACACCCACCTAAATCAGAGTACGGTGGTCCCATATAGTGGTGGGAGACACTACAAGATCAGTTTGGTTGGAAGCCAACCTGTAAGACTACTGCATATTTTGGTCAAAAGCACACAAGGAAGAACAATGCCCTGGAAAACAGCAGTTGTTTTTTAACTGCTGGAGACAAAATTCCAAGGCTTTGTGCAGTAGGATTCCTTATTACAAATCAGGTTTAGCCTTAATCCTCTCTGTTACTGTACCTAAGTGAATCAGCTGGGCTTGGAGTGCACTGAAGAAACCCAGGAAAAAGTTGTGCCACAGAGTCCCTGGATCCACTTGCTCTCCCCAGGGCTCAGAGGAGCAGAGTCTGAATGCAAGTTACCACTGCCTAGGTAAGTCACTGCTCCCAGTCAAAATTATGCTAGCAATAACCTCCTACCTTTCCTACAGTTAATAAAAAAGGAAAAAAATCTCCTTCTGTTGCCTTTGTTGCCTCACAATTCTGTTCTCCGGGGCACCAGGGAATATTGAGAGCAGTATTTTGTAAACAGCACGTGTTGCAGTGGCTGGCGCAGCACTGGCCGCAGCACTGTGGGGCTGCGTTCCTCACATTGTTGGACACTGGTGGACACCAGGGCTGCCTGGGCAGGGAGCAGCTGTGTGTGTAGGTGGGCAGGGAACAAGGGGAGGGACAGCAACATGGGAAATGCAGCAACTTTGCAGCCTGCAAATGTCATGGTCCTGAGTGCAGCTCCCTGAATCCAGACTGTTCAACAAGTTTTCCTTTTGTGCCAGCTGGCTGAGGTAAGGGAAGCTGTTTTGCCAGACATTTTACTTTCTTCCCCAGCACCATGACCAGCAATAAATTAAATTTCTTAACTGACAAAACCAACTGCTTAGTGATTTCTGCTCTGCCTCTAAGGTTTGGGATCTGCCATTTGAAGTATCCGCTTCACATCCCACTGAAAAGATTCTTCCTTATTCCTGGAGAGACAGCAACTTTGCACACTGGAATAATTTTTAATACTTCATGTGACTTCAGAACAAAATCCTTTTCTTCACAGTGCGTGCTTAAATGGGATTTGAGCCTCTACTTCTCTTCTAGTACTTTATGGCAGGAACATTTTCAGAGGTGCCAGCTGGGCTACACCCACGCAAAATGGGAGTAACACCCAGAAATGTGAATTAAGGATCACATGCTAACAGAAATTTAGCTGTTGAGCATATCCCTTGTGTTTTATGACATCTGTTTAACAATATGACCACAGATGTATTAAAGAAGGAGGTATGGAGGAAGACAGCTATGCAGTGTAGGTACTTGCAGAACACTACAAAGGGAATCTTAGAAGTACCCATAAATCCCCAACTGCTTAGGGAATTCAGTGTGACAAGAACACTTGGGGTTCTTTGTTAAAAGTGCCTAGAATATGTGAGGATGTCCAGATTTCGATCTGCCCTCCACTTTATCAGCAAGTCTCTTGCTGTCAATAAAATAATCTCTGCTGAAAGCAAAGCTGTCAGCTTGTCCCTCAACATTACAAAAGGCAGAGTTACAGCAACAGGCATTACTAGACAGCCCTAGGAGAAGCTGAACTGCCCTTTCAGTTGCTCTGCTGGATAAAATTGCTGTACACATTTCATAGAGAGGTGAAAAGTCACACACACAACCATAACAGCAAAGAGGATGTTACAATCACAGAAATTATTTCCTCTGTGATACAGATGCAGCATATGGTTTTGCATATTCCAGCACAAGAATAAATCTTCCAGAGTGCTTTCCTCCATTTCCTTCCAACTTCACTGCAGTCCAAATACAGTTCAGCTGATATGTAAGAAATTAGTCTTTCTCCATATGTTTGTGTATTTGGGTTTTGAATTGGTTATATTCGCGCAGCCCTCTGGGATGCCCAAATAACTCTGAATATCATGCTGAGATCTTCTCATGGCAGCTTCTGTCAGCTGTACCATGCAAAGGGCTCTCAGCTGCACACTATTTAACTTGCCCAATTACATTTTTGGCCGCTGTTCTGCCCTGCAGCTTAGAGAAACCCTCTCCAAGAGCTAGGTCACAAGAAAAAATTGCCGGAACACGCTATTTTTCAAAGAACCTATTCCTAGGGGGAATGGGAGATAGGACAAACATTATGGCAGGTCTGGAAGAAAACGTCAGAAAAAAAAAATCACCGTGAAATTGTAATCCAGAAGGACAACATCTTTTCTATCTTCTCCTTATATCTGGTTGTTATATTTGGAATGAACAGGTTCATAAACACAGATGCATCCACAAATTGCCCTTCAGATATTAACTCCCTTTCAGTTTTGATGCTGGAAAAGTATGGTGTTTGTGTGATGCATCTGTCTACTTGACATAAGCAAACACCAGCTGTTATTTCCTTGGTTTATGAAAAGAAGGAGTAAATAAAAATTTATTAATTAAACATGGAATTCAGAAAGCTCAGATGTGGATTCAAGACTTATTACACAATCATGTCAACTTTCAGTCAAGGAGAGCACATGGGACCTCTGCATCACAGTGAAATTCTAGTGACAGCAACATCTTGGTTTCATATCCAGAGAGGAAGTCAAAAAATAAGCAGAGGTTCTGAAGGTGAACATGGTTTTGAGGTTTCACCATGGAAAACAACCCTCCATGTGAGCCAGAAAAGCACATTATTTGCTCTTATATGGCAAACAAAATTTCTAAAACTCTTAGCCTTCGAGAAACAGACAGCACATCCTCTGGGTTTGTTTCCCAGCAATTTTTCCAACAGCTCAGTGACACATGCACCAGGGAGATATAGTTCATCTGCAGCATCAGTTATGGATCCAGCTCTTCAAAGCTGTTCTCTCCTGGGTCATCAGTTCGAACACAGCCCTAGTCTGAGATGATTGAATCTTGCCACAGCCTGACACCTGTAAATCAGTTCAAATGAAATGAGACTCTGGCTTCACTCCCAGGGCTGCTGGAGAAGCATCCCAATAAAAATGACTGTAATCAGTAGCACCTCTGATATCTGGCTCAGTAAAAGAGGCTTTGTCTTTACCGATCATCTGTGGGACCTTCAAAGATCCTACAAAAAAAACTGACTTACAGCTATAATTTATAAAATATTAATAATACACAAATCACACATATGGACTCCAGTAGTTTTCCTAGGTTACAGCATCAGTTCCATGAGAGACCTGTCTTATCCTGTGTAATGTGGGTCCTGTCAGGAGATCGCTGTTCCTTTCCATAAGTTTATGTTTATTCCAAAGGTCCTGGGAGAGGATAGCAAGGACAGGGCAAGAATTAGCTGGGCACCACCATTTCACAACTCACACACAGAGAGGCACATCAGCTGCAACTTGGCAGCTATGATGAGTATGTTATTCCAAAAACTCAGACTCAACAGCAAGCTGGAAAGCAAAGATAAGTTTCTGTGCTTTGCATTGCTCTAACCCTGAGAATGGGTCAACGGAAAACACAGGAAGAAGGCAGAAATTTTGCTTCTGTCCGCAGAGGCTTTTGTGCATTTCATAAGCTGAGACAAAAGAAGAGTAGTGAAAACTCATTCTCCATATCCCACACAGGTAAGTCCTAAAATAAAAAATGTCTACTAGGTAAAACTGTTGTCTTGCAGGGACCAACACAAGAGAATAGTTTTTCCCTATGGCTATTGATAATAAAGTATATTTGAGAAGGTAGTTACAAAAAGATATTATTCCTCTAGGCTACACAGCAAAATGAATGTATCATACAATGGTTTGGAAGGGACCTTAAAGAGCATCCAGCATTCCAATTCCCCTGCCATGGGGGATACCTTTCACGAGGCCAGGTAGCTCAGAGTGGTATCCCTCCCCTGGACTTGCTCCTGTGCTGGGGACCAAAGAGCTGAATAGGTAATGGGGCAACAGTGAAATATTAAAACAGACCTGAGAGAGGCAGCTCCAGGAACAGAAATGTAGTGTATTTGTTCCCTGTTTATTGCCACTGCTCACTCCGTCACTAACAAGGCTAAAAATAAATTATGGATTTGCTTTGCCCAGGGTAGAGGTGTCCTCAGCAGATGCTCCCCGTTCTGAAGTGAGAGCAGGGTATAGCCATGAGCTTATTTCCAATCTGGCTTGCTCAGCTGCAGTATGGAGTGGGCATCCCTGAGGAGTCCTGGAAACTACCACTCCACACAGCCTCCTGCCTGAGCAGCCCATTTTTGCTGGCTGTTGGAGCTGAGCTGTCACAATCACTGCACAACTTTTGGCAGCTACTAAAAAACCCTTAATTTCTTGGTCAGTCCAGGCTAGAGAAGAAACAAGTCATGAGTATCTTCCAAGAGGCAGGATCAAAACGTGCTGAGAGCAGAGCCCTGTCAGAAAACATCTAGGCTTGCTGCCAGCACTTCATGAAGGATCTATATTACACCCAAAGAGAGGCTTGGGGGTAGATTCACTGCTCCAGTGATATTTATGAGCTTTTTACTTTGACAGGGCTCATTAGAGCATTCCCCCATGCTGTGCTCCCCCTGACCTGTGCAGCAGGTTCACTGCAATCCTGATGTCTGTGGAAGACAAGATGCAGTTTTGCCTTGTCCTCTGGGAAGCAAGAACGTAATTACTACCCTTATACCAATCTAATACAGTTCCATGGTCTTACACTGCTTAGATGACCTTTTCCTATACTTCCTACAATAGCACGCTTTTCAAAGGAGATAAAGCACATTTGGTTTTCCCTTTACAAACACAGCATCCTTAGGGAGCACTAAGAAATTAAGCACCCTGATGCATGCTACATCCTAAATGCATCTGTGTCAATTACAAGCATGTTGGGAACTTTGAGCAACTAAGCCAAATCAACCACAGCTCTGTAAAGCAGGTCCATTCTCCCCACGTGAAACACATGCACACAGAAAATCCACAAGCCTTGGCTCAGGTGTTCTACATGTATCTATACACTACCATGCCAGTGGAACATTTGGAAGCAGCCAGTACTATTTACTGAAGGATAAATAATAAAAATGTTTCCAACCAGTACAGTTGTAGAGCAGCAACGTTCAGACACAGTGTGACGCACAGGATATGTGATGTCCGGCAAAAATCCTTTAAATAACTTCAAGTTGAGTAAGAGGACTTCAAAAGCATACAGAAATTTCTCATTAATACTACAAATACAGCGTGTTCTAAACTGCAGATGTACATTCACTATGCCATATTTTGTGTATCCTTCTCCCTGTTCCTTGGCTTTATACCTACATCTGGTAGCACGACTCCTTTGTTTGACGCCTTTATTGATTTCTCTTTAAAGCCCATCCAGACAAGATGTGTACATAGGCATGGTATTACAGCCAGACTAACAGCACTTACAAATGTCCTTCCCCATACTAAATGAGCTACAATCTGACATCATCAGGATTTGCAAACACACCTGTCTTAGCTGACATGCCTCTTTGCAACAGTGATTACACAAAAATGGGGATGAAAAACAGTGCAAGTCATGGGCATTTGGCAGGAAGCTTGTTGTCTCTTGGATACAAGGTGACTTAACTGGTCAAAAACAACCCTGCATCTTGTACTCCAAAGAAACCAGATAAATAAAAACTAAAATGCAAGTTGTAAGTTTTTCAAGTATCATTATCACGGAAGAGGGAGAGTCTGAAGCTGTTTTGCTGCACTCTACCCAGATCACTAGATTTTATCTATAGCCTCCCATGCAGTTGTTCAGACATTAAAACCTCTTCAATTCCTGACAAATCCTTTCCTTTAGGTTCCTGAAACATGGGAGACAGCATCCTGCAGCTAAAAAGGCAGAAAAGCAGCACTGAGCAGCAGTACTTTTAGCATCAGCTCACATGTTGCAGCAGAAATATTATCTCACTCAGAGATGAGAGTATTGGCAGACAGGTAAGTATGTACCTGAACTCCAACAGGTTCATCTGTTCACCAGGTATTCAGTTCTGTATAAAGGGAAGCCCAGCTGAAATAACACACTAGCCACACTCCACCTGCTACTTCAGCAGAAACCAACTGCTGCATGAAGAACTTGGATGAGCACGTTTCAAAAGCTTAAAGAAAATTGATTCTGGATTAGAATTATCAACTGATTTCCCTCTTGGCCTTCCTGGGAATTGAACCTGTCTACACAATTAAAGTGTATAAAGATTTTCTCTGAAGCTGTAAAAGCTTTATTTATAACAGCATCTCATCATAATAAACACCCTGCTCCAATCTATTACAAGCTGAAGGGATGACAAATACTACAGTGTAAGCTGAATACACATAGCACATTAGGCATCTAAAGCACTGCAAAATTTTACTTATCAATTTCCACCTTAATTAAGAGCAATCTTCTCTTGAACTGACTACTTTGTACGAACCCAGCGACACGCTCACAGCAGGGAATGAATCTATGAATAGTGTGGGGGTTTTAAGGCACATCTTAAAGGTTTCTTAATCTGTAACCCATCCTGCCTATCTACTGACTGAAGTTTAGTTATGATAAATAAGTAATTTTTATGCTCCTATCTGAAATCTACAGTAGCAGTTGTAGCCAGGACTAAGTAACAATATGTTAGTAAAACTAGACCTAATTGCAAAACCAAAACTGTAAAACAAAAGTTATGGGGCTCAGAAGTGAGATGCTGCAATATACATCTTGTTACACATACTCAGAGCCTGACACCTTGCCCTAGGAGCTCTAGGGCCGGTGTATCTTCCTGAAAATAACTGGGGCAGTGCTGAAATATACCCTAAATCTAAGAACCTGCAGAGAGAATTGCAAATATAACTGGCCCAGATGGCACAATGTTATCAAAGTTTAACATATCAATCTGCTCATTTAATTAAAGCCTTTTCATCTCCATGGTTAATGGCAGGTCTGTACAGCAGAAATGGCACCAGAACATATGTTAGCAAATTTGTCAAAGCTGCAGGATGATTGCTCTGGCTTTAGTGTCTTTTGGAGGACTACTCTATTTACATTCCTATGATCTCTCATGTCAAATCTGGTAAATATTACCTCTCCTTTGGCTGCTCTACAGGAAGGCATAAGCCAAGTTTCTTGGTTAAAGTCATCTGCTTTTGGAAAATACCATGTAATTATAGGCCTTTTTTAAGATTTCAGGGGAAAAACCTTTAAATGATGGAAAGCATGCCTTAATTTGAAATAGGCCTTCCTCCATATTTTCTTCTGTCTTATCTGTTCAGGATTCCCTTGACAAACCATGGTTGTGAGTTAAGACAGGAAAAATGTACTCAGAGAACAGCTTGGCCACTCAAGGGAAGTCCTGTATCATAATCCACATTTTGGTGGCATCAAGAGTGTCCAGGGCAAAGTTAAACCTGCAGGTGCACAGCAGAGTCTCACCATGCATGCTGGTATCCAAGCAGAGGCACAGCCCATGGCTGATCCACCTGTACTGTGCAGAGCACATCTGGACAAGGGAGGGCAGAGGAGCCAGCAAGCCTTTGCCCCAGGCACTGAACCACATTAATGAAACTCTGAAATGCTTGCATTACAAAAAGCAATCCAGTTACCAGTGAAGGCAAAGTAATTGCCTGCAATGTCAAAGGGAGGACACAGCTGTTTAAAGCAAATGTGACCCTACATTCTGTTTATGGAGTAGGTCATCTGAATTATGTAAGAAAATAGTACATTTTGATGGGGTAATAGTTTCTTTTCCAGTGAGGGAAGTTACACTTCCAAAGGCTATAATATGCAGTGTATCAGAGTGAACAGTTTGATCTCAAAATACTGCTCAAAGAGCCAGAGGCACACAGGAATGTTGCAGGGTCAGCCACACAATGGAGAAGGGCAAAGGGCTTTCAAAAGAAACAGCAAGCACTGTCAACAGAGGCAGCATGCAGGAGTACAATCCTCTCTTACCAGAGATCTGCCTCTCTGAACAAAAACCAGTCCAGGCTGAGCAAGCAAGTTTTCTCATTTTTGTGATTCTAAGCAAATGGCCTTTGAATCAAAGATGCTCCAAGATAATGAGAACAAGTATAGTTCATGAAAGCAGTATTAACAGAGATATTCCCAGTCTTCCACAAGAATTGCTCAGAGAGCTTTTCAAGCTTAGTTACCATCACTTCATTTTATCAATATGCAAATTGGAGCAATTAGTCAGTAAGTGGCTCACTTGATCAAGTGCACATTAAAAGATAATGAAAGGTTGAAAAACAACCTGGGTCCATGCTAAGGTGATTCACAAGCTGTAAATATAAAGTTATGCTTTATAGCACAAGGGAAGGTGCAAAAAGAAGAGGATCAAAACCTGAAAAGGAATTCAGCATCTTTCAACATTACTGATTCTGCAAAACTCACCTATGAAATTACTGTACAACTTTTCTTTTTCCTTTTACACCCTCCTGGGACCATACTTAACTGGAAACCAGCAAATGCCAAATCATTTGACATTATTTAAGCATGGCTTACACAGAACTACAAAGTGAGCAGCCTCCTTTTGGAGGTTCTCTCAGACTTGGGTTTTGAGACACTGCTTGTCATCAGAGCTGCCTTGGCTTGGCCCTAGCATCCCTTCCCTTCAGCAGGTACAGTCTGCCATGCCCACAACACAAGGAGAGAGGATACAGCCTAATAGTACATACAAGGAAGCACACTATGGATGTGTTCAGGAGCTAGAGGGGATTTCTTTTCAGCCCAGGGAAGTGTTTCATCATGAGGGAGCCTGGAGATGAGCTGTGCACAGGCAGGTGGATTAAAAGGCAAAAGAGAAGGACTAAAAGGCTGGTCCAGCCCTGCTCTGCCCACCCTAAAGGAGCAATTCAGTGCTGGGGATCCACAAATCACATCTTACTCTGCCATCATGGATCCTCCAGTAGCGCCCCATAATCACAGTATTTTTTTTTCCTGCTCAAAGGTAATGTCCTAAGGGTCAACATAAAGGGAATGAACATGGAGGAAGCTCCCCAATGAATTAGGGACTGGCTGTTTGTGCATAATTTCACCAGGACTTACTCCTTCTTTATTAAGCACTTATTCTTAGCTACTTTACGACAAAATCCCACTGTGCTCTGCTCTTAGAGAAGATGAAGAACCTCTCTGCAGGAGAAAAGCAGGTAATGCTAAAATGTCCACATCTCTCTAAGAAAGTGGGTAAATTATTCCTTCAAGTTTACTGAACACATCTGTGTGCTCCTGCCTCAGAAAACTAAGACCCTGTGCAATCAGTTATTTTCTACTTGCTTCTTAGCATAAACGGGTATAAATGTTTCATGAACCATAAATGTTTTAAGAAAAAGATAAATGGTGAGCAATTACAAATGTAATCTTTCCTATTTTAATGTGGCATCTATTTGCACTTAGGGCAGATGAATCACCTGATACTATTCATTTGTATAGAGGCATGGTGAATACCATGGGTACTGGGTAACAAGAACCCAGCTTCGCTCCCTATACAGTCTGTTGTTTCAAAAATATTCTTAAGTTATTATTTGTTTGCTAATTTAATAATAAAGATAATTCTAAGTAGATATGCACCCTGTTGTACCAGCTTCGATCTAGGGGCAACCATCTGAATCAAAGTCTGTTAACAGACAAATTACCCTTGCAGGGAAATAGCTGAGCAGCAATTTTTTGGATAATGTATAATAACTGGGGATAATCAAAGAAGACGTGAGTGTAGGGAAGCACATGTTACACCATATACAGCTCTTCTCAAATGTAGCTGTGAGTAAAATGAACTGGAATTACTAATGTGTTGTTTTGATCACATATGGAATATGCAAATGCCTTGTGGAAGGTTTCTAACACAGAACTATTGCTATAAAAGCCACTTGTATCTTCCCTCAAAACACTCCTGGGCAAGGCCCACAGTTACCAAGAATCCCAACTATCACCTGCTTTATGCTGGACAAGGGAAGGAAATATAATACATTCAAAGGCTTGATGTTCATTTGTTTGGGGTTTTTTTTTTACTACTTCAGTGGGTGTTAACTAATTTCTATTACTAAGGGGCTTTTTTTATTAATTGAAAACTCATTCAAGCACTTTAACTCCAGGAAAAAGATTTCCAATAAGGGTTTTAGAAAGCTCAAGTTGACCTCATTTACTTTAAGGGAGGAAAAAAAAAAAGAAGAAAAGTCAATACAGGACAGAGTAATCTCTCAGGGACATCTTGTTTTACTTCTCCGAATGAACAGGCACATCCCCACACCACTGGAAGAAGTCAGGCCACTTTTCCTACGTTTTTTCTTTCTCTGGTACATATGCTCTGGAGCAGCAAGACATCTGCTGAACTTTGGGGCTTAGAGACTGCTCAGCTGTACAGTGATCTGATTATGCAGCCAACTCCTTTGGGAGCCAGCAGGCTACTGAATTTTCAGTACACACACACACACATATATATATATCTATATATATCTATATATATCTATCTCTGTGTGTGTGTGTGTTGCAATGTGAACATGCAGAGACAATCTCAGTTGCCATCTACTGCATTATTAAAATAGCCCCCAGCAAAGCTACTATTTCTATTAAAAATAATGTCTGGTATGATTTAAAAAATACACTGCAATATAACTTAGCTGTTCACAATTTCTACTGTCACTTAAACTTGCTTTTCTTCCAATTTGGCCACTGAAGCTTGGTTGAGGCAGCCTGCCCCTCCCTCACAGCACACTGTCAGCACACTTGGGTTGTACCTGCTGGTCACAAGAAATCTGTAACTGTGGGACTTTTGAAAGGCCTATAGAGCTATTTTTTGTTCATGCAAAGTTTTGAATGTGTTGTTCTACTGCAATCAAAGTAACAAAACAGCAAGTGTGCTTGATATGACACTGCCCTTCCAATCTAAGCAATAAAGCAGAGCAAATTTCTACCAAAAAAAAAAAAAAAAAAAAAAAAAAAAAAAGAAAAAAAAAAAAAGGAGTAAACTTGCAATGGGAGGGAGAACATGGAAAACAGTTAAGGAAGTGATGTCAAATCACTCAGGATTTGATGTAAGATTCATTACTTTCGCAGATGTGATTTTTGATAGCTTGAATTCCAAGATTCAGCAATTTTAGTGGAGAGAATTTGTAACAAGTCATGGGAGCTGCTGGATTTGCAGCAATTAAACACAGGCATGGGAAAAGATGTTATGCTTTGCAGTATCAGGGAGTTAAAGGTATGGTGCTAATCAAAGTCTTGCTAATATTAGACTTCAAATGAAAATCTTTTGTGAAGCCTTCAGCAAATGGAAGATGTATGAGAAAAAAAGTCACCTCCTTCCCTCTCTGGAGAGGTGTACGTCCCTAAAAAAATATTTGTGTCAAGTGCACATCATAATCCATAATTCAATTTGTTTATTATTTCTTTTTAATTCAAAGCACCCTAGGTTTCTGATTTTCCTATGACATTTATGCTACAGGCAGGTTACAACATCTCTTGAGATCTGAGAATTTGCTGTTAATGGTTTAAATCAAACCTAGTGGCAGCTACTGATCACTCAAAAGCACGGCCACTACAGCTTAACTGCAACTTACAATATTTCTCACAGCAGTACAAAATACTATTCTTTCTTCTGAGGCAAATTTAATTCTATCTTTTTATTTTTATTATTCAATTAAGTGATGAGATACAACAGTTGGTCTTTATCTGCTGACTGGAAGTACAGCAAAACATCAGGTGCATTCTAGCATCCTAAAATGCCTGTGCTAACTTCCACAATACTGCACAAGGACAACAGTAGCAGCAGGAAGCAGAGGATGGCACAGCTTCTGGAATCAGCTAGAAAAAAAGAGTATTATTATGCTAAGCTCTCAGAAAACTGTATCCTGGTGGGCCAACATAAAGAAAAACAATGATCAGCCACAGTCTCCCAAGAAAGGGAAGGAACAATAGGAGAGAGCCCTAGTTTTCACATGCATATGCAATAACCCCTTGTGATCTACAAATGTCTGATTAGCTGAAATGACAACAAGCTGTGAGCCCTCCAGCTGGTATTTGTGACTGAAGTTTAATGAACCAGTGCTGAACCAAAAAACAAGAGTCAGGGAAACAACAAAAACATAATATAAAAAACACAGAAAGAAAAACCAAATTAAGTGTAGTTGCAATTTCCAAATGACTAGGTCATGATGAGTAGGAAACGAGATTAATATGTGGTTGTGCAAAGGTTAAGGAGTGAGACTTCTCTTCCCACACTTGAAGGGGAAAAAAAGAAACTGAAAAGATTTTTCCAGGTCAGGGTTTGTTTAGAGTTAGTGGGATTAAAGGTTGAAGGTTTATGGGAAAAAATGTGCTTCCAAGTGGATAACTTCCCCCTTTTTTGGGCCACTTTAGTATGGCCTGCCATGCTGCATCTATGACAAATGCAGAGCTGAAGCAATTCTAGGAACTGACAGGCCAGAGGGGAGAGCCTAGCACTGTCCCTGATCTGCATCTTCATTAACTTGGGAAAAATACTACATTTCTTGCATGCACAAGGAGAGGTACTCGGGGTTTTGGTGACTGACTTCTCAGTCTCATGCTCTGTAATGCCATCACAAATAGAGACTCATACACTTTGCAACTCCACTGGGGCAGCCAGCAGAGATTTCCAGACACCTTATCCCCCTACCCCACCCCAATTTCCCTGTACATGAGTCAGGTGTGTCAAGGATGGTCAGCCAGCTGCTGTGAGGGGAAAAAAAAAAAAAAAGCAGTGACTTGGAAACCAATATAATCTTTTCCTGAGAAGGAACTTAGCATAGCAACTCCATAACTGTAATAATTAACAACTCAACCTCCTGGACATGTGCAAGACATTACCCTCCTTCAAAATGCCTTTTACATTCATATCTTAATTAAATGAGATTTTATAGATGCATATACAGAGGCAGCGTTATAAAGCACAAACTCTTTCCATCTCAGAGAACTGCATTCTTGGTTCTGTTGTTTTTACCTACAAAAGGACAGGAGGCCAGCCCTACACAGAGATTGGCTCAGTAGCATCTGCACCTCTAAACAATTCAACCATCCCAAGCAGACAACACTTGGGAACCTCTGTGACCTCAAATGAAATTTCCAAGTACCATGGCCAAAATAAGAAGTGCTACAGATCACAGGGGAAATACTCCTAAACATATCAAGCACTGAATACTCTGTCCCGAGGGATTCATTGTCTTAAAAGCCTGTGCTGTCCTGCTGGGAACTCATGTCACGTTCACAAGGCACTGCTGGTAACACTAAGCTGTCACATCTGATCCGGTCAATATGACAAAAATATTCCTTCTTCTTTTCCCAAAATGCAGCGAAGAGGAGGAGCACCAGTCCAAACTGCACGCACTCCTTTCCCCTGACCTCTGTGGCAGACATGCATGCACGCAGTTAGGCATTCCCAGAGGGAGCGAAAGGGGAGCGCTGGCTGTGGCATTCCCAGACAGCTCAGAGACATTCATCACATCACTACCCAGAAACTGGTTTCCTACTCGGCCCAGGGCTGACTCACACATTTCAGCTTAGGCTGTATGAACTATGCAAGCGTGTGGCAATCACCTGCAAGGAGCCTTCTGCAAGACTGCAAACACATTCAAGTTTGTCAGGAAGATGCTGCAGGCCTTTGGGCATCTGTGGGTCTCAAAAAGCCATTTAACGACCGGGTATCAGCCAATCCTGGTCATGAACACCCAGCTGAACCTTGATGACTCACTTCTGACACAGTCTGGTCCTTGTGTGACATTCTACATAACACAGGTTTACCTGCATTTTCCAGCACTCAAATAACCAAAGGCAGATGTGCACTGTCTGAAGTTCCACTGATAATACAATTTGCTCTTGTAAAGTTTCATTTTATTATCTCTACTTTTTCATAGGGAAGAATGAAAAGCACTAAATGAAAAGCGTGAATCCTTGTAGCAATGGCAACAAGCTCTTTGTGTACAAAGTTATTTCTGCATCTAAGTAAAATATGAAAGGGTTTCCTCAAAAAAACCCCAAAACCCACTGTTAATTCCTCCCAACAGGTGGATGCATACTGTGAAAATGACGGCTCCTGTTCCAACAGCAGCTCATGGAAAAGATTATTCAATTAGTTTTCATGTTAAACCACAGCATGGTGGTTAGACAGAATGCATTTTATAGAGGGAAATTCCACATCTCTTCCAGAATTAGCCAAGGAAAAATTCTTAGATACTGCACAAAGATATTTTGCTGTGCATGGGGAGCCTCCAAAAAAGGCTGAGTTTGTCCTGTGCAAGAGGTAGAGAATTATTTATTGGTGTGATAAATGTGTGCTGATCACCAATATCAGCATTTGGAACCACGTGTCTTGCACACTAGAAGAATTATTAAGTAGTGTCCAAACCACACTGGTTTTTTAATCACACATTTCACTTCATGAGTAAATGCAATATGCAAATTGCCAGAGGGACTCAAGCAATAGTAGGAAAGACTAAGAATTGAGGGAGGAGCACAAAGGCCTGAGCAAAAGGCAGGCAATAGGACAAAGGAGAAGCTGTATCATTATGACATCCACAGTCATCCTAACATAATAAAGCCACGTGGTACATTTACTGTGCTTGCTCAGTGTACCCCCAAAACTGCCTCTTACCCTACAATCATTAGGAAACTCAGCAGAGACTGCACTGGGGTGAGGATTTCTGTTTACTTGCTCCTGAGTGGAAGATTTCTCTACTGCACAGCTGGAAGTTGCTGTGCCTTCAAGGAATCCCCTCCATTTGCTGACAGGGTGAAGCATCCAGCCCTGAAGCGAATTACCCTGCTGAGTCCATCAAGCTCCAAGGGTCTCTAAGAGCTGTGGCCCTGACACCGAGGAGCACCGAGTGCTGTGCTTGGACACCGCTGTTTTGTCCAGGCATCGCACACATCCCTGTCCGGCTCCATCTGTCCAGCCCAGCGGAGGCCAGGCCTCGTGCTGACTGTGCTGCAGACTGCATTCCTCAGCTCCCAGACTATGCTGTTTGTTTTTCATCAGAAGCAACAGCCTAAAGCAATGGAAACTGTGGGAATTAGCTGCACTGTGTGAAAACACCATTTACAGTGCTTCAGTGTTCAGGCCCCTCAGACAATGTAAATTCCTCCCATATGGATGCCTGTTGCTGGCTAGCCCCAGCTGGGGGAGGGCACAAATCCAGAAGGATCCCTGGAAGCACTGAAGCCAGTGAGCAGGCTGTCCCCCTGCAAATGGGAATTAGCTCCCTTCTGAAGAAAGGGTAAGTCAGAGTAGAAAAGAGGAAGGCACGGAGCTGGTGTGATGCTGTGGGATTCAGGCTGCTTGGTGGGATCAAAACAAACATCAAGCAATTACACTGGTGCAAAAAAATAGCGTGCATCTCCTTTGCCTTATCCCTGTGTGGTGAAATTTTTGTTCCACTACCCACGGTATCAAAAATCTGCTGTAAAAGCAGTCAACAATACACAAATGCTCACCTAGGAACAGGGTGGGGAAGTTTATTTCTGTATCTCTTCCCTTCTCTGTACCCTCCCTCCAGCATTTATCCACAGACAGCACATAATGTCCCCTTCATCCCCTCAGGGCTGAAAAAAGGCAGCTCCCTCAGCTTCTCCTCTCCTGCCACTGCTCCAGCATCTCCCTGACACTTCAGCACACCAGGGTCTTCCTTTTATTGGAGAGCCCAGACTGGACCAGGCACCCTTCTCTCACCTGCTGATAACACAGTTGGCCTCCCTGGCCCCAGAATGTCCAGCTGATGCCTGCTGGGCTGCTTTCCCACCCTGTCCACCAGGCAGCATTCCTTGACAGAAATCTGGGCATAAGCTTCTCTACGACAAGAATAATTCTGGATATAAATCTGGAGTTTGTGTAAAATCCCTAACTCTCAGAGCACCCTGAAAAAGAGGTATTCTGTATAATGTTTCCTTTTCTTAGCTTCCCATGGTCAGGATGCCAGTAGGATGTGGTCTGGGAAAAGGGAGATGGATTTGTTCATGCAGACAACAGCTGCCAAACCAAGTGAGAAGTGCAGAGCCCCACAGAAACTCCAGCAGAACGAGTGGTGCCCGTGCAGACTCCAAGCTGTGCTCACCCAGCCAGCAGCAGCCAGGCTGGTTGTGCATGCCCATTAGGAATGGGAACACAAAATCTCCCATTAGGAGATTTTTTGGGTTGTCTAATATTGAATAAATATTTTTAAAGCAACAATGACTAGCTGAAATCCCTTAGCACTGGAGGGAAGGCAGGAATTTCCATCTAAATGTTGGTGTACAGTTCATGTCAGCAGCCTGGGTAGAAAACAGCCTTCAGTGGTATTAATCCAATTTCAAAAAGCAATTTGAGAACACTCAGTGCACTGCCCACTGAGGAATTAATACAGAAGAATTCAGAGACCATCTGACCTTAAAAAAATGTAGTGACACACTAAACTACCCACATTTCTGCTACTTTTTTGCTGCATAATGATGTGCTATTTCTGATTTCTAAAAATACTATAGTTTTTTAGAATTTATTACTGTCTAGCAGTGCTCCAGGTTTTCCTGCTACTCCAGGATGCAGCAGAGGTGCACACTGATCTTGTGACCTTTTCACAGAACCATTTCATTGAATTGCATCTCTTCATGTCTGCCTTGCACCAGGTGGCATAGCAAGAACATTGTAGGCCCAGAATAATTTTAAGTTTTCAAAATTAATGCCAATGAATGTCAGCATGTCTTCCAAGCATTTTCAACATCATTCACAAAGAGTTTCAATAGAGGAAAGAGAATAAAGTCTCAGACAACTGGCATCTTCCAGGGTTAGGCAACTCCAGGTTGCTAAAATCTGGCCATCCTAAACAGAAAATTAAAGAGTGGTAAAAAAAATTGTGGGGAAAAAAATTAATGGCAAATGACAACCGAAAGTGGTCTGTAACTTGAAAAGACAAACTACATTCCTGTTCAACTTTCTATCTCAAGCACAGGCATCAAGATGTGAAAATCAGTATGTTCTCATCCAGATTTTTCAGAAACAACAGATAACGCACTATTATTCTTAATGGCTCATCCAGGAAATGCAGACCAGCAGAACCTCTTGGGTTACAGAGGGCAAAGTAACAGAAGACAAATAAAACAACAGTTTCAAATCCTTTCCTTCTCCACTGAGAGCAGTAGCAGAAAAGGGGGAACAGGCATTATGAAAATATTTTTGTAAAATCTCCATCAGTCTTTCAGAAAAATGCAGTACGTCATTTTTTGTGACCACGACTTGACTTTACAAAATGCATAGTAGTGAAATATGTAATTTTTACTCACAATTTCAGAATTTTCACTAAAAACCTTATCAGAACTCCATCAATGAGGGATTCAGAAATGCAGTGGACTGGGCTTTTTAGTAATAGTAAGTAGCAAATTGTGATATTTTAATAATCTTTTGATTCCAGTGTGTGCATATTTTGATCCCACACCACAGGAAACATGAGCTGTGAACACAAATCAGAAGACACAACACTATCAACACAGATGGACAGTTTTATCTCTGCCTCTCTTAAATTCAAGTTATTAACTGCCAATCTCTTCAGACATTAAATGCACAGCTGATGCTCTGGAGACATTTTAATAGCCTAAAAGAGAAACAATTTCTCTAAACAGGAACTAAGGGGAGTCTGTGTTACCATTTATTTCCCAAGCTTCCTGACTTCACTGTTTTCTTAAACAGAGTAAGTTTAACTAATTGAAATAGCAGACCCATGACAGTACTGTCTCCCCATTATTGAGAATTTTAACTGGTACTGTTTCAGTCACTGATGCTTCAAGAATAGAAGAAAAATTATATTTTAAATATGTTTATTACATTTTTGGAAGTGGAAAGTAAACCATTTCATGCTGGCAGTTTTATAGATAATTCAGTCTCCCATCTTGGCTTGCTCTGTGTTGATTCTGAGTTCTCCAGCAAGCTACATTACTTCCCAAGTTTTAGGTCCTGGGCTTCCAATTACAAGAGGGGGCTTTTCCTGGCTTTTGCAATTTCCTTGCTTTTTCTGGGAAAAAAAAGCTGACCCTCCTATAACAGACTTTTCCATCAGATTTATTAACACTGTTGTAATTGTCTTTCAGTCTCCATTTGGTGCCTGCAGTATTCTGTGTCTGCTCACGGGTTTGTGGTCTTAACAGCACGCAGGCTTCCCATGTAGGAAAGACTTAGGCAAAGACCACATCCACGTATCCCTAACACAGATCCATAAGAACCTAAGCATAAAGATGACAACCCTGAAGCACTCCCAAGAAAATACCTTGCCCTGGGACATGCTGCCAGAAGGATGATTTCAGCCTCATGTACTGTATGCAGTCTATCAGTATCTAAGACGTCTTAGTAGTCAGAAATAGCACCCAGAGCACAAACAGTCGCACCCAGAGCCCGAACCTTCTTGCCCTCTGCAGAAACCTGCTACATTTCATAATCCCAGCCTTAAAATCACCTGTCCTTACAGTTCTGAGCTCAGTGTGGCGCCTCTTCAAGCCACTGCTTGGCTGTGCACTCAGCTATTTATAACAGTGCCTTAAAGTCAGCTCAGGAAGGGGAAAAGGCAATGATTAAGTGTCTGAAGGCTATTTCTCTCTTATTTAACAAATCTTTATTACACCCTTCAATAGATACTTTTAGTTCTTTTATTATGTGAGTCTGGAAGAACAAGGCTCAGCAGACTGGAAAATCCCAGCTTACATGGTGTTTTCCTCTCTTCCACACCTCATGGCAAATCCTTTATTGTTCAGGGTACCTAATGCCCTGACTGGTGCTAAGGCTGCCCTATGCATGGTACACAAATCTTAAGGACTCCACACAGTGCTCACATCCCAGTATCCTGGGGCACAACTCATGCTTCACATGCAACCAGGCTGAAGGGAAGTATTGTGCCAGAAAGGAAGGGCTTGTTCCATGCATGCTACTAGCAGGGAAAATACTTAAGGATCATAGCCTTTAATTCCAGGCTTACAACAGGCTTAGCTGACCACTGCATACACCACTGCTATAAGGCAGCAAAAAAGGTTATGACTCACAGACAGAAAAAGTGCTTTTATTTTCCAATTTATCCCTGCCTTAGTCTGGTGGCACCCAATGATCTTCAAGTTTAATAGCACTGAGTTTTTAAGTACTAACAGAGAAAGCAGAGCTCCCTGTGCTTTCTCTATTAGTACTTCTTCCCTCTGCCCTGCCAAAGCTGCACTGGGAACTCACAATTTCACATACTGGGAATGCCTGTTCCTTTAGGTGTGACAAACACCACACAGCTCCAGCAAGTGTTTCAGTGGTTTTGATAACACACTTGCATGCATGCACAATACTTCATGAAATAACCTTTAAAACTGGATGTGAGTTCATATACAAATATTAATGGCTTCCAAGGACCAATTCCAGACACAGAAAGGCAGCTGAAGGACATGTACCTTATTTTCCCTCTGAGTCTTTCATGAATAGAATTAATAAACATGGTAGGATAAAATACCTCAGAAATTTTAGTTCTCAAAATAAAAAATAAAATATTATTAATAAATCAAATTATAAAATTGCATTTGCATTTACTGTCTTAATAATGCAGCATAAACTGGGATTATCTATATCGCATAAAAGCTTTTTACTGGTATGCTTTTCCTTTATCAATAAAAAATTGATGAGCTAAGCCTTGTTTTGCCCATGTGTCTGCGATAGCAGTCATGCAAACATTCAAGTTTCTGACTGTAGCACGAAACTGTTATCTGCAGGTATATCAAATACCCCATGAATGCAACCTGGCTCACAGTCAAGAGACAAACTTACAAGGAATTAACTTTCCACCTAGTGATACTAGTTGAATTTCTCTTTTATTTACTTTCTGAGTTAATGTAAAACCTTCAAATGGCCTTCAGAAATATCAGCTTTGCGGAATACAAGTGTCCATCTGGCACCACAGTTTGCAGATATGAATTCTCTCCTAGAAATGAAAATATCTTTTCCTAAACCTGAACTCCCTTAGAAAAACCTCCTGTGCTAGAACATTACTACTTCCATTTGTCAAGAAACACTTCTCTTGGAAGAGATCAACCTAACATTTATGTGGCACTGAAGAAAAATATATTCTCCCACGCTACATCTTTAGGCTACATTCCTACTCTCAGGAAAAAAAAAAAAAAAGTCTCCTTGGGAGAAATAACAGGCAGACACAATTGCAAGGACCAAAAAATCAGACAATGAATGGCCTAATAACTATTATGCTATGAAGAATATATTGGAGGTGGAGGTTTTTTTCCACTGCTGTCATACATTTTTGCATGTCTAAATAAGTGGGCTAATAATTATTTAGAAGGTCAAGCCATTTCCTACACTGCAGCAAGTGAACAATCCAGGTTGGATGCAGCCTCCAGACCCACTCTTTCACACGTCAGCAGAAACAGCACTGTCCCTCTGTTTATAAACTCTGGGGGCTTCCTAAAAACTGGAACTCAAACCAGCACAACTTTTACTTCCTGGGTTTAGAATTCCTTTTCAATCCACAACCTTCTTCTTTTATTTCAGAGACTTTAAATTAATAAATGACACTCTCATGGCCCCCAAGCATGTTGCAACCCCCAAGATAAAGGTGTCACACTACATCCACAACCACTAACAAGCAAGGAACGACAAGGTCCAAGCAGCATTTGGAATAGGATGACCACATAAAGTAGGAGGAGAGAAAAAAAAAAAAAGGAGTAGCATTTTTTCTTACATGTATGTGGCCAACACTATTTCACTCCAGCAAACATCCATTCCTGAAGGAGAAATGTGCTTGGCTTTTGCTTCCTGTCAGCCTGTGCAATGTGAAATGGGACATGTGCTCCCAGCACAGCTGCAGAAGGGCCACTCAGCATCACAAGGCAGCAGTGTTTGACCAACACAAGAGAGCTGAGGGGAGCTGGACAGTCTCCAAAGCAGGAAAACCAGGAAATATTAAGAACACAAGAAGATCCACAAGGGCTGCACAAGTGGGTAGCTGCTTGACAGTAAGTTTCAGCAGCAGCACAAAAATTATTTAAATGAGATTCACAGCAATCCCACACAATACATGAGAAGAGCTGAGCACCCCAGGCACCAGCAGGGATGGTTTGGCTACACTGATGCTCCCAGCAAAAAATTAAGAGCAAGAGGAAGTAGGTCCAAGACAAAGAGATGGCCCTGGGAGCAGGGGACACTGATAGATGGCAGTCAAAAGGCAGCTCCATGAGTTGTGGCGCTCCCAGTTCCGGCTGGATGTCAGCACGAGCATGGCCTCCCTGTTAGTGAGACTGCAGAGAGCAACCACTGTATTGAACCACATGTTTTATTCATTTAGTGTCCAACAGCAGTCACTTAAAGGTCCAAATGCAGGCTTCCAGGATGCATATTTCACCATTTGTGAGTTCTGAGAACTAAAAGCATATACATCTGCTAGATTTCTTTACCACTTTTTTCCCAAACACTGTGCAGTCTTGTTTCCCAGGCAGTGCAGATTGAGAAAGAGGAAGATCTTTAAGACTTCCCTTTAACTTAGACCTTATGCACCCAGACACTTCCCCAGCTGAAACTGTCTTCTTCCCTTGGCCCCTCTAGAAAGCAGCTTCCGAAGATGACCAAGATCCTAAGAGTACGGTACAAAGTCAGGGTGGTATCATAATTTACTGCCAACACTTCTCAGAAGGTAGGCATACTCCCAGATTTTCTTCCCTCTGACTCCCAAAACAAATCCACTGAAAAGCATCCAAGATTTTCAAGACATCAGGTTGATGTTAAACTGCCTGCCATTCTTGGAAACACCTTTGCCTGCAGTCTCCCAGTTACTCCATCAGTAATGAAGTGAATCTAATGGCTCTGCCATGACTCGTTGAGCTGATAGGCTGCATTAGCTAGAAAGTACTGAAAGCAGCTGTTTATTTTAGTGCTATTTGAGGCCATTAAGTGGCTACACCACTAAATCATCTGGGAGGGGAAAAAAAATAGAGTCAGCTCAGAATGGGAAGCATTAGTACATGAATGCCCTTTTCCTTTTTCTTCTGCTTCCTGCCATTAAAGGAACACAAAGTTCATCTTTGGCTGAGCCTCATGGGACATACTGATATGATTTCATAATATGCAGAACACTGTCAAATATGTGGCTGGTCAGATACAGGGTAGGACAAAAATATCTGTATTTCCTTATTAGCCCCCCCCCCCCAAATTCTGCAATATAAAGGGAAAACATGCAGTCACCCTCCTCACCACCGCCACCAAACCCCCAAAATAAAATTCTTCCAATGCCAGAATCTTGTCAAATTCTAGGTACAAGCAAAAAAGGTAAAGAACAGCTACACACTGTCTTTGAAGTGCATTTTTATAACTCAAAAGCTTTTAAAGTTGATACCACACTTCCTTTTTTTAAAATGTGTTTTTCTATATAATGGCAAGTATGCAAAAAGTTCATCTTTTAAGAAAAAAAATCCTTTGCTAAGAATAAATCTAACACTATAAATCTTACACTATGTACAACACTGAATTGTCAGGTGTTCATTAAAGGCAAAAGAGCTTCCCAAGAGTATGCCTGCATGGAGGACAGCAGAAGGGAGTGGAAGAGCTATGATGTTGCACTGCTTGTTTGAAGTTTCTGAAAACATTCACCCCTGTAGATGGATTTTATCTATAGTAGGCATAAATTCTGACCTCAAAAAGGACAAAGTGTTTTTAAACATATCCTTACATATATAAATAAACAATACCAAGTATACATCCTTCTATTTATATACACACATCCCTTCTGCTGAATATAAACATACTCCATAGATGCTTTCATTATTAAAATGGTGTTGTTTATTGCTGAAACAGGACATGATCTTTGCAAACCTTGTTCTAAGTCAATTCAAGAGAAAGTTTCTAGCCAGCAAAAGTGAAATCCTAGATACTGTTCTTATTTAAAGGTCAACACGTTTCACAGGTAACTCAACCACAGAGTCCTCTTTTTTTTTTTTTTTTTATTATTACAATAAATTATAGGTAAGAAACATCCTAGGGCATGGCTGTGTGGGTCTCTTCTTTCATGGAGTTCTATAATGCAATAAGCTACACAAAGAACAACAGACTAGCTTCCAGTGTTATTGTTTGATTTTCCAAGTAAGAACATACTCTCAGAGCTGTGATATATCTTATTACATATAAGGCTTTTGGATGCAATCTGGAAATCTGGAACAGACTTCCTGACCACATGCTGTTACTCAAGTCCTTGCAATGCTTTTACCCCCCAGAACATTCATGTGGGAAAATGGGGGAGAGGGGATGTTTAAACGTAGCTGTCGCAGTGAAGTTAAGATGTGACACTTACTAGTTTTCAACCTAAAATCCTCTTTCCCATTTCAATGTATTATAGTATTTTCTATAATATCCTGTCATAATTGGGCTGCTTCTTGTTTATATTAAGTTGCTGGGAACTTTGCCACTGGGATCAGGAGTCAGATGTAATGCTGCAAAATTCTAAGTGGTGGTTTTCCAGACGGAGGTCATTTCCAATTGATCCAAAAAAAGAGACTATAAGATTTTTGGAGTATTTGGGCAAATTATTACTGGAATCAGTGAGCCAGTCACATGTAGGAGCAACACAAAAGCATTTTGTGTTGACAACTAAGTTGTCCCTCTACATTAATGAAACCGCATGTTTTATTTTAGTATTGTCTCTTAAGTAAATATTAAAATACTGGCAGCTAAACATAAGAACAAGCAGGCCAAATACTCTCTTGCAAGATGCTAAACCACAAAACAACTTTGTGACAGGATTCTGATTTGGTGCAAATTTTCCTTTCTGGATAATAATAAGCTTTGCAGTACTGATAAAAGTGTAGATTCATCTTTACTGAGAAGTAAATTTTGCCAAACATTTTCACGTATTTGATAGATGAGGTGTAGCAGCACAGACCAACACATCTGCAGCTTCTCAGATCATAAATACTGACTTTCCAGAACAAGCCCTGATAAATCTGTCCACTTACTACAAAACTACATGGAAAGAGAAGGGGTTCAAAGATCAGAAATAGTCACAGCATGGCCTTTGTGTTCATTCAAGTTCTGTTTCCATCCCTCTGCAACCTGAAGTAGGAGGCAACCAATTTCAGGTCATAGAATCACAGAATATTCTGAGTTGGAAAGGACCCACAAAAATCATTGAGTCCAACTCCTGCGCCTGGGAGCCTTGTCCAAATTCACCTTGAGCTTTGGCAGGCTTGAAGCTGTGACCACTTCTTCCCTGGGGAGCCTGTTCCAATGCCCAAACACCCTCTGGGTGAAGAGCCTTTTCCTCATATTCAACCAAAACCTCCACAGAGGAAAACAAAACAAAGAAAGAAAAAAAAATCAAAAACAACAACAACAACAAAAAACCAAAAAAAAAAAAACAACCACACAAAAAATCCCCACCAAAACCTGTATTTACAGTTAACCTAGTTTGCTCAAAAACTCAAGCCTAAATCTCACCAGCTTTGAGAGAATTTGGCTTAACTTAGCCAGTTATAACTTAACCAACCTTGTAAACCTGGACTGACTCCAATTGCACTTGGGATTATTCTTTTAATGTGGTGTGTTTCAATGTAAAAATTTCTCAAGAAGATTTAAGAGACACCACAGAAGAAGAGGCAAGAAGAACTATTTTAGTTTGCTCTGTAAATCTGCTCCTAAAATGTAAACAGTCCTGGGCACTATAGTACACTTTTTTTTTTAAACACATAGCTTTATTTATATTGCAGATATGTCAGAGAATAAGAACTCCAGCTGAGCTGGGGCACAGGAGGCTGACACCTGATCCCAGCACCCGCAGAGAGGTGTAATTTTCCCTCCAGCTATACCATCTACTCTGCTTATTTTAAATTAATCTTTTGTAGTATGTTTGAAGTAGATTTCAATCCCATCCAGCCTGCCAAAGACAGATCCAGAACTGTCCCTCAGAGTGCACAGGGCAACAGCAGTCCCAGATCCTCTGACAAGTCCACGCCTGCATCCATGGAGCTGCACGCTCTCCTTGCTCCCTGCGCTGGGTATCTGAAGGGAAACTCTCCCACTCCATGTCAGCCTTTCTGCTTTGCATTTTCTGTTACTTGTCTGTGCAGTGGGGTCAGTCAGAGACAGGCCTGGCTACAGCATTCTCCAGTTTTCCCGAGGCAGTATCCAGAGCCATAATGTTAAAATATTATAACAAAATCAAAATCTACAAGAAGTCTCCTGTAAAACACTTGCAAAGGATTATGAAATTCCTCCATTTAGGAATTATGTTTCTTTTCCTTCCATCACATGGGTCAAATACTTGCTAGCATAGAGTAGCATCTGAAAAATTTACCCTAACCATTGAATATTTATATGTTTCATGGTGGAATGGGAAAAGAACAAAAATCAAAACAACTTCCGAGGTGCCCAGAGGCCATTTGGGACCAGACTTCCAGTATTCACAGAGCTACACAGACATTAAGGTCAAGTGTCACAACAAACACTTAACATCCAGCAACCTTTAGTAGCTGTGAGGGTGAACTTCCCTTTGAAAAGAAGAGTGAATCATCCTTTTCAACATACACTAGTCTTGAAATATAATTTTGAAATATATTAATACAAGGTAGAACAATTTTTGATTTATTATTCAAAACTTATTACACAGACATTCAAGAAAGAATTTTCTAAAATGGCTGCACATCCTACGTATATTCTAGGTAAAGAATCTACATCCACATGGGTACAATCAGTCACAGGAATCCTGTGGCTGCAGTGTGCAGCACCACTCTTGTGCATACACAATTCTGTGCAAGATACTAACTTCCTCCAGCACTAACAGAAAAAGTATAGCATTATAAACCATGTTTTAGGACTGAGAATGGTATTCCTTATCCAATCAAAAACCCCATTCTAGATTTACCCTTTAGACTGCATGTGATTGCTGTGACACCACTGCATCTTGGCTTGCCAGCCTGCCCCACACCAGGACTAGCTGAAGTGAGCAGGCCACTACCAGCTCCAGAATTAAGATGTGTTAGAGCTGGGCAGAGGAGCACAAGCCTAAAAAACTTGGCATTTGTCAGGGACCTTGCTTCTGGAGATGCTTAGCAGAACTGAATGCTTTGACATGGCTGGGAGCTGAGGAAGCGTATTCACTAGGATTCTCCTGGAGAGACGTAGATGTAGAAAATCCTGTGAGACAGAGATGTAAAAAGTAAAGGTAAGGTCGTTTTTGGCACTCTACTTCAGCATAAGCCAGCGTAGGTTCCATTCCCATTGCTGGTCATTGGCCCAAAGTTCTATGGCAATTATGCAGCAGTATTCATGTTACAGTTTGGAAGCTTCTGCGCTCTCCTGCAGACATCCTGAAAGCAGAGAAGAGGGGAGAGAGCTGCCCATTGAGGCTGACAGCAGTTTCAGAAGCCAATCTGTTGAGCAGCAACAGAAGGAGGACAAACCTACACTGCTTCTCAGGACATCTTGCAGATGGGAAAAAAACATCTGAAGTGTATTGTACCTACGGTGAGCTTTTCTAATATCACAACTCTTTTTCAAATCACTGAGAGTCCCCAGGGACAAGGAGAGAACTGTTCCTCAGAGAGGTACAGACTATCCCATTTTATCCAAACAGGATTCAAGGGATAACCAAAACGTATGAAAACAGAATGCAAAGACCAAACATAATTTTTCTTTTGACTACTGTTCACAATGCAAAATACCTTTAGCAAGTAAACATATGCACAAATATTAAAAAATAGTTGTAATTAATTTAGCAAGTTATGGCATCTATGTGCCTGATTTAATACCTGTGGCCTGATTTAATACTTTAATACCATCTGATTCTGAAATTTTGTTCTTAGTATGCTTTTTAATTCTTGTACTTATATTTCATTAACTACTTCCATCTGCTATGTGGCTAAACTACCAGCACCTTCCAGAAGGTGAGCTTTCTCTGATTACCTTGATTTATTTTTTTCTTGTACATAGGGATGAATTGGGCTTTATAGCTGTTGTCTGCCAACACCTCTTGAAATTCAGCCTAGCAGCCAGACTGAGCTTTTTTAAACCCTAGTTGTTCATCTCACCTAATGGTTACAGCTGCTCCTGTACTGCTTCAAATACTCTCCAATTTTCAAGCAACCCTGGACAACAAGACACCTACAATGTCATTAACACAGTATCATTAAGTTATTATTTTTAGCTGTAAAATAGCATAGAGAGCATTTAGGAGTACAAGTGCCTATCAGAAATGCAACTGGAGAGCCTTTTGTACAAATCAAGGGAGCAGAAAGTGAGCAGCCCACTGAAACAAACTTATATTTATATATGAAAGCTTTATGCTTGCATAAATCAGTAGATTTTCAAATTTCAAAATAAATCTGTAATTTCAATGCAAATTGAAGAAACTGCTTACATATTTATTTTCTCTTCTTGTAATACATATATTAATTAAAGACAGATATATGCCTGTCAAGAGAGAGGGAAAACAGTCTATCCAAGTATGCAACCACCTGCTACCTTTTATACCTTGCCAGCTTTGAGATTACACTAGTGAAAAATTCTATTAAACACTACTCCCTTTGCTTGCTTGCTAGTTTTGCTTACAGAACCTGATACAACATTTTAAGGAAAAACTCCACAATTTTTTGGACTGCTTCATACTCAAGGGCAACTTTTGAATGGGATGATTCACCTTGGTAAAATGCTGGCACAGCTGAGACATACTACTTTGACACAGCTCATAATATATGGAATCAATGCTTCCTGTCTTTCCAGCACACAGCATCATGGTTTTATTTTAGCTACCAAAAGACATGGTTTTCTCTCTCTGTCAGCTGTACTCACAACTGAGAGTACAGAACAATAAAGTCAATACCAAAATTGTAGTCAGCATCCTGCTTTGTATCTGCAAGGTTTGTGAGTTATCATTTCCATTTACTAAATTTAATACATCTCTGGAGCTTTCCTACTGGCTTCCCGAAAAGATTACCCTTGCTCATGTTTCATTTCTGGACATAAAATAGTCACACAAGAAAGAATAATAATAATAAAGTCAAGAAACACTGAATGCTTTTCTGCTGAGAAACACGTAGTGAGGACATGATGGATGGATTAAAACTGAATTCCCCAGCCTGAAAGCCAAGGCTTGGCTCAATTCTTCCAAACCATCATACGGACAACTGTGGGACTTCACATAATTTATTAGGAAGTTGATTATGTTGCTGGGATAAGTTTAAATTAATTACACCAAGGCCAAACTCTCTTCTTACAATAAAGAAAATGAGGAATGACTTCATGTAGACACTGTAACTAAGACTAAACACAAAACTTTCACACTTAAAAGAGCATCTATAGTGATCACCACAACTACATACACCAGCAAATATAGATGAGGTGACCAAGTGTATCTGGTGACAGATACATTCTTTGCTCACATTGTTTGCTCACATGAGACACAGAATGAATTGAATAGACTTGATTATCCAATACAGAAACAAAAACACAGCAGGAAAATGTTGTTTGGCTCTTTTAAAGCTATTTCAACAGATTTAACTACTCATCTTCAGCACACTCAAGGTTAGGGTCATGAAAAATACACAGAAATCCCCCCTCTTCTTCAAAACATCATGCTAGTGCAAAGTCCAGACAAATGAGCAAACAGCACTAGGGACATAGCATCCATTTTCTGAAAAATGTTCAAAAATTTTCAAGTGAAGAAGTTCACTCTACAAAAATACGGCACCTATAAAGCAGTAGGTCTTCTTGCCATGGGTTGCCAGAACTGGTGACAGGCACAAAAAGCACAAACTTTCAGACAAAGAACAGGGACCAAAACACAGATGTGACTATGTGTGAGGATACCTACCTACTCACCACACTCGCCAGATGTCCTCACTGGTAATTGGGAGGAGCAACATTAACATGAAATAAGGCTTAGAGCATCCCACAGAAACCTGACAAGTCCAGCTTGCCTAGCAGCACCTGGAGAGGCTCACTGGAGGGTACAACAGCCTGCCCTGGGAAAGCACATCAGCAGGGTGACAACAGGAGCCAGCATTAAGGAGCCCTTGCTGAGGGTGGGAAGCTTTCCAGCCTTACCCAGGCAGAACTGCCCTAAATCAGCTCCCCACGATGGCTGTGTCCACGGAACAGGAGGCTGCAGAGGGCAGCACTGCCATGCACTACCCATCCTGGTACAGCACAGCCAATAAAAATGAAACATTAACTTTATTAACTTCATGGCTGCATAGATCATAAAATTTCCTTGATTTTAAGGTCTCTCTGAAAATCAGTGGACTCTTAATGGTATTAGACTTTGTTCATGCTGACTGAACTATAACTGGCCTTTCATGGAAATAGCTGGGACAACACTCCTTTCAGACCTGCTCATAAGCCTCATTACGAGACTTTCAGGAGCAACATTTTTTGCAAGACTACATGAATGCTTTGGTCATTCAGACCAGGGTGGTTTGTAAAGGGTAGCTGGGGCGTGGAGTGACCAGGACAGGACTGGCATTGACAACTCTCAGAGAACACAGTGAGGGCAACAACTCAGCTAGCTCTAAGGCAGGAAGATGTAGGAGAGGGGAAGCAAAGACTCATCAGGGATGAAAAGGGGATTGCAATTCTTTCCCTTAGCAAGACAAAGAGAGAACTGGAAAAAGTCCTGGAACAGCCAAAGGCCTGCTGACAATACCACTGCTTGCTGCCACTGGATAGGAAATCTGAAGGAAACTGGAAGCAGCAGCAAACAAGGGTGCTCTCAGCTCATCGCTGGCACTGCATCAGGGCACCAGCACTCTGTCTGCAAGGTCCTTACCTCTGAGAGGTCTTTATGTACTGCTTTGTCATCCAGCTCAAGTAGAAACACTAGATTAATTTAGAGAAGCTGATCTGTGAGTACTAAGATGAACTTTAAGCATAGAAAAACTATTCAGTAGGTCTGTTTAGTAGGAGAGGGGTTCTCTGCCACACAGCAGAACAAAACACTGCTGTGGAACACAGAGAGGTCATGCATCACTGCCTCAGGTGCAGAAAAAATCCAGCTTGGATTTAAACTTTGTTTTGTGTAAGAGCTGGCCAAGACTAATCACTTAAGTACATAAATTAGTGAAGTGATCACATAAAGAACTGCCACACACTTCACATTATATTGATCTCCCCATCACTTCACAAAAAGAAACTTTCACATTACTGTTACGGAGATGACAAATTCTGCTGATCAGTAGGGCTAACTCTGAATTGTATGAATCATCTGCTTTAGAATATAATAACAATACAGATATTAAACCAAAGAAAAATCAAAAACATAAAAATCAAGGAATAGTTATGGTGACCAATTACAATTTTAAGGTCAAGTTCACATAACTCAGTAGCACTACACTTGTCTCAAATTCACTTGTAGAGAAAAAAAACCACAGAACACCTTAGGAAAAGTATTATGCATTACTGCCTGCATTTCAGACAGGAGAACGCAGGCCGGGGCCAGCATGGTTTGAGGGAGTGTCACACAAGTCATGGAATTAGAAGAGCTCTGATGCATTAAAAACAGCTGCATACCTAACAGAACTTATTGGTACTTTGAGAATGTAAACCTCAGTTGTCCCAGCTCCAGTGCTGACACTCTGCCAAACCTATCTGAACTGTGGTTTTATCACTGAAGTGTGTAGGAGTCCCACAAGATCAAAAGCTCTTTCAAGTGGGATGTGACTTGCACGTTTTTCTTCTCCCATCATCTGCACATGGGGACAAAGCTGTACTAAAAACAAAATAATATATACACACACACCTATTACAGCACCTTCTTTAAGAGAGCCCACTTCTCTGCAAATTGATGTGGCTTTAAAAAGTATGCCACATAAAAAGCCTTTGGGGATTCTTTCATTAGGTTTTAGCACACTGGAGTCTAATTCACCTTTGACGAGGCTTTTAAATGAGAATCACGAATATGTACTTTGAGTTAAGACAGCAATTACAGCATTTTCAATACAGGCAGGCTGGGTATCACAAAAGTTCACAAGGATTAACATGGAACCACAATAAATGGATTTGCAATCTTTTGTGGCAATATACTACTCTTCAGTCCATAGAGACTGCCTCTAGAGATACACAGGAAGGATAAACCTCTCTGAAGGAAATACATGCTTGTCCATGGGCCCAACTCCTACCATAATGTCAACTTTCCAAAGTAGAATGCTAGGCTCTTGCCACTTTCCAGGAAGAAGTAGTGACTGATATAATTGGGTTCTCAGTGTATGGGGCCCCATTTTCCACAATCACAGCAGACTTTTTATTTAAAGGAGAATTACTTCAGACATCCCTCGATGCCTTTATTGAATCATAAGGCAGATAGATGTAAAAAAAAGATGAGAAATGTTCACATTTCAGTATGCAGAAAATAAAGTATTTGACTTTCATTTCTTGAATTGCATTATAGTTGAACATCTATATTTCTTATTACTTTCAAGCTACATTCATGCTTTAATGATATCTCTAAAACTGTAAGGTAATTATGCATATGATTCCAGGAAAGCAAAATTACAGTTATCTGAATGGTGCCAAAACATATCTCTAACTATTCCCATTCCCCATCATTTCTGTACCATGTGCAGCAGTGAAAGAGGAAGAGACAGCAAGGGGAGATTCACTTCATCTAACACCTGTAGCTCATCACCACCTGCAGTCTATTTGGCAATACATGTCAAAAAGAAAGATAGATGTCCAGTAAACAGAAGGGGGAAAGTTCTGGACGAGCTAAAAATGGCAATGACTTCAGATATCCATCACTGACAAAACTATGACCCTTCTATCAGCATCATCCAAACCAGAACAGATGGAAGCTAAAAGTGCTTTTATCCATCCCAGGCCCATAATGAACTGCAGGCTGCCCTCCCTGCCAGAATTCTCTCTCGTTGTTCCAGAGCTGCTCCTCTGCAATACTGCAAACAGAAGGACAGCGCAGGCATGCACGTGTGCCTTGCAGGAACGGATTTTATACTGGGGCCGTTCTTGAGCTTTTACCACAACCTCACTCTCAAAGGTAAGAAAATAACAAGGGGATGGCACAAATTATTTCATGTTCCTCTGATATAAACACTCCCCTTTAATATATCTTTCTAGTAGCCCATTGCTTAGTTCCATTATTTGTTTTCCTTAGCTCCAGCTATTATTCTATCTCATATCTTGATTTTAATGTTTGGCTTGCCAGCTGCTAAAAGTACAATCTCCTACCTCAGTGCCACTTTTATCTCATCGCTGTCAGTATTTTGTTCCCTGAGCAAAGATGTATCAAGTGGTTTAGGCAGTTTATTTGAAGTTTTTCCTTAAGCCTCTGCTTTCTCCTCTGTCCCCAGAAAATGAGGCACATACCTAATAAGTCACAACACAAAGTGAAAGGTATGAAGCTGCAGGTGTCATGTCCTTCTGAAGCAAACCAGCCCCTGGTGTACCTGATCTAGTCTGGGGATGTTCATCCAAGTTCAGTAAGGTCTCCACAGAGCCAGCTCGTTCTCCCGTCACCTGGCATAAGCCTCCTGTTATTACCACTCTAACATTAAGAGCCTGAATGGAGTTATGGATCCTTACAGACACATTATCCCACCATGGTTTGGGAGCCCTGTGCTGACCCACTCACCACCACTGCACCCACTCCTTCCACGGCAGAATGAAGAAGGCACATCATGCGGGCACCCTGTCCCTCTCCCCAGCACTTGCACCACGGTGCCATGCAAGGCACAGACACGTTTGCCCTTTTACCACCACGTCCCTCATGCTCCCATCTCTTGCCAGAGGCAGCATGCCAGCAGGCACACTGCCAGCTCCTTCTGCCAAGGTCAAGGACAATGATGTGCTTTGTGCCCCCGCAGCCACCGTGCCAAATGGCAGCATATGGCACCTTCCCCCCAGATCCCGCGTCTGCAGCGCTGCACTTGGCAAGTCACAAAAATCACCCATCCCTGGGTGTTCTCCTCCTCCACGCTGGCACACACACAGTGGAGTGGCTGACACGGCTGTCACATTTTCCACTGTCACCCTGAAAGGAGCCCTTTGCGGAGCAGATCCAACAGCACACGGACAAAGGGCAGGCTGCTCCCGACACACGCCGGAGAGGGAACATTGGCTGCTGGGTTTGGCTCGCTTCAAGCCAGAGCAAGCAGTCCCACTCTTCCCACAGCAAAGAATCCTCAGTCTGCAGCAGGAATCCACGTAATACCATCGAACAACGCTCCTTGACTTCATGCTCTCAATTAGTCATCGCCTAAATTGCAGGCCTGCTCCATTAAAACCTGACAGTCAGCCATGGGCTTGCAGCTTGACACTACCTCTTCACGAACACACATCAATCAATCAATGTTCCTCCTTGCTATTTCTTCCAGAAAATAAAACTTAAGAGCTCACTAAATTTATGGTATAGCAGGGATTTGAAATACAGCACAGAACATCACAATTTCACAAGTTATGCCCATCAGATTTATAAGAGACAGAGTTTAATTAGCCGAGATTTCCACCCCCAGAGGCAGCAGTATAAGCTGTGACTTCATGAGGACAGATGAGACAATGTTGGCCTAGGAAGAGACATTCACATTTCACAGAAAGGTTTTCCTCTCCTGTCAAAGGGAAGGAATCAGCCTAACCTCACTTTTAACATGCAGCATAACCATGACTAGTACATGATGTAACTCTGAAATTGGCTGATATTCTGCCTTTTCAGCATTAAATCTGACACCCATGCTGAAGAAACAAGTGAGGTTCTTGCAGTCACCACGGGTTTCAAAATTTTTTCCCACCCTTTTAATACAAGGCTGGAAAAGAAGAAAGATGATGCTTTATTTTAAGCAAGGATCAGTGTTCCCCAGGCACCAGTAATGGAAAAGAGGGAAGATGAAAGAGTCTGCAGAAGGGTGGGATAAAGAGCAAAGGTCTTGGGAGCCTCCTACTGCCACAGCCACAGGGTGGAGGGTTCAGTCAGGCAGCAACACCCAAGCACTTGAGAAAACATGAGTTGTCTGCTATGAGATCTGCAAACTTCTGGAAAATAATCCAGTTCCTATTCAGATCACCTAGGCACTATGAAGTAATGTATTTTGAGGATGCTTTGCTAAACCATCATTTAATCAAAGTGGAACTTGGATTTTCCCACTACTTTCAGAGATAAGAGTACTTCACAAACTTGTATCCTTTTCATCCCACACCAGAGGCACAGGTCTTTGGTGCACCAAGGAGGCAAGATCTGCCTTCAGACTCAGCCACCAGCTTCCCAGACAGCTTCAGGCAAGTCACTTCCTCTGGCTTTCCTGCCATTTACAGTGGAATCCCACCAGCTATATCACAGAAGAGGTGATATGCATCTTAACTGAGTTGCATTTTGCACCTGCAGATTTTCTTGCTGAAAATGGTAATGAGCATGGGAATTTTATGTTGGTTTTTACTACTATTATTACTACTACTATTACAAAAGACTTGCAAACATTTGTACTAGAAAATGCCCCATCAAATGATGACATCTTGAATTTCTATGCTTTGGAGCTTGCCCCCATTACATTTCTGTCTCACTTCTTCCTACAATGCTATTTTCATTACTTAACCGAATAGAGTGTCTTTTAACAGAAATACAGAAAGTGCACACAGACAATTGTAATGAAAACATTGTCTTGTAAAACCTTTCACTCTGACTAAAGCTGATAGATCCTCAATTCTTTGAGCGAAATAATCATCATCACAATCCATCCAAAAAATTTCAATATGGGCATTTAGGAACACCTTTTGTCAAAAGAAGCTTGAATTATCACTGCCTCTGACTTTTCACTTTTTCCCAGTACTTTCTTCCTACTTCACAGGATTTATTTGGGAATCTAAGTTTCAAACTGTGCTTCATGATATGTCAAGGCTATTCCAAAAAGCAAAATGCAGCTAAAAATTGAAGACCTGGACAGGGTATCCCAGACACAAGAACATCTATTACTTCACTGGACTTTTTGATGTCGCCACTAGAGGGACGTACATGAAGCTAAAAAAAACCCTGAACAACCAAGCAAGCAAAAAACCCTCATTAGCTATCACTGATGCCCTTCAGGCAGCTGCTGTATTTAGAAAAAGGCATTTTGCTTCTTTTGAGGCAAACTGTGTACTTCCACCCCAGAGAATGCCAAAAGTATCAACGCACAAGATTTTGCACTGGCAAACGAAACAGCCATGGACACAAGGTTAATGGACACAGACCTCACTGATGACCTGCTGCAGCTTCACAACTCATTCCAGCTACACCTCTGGAGTGCAATTCATCTTCAGCCCCACAGAGTCTGCACACTCAAATTCCAGGGATTTTCTCACACCTTTTAACAGAGCAATGGAAAAAGCCGATATTGTGCTTCCCCACACACATAATTTGGTCCCCAAATCACTATGAGAAATGGTCCAACCAACAAGCTCTTGTTCCAGATACCTTTCTCACTTCCCACAGACCACCTGGCTTTGTGAGAACTCTCTCTGCATTTCTAGCAGTACTTAAGCCATTTTCCAACATTATTAATAACCATCAAAATCCAGTGCCGGCTGCAGAGCTGAGGCAGAGAAAAGACATCTCATTGCTGCTGTGATTACAACTGGTAGTAGTTAACATAGGCTGGAAATAAGCCACAGCCCCCAGTGTAATTTTCAATATGAGCTACACCCTCAGTGGGAGCCAGTCTGGTGTGTGCACACAACAGTGGTGGAAGAAGTTTATCACAAACTCGAAGGCTAAGTTTGCTTTTTTTTTTTTGAAGTTTTTAGAGATTCCACTGCCATTAAGTTCCAAATTCTCCTGTGTAGCAGATGACCTCCAGAATGACAGCAGTGGGTCACAAATGATCGATATTGCTAACTTAACACACCTCAGATCACATGCACCATGGGCTAAGCAGGATCAATAAAAGCAATCCACTTCTAAATTAAAAGACACAAGTGAAAAATAACATTTTAACTTCAGCTTCATACACCATGCTTGAGTAATGGTATATTTTTATAGAGTACGGGTGAATTTTTATAGAGTCTGTACAGTCTTCTGCCACATTAAATTAATGTCACTGAGAACAGATGATTAAGCAGAATTACTTTAGATGAAAGAAAATGAAATATACGATTGTTCAGTACATTTCAGAAATGATTCGGCTCTCTCACTTATTTTCAAAATAGACTCTAACTAGAAAATAGCATTCAGAAAACAGGCAACATTACTAGTACTTCTAATATAAACACACTTTTACCCTATAGTCTGCACTCATTCACCAAGGGATAGAAGGGACTCAAAATAATGGGTTTTACATATAAAAATTTGTGATGTTCTACTAAATACAATACACAAGCCATCTGAGCAAGGAGAAATGTGTTTATTCTGCACATGCTGCATACCTCAGAGAAGATATTCAGAGAAGGCTCTTCTTTTATTTTTCTTTTAAATAGCTTTTGCATCTAGATTTAATTCCTTCACTTCAAAACCAGATGGCCTAAACTTCTACTATCAGATAATTCTGGGCTGAAAAAGCCCCTAAGAATTAATGTTTCCATATTTAAAGAAATTATGTGCAAAACTGTTATTTCAGGCTCTTCTTTGCTACATACCAGTGCTTGAGTTCTACCAGAAAAGCAGCCTCATCTGCTGAATGGGAAAAGGTGCCTCATTTCCTCTTGCATGATAAACAGGACATTTTCTGGTAGTCCTTTAGTAGCCCAAATCTGAGTCACCAATATTAATCTTTAACCAGATGCAGTATCATGAGGGGATCTCCCACATGAAGTAGAGGAGGCAAAACTACTCGTGTCACTCTGGAAATATGTGTCACGATCTCAGCCTTGCCTCTCTCCCCCAAAGCCCTCATATATAGGTTGTCATTAATTCAGACTGACACCATTAATATGCAAGGCTTGTCCTGCAGGTTTCATCTCAAATATGTGTGGACACATAGGCACAGAAAAACTTGAAGGTCTTTTTCAACCTTGTGATTCTGTGACTTGGTTCAATGTCACAGAAGGATGCACTGGATCAGAAAGAAGGTTTCTTCAACTTAGTGCCTTCACCCAGCTGTTGCTCAGTAGCCATGACAAGAAAGATAAAAAAACATAGGTAAAAAGGGGTATCGCATGCATTGACTTGAAATGAACACATTTTATGGTGGCAGCACAACAGCTCAGCAGCATGACCCACCATCTCATTTCACAGGGATGTAGGCTTGAGGATGGTTTGGGTTTTGTTTTTCTGAAAACTACTAAGGAGACAAAACTGGGCCCATCAACTAATTCCACATCACAACAGCTGCTGCTCAAGATGGAAAAGTGTTCCTTTCCAGTGAGCCCTCACCATTAACCTTGTGAGAAACATGCAGCAAGGCTTCAGCCAGCTTCATCTCCCCGGCTCGCTGAATCCATGAACCTCCAACACTCACTTAAAAAAAAAAAAAGATCAGTTTTGAATCACCTCTCAAAGGATGAGAATGAGGCAATGCATGCCAGTGTGCTCAAGTGCAGAGAGGTGGTCCTCAACCAGATACATTTCTGAGAAATGTATCACCCTTAATAAGGATGGCAGTGCTTTCAGGAGATCATCCACGAGGAAGGAGCAGCGCCCAGAGCTGCTTTAGCGCACTGGGCGATTACACGGAGATATCTGCGCAGCGAGGCTGGTGCCCTCTTGATTAAACAGCCCGTCTGCTCCCTCCACACGATATCAGAGGGACAATTAGTTCAGCCGGCGCTATCAGCAATGCCCTTGAGGGGCTGTGCTCCTGACGACTAATGAAGAGGCACTGCTGGCTGTCAGCACGTACAGGGGGAGGCATTCATCTTCCTGGCAGCATCAATTAAATCCGCCCGCATCATACCAGGAGTCAGGAATTCGGCACCGGGAAGGAGTCAGAGCAGCTGAATGGTTTAACACTTTGGTTTGGGGTTTTATATTGTGGAGACAAGGGAATAAATTGTGCTAGCTGTGCTGATGGCAAAGGGAATACAGAGAATTTGCCTGACAGCAAAGGCAGAGAGAGCACCCACAGTGCTCAGGTGTGTGCACACGTGCACTGTGGAAAGTCTTTTTTTTTTTTTGTATCAGGGCAGGAAACCTCTTAATACACAAACAATTTTCTCCTGAAGTCAACAGAAGAGAATTTGCTTATTGCACTGTGTTGCCAATATTCTGCTAAGCCTTCAAGGAAAGCTATTTGCTGCATGTGTGGGTGTATCCTCGCTTAGGACATGGCAATTACTCCCGAGAAGACAAGGCAGGGAGCTCTCACCCCTTATTTCTTACAAGGTTACATCCTTACAGAAAACACACAGTTCTATTTCAAAACAACAGGCTCAAAACCTTCTAAAACATTTCTATCCCTGAGACGATGACGCTGCATCGTATCAGCCACAGTCAAACATGTCAGCTAATCATCTGCCCTGCTTGGTGCCTCACTGTAAAGTCCAACCTTTCCCATCCCACAGAAGCCTGGCTGTCAAAAGGACTTACAGGACTAAAAAGTACTGATATCAGAGGAGAAGGGTATTGAAGTAGAAGCTACAGTAAGTACCTGGTATCTAACCTGCTAAGGTACACAGCAGCACTACAAAGAAAATTACTTTTTTTGCTGAAAAAGATGTATCTGTAATTCCTGTTTTGTCTTACTTGTGTCCCTTAGGGAGAGAATACAAGTGAACTTACCAAATCCATATTTTCCAGGCCTTCATGGACCCTTAACTAAAATCACTGTGAATCAGCAGATGACAAAAATTAGCATCTAGTGTGGTCTTCCCATTTCAGATGTTTAAGAACTCATGGTGAAAGTCTCTAAGGGCTTAACCTGCTAAATACTGTACAGCAACAGGGAACTCAAGAGGTTTTGGTAACCCCATAACAAACTGGCAGTCATTTATCTTCTCAAACCTCCCAACACCTCTGTGGAGGCTAAAGGGGCTGTTCACTGACAGGGCGATCAGTGTGACACACACAGGCAAAACAGAGCCCACCTGGCTCTCAGCCACGGGGGGCACAGACCTACCTATGCACATCTCAGCTGTCTAAAAGAAGTGAAAACTTACTGCAGCTGAAGCAGCAAAATTGTTTATTATCCGATCTTTCACATAAAGGAAGCTTTAAAACCCCAAGCCTCAAAGTCATCTCACACTCTCTACCAGAACAGTTAAATTACATTTCTTGCAGGTTGCCATACACCATGCAATTAAATACACCAAAAAAAGAAAAAAAAAAAAAGGCCTTTGGATGCCACTTTTCCTCTGACTAATGAAAAAAAAACCAAACAAACAACCTATTTCAAAGTTCTTCTTCTTAGTATTTCACTCCCTCACAGAGGTTTTAATTAAGAGCCTGACAAACTGACCTTTAACAAAGTGTAATTCTTGCCTTCTGCAGTCTCCACCATCCATGACTCAAGACAAAATCTCATGTGCCTCATAGGAAGCGATCTAGCCCAGGATCCACAAGCACAAGAAATCAGCAGGCACACAAATGCAGAAAATAAGCACCAGCAGAGACTCCAAGTGACTTTCCTGAATTATTACAGTTCTTTCCTAACAGCCTGAATAATCCCCAAACATAAAACTTTGATTTAAGCTGCAGGCACATAACTCGGGGCTGCACAGAGAATGCTTTTAGTCGGATGAACCGACTTTGGTACCTCAGCATGCAAATTCATCCACAGAGACGGATATGCTGGACTATGATACTTTGTCAATAGTAAAAAACACAACACAGATGCACAAAGTTTACAAGCAAAAGATTCCACAAAGAATACTGAAGATCAGTATTTGGAAATTTACGTTCTAGTTTAAACAGTACTAAATAAATGTTAAAATTCACACAACTGCAAAACTCAGAGTACTCTTTAGGATATTTGTGTCTCTAAGGGAACTCATGATTTAGGTAAGAGCATGCCAACAGGTCACCTGCTAGTGAGCATGGTCCTGAAAGTAACCCTGTCCTTGTACACAAGTAACCGTGTGTGTTAATTTTTCATGAAATCTGCATTAATACAGGACAGGGACAAAGACAGACGTGATTCGGTAACATCCAAATGGTGAGGTATCACTGGAATGATGATCTGGCTTCTTACCTAAGGCCAAGCTGCGAAATGATTTATCAGACTCAGAGAAGGACATCAGCTAGCACACAAGGATCTCAAGTAACAGCAGTTGCTGGGACAGCAGTATGAGCAGCTTAGTTTCCAGGATCAAAGTCCAGTCAATGATGAAGCACATTCCTTTGTCCATTCAATAATCATCAAATCTTCTAGACCAATTGCCTAAATAGGCCCAGATTATTCTGAGCAGGTGGTGCTTCCTGAGAGCACCAGAAAATGAGGATTCAAGTCCTTGGAGCTCTGACAAGCATCCAGACATCCCTGGGAAAGCCGCAGGCCCCTGCTGCAAGGCTTCTCATGCTGCACTTGCTCAAAATGCCTTCAGACAGGAACCCTTGGAGAGTCCAGGGGACTCTAAAAAAGACACTTGAGCCTTGTGTGAGAAACAGGGGACGAGCCTGAGCTTCCCACATCTCTGTGCTTGGCTCCTCCTGGTGCCAACGAGGTGCAGGAATCCTGTCTGCAAAGCACCACACACGTAAACCACAGCTGTGCCCCTGTCCCGCACCTGCAGGTGACATGTAACCACACGCATGTAACCCACCAAGACACAGCAAGGTCACTGGTGTTCAGTTCTGGTAACACAGATGTCTTCCCCCACACCAAGAGGAAAACCTCAGCTTTCCTTTAGAATGCGACCAATGCACAGAATGAGGATTTATCTACAATATAAAGCTCACAACAATTAGCAAATACAGTGCAATCACTCAAAACTAATCACTCAACTTGGCTGTATGTGCACATTTCCCACTTAAAGGTATTAATTTAAACCCTCTTCTGATTTTTGTTGACCATGAAACATTCCTCTCAGTGCAAGAGAAGCTTGCACAGGCATCACTAATCATTTCATGGTCACTGACTCCAGCACAAAAAACTCCCACATAGAGGGTGGTGTGGGCTTTGTGCTGTACAGGAGAGAGTTTCTCTCCTGCAAATTAACTTTGTCAGCTCACCAATTTTTTTTTTAGAAGGAAAAATGTTAAGTATTAAATCATCTAATGACTTAGAGAATGAACAGAATGTTTTCAAAATGCAAATTGAAGGCATCTGTATTTTAATTACAGCACCAAAACTGCAAGATACTTGTCTCCACACATATTTTTCCATTCATCTTCAGAGATGGCTGCATACAGAGTATTAGTTTCCTAGTATAAACCTACTCCCACGTACATTCCCAAAATAATTTGCATGTATTACCAATAAACAAACACACGCACACAAGTTTTCAGGCCGCCCACAGACGTGAGAGACAAAATGAGGACTTGTCACTTTTGCTTTTGGGATAGTAACTAAAATTGCTTCAACTTTTAACACAGGGAAAACAAGGCAAGAGCAACATGAGCTTCAGCACCGTACATTTAACACAATGCTCACTTGAAGAAATCTTTAAAAATGTGCAAATAGATCCTGTTGCGACACAGCTGATTTTCCATAGGAAAGCTAACAAAGGCTAAACAGAACCTTAGCTACAATACATTTTTCTGTGTTACACTCGATGAGCTCAGTTGTGTTGTTGTCAGCCTATAAAATTGACTTTTATACTGAGTCACTAAGAGGATACAGATGACAAACAGCTCCATTACAGAAGGCTGACAAATTCTTGCCTTGAGAAGCAACAGTGACATGACAACAGTGGCAACGCTCACTTCATTTTTGCGTAAAATACAGTTGGCACTTCTACTTCACATCTGCACGGTGATACCTCCTCCACAGTCAGTTTGAGTCTTCATTTTCATTTCATCCCCCAAAGACCAGTGCTATGGCATGAAATGTCCTTATTTTCCAATAAAACTTTTTTTTGGTCATGAATCCTTGGCATAGGATGTCCAGTAGCAAGTCTCTGTAGCCACATGCTTGTTAGGGGGAAATAAATACCCTGGTGCTATCCTAAAACTTATTCAAAATCCCATTCTCAGAACTGAAAATAAGCAAAACAAAAAAGCCTACCTTATTCTCAGGGATGCTCCAGATAAATACTGAACTCAGCTCAAAAGTAAGTACAAATTACTTTTTAACCATAGAAAGGTGGTGTAACAAACATTTTGGGAAACGAAGTGCGCTCTTAACTTGGGCATGAAGGATAAGCATCCCCAGGGTCAGCATTATTCAGAGAGATTAAGGTGTCATGTAAATCAGGACATATGGAGAATTCCTTTAATTTCCAACAAAACAAGATTTTAGTCCACTGCAGACTTGCAATGCTAATAAATAGGTTTCTTTCAATATTTTGAACATATCAAAAAGGGACTTTGAGGAGAGATGGTGAGAAAATTTTCAAATCTGATTGATTCAAGATTGGGGTGAGTGTTAAACATTAGAGATATCACACTGGCTATCTTAGCATAATAATCCCTTGCTGCCCATGGCTTTCATGATCAATCTTTGAAGTATACTTCATATTTCTCATACTTTTACCATTTATTATAACTTGGCATATCACTGAACACAACTACATTTGTAGCCTGATAGTAATACAGTTTAAAATCAAGAACAACAGACATTGCCATCTATTTCCCCTTCCAAATAGCCATGACAGGAGGCAATTTGAAAAGTAATACTGGGATTAACAGAACATATTGAATAAATATACTGGGCTGACTGGATGTGGAAACAAAATTCTTTAGTTTTGGAAGACATGCTTAAAATCAAGTCCAATTATTAACCCAACACTGCAACCTCCACCGCTGAACTATGTCCCTAAGCATCACATCTGTACATCTTTGAAATAACTCCAGGTAAGGTTGACTCCGCTACTTCCCTTCCACAAGGGAAGTCCCAATGCTTGACAACCCTTTCAGTGAAGCAGGTTTTCCCAATATCTAATCTAAATCTCCTTTGGCACAACTTGAGGCCATTTCCTCTCATCCTGTCACTTGTCACCTGCAATAAGGTCCCCACCCAACTTCCTTTTCTCCAGGCTAAACCACCCCCAGCTGTTCCTCTGTCCGGTGCTCCAGACCCTTCCCCAGCTCCACTGCCCTTCCTGGGCTCGCTGCAGCCCCTCAGTGACTTTCTTTAGTGAGGGGCCCAGAATGGGACACAGCACTCAAGGTGTGGTCTTACCAAGTCCAGGGGGACAATCCCTGCCCTGCTCCTGCTGGCCACACTATTGCTGATCCAGGCCAGGATGCCCTTGGCCTTCTTGGCCGCCTGGGCACAGCTGGCTCGCGTTCAGCTGCTGTTGAGCACCCCCAGGTCCTTTTCTGCAAGGAAGTTCTCCAGCCACTCTGCTGCCAACCCACAATGCCACATGGGGCTGTTGTGATCCAAGAGCAGGATCTGGCACTTCCTTGCCCTGAGGAATTCTGCTTTACACTGACAAAATACACATCCTTTCCCCCTATGCTGCCTGGGGGTGAATGAAAAAATTATGAATCACCATATTAACAAATTAAACCTTTTTTTTTTTCTTAAACAGAATCATTAATCACCTTCAGCTTCTGTTCTGGCAGAACAGATGTGGCCATTTGTCACTGAGGACAAACTGCAAAGGGCTTTGATAAGGAGTAGAATATCCTACCTGGAACAACCTCAAAAAGGAACTTTCCTGGATTTTCTTCATTGCAGGGATGCTCAATTACTCTGTTGCCAGGCAGAAAGATGGTACCCTAAAGAAAAAAGTAATAACAAACATAGGATTAAAACTGCTACCATACCTTGACAGACTAATGCTTCTTTTTGGACTGGGTTAAACATTAATTTTTCACTGTTAACACCTGAGCAGCTGATTTCCAAAGTGAGATTGAGGAGGGATTATCCCAAAAGCCAACATCACAGATCACTTTAATTAACTGAGGCATTTGACAACAGCTATGAATTTTTTTAATCTCTTGGGTATTTGATGCCATGCAGAGTTTTGTACTTATCACATATACTAATCCCACTGTTCTACAGGGAAAAATTGAGACTTAAAAGCAAAGGGTAGTCAAGAGCTAGGAAGTTGCATGTGAGGCTGGTGAATTCACCAGCCAGGCTTCTTGGCTGAAGCCAAAGGAGGTGTGGATAGAAGAGTACCCTCAATTTGTGGTGCATACCCAGTTCCTGCTCTGGGCCCTTTTCCCATAGCATCGCAGGGAAGAAATACAGAGAAAACATTGACTGCAGTGTGCCAGGCTGCTGGTGCTAAGCCACAACAGGCACAGAGAAAGTCCTGGCCAAAGATCTATTTGCTACAGGCAAAAAGATGTCAGAAAATCTGTGGTGGGCATTGAAAGCCTTTATTACAACTTCACTACCTGTCGGAAACGAGGACATCCCTCTGGGTGCCCTGGATGGCTCAAAATCCTGGCAGGGGCTCAGAGACCCTGGCAGGAAGCCAAAGACACCTGGAAATGAGATCTCAACCCATGGAGCAAATTACCAACTTTATATGAAGAATTACAAGTCACAAAAGTTTAGATAGCATAACAGTAGTTGTCACAGGGTGAAAGGGGGAATTTTGAAGAATTTTAGTATGGGGGTCTAGGAGACAAGATGGATGGATCTGGGTGTTGCCCTGTTCTTCTTCCTAGCCTCCATCTTCTTGGTGATGGTGGCACTTTGGAACTGGTTTAGGTTAGAAAGTCACCATCTAACACAGGTAACAGGTATTGGAACATAACTTTAAATATCAAATACGTAGGTTATAGTACAAAACACAACACCAGCCCGGGGCGGGCAGAGTGTGCCTCAGACCGACCTGCAGAACAGACCTTGGCAGGCCAGACAGAAAATGTTTTAGATTAAAAATAATAAACAGCCTTGAGAACGCGAGCCAAAGACTTCTGACTCCTTCTTTGACAACTGGGTTGAGAAAAAGAAACTTTTTAACACACCTTGGGGTCATCTTGACCAGAGAAAATCCCAAGAACTACCTTGAGAGAAAAGGTGGGGAATTTCAGCTGCGCATACTTCTAGTAACACCCGAAGACAAAAACAATGCCTGTAACCCTCAAAACATTTCTGGGGCTGTGTTGAAGACACAGCTTGTTTCCTCTCCTTTGGTCTGCTGACACGTGGCATGGATAGACCACACCTCTCCTGTGAGAGCTCTTTTTCATTTTTAGAAATTACAGCTCCTCCTACCATTTCAACCCCCATCAGCAGGCACTCCTCAGTAAAATTATGCTGGGATGGCTGTCCAGGGATAAATTTTCAGAGCAGCATCCTAGGAATTGTATTAAGTACAAGCTCTCCACCACTGTTAATAAGAGATAACACCTATTTAGTAATATTCTCCAGTTATGGCATAATGGGGCCCCCATTTCCAAAGTAAACAACTTACATAACTTACACATCTTAAACACAGAATACATAAAGTAAGGTGTTCCCTGACGGATCACTGAGTCCAACATAGAGCACCATTTCCCATAGTAGTTTCAACCAAATGCCCAAATATGTCAGACCCCTTGTTTAAACAGCCCTAAAGATATCTCTGTACATGAAAAACATCAATTTTTTTATCCAGTATTCATTGTTATGACCTGGAACCATTACGAGCAGAACCATTTACAATTATTGGGAAGTCGAGACAAGCAGAAACACTACAGTCTCCTCACAAAGAAATCCTTACAAACCAACAGGAAAAAACCACCTGAAAGAACAGGTAAACAAATGTTCCACAAAATTAGTATTTGTACCAGCTGATGTGGAGTGCTGATTTGTACCAGTGCTGTGTGCCAGCAAGAACAGTGCCATCACAGGAAGACAAAGGGTGCACAGCAATTTCGTCAGAACATAAAGAATCGGCTCCATGAAACACTATGACAATTGCTGCTGAAAGCAGATGAAGCAGCACAGCTTTCTGCTGAGGTGGAACAAGCAGCAGGTATTTACAGTTGTGGGCAGATGTCCCCATTCACTGCATATACAAATGTATCATAAGCATTAAGTGCCTTGGTCCAACAACCCCATTCAGAGCGCTCTTCATTCATTCCTGCCACAAGCAGCACCCCTTAATAGATGTCACACTCCAGTTTTCTGTGAAATACCTTATTAGGCAACCAAAATATTGTAAACAAAAATGATTATGTGAACAGGAAAACATAAGTCACAATATAGCTCAAATTCTCATATTAACACCTAAAGAAAAAAAATGAAAACATAAGGAATACATTTTTTTCTGAGACTTATGGGAGGCCAGGAATAAGAATCTCTAAAAGGCATTTTAACTACATGCATTTTTGTCCCGTGTAACAAACCATGAAGACTGGTACAAGACTTTATTTCCCACTCTCAGATTGAGCTGGTTTTACCCAGAAGAAGCTCCACCCAGCACACTGGGTGAGATCTTCACGCTGGAGTTTCACTGTCTCGGGAGCTTGCACCACTGAGGGCATACAAGACATTCAAGCCAATCATAGGTCTTGCTACTCAATTAAAACAAAAATACAAAATTAACGAGACCTAGCCTACAGCACTGTAAACTAAAATCAATTCATGAGACAGTAAATGAAAACTGCATTGAAATTTGCTGCCAACTCATTAGCAACAGGCAAGCTGCAGACTCATCACAGTGGGATGTTTTCTGATTCTTTGATGCAAAACTCTTTTACCATTTACAGGGAGCTCTCCTAATGACAGATTTTTGAGACCAGAAGTGTTTTATTTATAACACTAGTGCCTTAGTTTCATAGATAAAACCTATTCCATCTACTAAAATGTAAAGCCAAAAGCCACACACAATAGCTAAGTTAATATGAAGAAAAACAAGACAGTAACACCATATAGAACATTGCTATAGTTTAAAAAGAAAATATCCTCAAGTGGTGATTTTATTTCACTATTTCTAGAGCTGTTACTGCAAACATCAGTGCCATGAAATACTTTATATATATATATATATATATATATGAGGGGTTTTTTTAATTAAAAAAAGCTTTGTTTGTGCAACATGCACCTGGGTGCCCAACTCTAGAGGAGAAAGCGTTAAGAGAGCAATTGCAGCTCTCTCACTTCCCATTCTGTCTGCTTTCACACCCATCTGTCTGCCTTCACCATGCAGCAACTAAGCTTTGTAGCTGTCTACACAACTGTACTGAGGCTGTCTGGAGTGTCCCTTTGCTGAGCTTCTCAGCAGCTGATGCGCAGGGAACACATCTGTACTGTAACAAAGCCCCAGCTGTGGGGTATCTGACACAAATAGGGTCCCCAGATCACTGCTGGTCCCCCTGCTCAATTGCCTTTCTGGGCCCTCAAGGTGCAACATTAGGCCCATCCTTACAGCCTGGAGAGTCCCAGGAGTATGGGCTATCAGTTAGTTGCAAAGCTTCAACAAATTCAAGCCTTGCTTTCTGCCCTGAGTAGCTAATTCCAGGGGGAAGTAGGAGAAAACCAACCAGATAGCCTTAGACACTTAACAAGAGAGTAATTTGCATACAAAAGAGGAAGGTGATTTCCAGAGGAAATAGATGTTTAACTTGGCTGTCAGTGCATGTGTGCATGCAAATGTTCCATAATAAGGCAGCTTCACATTGCTTCGCATCAAAGTCTTCAGATCATTCAAAATATTTAAAAACTCTCAACCCAAAACTGCAGATTGGAGCAGATTAATATTGTGCTTTCAAAAAAAGAAAAAAAATCAAACCAGCATAGTACCAGCAGGAATCAAGACATACAGTCTATAGAAATACAGGAAAAAAGGAAGTGGGAGAAAAATGTGGCCCTGACCCAAGTCCCTCCTGGCTCCCATTGCCATCCTGTTTGCAGGCTGTGCCTCCACCAAATCAGCCGTGTTTAGCAGAGCTCCTGCTGCAGTGTGCCCGAGTTATTTTTCCATTTCCAACATTTCTGTCCTTACCTGGGCAGTTCTGCTTCTCTAGCTGAGCATTCAGGATGACTCACAGCATGCGGGAGAAAATCTGGATTGCTCAAAAAGCATTGGCCTTTTCCCTAACAGAATAACAAGCCCACTTTCAAAGGAGATTATCACACACAGACATTTTTCTATAGCATACTGTTGCTCAAGCCAAAGATCTCCTAAAGAGCAGAGCAACACATCTGCTAAAATCAAAAATCTGCATAAATGAAGTGTTTAACTTGAGAAAAAAAATACTGCTCTGTTAACTAAGTGCTTGATAAAACACTGTAGTGCACCAAGAATGACATCAATCTACTTTGGATTAGTCTCACAGCATGATACAGTCTTGCTCAAATAGATGTTTTATCCCATGCTGGTCCCTGAAAACATTTTCAGCACCATTCAGCAGCTGAACTTCAGGAGGAAGCACGGAAGAGGAGACAGGATGGCCGCTGCACAAGAGCTTCATGAGGAGCAGCTGACAGATGGTGTTCCTGTTTGCACGCTCCGTGTAACGCACCGCACCAGGGAAGTGACCTTGTGCCTCCTGCTGGCTCTGCCCCATTACTCTTCCCTGGATACACTCTTCCCCTGCCTCATTTCAACTTGGTTTTCTCAAGCAGACTCACCACCTTGTCCAGGAGATACCAGGTTTTGCCCAAGAAAGCTTATGACACAAGGAATTACAGTATTTTGAAGATGCAGATTGGCAAATGTGAAGACAAATACATGATTTTAAATATCTCTGGATGGATTTTACTCAAAAAGCAAATACAGACATGAGGCAATTAAATGCTTTCTTGTCAAAATAATATTTTCAGGTTTTATCCTAATACATTTCCCCATGGCTATGTGCTTGCTGTAATTTGTCCTGCTATCCCTTAAAAAAGATGAGAAATACACAGTACCAGCATTTATATCAGATGGTCTTCTTATCCTTCCAGCTTTATTTATTATTTAATTTAATTTATTATTTATTTATAAATTATTTAAAGATCACTGAAATCTACTCTGACATTCAAGTCAGGTGCTTTTTATTTACATATCTGTTCTTGTGGTTCCATGGAAAACTCATCACATCAGCTGTCAGAGAGGCAGAAAGATCATCAGCCAGGAAAGAGGCAGCTGATGGAGGGGATGAAGAGGCAGAAGCAATCTTTGGGTGCTTGTGCCTCCTGCATGACTCACAGCCACATCCAACACAGCAGTGTTCTGTGGTTTCTTTTGTCACTGTTGCTGTCTGCAAAGTCTGGGCTGTAAAACTTTGGAACAACAGTGGACTTAAGCTCAGATGGCACCTTAAACTGAAAAATGTCATCTGAAAAAATGAAAAATATTACTTTTAAACTGAAAATACTACTTTTAGTGAATGACACTCTCAACATCAATAATATTTACAAGGTCACTGCCAGAAAGGCATCTACTATATTTCACAGAGAAGCCTGTTAATCAATAATAAATAAATAAAATATGTGACACAAGTATATTTCTACATGTATACACAAACGTGCACACCTGTGAATTTATAAATAAATGATGCATAGAAAAGGAGAAAGAACATGCAAGTTATCAGTTATTTATAAATTCTTGTTCCTCCCATTGCTGTTTCTGCTTTTAAGCTACCACAAAAACACATCTCAAGTCCAAGTGAGCCCTTGGCACTGTCAAGAGCCTACAGACAGAAATCCACTCATACTGAGGCCAGTAATGAATGAAACCTGCACTATGCTCACCACAAACAGTCTGACTGCAGTGGTTTTTTTAAAAACTCAACTCTACTTCCACCATTACAATTCATTTCCAAGATCCCAGTGAAATCACTTGCTGCAAAAGGGCACAGAAACTCTGAAAGCCAGCCCTTTCATCTGACTGCCTACACAGAAATATCTGTATTTCACACTGGGCCTGAGCAAGTTCCCCAGCTGGCTCCACACCCTGGGTCAGTGCAGATTTTTTAATTTTTTTTCCTAAGAATGGATTCTTGTACCACTTAAGGAACTAAAGCATATATTTACTGCAGGAGGTGATACACTCCTTGGCTTGTAGTTACAGCAGCCATTTACAGTTTTGCAATGTGTACAAGGAGAAAACAATGGTTGGGGGTGACTTTTCAGATTTTAGGGGATAGCATGCCAAGAATAAAGGAAAGAAAAGAGAAATTACAAAAAAAAAAAACCCAAATCAGGGTTGGTTGGATGAAATTAAGCCATTACACAGCGTGCATTTTTCTGGCATATACACCATTGCATTTGTCATTTTCTTGTCCGACTAAGTTAACACATTTTTAGAGTTTGTTTCGTTGAAGAATGAAAACTATTGTTTAGTTCTCAGAAACTCTGCAAACAGGAGCCTAGAGAGATCTTTTTTCCTTTACTTAAAGTAATGTTCAAACCTACCTGATAGCTTAGTATCAAAAAAAAAAAAAGGGAAATTCCTTCCTATGGTGGTGAATAACATCTACACAGTTTGCCTGATAGGGAGCACCAAAACATTTATTCTGACATGAGAGATAGAACTGACAGTTTTATTACTATGTGATTACAGTTTCTCTAAAGATTTTTCTCCTTCTCTCCTGCCAGACATTTCACTTCATGGTTGAGTGCTTCTCTGCTTGAAACTTCTTTCCTCAAGAATGAAGCAATCTTGGCTTGAGCAGACACTAGGCTCAAGCCAAGTGAGCTTGAGCCTAGTGTCAAAAGTCCCTCATTTGTCCCATAAGAGAAAGCAAGCTCATGCAAAGTTAAGATACTGACAGCACAAAAAATTAAGCTTGCCTAAATCCAGAGGCTGGATCCATACTGCATGCCTATGGTTTTGATTTCTCTAGTAAGGGCAAGAGAGAAGAAACAGCTATGACAAGACAGAGCTCAGGTAAGAGAAAAGGACAGATCACAGGGTTCAGAGGCAGGAGGTGCCTTCCTGTGGATCCCACTCTGCAGTTGCCATATTCCTCACAGAAACGACTCTCAATATTTTCCAAAGGCAAAGAAAAAAAATAAGATGCATAAGTAAATTCAGAGAGTGCAATGAGTTTAAGAACTCATAAATACAATCCGAGAGCATCATTACACATACACATGGAAGTTTTGATAAAATTAGGCTTTGCAATGGTCATTAAATTTTGATCAACACACAAAATGGAACTGGGCACTACTGAATTTTTAGATATTTTTATTACAGAAAAAATACTACCAATAGCTCTGGTCAATAAGAAATTCAGCTTTTAATTAGATAAACCTATTTTCCCAAGATAAAAAGCCAATAAAGCACCAGAACACAAAGGACGAAGTCTTGCTTTACAGATCTCTGCTGCAAAGGAAATTTACCAACTTCCAGTCCTGAGAACATCTAGGTCAAAACAATGCAATTATTCCCCAAAACAATAACATGTGACAAGAGGAAAATTTCAAATATGACTTCTCATTTATATACAAAGCTCCCCAGTGACAGTGTGGACAGATACAGCAACACTGTGAGAGAGACTCTGGCCTGTTTAGAAGTCTGGTTGACATTGAGCCCCCTGTGAGACATTCCTGCAGGGCAAAGGAAGGCTGGACATTTTTCAAGGAGGAAATGTTGAAGATGCAGAAGCAGGCTGTCCCCATGTGCCAAAAGACAGGATGGCGAAGAAGAACACCAGCTTGGGTGAACAGAGAGCTTTGGAAGAGAGGGAAAAAAGGAGAAGAGTTTATGGTCTTTGGAATTAGGGGCAGGCAACTCAGGAGGACTACGAGGATGTGGTGAAATTATGCAGAGAGTAAATTAGAAAGCCCAAAGCTCAACTAGAACTTAATCTGCCTACTGCTGTAAAAGACAGTAAAAATGATTGTATAAATACATTAGCAACAAAGGAGGGCTAAGGAAAGCCTCCACCCTTTACTGGATGTGCGGTAAAATGTGACAAAGGATGAAGAAAAGGCTGTGGTACTCAATCCCCTCATTGGGGAACAGAACCAGCCAGCATGGATCTATGAAAGGCAGGTCGGCTAACTTCATTTCCCTCTATCACAAGGAGACCCCTTAATGCATGAGGAAAGGGCTGTGGATGTTTATCTAAGACATTAATAAAACCTTTGACAGTTTCCCACAACATTCTCATGGAGAAACTGACTGCTCCTGGCTTGGATGGGGGCGCTCTTCCCTGGGTTAAAAAGCTGCCTGGATGGCTGGGCACAGAAAATCGTGTAAATGGAATTAAATCCATCTGGCAGATGGCTACAAGTGGCATTTATCTGCTGGAGAGTAGGAAGACTCTGAAGAGGGATCTGAACAGGCTGGATCATGGGACAAGGCCAACTCTATGTTTTTTCCAGGAAATCTATATATGGCCAAATATCCCACCTAGGACAATTAATTTCCATGTCAAAGTAAAGGTTGAAGTTGCTGCAGATTTCATAAAAACTACACATGAAGTGCAACTTTTACAGAACAAAAAAGGTGGCAGAGAGACATGGAAACGGGACCACAATTCCATCAAAACTGGTTGTTCTCCTGTGCAAATACTCCTGTCAACTTTTGTCCAGCAAGAACATTCCAGGGAAATCTGCCTAACTTATCCAAGTTATTATCTTTCAGTTTTTTATAGGAAGAAAATAATTCAGTTTCACATGGAAAATTTTCAGATGTTAATGGGAAGGGTTATCTATTTGTTTTGCAAGGTTTTAAAGACTATACTGCCTGTTGCTTTACCATCTATATACATTGTTTATATTTAACCCATATAGTAAATTTTCTATGAGCACAGCTTATAAAGTGCACCTACACTACAAATACCACAATCACACAGAATTAACAGTTCATTTAGCTTTCTGGCATCTGTGTAGGGTACTATGCTGGTACTTGTTTAAGGGATTACATTAAGTAGTAGCGATCCTATCTCAGGGGGAGACTTAAGGTCATGTCTTTTGTGCTATCTACACAAAATAGGTGCCACCTAAACAATTAACACAACTGGAAAACTCTGATTCCCTGATTACAAATTACTTTTCCTGCAATAACATTTGTGCAATGGCTATTTCCACACTTTAGTTTTAGTTCAGCATCTTCATTTGCTTCATTCATTCTGTGATACTGTTTCCAACTTAAAACTGGAGTTCTTGGATAGTTTCATTTTTACAACTGATCAGAATCACACACTTTTACAGCTTTTATATGAGATGCAGCTGTTCATTATTAGTCTTATAGTCTTATCAGTAACGTGTTTTTTGAGGACAAGGCTTAAATTACAAGCTATGTAAGAAAAGGTGTGAGAAAATCACCAATTTAAATAACTACAAAATCAAGGCAGAGTTTAGGAGGAGCTGGTTTACGTCAAGTCAAGTACCAGCGCATCAGTTCAGCTGTGCAAAACACATGCACATTTCTGAAATTCTGCTTGCACAAGACAGGGTGAGGTTTTTTGTGTACACATGGTTCCTTCATAATCTCCAACTGGCACAGCGTGCATTCAGAACTATTTCAAGCTGTGGCAAGTTGTTGACATCAGTTCAACTCCATGAACTGATGTGGATCACAAAACCAACCTAGGATAAGACAACAACCACTCAAGGACCACCACAAACAATTCCTCTCAGTGTTAGTTTAATTGACCTCTTGTTTCCCCTTGGATCTCTCTTTTTGCTACTCCAGGAGGAAGTTACTGGGTGCATCATTAAAATCACAGTGTCACAGGATAACAGGCTGGAAGGTGTTATATTCAAAAGATAACCATGGGAAAAAAAGTCCACTTTTCCATCTTTTATCTCAGCAGTCTGGCTGTAAGGACACTATGGGAGACCACATCAAAGCCAAAGCTGAGCCATAGAGCTGCTCCCTCTGTATGCACAAGTTTCCAGAAGGACTTGCTCCTGCTCCTTACCAGGGCCTGCAGGGAGGCTGACCTTTTGAATTAGAGATATCTTTTAAAAATAGCCAATATTTTTCAAGACTATGCTGTCTCAAAGTAGCACTTACTTCACTGAGAATAAATAAGACTCTCATAATCTAGATTTTTACACTGTTCTCTGAATACCACCACCAAAGGTATTTTACAACATTCTATAAACATACAGCAAGAACAACCGAGTGTACTTCAGCTTACTACAGCTTTTTTAAATTTTACAGACTTAAATATCAAACCATCATTTATCTGCTTTTCCACCAGACATTATGACAAGCCTTCTGCAGACCTGTTGAGGGGGGTGTATCTTGCAGAGTGCCAGACAGTCTGGAATAAAAATGGATTCAGGGTGACTGGAGGCCAGCATTATTAACTGCACTCCAGCAGCTGCTCTGTTCCAACAGTATTAATATAAATACCTTAGATTCCATGTTGCTATTTTAATAAGTTATCAAAATATAAGTGACCATAAAGGCCTTCATGGTCTGCAGGAGAAACTACAGAAGCCTTTACAAAAGCAAGAGGACAAAATACTGTTTATGGAAGAGGAGAAACCAAGCAGTGTTTACACAGCAAGTGAACAGAAACAAAGCTCCAGGTTTTCTGGCAAACACAGGAATATTTTGGCCACTGAACTGCTCCCTGCCTGCAGTTATTGTTGAAAAGGGGTCTTTCTTCTAACTATTAAGAAAAAGTAGTTCATACCAGTCACCTGCTGTCAACACTTTGTAATCTGCTTTTTTTGAGAGACAGCTCCAGAACTTTAAGCATTTCTAGATGCACATTCATTTCTGTTGCACATTTGTTTTCTCCAAAGTGAAAACACAGGGCAAACATGTCAAATTCGTCAGCCCACCAATATACAAGTAAAAACTTTACTCTGGAGCTGAACCAGAAGTGGTCCCATTTTCTGGCATGCTCACAGCTACAGAGAATAGTGACTCCAGCTGAAGCTGGCATCATCATGAGAAACCCAGGTACCCATGACATTAGGACGTGGCCAGAAAAAGAAGGATGTCTCAAGTTTATAGTAGTTTGTGAAAGCTACCACATTTTTTTATCTCATGGGACAAAAAGAAAAAGAGAAAAGCTTCTGAATTCTAATAACCACTTGAGTCACTGGTTTGAGGATGCTTTCACAGGCTGCCTTCTGAAGCCAGAACACACAAGGAAGGTAATCAATGACATTTCATTACTTTTTTTAAGGGGCACAATTTTACAACACCAGTGCTTCTACTGGTTATTACTGATCACACTCCCGACTTTGCCCATGTACCTCACAAATCTCTACATAGCTTTTCTATGCTGTTCTACCTCCTTCTGCTTCTACTTTTCTAGCTCCTTTCTGCCCTTCTACATCCCTTCTGCAACATCAGTGAGTTTCAGTCTGGTCACTGCACAGCTTAACTAAAAGCTGAATATTGTTTACTCAGCCAGAAATGTCTTCCACATCCACAGTAACTCAAAGTCAACCAAGGACCTACACATCGAGCATCCAGTATGCTTCTGGATGAAATAAAGAAGAGTGGGAATTCATTGAAGAACATAGGAAAAAGCATCCTGTCAGAGGAGAAGGTTCTGGGAGACCTTCTAGGAGCCTTGCAGTACCTAAAGAGGGTCTACAAGAGGGATGGAGAAAGACTTCTGAATACCTTTCCCACCTGCTGCAGAAAAACCTCCACCAACCCATATCTTAGAGGTCTTAATGCACTCAAAGGCTTTCTCTCTCTCACATAACATGTGTCTCTCTCATATATACGTTTCTCTGGAAACATAACATCGTGGCACATTTTTGGTTTAGTCTGAGAAATATCATCTTCCATTTAGAAAATCCAGAGCAACTACTTTCCCATTAATTTAACAACATAACATGAGGTTGGGCATCCTCTGACTCCCAACAAAACACAGAACTCCCAAACTCCTCGTGGCTTTGGACAAAAGGCCTGCCCTCATGGCTTTGTTGCACAAAAGCCACATGTAGGATTTAATGGCTTCTTCACTGGTTTGCTTGAATTCTAATTGAAACACCAGAGCTGCTCCACTCAGAAGCATTTGCTACATGATATCTCAGAGTGCCTGAGATAAGGGAAATCTCAGCAAAGGAAAGTGACAACATTAATTACACTTCTTCTGTTAAATACAGAACAGTTCATTAAAAGCTTTAACAGGTGGCAGGTTTGGCAGGTCTATTGTGTGCAGGCTCTAGACAGATTTACCATGCCTTTCATTTTAAAACATTTATGTGAATGCATTTGCTGAGATAAATGATCTTGTTCACAAAAGCATCCTGATCAAGGCTGCTGTTTGAAGTGTTACATCAATCAAATCATGTTGTAAAAATGTTAGCATCAATTCTGACAAACAGCATCTCATATTTATACCTTTGGTGCTCTCTCCATTAGTTTCCCTTCCAATTTAGGTATTTTGTACATTTTAGATCTACAACAGTCAGGGAAGTACTGAACACAAACTGGCTGAGTCACTTAAAATGGCTGGACAGATACCCTGGGGAAAGCAGACAGCAGGCACACTGCTGCTGTCTCATAGCAACCCCCAAAAAGACATCTAGACTCACAGGCAGGTTTTGAGAGTTTCATGAGGGATTGAAATAAAGGGCTGCTTGCATGGAAAGGCAAGATTTCAGCCATTCCAAGGTTTTTCATTAGGCAGCTTTCCCCAGAAACATTTGTCTGAAGGGAAAGGAATTACACTGCTATGGTTTCCACTTTTGTTCAGCAACTTAATTAGTGTAGGCACTCGGATGCACAAACATCCCAGACCCCACCCATACAGCTAGGAACCTTTCACAAAGACTTGGTGTTCAGCCCAACAAACATTTAAATACATATACTATGAAAATCCAGTCCAACTGAGAGTGCCACTGAGCAACAGCTCAGTTCTTCTCTTCTTAGAGAAGACTTTCAGATTAAATTTCTGCCTACAACAGCAGAGGTGTCTGAAGTGAGATGTAGAGCTATACAGAATGAAGCAAATTATCAAAATTTCCACTGCTATGATCCACTGTCAGAGTACCAATCAAGAAGTGGGATCCTGTGGAACACAGGAAACAGAACAAGAAAGTTCTCCAGCCTGAGACCTCCACTGAATTGCAAGATGATAAACATAGAGTCACTCAAACACAAACAGCACCAACTTCATTTGAAGCCACAGAACCCATCTCTTTTCAGCAGAGTTTATGTTAAGGAATAAAAGTTTCCCCACTACTCTAAATTAGAAACCCATGTCTAAACCATCTTCTTTTCTATCTCCTAAGAGTTTGTGTCAATGATTGCTCCAGATCTCTTTTCTCCTTCCACTTTAAAGGAGAGAAGATCAACTGATGTAACAATATTCCAACTCTAGGGGATTGAGTAGGTCTTCGTTTTTGAAACACAAATTTGTACCACAATTTAATGATCTCCCTGTAACGCTCATGTTCCCATTTATACAAAAAGTTCAAGCTTTGAGTGCTAAGAAGAACTGAAGATAAAGAAAATTATTTTCAAATGCAAAAGGCTTTATGATCTAAGAAAACCAGAGCCAGTACCAAAGCCTGTAAACACTCCTGTTCAACATTCAGCCCACAGTCCTTGTCACTGAGTTTCAAGGCCTTTCACCTGATACACACCTCTTTTGTACCACCTAATCAAGACTTCAGGCATTTCTGACCAAGATGCCTCTTAAATATGAGTGCCAGCCAAACAAATGACAGTCACCACCAGCCTTGAGGGATTCTCATCGTCTCTTATTAAACTGAGAAGTTTACTAATAGGTTACGTAAGTTACAGCATCTATCCAAAGGATGGGTAAGGACACAGTCTTATGTGATAGACACTGTCAGGATCTTGGGGCTCCTGTCCTCCTTCATTATTATTATTATGCAAGCACTAAGGGAATTGCAGTCTGTCCTGGTCCCCGCTGTCTTGTGCAATGTCTTTGCTACAAATAGACATTTGAAAGTAAGACAGCAGATAACAGAACAACAACCACCAAGCCTTTTTTGGCAAACTTTTAAAAACCGTTTCTCCCATCCACTATAAACTCCTGAATTTGCTAATCTTAATTTCTTTAACTGAACTACCCTCATTCCCGGTCCAGAAAACAGCCTCATTTGATAAACCCAAGCTGTATAAAGGCACTGCCACTGACCTGTTCTATTCAAGTTTCTTGTACTAACCAGTACAGCACCATCTCAGTTTCTTCTCTACTGCATTGTGTTCTGTACAATTGTCAAAAACTTCAGCTGTTAAAAGAGCAAAATTATTTTTATGTGCCTCGCTGCTGACAGAGAATTAAATGTCTTGCTTAAAGGCAGTCTGGCAAGATTCCTCTCAACACATATTTACCTTGTTTGGTCTATTTAAAGAAACTTGGAATGGTCCTTGATGGAGGCTCATATCAGTGACTCCACAGAAAGCAGGGTTCAGCCCATTAAAAACAAGTGAGCATTGCCATTACAGAACTGGACTCAACAGGCAGAAGGAGCTTCTTTTCCCACATCACTGACTGTCCGAGCTGGAAAGGGAATGAGACCAGCTCCAGAAAGCCAGAGTCACTTACGGAAATATTTTCAGACTGCCAACTGAAGAGTAAAGAGGATTTCAGGAATGCAGTTTGAGGTCATTCAGTTTTTCTCTAGTACACAAGCCTGTTGAAGAACTAAGAAAGCCTCTTCCCCTAGCAACAAGTCATGTTGTACATGCTGCTTATTCAGCTGCAAATACGGCTTTTATCCCAGAGGTAATGGACTTAGGGAAGGCTATTCTTAAGCACTAATAAGCTAAAAGAACTCAATTATTTTAATTTCAAGACTAATGAGACTCTCCTGTGAGCTATTTATTTTGCTACTTCCATGAGCCATGAGCACTTGTACCATATCCAAGTAAATAAAAGGAAGGAAGAAAAAAAGTCATCATGACTCGGCCCTCTTAATGGACACAGACCTCCTACAGTGCTGAAATTCCCTTTCAACAGGAAAACAGGAAGATCATCAAAAGCCCATCACCCACACAAAGGTCAAGCTGTAGAAAAGACTGATTATCACACAACTGCTTATCGTCCCTGTTTGGAAATTTTTACAGCATTGAGACTGAGTGTGGGATGGAACAAACTTGAATTCTGGTTTTCTCAGGCTAGTCATATTGACCTGATCACGATTAGTCTAATGCACAAGTGCTCCTATCCGACAAGATCAAGAGATTATGCGAGATTACAAGGAACAGCACCACTGTTACTGGTATGTCACCTGGGGAATGAATCCTTGTGAGGATTCACCCACTATATCTTCCTCTGTGGCCACCCAAGACTCACTGCCACAGCCCATCACACCTTTAAAAAACTTAAAACACATAAGGGGGTTGCTAACTCCTGGAGGACAGAAAATTATTCCTGGTCTTTGAAAGCAAGGTGGAAGACAGCCTTTATTTTGTGCCAAGAAGAAAACCCTACTATTTTCTCAATATCTGTGCACTTTCTATATTCTATTTCTCCATGTACCAAACAAATTTATTTAAGTCTTGGCTAAGTCAGGTAGTGATGATATGGCCTGTCCTGATGCTAAAACTTCTTAATGCTTTACTGAAAACATGAAACAAACACAGAAAAAAAAAATAAAGCTCAAATTAAGACACCATGATTCAGTGCTGCACCTCATGCTACTGACATCAAAATAAAACTTCCATTTCCCAAGTCACTCTTATTTGATTTGTGCCCCTCTAGCTCTGTCAGGCTGTTCCTCACGTAATGCTAGCCCTGCACATAACGCACAGTGTGCTTCTAGATCCCTCCTCTTTCTTCTGCCATGACAAAATGGCTCTCTGAGCCTAATTTGATTTCCTGCTAGCTCAGTCCTGACACCTGAAATCCTTTAGCCACTTTTTCTTTTCCTCATGGCTGTTTACATCACACAGGTGGCAGCCTGTGAAGGATGCCTGCAGAGACTGGAGAGCAGAGCAATGGCCTGTGGCAGAAATGCGCCACCATTCCATCTCACCTCAGCTGCTCCACACAGCCTGGAAACCTTCTTCTACCAATTTTGCTTCATCTCATTCACACTCCCATCAATTATCCCAGCAAAATAAACTAGAGTAAAGTTCTTTGCAAAGTCCTCAGACTCTAAAGTTACTACAACACATCCACCATTTTCAGAAATGTCCATCTTATCAAGAAATAGTAAAACGGAAATCCCAATGTCTGAAAGACTCCTTTTCAAGTCCAAGCCATGGCTGAAGCTCAAGTTCTCTGCTAGCCAGCATGACAGGCAGTTCAGCAGACACTGAGCATTTTCTAGTTCACTTTTATACAGAATAATTTCTACATGCTTTCTTCTTTCACACACTTTCTTCAAACCAAAAATATTTTTCCATCATAAATGACTTATTGAAGTATTTTAATAATCTGCTATAGCATCAGGGTTGAGATGATAAAGCAGTGCACTAGTTTTAGTTTTTTAACTTGTCTCAGAAAGGAGCCTCTTTTTTCAGATAGTCTGTTTTCACCTGAACACTGAAAACTTATCAACCATGCCTTCACAAGTTTATCCCAATTTTCATTTGCACATTCAGGTAAGTAATTTTAAGGAAGCAAAAAGCAATCTGATTCCCAATCTGAATGCACAGGCTACTAAGGCAGTCTTTCACAAGTCAGTGTAAACATAGTAAGAAATGAGTATTAGTCTGTGAAAACACATCAGCCTCTGGTGTGCAGTAGAAATGGAAGCAAAACCAAAATTGCCTTATAAAAGACAGCAGTTACCTACTAAAATCTGTCTGGCAAAACCAGCAGTCACCCCACAGTCTGCAAACTGTGAGTATTGTCTGAAACCTACAGTGTTATCCCAGGTTATCCGACCAGAAGGGATCTGACCTGGACAAGTGCCTGCGCTGCCTCTGTGCAGGGCAGGCAGCTCACATGGAAGAATTCTGCCCTTGGTTTTAACACTTCCTTCCCATCACTTCCCTGTTATCTTAGGAATCCTGCCACGAGCCTCATCACCACAATCAAGGACATCCCTTCTACTCCACTGAGCTTAATTTCGTACTGAGAATGATGAATGGTGACAAGTCATCTCTAATTTTTGGGACTGTTATTCTCTCAATCCAGAACTGTTTGGAGCTGTCACCTGCTCAGTCATTTTCAACATGTTAGTAATATGGGACAAGGGAGACACTTCTGAAAAACTCATGCAGGTGCTAGTAAAAATCTTGTTGTTAATGGTTGGCTTAAATTATTCCATTGAATTCAAGAGGGGACGATATATTCCTTACAGAAATATTTGGAGGTCATGAAACATTTCAGTGTATTTCCGAGAAACTTCCAGTATAAAACAACAGTGAAATTTCTGTTCCATCCTTTTAAGTGAGAGACAAGCTTTCCATAAAGGTCATGAAGAGCTTTAAAGTTGGAATAAATGGCTAATAAATCTGAATGCTAATCTTTGTTCCTCTCTTTAAGCAGAAACCAGGCCTCAGTTTCACAATCTGACAAAATAGAACAGCAGCAGTATTTGCCTACACAAAAATAGAGAAAAATCCTGTGATGAGAAGTGCTAATACAAGTCTCAGGAAAAGAAGTGGGAAGGTTCCTGCACCAGACATGCTAACACCCCAAAGCCATGTCCCTTTTACTTCAGCATTACATCAAAAGCATTTTTGCACAATACTCATTCCCTGTACATGCCAAGATGGGAAAAACTACAGGAACTGAACACCCATCAGTCTCTAATATCACAGTGCTAATATCTATCAAACCACGAATATGAGATAAGGCTCGTTTTAATTTATGACATAGGCTTAGACTAGAAGAGCACATTTTTCCACAAATGAGTGGATACAATTGGCAAAGAAAGGGATCTGGCAGTGCTCCATTACATTCATGTGATTTTTCCCAGACCATTCATCTCATGTGATACTGGCAGTCAGTCACTCAGCCACCAATAAAGTTAGGAGGCAAAACCAGAGCAGATGGGCCTCACCTGATGCTAAGTGACTGCATTCATCCCAGTATTATTATGCAATTCCTACAGATGTCATCTCTTAGAAAAACACTTCACATAATTGCCCATATGCAAACACTTGATACACGTATTATTTCACTGTGTCACCAGCTCCCTCCAAGAGACACTGTGTAAGGTCCAATGTAATTTACCATTACATCCCATAGTAAAATATAATTTCCAATCTCATAGAAAGCTATAAGAAGTCCTTCATTTCAACTGCCCCACAGCTGACAGTACAGGGTCCTTATTCATTTATTTCAAGACAGGGCAGTTAATGGGGTTTTTTGGGAGAAATTAGAAATTACAACTTTACAGTAAGTTTTCTTTTCAGTCAACTGCACACAAAGCCCAAGGTTCCCTCCTGCAGGTAAGTGAAATAAGCAATGGAGACCAAAGACACAACCATCAGACAGGAAAGTGCTCTAGTGAAGAGCTACAAAACTTCAAATGCTAATTCAGATCCTGCCAGCTGTGCTTATATCCAACTTACTGCTAATTTAGAGAGAATGCAGAAAGTATCTTACTCATCCTTAAAATGGTTACAGCTCTCCTCACAGGTGGCTGGCACAGAACTGTCACCACCAGCAGCCACCCTATGACGCTGTGGAAGAGGGTATTATTATCCCAAAGCACTAACTCACCGCACCTGTTTTCCCCAGCTCTGGCACACTCCCCAACCCACTAAGAACACACTGAAGTCAACATAAAGATGTTAACAAAGCACATCCAAGCTCTCAACATTCAGATCCATGTGCTCCTAAACAAGTTTAGAAAGGCCACTTCCACCATGGTGATATCCTGGAGAGCAGGAGCCAGGCTGCAATGAATAATTACTATTTCCACTGAGTCTTTTATGTGACACACTGCCCCCATTCTCTGAGCCACAGGGAGCTCAACCCTTTTTGTTCCTAACAAAACACACTCCTTGGGTTTAAAATTATATTTTTCTTCTAGGAAACTAACTGTAGTGTTCCCAAGTTCTTTCATGTGAATAAAAAATAAATTAAAAAAATCTTCATTGCTCTGCTCATTTTCACAGGCTAGTTAGGCTGCTTATGCACGCAAGAACTGAATGCATGAAACTTCTCATTCCTTCTTCTGAAGGAATGTTTCCTCTACTTTCCACAAAAAGGCAGGCCTTGAGTGATAAAAACAACAAAAATGTAATTCCCAGAACTCACTATAAAGTACTGCTAAACCAAAAAAAAAAATCCAGATATATTGATTTGTCTGTCTTGCAGAAGACAGCCTAGCATTTGCAATTTCTCCTGAAATGACAATCCCAATCTAGGTTAAAAATCAGTGTCTCAGCTTTTATAACACTGGTGACTTAAATTGCCTATTTTTTTCTATTTAAGCATCTGACAGTTTTGAAGAGCTCTTACCTTATTTAAGTTTTAGCATGCCCTTCACAGAGTCTGCAGCTTTTCCTTAAACAAAAATCATTGCCACACAAAGTGCACGAATGTGTGCATCCTATTGTGCACATAATCTATGAATGAACTCCATTTATGGATCATCAATTCCATTTAATTATTTTTCTAATATTCTACAAGCTCCTCACAAATGTCTGTCCATTTTCAAAATATTAAATGCAATTAAATCTTCTTTCCAAATTGTATTTAAAATATTATCTCTACCTGCTTTTAGTAATTTTGCAGTCTTTTTAAGTAAAAATTATTTATTAAATTATCCATACACTAAGACTAACTGTGGATTATGGAAAATACCTGAAAACCACAAGCCTAACCTTTTCCTTTTGGGATACTAGATTTCTTTGCAGAGAAGAGTGCACAAGTCTTCATATATTTTGCAAGTTAGAAAATAGGTAAAACTTTCTGAAACAACAGTTCAGAAACTCTGCTGTTCATTCAGATACCTGCCAGGATTGGAAGGGCAGATGGTCATCTAAGGATGAACATTTGCCCAGATCTACACCCTTAGGATTCCTGCCCTTCTCTCTCCTATGACACTTTTGTTCTTTATGAACGTTCCCAATACTATCCGAACCCCAAGTGATTTTTTTGGCACTTTGTCCTTCCACTCCACTTAAACAAAGTAAGAGTAGGAAGAATATGAAAGGACAGTGTTACCTGGAGTAACTGCATGGTAAAACACAATTGTATCCTGAGCATGCTTGGCGTCACCGGGCAAGATGCAAAATGGGACTTGGCACCATAGCTACATGACAAAGGCCTTCTAGTTTTTGCCACTCAGGACAAATACAGGCATGAAAAGAGGACCACTCTCCTCACACTCACCTGAAGCATGAATAACCTTTTTCCAGTGGTTATTCCTCCAGTCCCTTTGCTGGTATGCAGGAAAAACTGTAGTGATCTATTTTGACATTCACGCCCCATTCTTAATGGTGTCTCTTACCCTTTGCTTTTACACACACAAACAAGGCCAAAACCCAAAGCTTGCTTCTTACCTACCTGGTTCCTAGAACCTCTGTTCTAAAATTATTTCTAGTCTTATTACCAGGCTCTGCATATAAAATGACTTTTTCCAAAAATTTGGGTTTTCTTAGACAGCTTCCTACAAAAACACTGGACTCATTCTGAAAGTAACATGAATGTAGATCTTCAAAGCATCATACAGGATCACTTTCACTTCAGATAGGAAATCAAAAGACACATCTCCAACACCCTCCCATTAAATCACTACATTCAGCATTTTCTTCTCAGACAGTCCTTAACATTAGAGCTATTCCCTTGAAGAACCACAGCTTCGTTCCTCCTCCCCATCTCAACTTCACCACTGCCCAAAACCCAGCCAGACTCACCAGAAGTCTGACTTCAGCAACCCTCTCTGAAAACTTTCCCCCTCTCCACCATGCACTGCTCTGAAGAAGGCAGACAATAATAGCAATGCCTGCAACATTGCTACTATTTGAGAGAAACGCAGCCATTTATATCAGCTTTCCAAAATTTCAGATAGTTGTACCCCTTAGGTAATCTCTTCCTGTAATGATTCAGATCGAGTGAACCCTACCTGCCTGCAACATCACCTTTTGGGTGTCCAGTCAGAGGCTGCCTCACAGTACTTACTTTTGCAGACATCTCTTTCTCGCCTCTCCCAACCCTGGCCATGGTATCTCCCAAAGCAGATCATCAGAGTTTTCCTCTCTGCAGGGACCTTCTACTACCTCGCTCCTGCTGTGCACACAGGGTTGGATTATTAACTGTGTAAGCAGTTAACAGAGAAATCTATCATTGAACCTTCCTGCTGACTACACAGGCATTAGCAAACTCCACAATGCACAGCAATTCTTTTCTGGATGGTATCCATTATTCACAGTCACCCTACATAAAAAGCCTTTATGCTCTTCCTGAATGTTTGCAGCGTGCTGGGGACCCACTGGATGCAGCCCACTGGATAAAGGCAGCCCAGGGCTGCCTTTAGCTGGTTTCATTCTTCAGAAGCCTCATGTACCATGGCTAGCAATACCACCAAATTGAGAGAAGCATGGGTACTATTCTAAAAACTCATTTTACTGTCTGCTTTAAAATTATTTTTCTACTGTCAGATGTTCATTTAGAGGTGTCTAGACATCAAGATTCAGAGACCAACCTGCAAAAAAGCCTTTTTCTCCCTGTATCTTCCACAGAGGATACATTCATGGGCTCTTCTGTGAGCTGCTGAAGGTTTTAAAAACAACAGAGCTGAAGTCCTTTGTGGGAAAACACTACAAGCCAAATGCTGAACCTAAATGCTATTTGCAGATACACACTGTGCTCACAAGGTGAGCCAAGCAGAATAATGCAAACAAATAATTATCCTCTGAAGAAAACAGAGAATGTGAAGAATAGTGGTTAACAAATTAATGGAAGTCCTGCCAACATTTTAGATGTGGAAGTTTAGCTCTTCCTCCCCACACCTGCTGTGAAGCCCTGGTGCAGCTCTCCAGCCTCTCATGTAATACACTCTTCCCTTGAGCTCTGGTTACATTCCTGGAGCCTACACAGCACAGCTGAATTTTCTCCCACAGCCCCCTCGGACCACTTCACCCTCTCTCCAAGGTCAAATGCTATATTTGCGTCCAAGCTCCCACAGCACCACATTCAAGCCCCTGATCTGAAAGAGACTGCACAGCTTTACATGCATGTAATTAACCTCTCTCTGAAATTATTCCTGCTTGCACCCCCTCCACCCTGCCAGCTCAGGTTTGTAAGGTACAAACACCAACTTGACCAGCTCACATTGAGCTACTGTACCCCCAAAGCACTTTTATTGCTGCAATCACAGTATTGGGCAGCATCTCCTCTGTCTTTGCACCAGGACTCCGTTCCCAGCAGCAAAGAGATGGCACAACAGGGTGATAGAAATCCATCATCCACGCCCTGTAAAAGGCCTCAGTCCTGATTCATTGATGCTGCCAGAGGGTGACCAATATGTAAGGGCCCTTCACTCTTACCTGACTCCTATTCCCCCAGCCCTGCTCCTCTCCCAAAGCACTGAGCAGTGGGACAGAGGAGGAGAGGAGCAGCAGCACACTGTGGATGTTTGAACTGAAAAAAAGTAATATAAGTTAAAACAAAACTACAGAATGGACACTGTCTAGCAGACTACATATCAGTCAAGTACACTTCCACAGTAGTACATTCTTTTGGCTATCTGAGAGCTTTAAAAGGAATAATATGAGTTCACCTGTGCTGAACTCAAGATTTTCAAAGAGAAGAGGGTCTGGAAAGCATCTTGCATTTCAGAGTCCTGTAGCAGACTGGAGACAAACAACTGCTGATCCCTGCGCTGAATCCAAGTCACTGCTGCCACTACAGAGAACATCACACAGCTGCAACCATGCACCACTTTTCAGAGCAGCACCAAATGTCTCGGACTTAAGCATATTCATGAAGATATTTGAGAATTATTAGAATATTTAAGAGAAATTATTATTTTTTTAAATACAGCAAACATTAATCACTTAATTAATGAAACCCTTTTAACTTCTGAAACATAGGCGATTTCCAACAGCAGTAATGATACTTCTGGTTTTATAACTCAGTTATATCCAGAGGCAGCAAATTGAGCAGGAATCCCAGCAAGGGAGAGGACAGACACATCTGTAGTAGAGACTCCATACACAACACTGCTTCAAGTCAAACAACTACTCACATATACAGCTATTCTGGATATTTTCAGCAGGACATAACCATAAGAAGTCTCAACGCTGTCATCTTTTGAGAAACCTAGAAAAGCTCCAACAACTTAACCTAGCAGACCTTCAGTTTAATTAAACACTTTATTAGAAAAACTATGTATTTATTTATGATTCATCTTTAAAAAGTCCAAGAATACAGCTGTGTTCTGAATGCGAGCCAAGAATGGGACTCTTGGTTTTGTGTTTTCCTCATGTCAGCGTAACAGCTTAATTAGCTCTACTCACAATGTTAAATACTCTCAGAATGAGAATTAAATCAGCCTTTTGTAACATTCAGAGCAGTAGATGAGGTTTTTTTCACTCAGTTAATTGGATACTTCTTTCCAGTGCAGGAAAAGGACACCAAAATAATCACTGTGCTTACTAAACCAACTGTTACACTAAAGAGGTTAAAACAAATGCCATCAGGCACACTTGTTTGTTTTTAGAATTGGTTGTAGTCTGTTTCTTGCAATCACAAACAGGCCTTGTGAGAAAAAAAACAAGGGTCATAATGCACTGGTCCTAAAATCATGATTTCACACTTCAGTAAAATCCATGTTTTCACAGTCCAAACTCACAAGTGCCTTGGGAAATATAAACCTCCAGCTTGCAGAGAAGTGAGAAGGACTGGGCCTTATCTTCTCAATGAAAATTGCTCCACAGCCACCAGTGATAGCACTGACATCTGCTAGACTTAGGTTTTTTATTGGAACAAGTGCTTTAATAGAAATTGAAGACAATTTTAAAGGAAAAAAACCTCCCCGTTTCCTCTCTAGCATGTCTTCAGCATAAAGTCCATGAATCCTTGTCTCCAACTGGCTCAGAACAGTTTGATTACTCATAAAATGCTTTACCTTCACCTTGGTATGAACCAGAGGGTAGAAAATTACCCTCTGCATTTCTTCTTATAAGAAGAAATTATTATAAATGCCAAAGATTTACTTTCCTCTGTACCCTCCACCCTCAGCTCAGGATAACCTACCAAAAAACTAAGACAACTGGCCAGAAAACTGAAAATCAAAAAACTTCAGTACCTCAAAAAACCTGACACATAGGAGCTGTGTGTTTTATTTTTCAGTTACGACTGAAAACTTCCTCCCAGATAGTGTTGGTTATATAAATGACATTATATAGATACTGAGAGAAAATTAAGAAACACACCTGGAATAACAATCAAATCCATGAAGCAAAAGGAAAAAGATCTTCTGTTGATCTGAAGGTAGTTAAATGCAGCATGTGTTTTACAGCCTAGACTGTGAATGAAATCTAACACCAGGCTTCTCCTAGACTAACCCATGAACTTTCATGCCAACATCATCCCTTCAGGAGCCCACCATCACACAGATCTTGCTAAGCTTCACCCCCATGGAGAGATTTTCACTCTTTTACATCAGGAGAGATGGTTTTTCATCAGGAAAGATGTTTGGTGGCATGAGAGTTTGGATACTGGACAGAATTTAATACAACTTCACTAAAGGAAATCAAGCCAGTTTGGTGCTTCTGAGACTGATTTGGCATTCTTGAGAGGCATAAAGAAGGTTCCAGCACAGCAAACTTCACATTGCTACCTACATCTCCTTTCCTTTCCCAGCACCACTGTGTGCCTCATCCAAACTCCACCCATGGCCAAGCTCTCAGCTCTTAAGGAATTGTGAAAACAGATTGATCTCAGTCTGCCTTTTTTCTTTATCTTTTTCAGAGATGTGCTAACAGGACCTGTACCAAACACCAATCATGCTAGCATTTCTCATGGGGTGTTTCCTCAAAAAGTCCCTCCAGGCAATGTTTTCCCTGCTGAAAGGGATTATTTCTGTAACATGCAAAAGTTTGTTTATGTAGCACATCAGCCATCTCACCCACATAAAACTGGATCATTACAGGGGATTTGAGAGTATGCAGATGAAGAGGTAATACTGCAGTCAACAAAAGGTATCAAGAAAAGCAGTGAAGCTTACTCCAAGATACTGTTAGTGATTCTGCATTAGAAAGTCAAGGTTTTATAATAAGTGTACTGAGCAACAAATTCATTTGCAGAAAAGGTATCAGGAGAAACACAATATATATATTATTTGCTAAATACTAAATGCTAAATAAATGTTTAGCTTGCAAAAGCTCAAGAGTTTCAGTAATGGCTGGTACACAGTAGGATAGGTATCATTTCCAAGTCCAGGGAGGACTGGGAAATCTGTCATCTAAACACTACGCAGTTTATGGCAAATAGTAACTTTAACAAGAATGACAGGCTGAAGTTTTTAATATTATCCTTTTTCCATATGAATACTAAACCTCTTCTTCAGATGTGCAACATTATTTATTGCTCTTTAAGTGAGGAAAAGGAAAGGAAGGAAGTGGGGAAAAAAATACAAATGTCTCTCATTCTCATTGCTCTTTAAGTGAGGAAAAGGAAAGGAAGGAAGTGGGAAAAAACTACAAATGTCTCTCCTTCTGACTGGGCTCCAAAACATGTAAATAATTCTCTATTTCTTTCAAGAAGTTTCTTCTGAGATCCCCACTGTACTCTGGCAAATACACATATAGTGGCTTACTAAAGCATCAGCTCATATACTTAAAAACACAGCCTTGTGTCTGTTTTCTATCACCTGCATGACCAGATCATTACAGTAATGCTCAGCTCATGTCAACCAACTTCCAAAACATGTCTGTGTCCATGAAACTCCTTAATACTCCTCAACTACTTGTGGTTATTATCCAAGAGTAAAAGAGTGGAAACACTGCAATTACTCACTCAAAGCAGGAGCACTTTGTGGGTAGCTGCGTAGACTTTTAATAGATTTCATGCTGCAGTCCAAGCAGTAAAAGAGAAAAGTTCTTGTTAGCTCAACTTCTGTGCTGCAAGCCTGCTGGAAAGGATGTCCCTCCAGCATTAGAAGTTAATTTAGCTGCTTCTGTTACTATTCAATCCCTGGACTCCCTTCTGAGGCTGCCAACACAAATACCACCTGTGAAGGCCATTCTCATAAACTTGTTCCATGAAAAGGGATTTGAAATGTCTGGCTCAGCTCGTCAGGGAACACGTGGGAGCCCAAAAGCTCTAACAGCCAACACACGCAGGAAGGTTTTCTTGCCCACCGTGTCCATGTTAGATAGCACATCTTCACCACACTGCTGTGTTCAAATGTTTATAGGATTCATGTCATTTTCCATGTAAGAGCATTTATGCAGCCAGCTGAATCAAGATGGAATCAGTGGACTTGTACAAATGCTGCTAAAAATTACGCTAGAATAAGTTCTCAATTACTGCAGCAACAACATTAAGTAAATCCCTTAGCAATATGCAAGCAAATAAGCAAACACACCTAGGATTCCTTTATTTTGGGACATTAACTGTGGCCTACACAAGGTAACAGAACCAGCTGAACTTTTCCACACCTCAAACTTCCCTTAACAGCATATGCTAAACTAAAAGCTATTAACAGCAACTTTAGGTTACGAGCTGATCAAATGTTACTGAATTTCAACTGTCAGGCTACAAAACAAAACATCCTCATCTAGTCATTATCCCACACATTTGCCCTTAAATAAGAGATTTACCACATAGCCTCTGCTGCCCAAATTAATGGAGTGTGAAAAAAGATCAAATTTTACAATGGTTAAGGTTCCACATATGCTTGAAAGCAAAAGCATTAAGTTTACTTAAAGATGAATCTGGAGGCCGATTTTCACAGAACTTCATCCTGGGGCCTCACATGTGCTATGTAGCAGTATTCACATTAGTTGCTTTACTGCTTCTATTAAGTGCAGAAGCCCAGGGCACCAGGAATATTTCTGTCTGCTCTGGGGTGTCCTGACCTCCAGGGTGCACTGACTGTGACCCTCATTCATGGAGAAAGCTTCCTAGACTTCAAGATAGACTAGAATCCACAAAAGCGTGAAATAGAGTATAGAGAGTAGTGTAGGTGTATCACTTGGCAAGAAATTTAGATTTTGGGATTTTTAGTACGTTGTGGATGGAAGCAAGATGGAGGGCACAGGGTTTTCTCTTGGGTTTCTTCTTCATGCTTCTTCTTCCTGGGATTGGGTGGCATTTTGTAATTGGGCAGAAAAGTCCGCATTGTGGGCTGTCAGGGATCAGTTACTGGGTTAAAAGGGAAAATAATCTAGGTGCCAGTTCTCAGCTGGATAGTTTAGTCTTAAAAGACCTTGTAACAAGAGATTGTTAGCCATTTTGTGCCTTCTAATGAAAAGCTGCCCAACTCACAGTAGTGAGACTGTTTTACTGGTAAGAAATAATAAACACCAACATGAACTGCCATCTCAAGTGCCTTCAATCCTCAATCCAGAGCAGAGAAACTGACAACTGGGACCCCCCCCAACTACAAAAGGAAATCTGAATTCTCAAGTACATGTAGGTTTTTGCCCTCCACACAGACATTTTTTCCACTCCCTTTTAACTGCCTTAAACCATAATGCTCAATTTTTAATCATATTCAGTACTAATACTGAAAGATTTTCCCTGACAGGCTAAAATACAAAGTATGTATTTATCACAGTAGTTTCTGTTTACACTCATTAGAAGCTTGATTTTAATTTAAAAATGCAACTGCAGTTTATCAAGTTTTCTATTAATGCTATTAAATGGATTTATCGGTCGATGAAATTTTTACACAAATTGCATTAAATGAGAGGCACTGAATCTGGCAGAGGCAAAGAATAACAAAGAGGGGCTTCTACAAGTATGTTAACCAAAAAGGGAAGATCAAAGAAGGTGTAGCCACCCCAATAAACAATACTGGTACACTGCTAACAACCGATGAGAACACCGAGGTACTCAGCTCTTTCCCTCAGTCTTCGCCCCCAACTACAAAAGGAAATCTGAAGAGAAACATCAAGAGCAAACCACTGCTGCCTCACTGAATATGACACAAGGCATTACTGCACTGGAGTTCATAAACCAGTGACAGAATTAGGAATTTAGATCAGTGTCTTTCAGACAAGAAGGTGGTAGTAAGAAGACAATCAATAACAACCATTCAACATAATACCAGGTATACTTTTAACCAGCCTGACACCATCCTTACTCCTCTCCACACAGCTTCATTAAATATACATTCATTAGCATTCACCAGAAATGCACTTTTCATTTGGCAGCCAACAGAGAACAGAAAAAGTCACTATCTCCCCTTGCTTCCCTGTCCTAAACCCTGGCATGAGTCAGAAACAGAGAGGAAAGGAGAGAGGGAGAGATGGCGTGAGCATAAAGGGAAATACAGAGCTCAAGGCTGCTACAGACTGGGCAGCCCCACCACGATGGAAAAACAGCTCTGTACCACATAGCAGGTTCTTACATTTGGAAGTCCTGTCTATCCATGAAACGCAAGGAAGCACACCAAGGGCTGAACTTCATCATTAGCAAGCTTGTAAAACAAGCCACTTCCCTGGTCCCAGGAAGAGAAAGGTGGGGGCAGCCCTCCGAACACTTGGACTAGGCAGATGCATCTGCAGCCAAGAGCTGAAATTAAGCTGTTGGTCAGTTTACATCTTATTAGAGCGCCTCTCTTTTCCAATCTAACAGCAGGTGTTGGCTGAGTCTAATGACACACACAGTTCACACAACACATGGCAGTGTACTCGGGAGCTTCAGCTCTCAATGCACACACATGGGTCAATGGTGCTGGCACTTTCAGTCAGTGCCACGAGGCATTCTTGCTTTGTTCTATTATAAAAATATTTACTGGATCTAATTTCCCACTTTGGATTAATTAAAGACACAGAAACATGTATTTATTTTTCCCAAACAGCTCTGAAAGAGGACTTGGGGCAGTACTGACTGCCTCACAAACAGGCAGACTCATGTGGGATCATCTTTTCTTTACCATCCTGCATTTTGAGTTTGGTTATAAGAACAAAAATTCCCCTGGAACATACAAGTTGAAACACCACAGAAGGTTCACATTTCCCACCTACAAAGCTGTCTCATTTCAGTGACTTTTGAAATTCAGTCACTGGACCTGTTTTCTGAGGTCCAAAATGAGATAGACACATTCTCAGCTTGGCATAGCTTGGCATGGCACCCAGGCCCAGGGTTGTGGGGAGGTGGGTGTCAAAACGCATTAAAAAGGCTGATTATGGAAAAACCAACTTTCAGTTTTAGTTTAAACTGAAGATCTACTCAGGCAGCCAGCACACTAGGGGCATGGGGAACAGGAAGGCAGCCCTTTAATCTGTTATTTTCCAAGTTTTCAAATGGGATGGAGATGCTGAACCATGTAAAGGAGCAACGATCATATAAGCCAGGCCTTTATGAATGTTAGAGGCACTGGGAGAGGAGAGGGGCACAGTCATTTCACCACCAGTGTATTCAGAGGCAAAGGAAGACCCGGGGAAGTGGAAGCCAGAGATAGATCTGAAGAAAGGGAACAGCAGCAATGCAAGAAGGACAAAGACTACACCTGAAAGCTGTTTTGAAAACTCAGTCAAGTTCAGAGAGCATGAAAGGTTCCAAGCCCTTGGGAATGAAGCATGCACAGATTTAAACAAATTGGTATAATAGCAGGATACAGCAGCTTGCAGATGTTGCTAGTATGGTCACAGCAATGACACAACTGCTACATGCATATCTGACTAAAAGAGACACTGAATTCCCCTTGCATTGCACTCAAACCTAAAAACCATCTTCACAGGGGAACTGCATTTTCAACTGCATAAGCTGGGGCAAAGCATGGAGCAAGAACTGCCTGATTTTGGCACAAACTCCTTGCACAGTGTTTAGTAACGCTCCTGTAATTAATGTCGTGGTTAATGCTTCAGGAAAAACCTTTTTAATTCCTGTGAAAATCTGTAAGACTCCCACTGGGCCAAGCCCGAAGACTTTTTAAAGGAACAAAACAAAGAACAACTACTGAAAATTCAAGTTAGCATTTTTGATCTGAAAGAAGTAGAAAAGGGGATTAAAGCTGGAATTTGATCACCTCCAAGTTGAGTACCTCAGTGATGGACCTTGTATGTCTTGGGCTGAGAACAGAAATTCAGTCCTGTGAATTTGAGAAACCCTTCCCCAGCAACACAATAATGGCACTAGAAGTACCATGGTATCAAATAAACTGAGTCTTATCACACTAATCTCTCATGTACAAAATTCCCAAGGGTATCTACTGACCAAAATGTATTACACCTTTAAAAGCACTCATATAAACCATTGAAGAAAAAAAATGTGTCTCTAGGAGTAAGTTGCTGAAACCTGCAGCAGTAAATTACTTAAAAACTTATAAAGGTGTTAGAAATAGCAGAACTATCTACTGTACATAAAAGCTAAGATTTAGCCTTTGATAACCCTCCAGGTATTTCAGAGATTTCACTGCTTTAGTTGCAGAAGCCTGTTTATATTCATATAATTGAGGAGCCATTCATGGAACACCCAATAAAAGAGCCCTAAGTAGTTTTGAGCCTTTCTCTTCACCTTCCACTCCACTGCACTCACATGAGCCATTTAAGGTGTGCTTTTTGATGGATTTTTTTATGGAGGCTTTTTCAGGGTTTTTTTTAAAGTTCCATATTCACCACTACCCAATAACAGAAAGTCTTCCCGGTAAATAGTTTTCTATCTGGCAAACATCAGTACTGATGTCAAGAAAATCCTATTTAACTTCATCCAGTATATTAAGTCTCTAGTGAAATTCCTGAGAAACATCTCTCTATCAAACCCCACCCTGCTCATTTCATGACACCTGCGTAATTTCATTTGATTAAATTCTCCTTTTAAAGTTTTCAATAGGTTTGCACAGGCAAGAGTTCACCCTGCAGCACATGTCCATCCCAAAACTGTTTCTACTTTCCTAGATTAATAACAAGTGTTTTGCCTAGAAATGGAAAAATTGAAGTATCATTATCAGTGGCTTAGACATTCCTTGCTGTTTTCACATCAAGTTCCTGAATTGACTTTGTGATTTTCAAGCAAGGCCCATGAAGCCAAGCATACACTTGGTGCTTCACATCCTTCCCTCAGCAAGACTGAGGGGCATGCTCTTAAAAATTAAAGCAAAATCTGCTGAGAAGCTGTTTCACTTGCTGCGATGCTCGTCAGTATTTACACAAAAGCTGGCTCTTGTTGCTTCCCAGGGACAAGACCAGAGTGCACACTCTGATCTCCCTTGACTGAAAACACTCTAGGCAGCAAGGAGAGATCACAGTTCCTGTGATGCAGTTCTCAAGTACATGTAGGTTTTTGCCCTCCACACAGACATTTTTTCCACTCCCTTTTAACTGCCTTAAACCATAATGCTCAATTTTTAATCATATTCAGTACTAATACTGAAAGATTTTCCCTGACAGGCTAAAATACAAAGTATGTATTTATCACAGTAGTTTCTGTTTACACTCATTAGAAGCTTGATTTTAATTTAAAAATGCAACTGCAGTTTATCAAGTTTTCTATTAATGCTATTAAATGGATTTATCGGTCGATGAAATTTTTACACAAATTGCATTAAATGAGAGGCACTGAATCTGGCAGAGGCAAAGAATAACAAAGAGGGGCTTCTACAAGTATGTTAACCAAAAAGGGAAGATCAAAGAAGGTGTAGCCACCCCAATAAACAATACTGGTACACTGCTAACAACCGATGAGAACACCGAGGTACTCAGCTCTTTCCCTCAGTCTTCGGTGGCAACCTCTCTTCCCACACCTCTCCAGTGGAGGGACAGCAGGATAGGGATTGGGGGAGCAAAGTCCCTTCCACTCTAAGTAGAGATCAGGTTCATGGCCACTGAGGAACCTGAATGTACATGTGTCTATGGGGCCAGATGGGAGGCATCCCAGAGTGCTGAGGGAATTGGCTGATGCAGTTGCCAAGACATTCTCCATGAGATTTGAAAAGCCATGGCAGACAGCTGAAGTCCCAGATGACTGGAAAAAGGGAAGCTACAAAGCCACCTTCAAACAATGCAGAAAGCAGGACCCTGGGAACCACCAGCCTGTCAGCCTCACCTCTGTGCCTGAAGATCATGGAACAGATCCTCCCGGAAGCTGTGCTAAGGCACATGGAGGACGGCAAGGTGATTTGAGGCACCCAGCACAGCTTCACCAAGGGCAAGCCCTGCCTGACCAACCTCATGGCCTTCTGGGATGGAGAGACTCCATCAGTGGGCAAGGGAGGGTTACAGATTTATTTGGGCTTCTGTAAAGTCTTCGACATGGTTCCCCACAACATCCTTCTCTCCAAATTGGAGATAAATGGATTTGATGGTGGGACTGTCAGGAGGGTAAGGAATTGGCTAGATCCAGAAGGTGGTGATAAAGGGCTCAGACCCAATGGACATCAGTGACAAGAGGTTGATACTGTATGATCTTTATGGTCCCTTCCAATCCAGGTCGTTCTATGATTCGTTCTACAATTTTTCCAGAAAGTAATACTTCAAAATATATTCTTTTTGTACATCAGAGAACATCTTTCCCTTCACAGACAGAACAGTGACCTGTACTTAAGACTGCAGTTGCCACTAACTCACTTTCAGTCAACAACCAATTCAAATGTCACATTTAAGACTGACACTTTTCCACTTCCCTGTCCCATCCCACGGCCTGCCTAAAATACTTTGAGCCACTGAATACCTTCCAGCACAACTTAAGCTGAACAGTTAAGAGCTTATAAAGATCTCAGGGATAAAAACTGCATGGCAAACTGTTCAGGAGGGGATATAAACTGAAACAGCAGATTCTTGTCACCTTTCAGACATACACCAAAAGTGTTTCCTGAAGGCTAATTCATAGCTTTTCCAGATCTCTCTGCTGTACACACCTCAAATTCAAGTCCATAAACCAAGGTGAGTCTCAACAACATTAAAGAGGCACCTGAAACTCAAATGCTTTTTAGACTGGATGAGCTTGTCCATTCTTTTTCATTTACAACTTAAAAACAATGACCTCCCATCAGTACAAGGTACCAACCCTTGCTCCCACTTCCTCAGTAACACTGGGAGAGTGAGACAGCAAAACTGCGAAAAGGAGACAATACTCCAAATCTCCCTTCTCCTGCTCACAGAACCATAGAAAAAAGTGGAATGCCTCATGAGCCAGTACTGACTTCCTCCTCCCAGCTGCAGTCAAGACCATGTCAACCCTGACACAGCTGGAGAAGTTAACCATAGGAGAGAAGAAAGGAAGAAATGAATTTTCATGGGCTGCATTTAAACAACAGCTGTATTGTGGAACAGGGAACACTAAATTCTGATTTCTTTCAGCTGCCCACATTTCGAGCTTGAAGAGCTGACCTTCAGATCTAGCCTAATACTAGCTTTCTAAAGTACAAAATAGTAAAAAGAATTAAGAAAGCAAAAAGTATCACTTCCAAGCAGTAGCGATAACACAGATTTATCAGAAATCAGGTTTTCTTCCTTCACATGGCTTGCTCGCTTATTTGTTAAATTTTTTTTCTCCTGTGGAATTAACTACATTATTGCTGTCCAAACACACATCTTCAGTAAACAGAAATGTCATCTTTGCCAGATCCTCAGAGATATTTCAGGGATTTCAGAGCAAATGACAGATGCTAATTTATTGATAAAACATTACAAGGGAAAGATCCATGTGTTTGATGATAATAAAGAATCAATGACAATTCACTGACCTTGACTGTAACAGCTGTGCACTGCTTTTTCTTCTGTTGTTCTTCACTAGCTCTGCGTGCCTGCAGGCACAGACTGGCAGCAGCAATTCCCCACTCTCACACTGACAGTTAATGACTTTTAAATTTAATAGCCTCGATGCCAAGGAGATGTACACACACTGACTAAAGCATATGTGGTACTCATCTCTGTTACTAGCAGGAAATGAGCCGGCTTCAGGAATTCCAAAGCATTTACTGATGGTTTAGACACAAACTGTTCCTCCTTCTCTTTACTTCCATTATACACAGTCACCTAGAGAATAAAGTCTGACAGACCATAATATTTTTCTAAAATTTGGTTCCATTCACATCTCCCTCACTTTCAAAAACAAAAACATCATGGCATAATATCTGTTATGGACTGAAGAGAAGCCATGCCCAAATGTTAAGCAGACTGGTGCTCAGGACACCTGCTGAATTTGCACAAGAAACTGGATTCTGTTTTTCTCTAATTCACATTACCATGAATAGAAGCTATGAACATAAGCTCATTGGCTTGTCTTGTTCTCTCCTACTCTAGTTCTTCCACCTTCTATAAATATATACAGATACACACACAATTATATTTATTATATATATACACACAATTAGAATATTCCTCAGTACAAGTAATCACTGCTCTCTGCCTCCCTCCAAACACAACCAAACAGCAAACAAAATAAAAACTACAATATGATCTGAAACAAAACCTGATTAACTTCCTTCCATTATATTATAGTCTGAAAGAATTACTGTACATCCATAAATTGTACAGACTGTACAATCCAGTAGTAAACAAAGAGGTATTTATCCTAAATACAGATCCAATATAACAAAATATGCTTGCCATTCCCTAATATTCCTACACACTGAAAATTCATGTTTATCAGTGGAGTTCTTTGCTTTAGCTCTCCACAGCAAGAACAACAGGGTTCCCAGAAGGTCATAGTGATTTTCTTGTCACAGTTAATGCAACAAACCCTTCAGTGTAATGGGAAAAAAATAGTTCTGTATATGGCACTGAACCTGGGACATATTTCAGGCACTGACACTTGGGCAGTTTGTTTTGAAAACATTTCAAAAGCTACACCAAGGTGAGCTATTGACTGATCCTAACTTGGACAGGCCCATTAATTTCCCAAACCCATCAGCGTACTTTAAGTTACACTTCTCTCAGCACTTTTCCCACCCTACTTTATATTTCTTTATGAACTTCCTCGAGACTAAAGTGGAAAATTCAAATATGCTTTTCGTTATTTCACAAGCTGCTATCTAACCTATCAGAAGTATCAGATCAGAATCACCACCTCCACTTGCCAAAGGGAAACAGCAGTGTCAACAGGATATTTCTGAAGCCATCCCACAGGTCAGCAGCAGATGGACAAGAAGAAAATTTGTATAAAGTTCCATGAAACACAGCATTATGCCACCTCTTAAAAAGCCATGAAGTCTCTGCATGCAAATATCCTGGCATATATCAAGCACAAGGAAGAGTTCTACTCTGGAAACCCAGGATCTGGCCCACAAACATTTTACTTTGATGGCTGCTTTTTACACTCTTGAAAATATATATCTTAAAAATATATATAGTGGAAAATATGCTGTATTTCCCAGAAATTATTAACTATTTCATATTTAAAGTAGTCATCATAGCATATAATTTACATAAATATACAGTGTGTTATTTTATTAACTTATACTATCTGAGATAAATTTATGGGAAAGCTGTGAAATAAGTACTTAGAAATTCACTCACACTTTGGAAACAATTTCCTCAAGACTAAATACTTTTCTTAACGTGTGCACCATAATGCAAGCTGTAAAGCTCGGCCAAGTATCATGCCCGTTCCATAAAGGAAGTTAGATTAGATGGGTTTTACATCTCTGAGAACTCCCTGTGAAATTCCATACCAAAATCTAGTAGCCATAAAAAATACAGGTGTGACGATCATATTTTAGTACCTGCACAAAAATAACTCACAGATGCCAAAGCTTTTGTTGAAAGTCACAAACATCTGGAAAATTGTTAATACATGAGAATGTCATACCCCTGTAGGTGCTAGCAAGAGATCCTTACTGTCAAAGAGGCTGACCCAAGAGGCAGCACTATTTAACTCTACTCCTATGGCACTCTGGGGCTAGGCAGCCTTGAAGCATGCTGATGAAAAAGCTAAATAAATAGGAAAAGAGATGAGGGTTAAGGAGCAGTAAATCACCACAACAGAAACAGCCAGGTACACACCAGTCTGTTCCGTATTACAGATGGCAATGTAATCAGACCAGGGTCTTATTTGGGAAGACACAAAGCAGGGATACTCTGCATAGTAAGCAGAAAAAAAACTTTTAAAAAAACCCCAAAAGCAGTATCTTTTTGAATACAGCTTATTCATCTGCCTCAGTCAAATCCATTTGACTGATGATTTTTGCTACTTAAACTTCCTGTATACTTCTCTCCTTTTAAAATGCAGAAATGAGAAAACCTGACCTGGGAAAGGAAGTTTTAGAAATGACTCTGATGGGGAAACCACATTAACTGACAGGGCGTGACTCATTGTAATCAAAATCCCAAATCCAACACTGAGTCAGTGACAGAGATAGAGAAGTTTGGTGCTTAATTCTACTTACATTAACTTACTTTTCTCCCTGATTCCTATCCTATCTCCTCCTTTCACTTACCAAGGGCTTGGTTTCATCTTCATCTTTGAAATAGTAGAGCTGGTCCCCCTTGAGGACAAACCAGCGCGTGTGCCAGGTCTTGACAAAGCCCCCCTGCTTCCGCAGCCATCCACACTTGATGGCAACATGCTGCCCCGGGCTCAGGGCAGGAGTCTCTGAAGAGCCATTGTGTTCTTCCATTCTGGGAATGGGCAACTCTCCTGTTGGACAAACGAGGAAAAGATACAATTATTAGATTATTATCCAGGCAGTAACTCGCTCCTTTCAACACAGCTGGAAAAGAAACACGCCTCGGCTACAGAAGTGTGTTAGAAAAGCATTTGCCATCTGCCTGCTTGTTCTCATAGCAGCACCCCATCAGCTGAGAGAACTACTACTCACCTATAAAATAATAATGAGCTGCTAAAAAGCGGGCAAGTGGCAAAAGTATGTTCAACTGCTGTGCAAGACATTTTGACCAGCACTGAAGAAGACATCAGCTGTTTTTTAGGGTGAGTTCTGCTGCGTTACAGGCAGTAGCAAGGAATGAACTTACAGTACTTCCTCTGACTAAGGAAAGCAGCTGACTTACTGGAGGTCCCCATTTAAAATTCCTTGGCAGGCTTGGGGCTTTCAGGTAGTGTTAAAAAAGCCTCTACTTCACCAAAGCTTAATTTTACCCCACCAGACAAGCAGGAGGGGGTTTTGTTATTGTTGGTTTTGCTCCTTTTACAGAAGTCCATTTAAAGGAATGGGGACAGTAAATGCAAGAATAGTTGCACATCACCTCATACAAGCAACCCCTGACTGAACTAAGTGTGTGCCCAGACATTTGTTATAGACATTTGGCAAATCATGAAGAATTTTGGCCCATCTTAAAGCACATGAACTGTACCAAAACTAGAGCTGAATTGTGGAACTAAACTTGACAAAGTTTCATATGGCATTTTGGCCTTATTAAAACTATACCCTTTAACCATTTCTGGACAGTCATGACTCTTCCTGATGAATTTTGTACATGTAATCAGGCAGTAATGTGATTAACTTTCATAGTCAAAAAGGTATTCCTGACCCCTTATTAAGTCTAGAGCACAAACAAATTATTTTGAGTTGCAAGATCTGGTATTTCCAGTTATAATACAAATCAAACCGAAACCTACATGTTCCGAAGAGTTTATACCTAAACGGAATAAAATGTGACTATGACCACAAACACAGCAGTGTGTGAAATCAATCATGAAATTTCACTAAGCGTTTGAAGAACAACATGTTTCTCTTCTTTCCAGACTGCCACTGGCAATCTCTTGCCTCCTCAGGAGTCTGCACAGATGTTAGGGCCCAGAAAAGCTGGCTTCTTAGGTAGCTTTTTGTTTCCAAACATCAGCTTGGGAAAAGAATGAAATATTCTTGACATTGCAGGCAGCAGACATCTCTGACTAAGAACATCTAGACTGAAGCTTTATGCTCTCACTTTAGCAAAGTGGGTTAGTGAGTCCAAGCCTGGCATTCCTGCTCGGGGTCCCCTACACAGCAACAAGACCCCCACTGAACATCGTGAATGGGCATCAGCATTGCCACTGCAAAGGGATGTACTCAGTTTCTAAGGCAGACTAGAAACACAGATAACACACTCATTTGACAGATGAGGCCATCCCTCTGACAATTAATACACAGTGTTACATCACCATAAAATAAATCACAATAACAGAAGGAATCAATAGATTCCAATCAGAAGTAATTCTCAGCCCTTTTTTCCTTTGGCTTCTTGTTCCTACTGCTCACACATCCCCTTTGGAACAACTTCTCCAGCTGCCACCTCTGTTGTGTGTTTACAGCTTTTTCTTTTAATACCCACACACACTGCTTTCACATCCCTGCTCCGGCCTGGATCCTGGAGTCTGCTTGCCATGATTACAGCTCCTCACTGCTCTGTGCCACTGAGGTTAACAGGCCTCAAGACAAGCACAGAGGTTTCAGCAAAGCACAAATTGCAGGATCAAAACTTAAATCACTTGGCATTCTTCTCAGAGAAAGGAAATCTTTCTCCTGTCTCTTTAGAGTTCACCTAGAGTCACCAGAACACTTGTACTGCGAGATTTACGTGAGCCAAGTGGCACCACAAAACATACAAACGTGTCTCGTTCTCTGCAGAGCAGATAAAGATTTTTTTGTGTGTGTGTGTGTGTGTCTGTGGCTACAGTTGAGAGAACAAAAATGAACCAGCTGACAAGTCCGCAGACCACACTGCCCTCTCTCCAAAAGGAAGCGCACCTAACTCACAACTGGTATTTTCTGAATATGAGCAGGAATTTCTTGCATGCTGCTGGGTTTTGCTTGGACCAATGTAGATGCCAAGAAGCAGCCCTCCAACTCACACCTTCAGAAAGTGAATATTAGCAAATATCTTATGGAAAGCATTGTAAACAGCAGGTGAATTACTGCAACCAAAAAAAGGAACAAAATCATTACCCACAGGCTACCCTGTGCTCCTTGGTGCACAACTGCTAAGCTGATCAGATCATCTCTGCTGCCTGGGCAAGCCTCAAGGAGTTTAAATACAAAGGAGTTTAAAAGCAGCATCCATGTCTACCACTGCCGTGCTAAAGACATTAGGTCCCTATTACACTTGGACCATAAACAAGAATCTAAATACCAAAGTCAAAACCAATTAGCTGTTTGGATGAAAGACAACTTTTTATTTTCTTTCATGGAGTCACATGCCAATGGTGCTGGTATCAGTGTACAAAGTAAGTATATGGATTTTTATCTAGCCAAGGAAGATGTTAACACATCTCCATCTCTTTGGTAAAATTTCTATCTATTTCTGCAGTATTAAAACAAATGAGGTGTAGGAGAGACAACAGGTCTACTGCTCCCAAGTCCTCATGGGACAGTGTAAGATCTCCTTTAAAGCAGTAGTAGATACTTAGACATGCTCTGTACAAAAAAAATAAAGATAATAAAAAAGCTGTATTATTTCATTCATTAGTGATTTAACTCTCTGCACCAGTAAAAAAATCAGCCACCTAACTTATCTGCATTTAGTCCTGAGATTAAGTTTATTTGTTGTTTTTCATATATCCTTTGCTTTCAATGTCTGCCTACTACAAATCAGACTTGGAATCAGAAATTTCAGCAGCTGGCTCAATTTCACTACTTGTTTTTACAGCTGTTTCAACATTAAGATCATAAAAATAAATTGCAGAAATATCAGGGTGCTGGCACTGATGCAGAGAACAGTGAGGTGCAAACAGTATGTAAACAACACATGACAAAGTGTGGAATTGCATCAACACACTCCAAGTCCTCTCGGTCTCATAAGAAGAGGCAGAAAGCCATGCATTTTCAGCACTAAATGAGAATATTCCTCAAACTCATCTTCTCAACAGGAAACACAACTTGTACTTGCTGCCAGAGTCAACTCTACTGACTTGGCCAGCCTCCAGTTTAGGTAATGACCAGAACTGAATCAATTCTATACAATATATTCATTTGGGGCTGCCTGTGGGCTCACTCTCCTGGGCTTGTCTGGACATCAGGAGTGCAAAGCAAACAAAATGAGAAATGTTCCCTGACACACTGGCTCTGCAACAACAGCTTCTGGCCCATGGAGACCATCACCATCTACCACTGCTGGCCTCAATCCAATCTTTTTCTGGTCCCATAAAGCCACTTGCCTCTCTCAATGGTCTGTCTAGAAGGCAACTAACCGCACTTGTGTTCTCCTTGCCAATGTGGAAGGTCTGTGTTGGCAGCAGGCAAGGCACAGAAAGCAGGGAAGTGTTTCTCCTCAGCTACCACTCACTCAATACTTGAATGATGAAATTGGGCATCTCCCCCAGATCCCAGCATTTTGCCAGGAAATAGTCAGAGAAACCCATTAAAGCACATCAAATCCAGTTACAGGAATAGCCACAGGACTGCATGAAGATGATCTGTTTGGCAAGAAACCCTGGTGGTTTGCAGTCAATGTTTTTCTTCTCACTGAAAGTTCTCATGGCCAAGATAGCACATTTCAAGCATGTAAAACATCAGCAGAGCTCACTTCCAGTAACTCTCCATCTTTGCCACTGCTCAAATGCTGTTCTTTGCAGCCCAATGTCAGCCCACCACAAAATGGATAAAAGCGGGAAGCTGCCAGAGTGCCTGCCCCAGACCCATACTCTTTCAGCCTTTCTCATCTAATTCTCTTCCTCTCACAAAGGAGCAGACACACATAACACTGCACAGACATGACTTCCCTACACCAAACACGTGGACAGATAGGCAGTAAGAGGCTGCAATTTTGCAGCAACAACAGGCTTGGTTATTGATGAACATATCTGCCAAACACACAAACACATGCAAAATTCATAAAAGTACCTGTGACATAATGGTGCTATGTAAAACTAGATTAATACTTCAACACTTACACCTCTTTCCAAGTGATGCCCAGTTTTGGGCTCCCTTCTCCTAACAAGTTATACAGAGCATCAGTGCCCGAGTTTATAGGTACCTTTCAGGTTCAGAGTTGCTGCCTTTGACCAGTGAGTTTCCTTTCAATTTATTTTTCATTTAGTCTTGCTGAGTAGCAACTTCTTAAAATCATTTAGTATGTGAAAACACTGTCAGCATTCATCTTGCTTGCAAGACACCCCAAGATACCTGAGTATCTTCTGCAACAAAGGCATAAGCTTGTAAGCAACTGCTGCAGGAAGCAGAAGACTGGCCTATTTCCCACCATCAGGATACTTCAAATCAGTTGCTACTCATCTGTTGTGTCAATGGGATATTGCACATGGAAGGAAAAATATGTCAAAGAGGTAAAAACGTACTTAATAAGAGAGCTACCTTTCTGTTTGTGCTTAGCATTTCAACATTGCATGGAGCACGTCTCAGTTTCTGTCACTGCAAGGAGAGATTTTACAGCATTCCTCTCTTGCTTCCAAAGCCTGCAGCAGTGCACTTGCCTGTAGCTTTCTGCCACAAACTTTTAGAACAGACATTATAAATTTATCCAAAAGGTTTTCTGAGACATCTACCTGCCAGAACGTTACTGCCACTGCCCTTGGAGCACTGGCAGTAACGTTCCTAGGCACAGGTCACCTGGCTGTCCTGCATTACTCACTCTTACTTTTGTCCTAACAGGGACAGCCTGAATATATTTTTCTTGAAAGAATTTTAATTACAAGGCATAATTACTCCTTAGGCAATAAACTGTGAGAGGTGTTATGAGCAGTCAAACTGCAGGAAGGTGATATTCTTCACTGCCTGGTGCAGCTGAGGGAGAGACATCCGTTACTTTTTCAATACATTTTGGGATAGGTTTGAAAACCAAAACCCAATAATTTTGCCAGAAAATTGAGGCCTTGGTCAAATACAACTCTTTAGTGCCTCATTCGTATTTTCATGTCAGAATCTTCTAACGCATTCTTAGACCAGCCAAAGCTTTACAAGCCCACTGTTTTCTTACAGAAATTCAACACAGCTATAAACAGCCCAAATAAAATTAGACTTGAGGATTTATAAAGAATATAACTTCTTGTGAATTACAACAGGAATTAGTTAACAAATTTGGTCAGGCACTTTTGAAAACATCCACTTCTGCATATTTATTTTCTTTGATAATGACTAGTGTTAGTAAACACGCACATAGTTTTGTAAAAGCAAAGCAACTGCAGCCTGTTACTGCAGCATCACATCACACTGTCAGATCTGCATTTGGACTAATTTTCACAGCTTTAACTTTAGCTGCCCTTGCCATTCAGTCCTATTCTGTGAAAATCCACACACCAGCTTTCTCCTCTCTGTGGCAGCAGGAGCCATAACAAAACTGCAAAGCGAAGAGCACTCTGTTGATCACAGATTCTCTCCTGAGACCTAGAAAGAACACTTGGTTCTCACCATCACTTCCTAATCCCACTAACTTTTTTGCGTGGAGATGGACTCCACCTGTAGAATACTTGTGTAACTGACAGACATTTGCACACAATCTGTCTGGGTATTGTTTCTCTGGTACAGATATACCATACCTGATCTAGCAGTGGCTGCAAAATGTCACAGCACAGGAAAGGGTTTTGAAGAACTTCAGCAACAACTTCCAAGGATAACACCATCTCTGTTATGCTTTTTTGCATGCTACCCATTATGTATATATCCCCTCAGCTTTTTCCTCACATAGTAGCACACAATTGCAAAACAAGACTGCTGCTACCAAAGCAACTGGAAAACTGAAGGTGTCCCTGTTCATTGCAGAGGGGTTGGAGTAGGTAACCTTTAAAAGGTCCCTCCCAACACAAAACTATTGTATCATTAGAATGGAGTGGTCCTTAACCTGCCAGGTTTCTACCCAGACTCCCATTTCAAGTGTCTTATTCTGCACAACTGGCAATGCTAGAGGTAAACTGCATACAGCAGAAGATCAGCTGTAACTATCTGCAGAAGCTTAAACTACAGACAAGGCAATAAAGAGCCTCTGATAGCTGAAAGGGTCAAGTGATGCAAGATGGACAAAAAATGCAGCACAGCTGACAAGTCTCAGGAGCTGAAATATTGAGCAGTGAAAAGGTCAGGGAGCAAGTCAAAAGCAGCATCTGGGAACAGCTGAAAGGCATTTCAAGTCCCAGATGTCTCTTCCAACCAAAGGGTAACACTGCCTCTGAATATCTGACACTGGAAATACATAAACCCTGTTTACAGCTTCATACTTTACATGGAGAAAGTAGTCATAAGGACAGCTTAAAAGTAACTTAATTCCCACATGTGAGTGGTGAATACTTCAGCAGATACTGGCTTCACTTACAGAAGAATTGATTAAGAGTTGTGCCCAAGCATGATCTCAACAGATGATCTCTCAAAATATAATCTCTAGTACCACACTTTGTTCTCAAAGACTGGTGGCAAAAAACATCTGAGTACAGATGTCAGCATCTGACAGCATCAGCCCTCTGACAGTGAATCACTGAGAATGAAACAAGGCTGAATGCTTTTTTAGGAAATCCAACACAATGGGACTTTCCATGTTGTCCAATTCACAGCAGTTCAGACCTTGCACATTCGTCATAAAACTGATCAAGAGAATTAAGACGCTACAAGTGACGTTCACTAAATATGCTGCCAGGCAGCAAAAATGCATTCCAGTTTGTCTACGGCAGCAAAAGCCTGCTCCCAAATCTGCTGCAGTACTTGCAAATCGAAGGAGCTCACAGGTTCTGCAGAAAGAGTTTGCAGTTGCTGGAGAGTGGGAGGAAGAAAGACAAGTATTTGCTGCCTGCAACACTTCAAATCCCTCTCTTGGCTGGAGCAAATGTAGTTCCAGCAAAGTCCCAACTTTGGCAAAAAGAGTACTGGCTGGCAACATCTCTCTGGACACTCAAATGTTCAGAGCAGGAGGAACCTCATCTCTGGGTGCCTCTACAGAAGCCTCAGGGGAAACAAAGGAAGGTTCAACCCACCTCAACTCAGCCCACAATGACCTTTAAAGTCTTACATTAGTTCACATTTGATAAACAGAAATCCATGGACTTATTTTGAAGGTATTTGCTATGAACATTTCATGCAAAATTACTTCCTCTGCTTTGTTATGCACAATGCAATGTTTATCCCTGTCAGCAGAAAGAAATTCAAGTAACAGCAGCACTTGGTGATCTGCTGTGAGATTCCTCTGAAGCCAATCTCTCTCACTTCCATGTGTTCCCCAGCAGGATCATGGCATCACAGATGTGCATGTGGGAACATCCTGCCCCCAGTGTGTCAGAGGAACTGACAGAGTTACAGCCCGTGCCTACACTACATGCAGAATTACCATGCCCATTTCCCAGCTGTCCTGTGTGCATCCAGAGGAGTACCTGGATATTAAGCAGGTATGCACATACTGTACACAGGTAGTGAGCACCCACCCAGCCTCAGAGTATCTTGACACTGTCCCAACTCAAATAAACACAGGCAAGTCAGAACCAAAGGCTCAAACTTGGCAACCTCAGAGGTGCATCTGCTTCCATTCCTACTAAACTTAGTACCAGAGCCAAGATTTGTGTCCTTTCTGCGTGCCAACCCCAGCAGGACCTAAATTTTAAATAGACCTACTTTTAAACAGGAATCAGTATAGTTTTAATGCTGTTCAGAAATGTTTTATGTAAATGGTAATTGCCTCTGTCACTTAAAAAGATTAACCATACTGACATAAATTTCCATGCTATAATACTGGAGACAATATAGTCAGATTTTTTAGAAAGCAGATGTGTGTCTTTCCACTGAAAAAGCCAACTCTAAATAAGCACCATTACTTTGCAGTTGACATTTCCATCTTCTGCCTAGGAAAAGCATTAATTCATACTTAAAGAACTAACATTTCATTCTGTAAGACCAAGTTTACATCAGAAAAACAGAGTCCACAATCCTTCCTACGTATTTCAGAAAGCAGCAGTGTGTATGCCATGCCACCTAAATTGTTTTAGTAAATGAAAAATTATCATGTATTAGTAAATGAAAAATAACACCACTGTGGTACTGCCCTTTCCAGTAAAGCTCTAAGCAAAGTGAATAGGGTCCCTGAATTCCTAAATCAGCACCAACACTATCCTTTGACTCTAAAACGAATTCATATGGGGGAATGGAATAAATTCATGGGGTCCTTACCCTTTAAAAGGTCAGTCTGTGCATGGATGCTAACACCTACTTTTCCAGCTTGTACTAAAGGAACCCTTAATAGCAAAGCCAACTCTGCTGTGTTGCATCCATAGTCTTCACACTCCACCATCATAACTCCTAGTTAAAAGGTGACCACACCCTCCCTAAAAGCATTTTATGTTCACGTGTCTCTTTCTGGTCACTGCTGTGCCATGTGAGCTGAAGGAGAAGCAGAACTAGGGTCAAGAACACTTCAGCAAGTAACTGGTTACCTTCAGTGACCTGAAAGCCAGCTAAAAACTTGTAAGCATCTTTTACTGACATTGCTGCACCCAAAATGAAAAAGGGAAAACCAAGTTATTCACCTAAAAAGATTCAAAACCAGCAAACATGTATATGTTACCTACATAAAACTTAAGGCAAACATTATGTCTAGAGTATTTTTTAAAAAAAAAAAAGCACCAACTAGTAGCAAACAACATTGGGCACTCTCCAGGTTTTAGGCAGGCTACAAAATTAAAAAGTGACATTAACTAGGACTAACACTTCAGAAAATAGATAAAAAAGCAAAAGAAAAATAATCCAAAGACAGCAGGTCCTGGATCTGTAGCCCCTTTCAGACTGTGCTGAGCACGTTCATGTTTAGAGAGTTCAATTTATTCTATTTATCTAATTTAAGAGAGGCAAGGTACCCTGAGAATATAAATTTCTTCTGCTATGAATGACAGAGGTCATTAACAGCATAAAATAGCATCAAGAACAAACCAGCAAAATCTACCTTTTCTTATTAACTCCCTTCACAGTAAAGAGAGTCTGTGTTTTCTCTAAGTCACTATCTAAAGAGGAGAACATCAGCATGCCCAAGGGAAAGGAGGTTATCACCTGCGGTCAGACAGGCCTTACTATTTCACATTACTGTAGTCAAAACAGCAGAGAAGCCTTGCCATCCATATCCCAAAAATGCCCCATCTCTCCATATGACCATCATGGCTCTGCATTGTTGCTTTCTTGATTTTTTTTTTTTGTTCTTTATTTTCACAAAGAAGAAAAGGACACCTTTTTTTGCCTTGCTTGTAACCTTCATGTCTTCTGTGACTTGCACCAACACCATCCTGCATTTCAAAAGCAACATGTTTCATCAGTGCAGGAAACCAAATGAAGTTTAAATCAGGGTCTCTCACAAGCTCAAGCAGCTCCTTCTTTGCCAAAACACAAATTGTTTGAGGATTTATTTTTGCAGAACAAGGTGCATTCTGGAAAGTATGAATTACATGAGCTGACTGCTAAAACAATCAGCACCACGATTTATTCCATTTGCAAAGCCAGTTCAGTAGAGCTGGGTGAAAGCTACAACTGTGACTTTTATTATTTTACAACTACCAGCTATGGACAATTTTTCCCAAGGAATCATACTCACAACCAATCTCTAGAACAGACACTGCAGAAAAGCCAATGTAAGGCAATTAAATTAATCCAGCCTCCTAGTAACTTCATACTTCCTCTTTATCTTCAACCCTAACTATACCCTTACTTTTTCATCTTATCTTGATCAGATAACTATTTGAAAAATAACTCTGCTCTTCTAAGTTGGAAGGTAAAATCTCTAGGTATCAACCACATAGAAAGCCATTTTTATATAAAGTTGTGTGGTTTATCAGCTTGATCCATCATTCACCCAAATTTAGGAAGCAAGTTTAATTAGAACAGATGTAGATGGAATAGGATGCTTCAGATTCTCTTCCAACAGACACAGCGGTTCTCAAGACAATATTTCAACCTTTACAAATAGAAAAAGATAATTAACCTTTTAACAAACTAGATTAGCCAGTACAAATAGACAACATTTTAGCAACAGTTGGGTTATCTAGAAAACAAAACGAACTTCATGCTTTGGGAGTTTGCAGAACAGATGCCCTGATTACTGTCTTGTGACCTGACTTCTCTTCTTATATTAGCTCTGGCAAAGCTTTTCTAATTCTTCACTTTTTTGTTTTCAATTATTCCTTTGTCTTTTTGAAGACACAATACTGCTGGGTGCCGCCTCAGAGCTGTTAAGTGTAAACAGCAAGACTCATCAAAAACATTTATTTGACCTTGCATTTCCTAACAAAACAGTCAAATGCCCTGGAAGTTTCAAATAAATAAAAAAAATCACTTTATACATACAATTTTCAAGTTGACACAAAGAAAAACAATCCAGCACAGATAACAGATGTCAGACATTGTTTATGGAAGGCATTCAGCTTTAGAGCAATAGGCTGTGCAAAAGGAATCAGGACAAAACACATACAAAACACACCAATGCCCACAAGCACCAACACACTTTGCCTCTTAGGATGATGAAATTTGCCACGTGTTTCAGCAAAACAAACAAGAAAATTGCTAATCCAGTTGCTGTTTGTGACTAGGCACTGTAAGAGAGAGCAGCATCACCCACCTACCTTGTGCACCAAGGTGTGCTGAAGAGTCTAAGTATCAGCTACTGAGATATCAACCATCACCAAGTGTCCTCGGCCAGGATCTGGGAGAAAGCTCCAGGAGCAGCAGCTCATTCAGAACAGGTGAGATCCCCACACAAATACCAGCAGCAGGAGCAGGGAAGCAGCAGTAGGCTCCTCTGCCCTACGCCAAGAGCCAAGTGGAACCACAGCTGAGCCGACGGCTTCGCTGTGGGTTCACTGCTGCTCTCCAGCTCAGCCCACACCAAAGGGATACGGACCCAAACCTACAAATAAAAGCAGCTAAACTTGGACACCCCCGCTTTGCACAGACAGAGGAACAACTTCACTGTGATGCTTGCACTCGCAGAGCGCTTGCAGTCATATTTCACCAGGAACTAAAACGTGTTTCCAGCATTCCAGCTCTCTGCTAAATTGGATGCAGATGACGAAGGGTTTTTTCCAAACATATGGAAGACAGTGCAGCTGAAATCTCAGCTAGGCCTTGAGAGATCCTGTACATAAGGCATTAAGCTTTCTACAACACACAAGGAATCTAGGCGGCAACTATTATGATTTCATTTCAGAATGTGATTTAAGATGATATTACGAGACACAAATGTTAAAAGAAACTATTAAAAGCCTTTCATGTACTCTCAAATAAAGTCAGATGTTCATATGCCATGTATGTATCTGAACAACCTCTGCTTTCAATGGAAGCCTGATCTCCACTTCAAAGGGAGGAAATTAGACAAAAGGGAAAAGAATGTACACCTCTCAGTATTGGAAGCCCCAGGAAACCCAAGACCAAAGGACTAAATCCATCACTTTCCCAACACCCCCAAGACAGACAAGCCTACAAGATGTTTAACCAAAAGAAAAATCAAAAGCACAAGCATTTTGCAGTCCTTGCTCTCAGCCACCAGTACATAAACTTTGCTCATTCTATTTTTTGAGTAGTTACAGCATAGCAAAAAACATTTCTGTACACCCACTGCTAATGTAACTTCTGCTTAATGCTGTGAAAAGAAGCCATTCCCTCCACCAAGTGTAGGTGGCTTTCTTGTTTTAATTGCTGTTGCAGGCAGGATGTGTGTTTAATTTTTTCAATGTTTAGTCTGACCTCAAATTTTAACAACAGTGACCACCATGACTGAAATCAAAACATTAAAAAAATATTTAAGTCCCAGCTTCCCATGTTTTTGTCCCCACCCCCCCATTCTGAAAGTATTTCTACACATTAGAAGTTATTTAATGGTGAACAAATTCTTCTTCTGGCGCTCCATCGTTTGGTACACAGCTTGAGAGGAACTAGTTTTATCTGTAAGCTCTGCAGGAAGTAGTTTTGACACTTGGAAGAAGCAGATTTTTCATGAGATACCTTGCTGTAGTATTTTCTCATTGCTTAGAATTTTGTCTGTCTGCTCTGAGTTGATGCCTTAGTCCTTACAAAGAATATGTTTGAAACTTCTCCAAAGGAGCAATTATTTCTGCCCTCAGTGGCACAAAAATACTGTGAATAGCTTGAAAGTTCAACCATTACCATTGCACTTTCAAGAACATATTCACTCTGATGCTTGAAGAGTGTCAAGTATTTCTTTTCAGACACATATACAATTCACTGGGACAATCCACATGACCAAAACACATTAATATGGCTACTATTACTGGTTTAGCCATTATTAATCCTGTTCACACTGAGACAGATTTCAGACAGCTAATGAAGAAGCTGCATAAGTTTATTTCCAAAATCCTTGAAAAGTTATCTGTGCATTGCTAACTCTTCCTCCTTCTCAACTCCAATGACAAGACAATTTACTAAATTTGTCTGGAACCTTCACCAAAACTCACTGAAAAATACCGTCAGTTTTAAAGCTAAGTGCAAGACATAGAGAGCTAAATCACCATTAAGTACTTCTACTTAATTTCCATCACTATTATCAGATCTCTGCATAGACTGCACCAAAGTTACCCCTAGGCTTGAAATTAATCAATGTTTTCTTCTGGCAGAGTGGGAAATGACCCAGGAAACAGTTTTAATTTTTTTAAAAAAAGACGTCTTTTACTCACTAAGCAAATCATTGAAAAATTACACTCGCAATAATTTAAAGCTTGTTCAACAACCTATAAAGTTTAAATATCTTCCTTTTTCTAGCTATTTTTACTAGTTTTATAGAGTGTTTTTGTAGGTTCATTTTGGAAGGGTTTTTTTGAGTTATTCTAAAATCATTTTGAAAAAACAGTATGAATGAAAATGAGGCCTAGGTTCATTTTCTGGATCCAAGAAACTGCAGGTGGAATAGGAGTGTGTGTGACTGATGTCAAAGCATCTCCTTTTGCCCTGCCCCCTCTTCAAACTGTCCTTTTGTAATTTCACCTCAGTGTATTTTCTCCTGCTCGAAACTGGCAAATGAACATTCCCTTTATAAATATTTTTGTACAAGGGAAATACATTCCCAGGAACTTACTAGGCAATTATTTGGCTACTCCTCTTTCATGCAGCTCAGTCACACAGCTTATCCTGCACAAACACCCACGCAGGGGATCCAAGCACAACACTGGCACAGCTGTGGTCAGCCCTTCACAGCTCCACACCTGGCTCCACAGCACAGAAATGTAAGGGAGGTAGGGCTAAAACTCCACCTGCCCCCCTCAAGCTGTGCCAGGGAAGCTAAAACCAGTCCGCCTTCTGTCCCCACCTCCTAACAGACCTGTACACCAGAAAGGACAGTGTAAGAAAATCCCCCTGTCCACTCTAAGTCCTTCATTTCTCCACAAAGGGTAATGAGCTAACAATGTGCCTTATTGGTAACCAAAAAAAAAAAAAAAAAAAACAACCTGCTTCCTGTCCCTGCTGCCATTTTCATTGGCTAGTCCTAAAATAAGAGTAACAATATCCACCACAGTCATAAGTACACAATTTATGGCAGAAAATGGCACAACAGAAACTGAAGTACAATATATAAAAAATAAGTAGATATATTTGTCTTGGCAATCACTTAGTAGTAAATTACTGTATGTGAATTACTGCCAAATCCAGGTACAAGCTCAAGTACACATAAGAGCTCCTGAGAAGCATCCTTTTAACACTGTTAAAAGTGCAATTATTATTGCATTCCTACTGAGCCCTAGCAAATTGTGAAGAAACCCCCCCCCCCACCTTTCTCAGGTTTTTCTCATCCCAAACTTGAATCTGAGTCCTACTTTTCATTTAACCTCATCATTTCAGATACATTCCATTATCCTCAAAGTGAACACACACTATATTATTTACTACATTAGTTTACAACATGCTCTCAAAATCAAGCAGTGGTTGCACCAGTAGGAAGCCAACAGCATGAAAAAGTGACACACTTCACAAGAGCTGCCCTGTGCAGGCAGAACTCAACTTCAACTCAGAGCAGATGCTGAGGGGAACCTGACCGTGTCCCTGTGCCACAGTTTATACGGAGGACTAAGCCACAATTTATCCTTCGAATTACTCAGTTGTGAAGAACACAAAGTGAAAGGAAAAGAAGAAAACAGATGTTGTCACCACAGCTGATTGACAAAGGAAGGTCTAGACACATCTGGATATCATGAAAGCTAAATATTTTTAACATGACTTCCAGTTCTTCTCTCTGGCAAATACGCATTAGATGTCCTAATACCTAATCCCAAGTTATTTGGACTGGTTTAGAAATACACACCAAAAAAACACAACAACCAGGGAAAAAAAGAGGGGAGGGGAGAAATTTCCTGCTGGAAAAAAATCCCTTGATAAGCAGCACAGTGCACAATGGAATTAAATTCAGAAACAGTTGTAAGATTTCAACACAGCCTTCCAGAACAAAGCTGGTTTTATCATCTTTATTATGGTTCACTGGAGAATTTTACTTTATTTTTCCTGTAAGGAAGGAAGGACATAAGTAGCTCTCACAGCACCATGACATTTCCTGAGAGACTGCCAAGGAAACTGGGGTTTCCCAAAAGACATCTCAAGTCTGGGACCTGGGGGCATCCGGGCATAATTCACCTCATGGTCCAGATTTCCAGAAGAACCTACCATTCAAGCAGCCCATTCAAGTTCAAATCTGCAAAGCAAAATGATAACAAGCTGTACTAGCAACCTTGAATAAAAAAAAAGAAGGATCAGATAGTGGTAATTTGGAAGTGATGAAACAATTTGCAAAACTAAGATTTTATCACAACAAATATGAATTTTCCCTTTCTATTCTAAGGCAGTGAGGGGATTGCTCTTGGACAGCTTGCCTTTAAGATTTATAATACAATCTGATCCTCATGAGAACTGTAAAAATCACATTTGAAGGACAGAATAAACAGAGAAGACACCGCAACTCTGACCTATTTCTTGCAAGATTCACATTTGAAAAATACTATTTACCTTCTCTGATAAAAACAGCCTGGAATGAATACAACATAAATACAGATCTTTTTTCTGCACTAAGTTCCCTAAGAGTGGTAATATATAACAAGCTATTTACAAACTTGCTTTCCAATTCAATGTGGAAAATAATATGCCATATCAACACATCAACATCTTATTTACCAAGTTCCATTCTTCTCCACTGGAAACAACAAAGCCAGCTTGGCAGGCATTCAGGGGAACGGAGATGAGCATTTGGTTGGACTGACACCCTGACGGCCAAGTGCACAAAACATTCCACAAACGTTGCAAGGGTGCAAACAGCAAGGAGCAAAACCAACTTTAAGAGGAGGGGTGACATATGTCAGCTCACTAAGGCACACAAATCAGTGGCTCAAGAAGTACATCAGTAGTATCACCGGCAGCAAGAGAAACCAAAGTTTCCCTCCCACAACAAGCCTGAGCGAGCAAATAGCCCCTTGTTCAGAGAACAAAAACAAGCACCACCTTTCTGCTGCGCAGCAAAAGCCTCCAAGAGTTCAGTGAGGACTACTCCTCTGAAATCAAATAATTTGTTCAGAGCCAGAAATTCATGTATAACATTCAACACAAATTCAGCTCATCCATGCTGTACACCTGCATCCAAGTTTGTACTATACAAAGGTACCCTGAATAGTACTCAAACATTGTTGTTATCCAGATGACAATTCCAGAAACCCAAAGCTGACAGCAAAAATTCTACCAACCATCTCACTAATTAACTCCACTCTACGGAAAGAAATCATCCCATTTTTATACTGTTTTGTATCATGACATCACCTACCCTGCACAGGTTAAACCAAAATATTCAAGCATATGAACAAACCTGTGGATATGTGATAGACAAAACAGCAGTAATGATAAGCATTTTTACCTGTGAGAAATTAAAATAATTTGTATTCCATGAACTGCATGACTTCATTTGCAGGAAGTTTTCCTCTTTCAGTCTGCAGATTGTCACAAACAAGTGGAATTACCATAAAACTGTGTTGCACAATTTTCAACTCACTACTGACTCAATACTCCGACTATTTTACTCTGCTCCCATGGTTCTTCTTTTATTGGTATGTGTTGCCTTTTTTTTTGAGCAATACTTTTTCTGCCTCTTTATTTGGTTTCAGATATTGAGCACAATATAAATGGAAGCTTTCTTTAGGGAAAAATAATCTGAGCTATCAAAAGCCCAGTGCAAATGGATCTTCTGGTCATGAACCAGATCCCTCATGCAAACAGAATGCCAGACAGCATCAGCAACACTTTAGATAAACAACATCAATACCAAGTCCAATGGCGATAGTTTTTTTTGAAAGATGTGTCAAGACAAATTGGTAAAATAGCATGGATCGTGGAGCTGCTGCCACCAAACTCTACAGCAGGTCAACATGCTGAACAAGTCCAAAAAAGTGCTGGAGACACAAATATCCACACCTAACTGTTCCCAGTTTTCTGCACAGCAGCCACTGGGTTTTATAAGGTCTCTGGCAATTTTTAAGAACCCGTCTGAAAACAAATGTGCCAAACTGCAAAACATCCTGCTACAGAGAGAGGATAGGAAGTGCTCAGTGGAAAAGGCCCACAATTTCACCATACATGAAAAGAGATCCCAAACCTGCTAATTAAATTCTCAGAGCCCTCTCCTGTGTTAAACCTGTGCCCAGTATATCACTTGACTGAACACACACACTAATGAAATACTATTTCTTCTGGTCCATCATACATGGAGTCTGCAATTACAACCAGTTCTCAGGTAGTTACAAACACAAAGGCTCTTGGAAGCTTGTCCTCTGTCATCTGCAGAAGACTTTTTTCATTTGCCAGCCCTTCACACCCACAAACAGGCCAGTCAAGAATTATAAAAATCTGCCCTTATTACAGTATATTGTATTTAGCCATCACACCAGCTTACGAGAGTCTTTTGTACTTTAACAAACTAAAACTTTCCTGATACACAGTTCATCCATTTTAGCTGAAAAAAAAAAAACCACCACAAAACTAGCACTAGTTGCAAAACAACTCTGCGAAAAAGCTTAAATTATCCTGAAGATCTTATTATTAATAATTGAGAAGCGACTGAACCATTCATAACATGGTTATGAATTGTTTTAATGCTTAAGTCTATTTATGTGGCTTTTAAAACTTTTCACCATATCCTGAGAACAGAAAACCATGGATGGTTAATTGAAACAATGAGGGACCCATTTTCATCATGGCTCCAAGAAAAGCAGCAGTTTCAAGCTCACCATAACATTTAAGAAAATTCTCAAGGCACTAAAACACTTAAGATCATTTGTAATCACTTTATTTAACTTTCCATTCCTCCATCCCACATGCTCAAATTAATGAAGCATTTCTGTAAAATACCACCCTGAACCATGCCATGTTTTCCCAAGCTCTACAGCAAGACAAAATACAGTGTTTTGCTCGGTTGTGCTTCGTGTTTGTGATCAATAATACTACATTACAGTGTCTGCTGACTGTAGAGAATTTATTTTCTTTCAAGGGAACACTTGCAAACAGTCCACCTTTACTATTTCCTTTTCACAAATGCCTTAGGAAGTTTAACAGCACACATTCATGCTACTAAATGACACTGAGCATGACAATTAAGAAGAAGCAAATGCAGTAACCCAGCTTGAGTAAGGTGAAGTCAAATGGCACAAAAGCTGGGAAAGACATGGAATTAGTAATTTTCTACTAGCAAGGAGATTCCTGCCCACCTTCACTTCTGCAAATGACATAATTCTATTTAAATTTTTCATCTGCATGGACAACCAGAATAAAAATTTTTAAAACAGTTCAACAACTACACTTCTTGAGGAGGCAACTTGAAATGTCTTATTTTTCCTATGTTTTTTCCTCCACAATTCATTTTCAGCAGAGAGTTTTGTAGAACCCTATTCTTACACATCATTTTGCAGACAGCCACGTTCACTTATTTCTCTGCAAATCAAGGTAATTTTACAACATTTTCCCAGAGTAAACTAGCAGTGCCTATGGCAGACCAATGCGCGACACAAGATAACTTGGTAGAAAATTAAGCACTTTTAGACTGTGCATAAGAAAATACATAACGCTAAAAATATAATAATATGCCAACAAGAATCAATCACAAACATCTGAAAGTCATTTGTTAGCTGATGAAATGGTGCCAAGTCAAACAAAAAAGATTTAATTCACTCATAAAACCAAATTTAAGCCTAGATGCAACTAGCACAGGAACTGGCAACAACAGATCTAGGACTGTTTTGAGCATCTCTGAGATGAAGCACCTCTGATGCATCTACAAATACACAAAACATTCAACAAAAATCCCTGCCACCTTGCCCATGGACTTTTTACCTGAACAAGAACACTTTATCAAGGTTATTCAGTCCTGTATTGTGTAAATGTTTAAAACCAAGGCCTCCTTCCCCATTCTCCACCTCAAGGGAAAGTACTTTGGTATTACTCCCCCATCTCTAGAACACCTACTATGAGAAATTTTTCCATCCTTTATTTAATGATTCACAAAATTCACGTTTATTATGAAAAATGAACAACCATTCTAATGTTACAAAGGAATCCAAAAGGTCTTAATGAAAGATGCTACTTAATAGTAAAGTTTTTTTTTTATTATTATTCCAAAGGTAATTTAAACCAATTAAACTGACAGTTTTATTAAAACGTATACACTATGTCATACAGTAAATTAAACAGTGCCAGCAAAAAAAACAACACTCAGACCACTCCAAGCCATCAGCAATTTTATCCTGTGCTCTTTTGTCAGGATGGCAAATGAGTATCCTCTTAGAATTCTGTAACCTTTTCATGACAACTTGGTAAATACTAACATATTTTCACAAAAGCTTTCAGCTAAACACCCATTTGTTCTGTAGAGATGGAACACCATCTGTAGAGGTGTTTCAGCACTACCATCACCAAAAATATGACAAGTTACAGCTTAAAAACATTCTCCAAAGAGCTCTGTTAAATTTTAATGGCTTGTTAAAGGGGGAAAAATTACAGGATCATGTCCCAGTTTCCACACTAATTTACTTTTTCCTACCTTGTTAGCCTTAAAAAAAAAAAAAAAAAAAAAATCTGCAAATGACAGACTACCCAAAAAACAAGTTTCTTTTTGTTCCACTTTCAATGAGTTTCAGAACAAACTATTTGCTCTTATCAGTTTCCAAGCAATCTGTCTAGGCATCCAAGTTAATCAACAAGAACCATTCAAGCCTCCTTGCTTTTAAACATACCCAAACTGAAAAGCTTGTTTAACTGGCCTGTTGGGCTCTGTGATTGATTTCTTGACATTTCCAATAAATCATCTTTCTGGTTTTGTGATAAGGCTTCAATCCTTCATTGCTTGCAATCTATGTATCAGATGCCAAAAAAGCTAAAAGCTACTTCTTCTGGACCTCCCACAGCACATACAGCTTACTTCTGAGCTCAAGTTCTCATCCTCTTTTTTAAACAAAGATACTAACTTCACATGAACTTACAGAGGACCTTCCTACCACCAGCTCCACACTAAGTATTTTACAAGTAGGCATCCAAGACTGCTGCACTGTTATGCCATGGACAACACTCAAGATAAACTGTCAGCAATCTCTCCATGCAAATCTGCTATTTGATTTTCATGTTTCTAGGAAATTCCCTAATACCTAACAAAGCGCAGTAACACAGTAAAAAGTGTTCCATGAGAGAAAGACGTAGATTTAACAAGAAGCATCACGTGAATTTTCTGAGTACAAGAGTTTTGCATAAAATACTTGCAAACCACCTCTCACCGTGGACCTCAGATCCTCAGCTAGAGAAGAATGAACCATATGAGTCAGCACAGAACACGACACTGCACACACATTACTCTCTTTTTCAGGTACCTGACACGGAGGAAACTCGTGACACACACAGTCCAACATGTGGCATCTCCACGACTCAGAAGAAAAATTCTAAACTTTTTCTCCAAGGAGAAAGTAGAAAAAGAAGAGCAGTGATCTTGCAGCTCATATTTTACCCTCCAAAGAGTCACGTTGTATGGAAAGCTGTTGGATATTTTATGGTATTAGAAAATAAGTATGAATTAACTTATGTTCATAACTGGGTGGTATCACAGGTCTCAGACACCAAGTTTTGGCTTATTTCTGTACAATCCCTCCAGCCTAAGACACTCAGCTTCAAGGCACAGGAGGGTATTCAGCTCCTTCACGGTACATCATCGTGCCACAACGGCGAGCTCAGTTACCGGAGCTAGTTTTCCACAGCAGTCTAAGCTCGTGGGACACCAGAGGCTTGACCCAGGTGTGCATTTTGAGCAGCATAGCTTCCTACAAAATATCTCTTCTGAGCTATTAACCCTTCCTTCCCCCTCCTAAAAGGCTGCAGGCTTGGTGCACTACCCAGCACCACAGACCTGCCCTTGCCAGACTAGAAATTATTGCCTTTCCTGGATATTTCCACCAGGTAATGCACAATATTTTTTCACTACTTACTGGATGCCTAAATAATGTACAAAACGCTGTGTAGTCATATGTGGACTAACAATACCTATTATGTTGTTTTGGCTAATCTGCCATTTTTTTCAGCAGTCCCTACGAAAGTAAGAAATGGTAAAACTCACGTTTCAGAGCCTTCCTGTGGGTGCTGGGAGATGAACATCTCCAAAGCAGTGTCCCAGGAATAACACCATCAAACATGACAAACATCTGAAGGGAGCCAGAGAGAATTTAGGATTTTATTTCCAGTGCTGGCAGAGGATCACGCCTATGCCCAACTTGCCTTCTGCACTTTCCCAGTTGCCAAGGAAAGGTGTCAGAGGCACATGCATTGTACAGCAGTGCTGCACAGAGGCTTAATCTCGTTACGTGATAAACAGTCTTGTCACTGAATGCGCCACGTGCTGCATGCTCTACTGGCTGCTTTAGTGCTTTCCTGGTGTCAGCTGAGTGCTCTGGGAGCCCAGCCTGACAGCAAGAGGCAAGAATTCAGCATACACTAAACAGGAGACCAGCTGAACGCAAGAGACGTGAAGAGTGTGCATGAGAAAGCTCCAAGCTCCCCAGCTCACAGCATCATCATCATCATCACAGCTGTCCCTGCTCACTGCCCACAAGTGTTCCTGTCCCCTCACGCCTGGCAGAAGGCAGCATTTCAAGCAACCAACTACTCCCATACAAAGAGCCACTGACCAATGCAAAGGGCAGAGCCAACAACCCCTTCCTGGTGTGGTAAATCCTACCAGTAATACCAGCTGACCAATTCGGGAGCTGAATCACCATGCCAAGAGGCCGTAATTGTAACAGCAGTGCTAAAACCTAGAAAATTCTTCAAAAGCAGTGAAGCTGTTAAGAAAGAAAGAAGTCACTATCCCTGAAAGCATTCAAGTAGTGACTGGATGTGGCACTTAGTGCTGTGGTTTAGTCAGCACAGTGGATGGTGTTCAAAAATTGGACTCAGTTATATTGGAGGTCTGTTCCAACCTAAATAGCTCTATGATTCTATTAAACTAATTAATAGTTGACTCATTGCAGGACAATCATCACAGTGAAAATAATAAGGTCCTACGTTGATGTCAGTTTTATTTTTATCCTGGCACATCATACAATACTTGTAAATATTCCCATGGTTCAGAACTAGACTTATTTTCCCCAGCTTTCCACATATGACAAACAGGCAGGACAGGAAAGGATCTCCCCACTCACTAAGCCCAACTTCTAAAACCCCAGGGAAGCCAGCAACATAGTTACTCTCTGACAGAAAAAACATCATCAAAACAGCTATTTCAGTATTTCCCCTCACCAGTCACAAGGCTTCCCAGGAACTCCTCACGCTGTTAGAATTTTTTTCTTTCATTGCAGCACACTCATGGACAGGCTACACCCATTTAGTCCTTCTCCCCCCAAAACAGTTCTGTTCTCTCCCTGATGTTTACACACCTGACATATTTATATGTAGAGTCTAAGGCTGCTTTCTCATTTTCACAGAATACACAAAGCCAGGTCCGAACTTCTCTGAAGAAAGAGGACTCAAGCATAGCTGGTGAAGTCTAGGCAGCAGCCATCACGCACATACCAGCTTACCTGGAAAACTAAACAGCCCAAAAGCACCAAGTCTCATACGCTTACAGACAGATATTTATTGTTTTTCATAGGTTTTCATTACTCAAAAACACTACTTACAACATGTGCCTTCTTAGAGCTTCTTCCTGTTTACTCAGTTGTGAACCTCGAGAAAAAAACCCCACCTAAGAAAGATGCTGGCATCAAGACATAGATTTCTATTTATACAAATATGTATTTTCCTAAATATAATTTATTAAACATTTCTGGGGGATGTGGTTAACTGATTCCAGTTTGAGCCCGGTATTCTCCTAGGAGGAGAAGGTGAAACCCGTTCATGACGGCAAAACACCAACATGCATCAAATGTTAATGATGTTTTACATTTCAATTAATTTATTGACTTCTAAAAAATTTTTACCTGAGCTGCACTTAAAATAGCACCTTCAAGACTCCCCCTTGTCATAGATCAGAACGATATTTGCTTTTTTCAGAGCAGTGAGCAAACGCATCTTCCATATGAACAGTTACTCCTCAATCTTCCAATCAGTTATTGACTGGGGGAGTGGGGATGTTTTCATTCCAAAATTTCACTTCTAACCACAGGGCAGAGCTCTGTCAGAACATATTTTCTGACCAGTACGTTTCCTATTTGCTAAAATGAACAAAATAGACATTGAAGTTGGGTCCATTTGGGTTCCAGCAATGTTTTAAGATCCCAAATTACCCGAAGCAGATTCTTACTCTCAAAGACTATTTGCAAAGCTCCCATTTTAGGATACTTCATTCAGCTGTGCAGAGCCTAAGTAGGCTTTAGAATTGGCAAACAAAGTAAGAATTCACAGTCATTTTGAATGAACGTAAATAATTATGTCCAAACTAAGAGGTATTGCATTTTCTCTCTCCTTCTCCAGGCAGACCCCTTAACATTCTGCCTCGGTTTGCTTACTTAGGAAACAAACCCAAAGAAAAACAAGAAAGAAGAAAAAGAAGAAACATCTGTGGGAACAGCTGCACAAATATTGCAACTGCCAGAGGAATTATTTCTTTCTAGCATCCAGGATTTTTGGGTTTGTGTGTTGCAACACTTAGTAGTGGATAATCACAGTGACTATCCATGCATGTGACACACAATTTTGATCTCAATCACGGATAAGAGGCAAGAGCTCAACACCAGCCCACCACAGACATACAAATACACACAGAAAAACAACCAGAAACCCAAACTCTTGAAAGAATTGTCTAGAGGCTCCACAACAAAAAAACTTACACAGCAAGTAGGCTGCTTGCTCCAACTTCTGGACAATCAAAATTCCACAGTAGCTAATTGACAATTATAAGCAAAGGTACAACACAGCTTTTCCCTTCATCTTTTTCTCACCTTTAACACTAAGACCCCAAATTACTCAGAACACTTTCCAAGGCAACAGTCTGAAATAAAGGCAATGATGTCACTAAATAAACAAGATTTCCAGAAGTCTTTCTTCATCTCCTAGATACATGTCTGTGTTCATATACTTGTCTTTGAACTGCAGCAATCTGTTATGCTCCAACAGGAAGGATTAAAAATGAGTTTTATCATGTTCTGTGCTATATATTGATAACTGCACAATTCTTATTTCTCAGTCCATGACTAAGTAGGTAAGGCAAATACGATTAAAACTCCATTACCGTAATAAGCAATTAAATTGAAATCACTAAATACACACAGCAACAAGATCTTGAAGCTACTGTACAATGAACAGTTTGTTTAGGAATTACTGAAACTTTTCCCCCCCTCCAAAATACTGAAAGAATTATCAACTGAAATGGCCACGGAGGGAAGTCACCTCACCCAGCTAATCCACAGAGCAGGATTTGAAGAATGAGAAGCAAAGTTAATTGCCTGTAGCCTCTGCATCATTTTTCTTTCTCAAGAAACTCAAGAGGGGCCTTAAGCATACTTTAAGTCACCCTTGACTGTAGCACTCTCCCATTTGCTAAACAGTCCTTTAGCACACTGGGATTGCTGCAGCACGGCAGCACTTGAGCTTCTTCATCTTCCACATCTACACAGTCAGCTGTCAAGCTGGGTACACAGGGAAAGCCTTATTTCACTGAGCTCCAGCAGGCTTCAGGGGGTCTCTGCTCCACTTGAATTTATATGATCCATTGTTATTCATTCTCTAAAGTCTCATCCTGTAGACCATGACTACACATTCCCACAGCACTGCGTGGAAACAAAATGGTGATGAATCTTTTTGCTTTTAATTTTTAAAGATCAACTTGTTTTGCACCAGCACCTCTTATCCTTCCTTGTATCCGCACATTTCTAGCTGAAGAAAGCAGCCCTTCATGATCTCCTGTGGTCATTCAGCTCCTTTTTGTCAAGCCACAAACAGAGTATCAGATCTTTTTTCCCCGCATGTAAGTAATACTAAAACAGAGGGTCAGAACTGAACTGACGGATGGTTACAGGGGGACAGAAAAAGCCCATCCAGCCCAGCATCCCATCTCCAACTGTGACTGAAGTAAAACCTCAAGCAAACAGGACAGCTAAGACAACCAAGAAGCAATACTTTGGGCTAGCTACCCCTTAAAACTGGGTTTTCCTTTTACTAACCCCTAAATTACACCTTACTTACATCTTGTGCACAGTATTACCGCCTTTCATTTGTTTTGAGCCTGCCACCCTCACGCCTGGACACCCTGGGACTTGTCTGCTAAAAAAGAAGTGAGGAAGAAGTAGTCTGTTTACCCTTTTCTTGCCACTTGTTAGTGAAGTTTTCTCACCCTGGGACTTGTCTGCTAAAAAAGAAGTGAGGAAGAAGTAGTCTGTTTACCCTTGTTAGTGAAGTTACCTTGCCACTTGTTAGTGAAGTTTTCTCGGTCATCTCCAGGCGGAAAAGTTTCTTCCTGCTGCACTGTTTTTTCACAGAAGCTGTGCTGTCCTTGACCATTCTTTTCATTCTTTTTAAGACCTCTTCCAGCTTCAGCTGTCAATTACTAGAACCTTCCTCCCCTGATGTCACCTCTATCCTCCTTCCATTTTTCTTCTCACAGCACAGCATGTGGTAGCTGGGGGAGGTCGAAGATACAGCTATAGAAAGACAGCTTATGGAAAATCCAGGGTGCTGTTGCCAGAGCTGAGGTCGAGTCAACCAAGCAAGGATTAACTGGAAGGGTACTTTCTCTGCCTGGAGCATTCTGCCTTCACCTGGAAAGCAGTAAGATCCCTCTAGATATCACTAATTGGGAGAACAAAACATGCCTTTATTTTTGATTAGTGCGGTCTGGGCCAAAATGTGTTGTCTATTTCCTTATTTTGAGCCATTTCCCTGTTTTGCAAGGAGGCAAATTGCTGGGTTTTACTAACACATCATGATTGTTCAATTTGACAGGCCAAGAATACCAGTCCACTTGAAATTTTAAGTTCTGTTTTCTTTTGTTAATTAACAAATTGCTGTTCTAAAAGCAAAGGTAAATGTGGGAAAAGATCCATGGGAACACACCAACAACTACTTGGAAATAACACACATGAAAAATGTCTTTGCTAAGAAGCTACTAATCACAAAATCAGTATAGGAAATGAAAGGTATTTCATGACAAGAAACTATACACTTGGCCAAGGAATTCAACATGTGCTGAGGTTTGTCTCACTGAGCAATGGAGCATGAGAGCACCTCCAAACTAACAAGTACACCAGTAAACAAGAGAAGTTTGTTAAAGTTAAAAGCAATGAGCTGGTGTGTTCCTGCAAGACCCCTGGCTTGATGGTGCATGACATTTTCATTAGAAAGCCCAATGAAACTAGAGCTGAGCCAAGCAGACAAAATTAATTCAAACATTTAACAGACAAGTCAAAGACCATGACCGTAAACAAAAAAAGCACCACACCGCAGGTGGCTTCGAGTCTCCAAGCAATTATCTTGTTTTGCAGTGTAACCAATGACTCGGAAGAAAAATGAAGGAAAAAAAAAAAATCATGAGTGCAAAGTTGTGCAGGTGACAAATACCAAAGAAGCTGTTAATTACAAAGAGGAAAGGCCACTGACAGTCTGTCTGTCTGTGCACCAGTCTGTGTCTCCTTGTTCAGCAGGTGCTCAAGTTGGGAAGAACTGACAGTACCCAAGAGCATCTTCTCTGGAAACCATTTTTAAAAATGTTGGAATAGAGAAAGGGAAAAGAAAATTAAGAAATTAAGAAACTGTATATTTCACTTTTAAAAAGAGAAGGTAAAGAATAAAATAGTATTAAACATAGTATTCTCTCTCTCTAGAGAAAGTAGAAATTTGGACAGCGAAGGCTATTAAACATACAAAGAGCTAATAAGAACCAGAGCTAAAGAAGCTGGTGGTCAAAAACACAAAGTGAAGCTGACTGATGATAATTACACCAAATGAATATACTGGAGAGTCTACCAAAAGACTGTGCTGGCAAAACAAGGTATTCTTCACAACTAAATGATCTAGCTTATAATGGAAGCTAATCAAGGCCTATTACGGTTTATTCTGGATCCATAATCAATTAAATACAAAATCAACTTACATCTTCACTCCGGTGCTTACCATATCCACTTTCATCACCCAAATGTAACTAGCAAAATGGTGAAGCAGAAGAAAAGAGTCAGGAAACATACAAGAAGTTGCTATGCTGCTGAAGCTGAAGTACATCCATCTTTGACATGCCTGGTATTTTCATGTATTTTTGAGTGCTTTCAATTAAAAAAAACTACAACCTAATAAAGATTTTTCTAAATAAATGCAGGCAACAACTATAAAAAGCAATGCTAACTTGAAATCCTTTCTTTAGCACAGCAATAGAAACTAACATACTAAATCCTATCACTCACACTTTTCTACAGTCTTACATGAAGGAAGACAATCTAAGCTGGAAATTTGGCCTCTACTGCCTTTTTAAGTTTCTCCCAAAACTGGCAGCAGAGTAGCAAATATCATTAAAAGCTCTGTGTTTCCTTACCATCCAACATTATCAGGCACTCACCTTACCTGGAGTCTTGGACATAACAGAACGCGAAGTTCCAGACTTGGAACTGTACCAGATACACTCCTGAAATGTTTCTCTTGGTTTACAACACCAAGAGAAGACAACCTTTTGTTTTTCTTCCTGGCTGAAAGCTAACATGCACTCACCCTCAGAATAGTGTACAACACAAATGCCATCCCAATATGATGAAAGATAACACTCTGTTCCAGGAGATTATTTTAAAATAAAAATTGTATCAAGCATTCCCTCTGTCCAATATAGAGAAAGCCACTTATTAGCTCCAGGAATGAAACATACTTCCAAAGGCCATCAGATCACAATAAACACAAAAAAAAGTCTACACAGAAGACAGATGAAAGTTGGCAGATGCAAATCACTTCAAACTACCCGCCATGAATTTCAACTCCTTTTTTCTTCTTCGGCCTGGTATGCTTAAAAAAAAACACCAAAATTTTGAATCAAGCAGCTAGACATGATTGTGTGCTACAGCTGCACATGGAGGTCACAGAGGGTTTCAATTCTGGCTGCTTCAGAAGATGTGACCTTATCAGCACTTCACACTATTACCTGGTCCATTTCTTAAAGGGATCCTGATTTTTGTCTTTCTAAACTCCATCTTCAGAATAATGAACCTAGCTACAGAACCACTAATAGAAGTGATCTTTATGAACCAGTCTGCAAACCCAGGAGAGGCACACATCAAAGGAACAACCCACAGCCTCCCTCTCACCTGACCCCAGCAGCACATCGCCCTACAATGCAAAAGAAGTCATGCCTTCCACGCAAAATCATGTTTTCAGTTGAATTTTCTACACGGCCTTATATTTTTTACTGAATTACCATGTTGTTTGCTGGGTTGTTTTTGGGGTTTTTTTTTTGTTGTTGTTGTTTGTTTGTTTTGGGGGTTTTTTGGTTTTTTTTTCTTGTTTTTGTTTTTGGGTGTTTTTTGTTGTTGTTGGTTTTTTTGTTTGATTTGGTATTTTTGGGATGGGCACCCCATTTATTCCAAACTAAACCTAGCTAGTTTCATCAAAGACTGAAAGTCAAGAACTGGAGAAGAAAAATGCATCTGAGAGACAGGACAACAATGAAAGAAGAGACAGTCTAATAACTTCAGACACCATGCACAAGGAAACCAGCTTTAAGCACATTTATTTTTAACATTAAGTCACTCTATCACGCACTAGAAGATGCCTTTTGCAATAACAAAACCTGCCATGACATGAAAATTTCCTGGGACTGGAAACAGGCACTTGACTCTCAATCCTTCCTTCTCTCTGCACCTCTGCCTGTAACTCTCCATGTTTTCTGTGACTATGAGATTCCACTTAAATGATTTTTAGCTAGGACAAGATATTTTGTTCCTCGTACTGCTCAGTTCCACTCCCATAATTCTTATTCAGAAGGAATCCTGAATGTACAGAAGTTACTGTCACCTCCCAGGTACAGAACTACTGTGCAACAGAAGAACTTAACAGCATCAAATACCTGCTGATCTAAGAGTTATCATCATCCTCTCTTAGCAACCATGCTACTGGACAAACAGAATTCAGCTTAACATTAGATAAATTAGATTAGTGACTTCAGTGCTATGAAGTCACTGTGCTACACAGGACATTTGTCTTCTTATTTCTGCCTATACAGGACAAAGGTACCCATCTAATAAAAATCCCACTGTTTACTTCCAGTCATCTGTTGCAAAAGTTTTTCTAACATCAAACAATAATTATTTCATACTCTCCACCCTGTTGGAAGGAGAAAACTCCCAAACTGACAACATCCATGCATATTACTGTAAAGGAAGATAGAGACAAATATCACCTTCAATTTCCTTCTCAGAGAAGGAAAAAGACAAGACAACTACTCCCTTCTGTTAAAAACAAATCTGCTCAGTGGCTCTAAAAATCCATGGAATACTGTAATCACAAAGGAGTTAGGCAAAGTCTTCATTTCAGAGTCTGTCCTAATGAGGACCTTATCCATCAAATCCTTCAACAAATACTTACGTAGAAGGAGAAGGGTTTTAACACAACCATTACAAACGCAAAACTGCAGAAAGCACAAAAGGGTTTGATTTATATTCAAGTCAACAAGTAGTCAGATAACCCACACAAAGCCTGTACCCCTGAAGGCAACAAAACCGGACCCTGCTAGGAAGCACTCAGCACTGGTAAGAAGAGCACGGAGAGATGCCTACACGCACGGAGAGCAGACAAGAACAGCAGGCTCACACACACTCGGCTGCTGCGCGGCGGCCCGGCCGGCAGCAGTGCCCGCTCCGGCGCAGAGCCCGGCTCTGCCCCGCGCTCCCGGCGGTACTCACCCGGCGCTGCCCTCACGCAGGGCCGCCCCGCTCCCCCATACACGCGGCGGCGGCTCGGGGCACGCTCGGCACCGGCTGATTTCAGCCCGGCTGCGCTCACAAGTTTCTTCTCCTGCCCCCTCCCTCAGCCGCTCAGGCGACCTGTGCGCAGGCGGGGCTGCCAGCACCAGCACCATCCCACGGGGGCTGCCGCGGTGCCCCGGGAGCCGCGCCGGGGGTAGCCCGCGGCGGCGTGTGAGGGTGATGGATAATGTGCGATGTGCTGTGTGCGACGGCCGAGGGGCCAGGGCGGCCCCGCAGGGCCAGCCCCCGCGTTTCGGGTTTCACGGGCAGCTGGCAGCCGCGGGGCGCGCCGCCGGCTGCGCTGCTGGAGGAACGCGCCCGCCTTCCCAGACGCTCTGGGAATGCCAGCGCCGGGACACCCGCCGGGAGCCGTCCGGGCTCCCTGCTGTCCCCCTAACCCTGCCACGCTCCAAGGGGACGCACGGACAGCCCGAGATCCTGCGCAGAGTTTTGCCGCCCCCTCTCCTTTCTCCTTTGTGCCTGTGGTGCAGCTTTAGTCGAGTGAACACAGTCCGAGCGGCCCCGAGTCATCCACTTCCAACAGCACCTCTGCAACTAAGCACGGCTTAGCTCTCTTAAGAAGGACTCGGGATTTTACCCATCCGTGGGCCTGCACAACGAGGGTACAAATACCCAGCTCTGACTCAAGCGCACAGCAGAAATCGGGGGATTAGGATGGAAACCGCAGCTCTGATGGGGTTTCGGGAGTTGCTGTCCGCTCCCTGGATAGCAGGAGTGATGCCTTCTCCCGGTGACTCAGGAATCATGGGGCTGCACTCTGCTTTTCTCCGTACTGAGGGCAGTGAATGACATGGAACCTCCGTCCTCCCTTCCACCACACCACAGAAACAGCCACTCTCGGAACACCCTAGATGCTGTGTTTCCTGGTCTCTTCTTTCAGATCCCCATCACGAGACAAAAAGCAGTTTCTAAAGTACGATACCACCATGAGATCGTAAGAAAAAGGTTGCTAATAATGATAGTTGAAGATGGCACAGCATCGCATTTTGAAGCTCAGGGGTTCGGTCGACGGTACGCACTAAGAGCAAAATCTTGCAATTTTGAGCTACACGTACCAGGTACATGGTGTTCCTCTGATGACTGGAGCTGGAAGATCTGTAGAAGCTAGAAAAAAAGTTTAGTATGAGAATCTCCGTATCTGATGAGTGCAGCTTGGACAAATGTAGACGCACTCCCACTGACTTCCCTCCAATGACCCATTTCTCACAATTCTGTTTGCTGGTTCCAGCTCCACCCAATGTGAAAGCACTAAAAAATCCTTAGTATCACAAGAATAGGTACAACCTTTTAAAAGCAATCAGTTTTCTGATTTATTCTTCAGATTCATCAGGTTTTTCAATAAATGAGGTCTGAAGAATATTTACGTAGTGTAGCAGGTGACATGTAGTGTAGCAGGTGACTGCTTGCAGCAGTGATAAATGGGATACCACTGGACTGGAGAAGCTTCTACTTTTAACAGAAACAAAATAATTCAGGTACGTGGTTATCCATCCTAAATCAAACCTCTGAACTCTGCTTGTCACTAATGCTACAGGAAGAGCTGGGCCTGCAGCAGTCAGTATCACTACATTTACGAAGGGGAATACCCAAGACACTTTCCTCAGCTTCCCAGCTTTTTGCGAGATAACCAGCCAGAAAAGAGGACTAAGCAAGCCATTAAGCATGAGGGCTGGTCCCTGCTCCTGGCTCTGGAAAAGAAATCCACAGAGACAAAGAAAGGAGGAGGCAGAGTAAGCTCATTGCTGTGATCTCCCTGCCAAATGGAGAGATTTGGCTAGCAGAGGTTCTCAGCATCTGGAAGAGCATGCTGCACCCCACCAAAATTCAGCTGCTCCCAGGAGCCATAGCAGTTTGAAGAAACTACTGAGTCTTGCTGACTCTCTGCCAATGTAATTTTTCAAGAATAAACAGGGTGTATCATACATGGCTGCTCAGGAAGGGAAAATAAACGTGCACAAACTTTAGATGGTGAGGAGGACAGAATTTAACACATGAACAGCACGATACCTATGCTGGCCTTCAGTTTGCTTGGCTGCCAAATTCAGGCTCAGAGGGAGAACAGCCAGAATGACACACTAGAAAAAACATTTTTTAGTGGGCTGGAAAGGCTTCTACCATAAAGGACCATGGCTGCTCTGATGAGGGGCCTGTATGCATGGCAGCCTTACTTTATGCATCACTTTTATCAACATTATACAAACATTTAACCCAGGCACTTCTGTAAGTTTTATCTTTGCAGCTCTGCCTTTATCTGAACAACGGCCGTATTAAGACACAAGACCTCTTGTTTAAATTATAGGAAATTACTGTTCTGTTACTGTGCTGTTCTCTTAAGAGAGAAGTAACCCCAGGGAAATTTCCAGCTACCGAAGAGAAAGGAGAGTGGTACAATGCACTTCCTAAGCACAGGGACACACAGGAAGCAAGCTGCAGGGCAAACTGGAACTGCTGGCTGCAGCACTGGGTAAACAGTGAGTAAACCCCCTGGTCCTGGGCCAGACCTGCTCCTGCAGGCAGCTCACGGCCTTGTGCCCTCAATGCAGGTGCTTTCAAAAGCTGAGCTGCAGAGCCACTCACGTCCTTGAACAACTGCACGTTGGCTATCAATACAAAATAACAAACAATAACAATGAGGAGACTCTTTGTAATCAACTCTCCTTCCTTACTTGCCTTATGGGTCCTCACTTGTTCCTGTTCTTTCTCTCTGTTTATGGTTTGCTAGCTGGTACCCTTCTAAAGTTGAGGTTTAGAGCATACATCAGTTCATATTTGCAGTTTTATGGGCATTGAAATAATTCAGCCTGAGCTGTCTTTCTTACATGTGCATCATCAATATCCAGTCGTTCATTAGCTATGTCAGGAAAAAAACAGTAGGAGCAGGCCTATAACTGGAAACAGCTTATCCAACTCTATACAATGCACAATTTAAGGCAAAGAAAAGCCTGTTTGGGTGCCAGTAGGTACCAGCTCATGTCAGAACTGCTTTGATATAACTCCTTAGATACCAAACCTAAGACTGAGACACTTCAGAGGCTTGACCTTTGCATGGCAGGGAGCTAAGATTTTGAATCTTTGCCTCTGGAAGAACAACACATTGGGTTTTTTTCCAGAACATTTAATGACAAAAACTAGAAACACTTTACCAATCAAACAGGAAGGAGAAAATCTGCATTTGTCACAGACAGTTTGGCCCTGCTCGGGAATGGAATACCCTTGGCCAAGTGCAAGCAGTTCCAAAGGTAATTCCTCTGCTCTGGGCAAGCATGTTCCTAAGACAAGTATCCATATAAACATACACATACATACTCTTTGGAACACAATTTCTCTGCAGACATCTGTGCAGTCTGGTGAGCAAAGCGGGCAAAAGTCTAAGAAAACCACCACTTTTTTTTTTCAATGTAACTAAACCCAGAAAGCATCTGCTGCCCCTGCAGATTCTGTTGTCTAATACCAACAGAGAAGACTGTACTAAATTCACTTTACATTTCAGGAAACATCTTCTCATCCTATTCTCATTGGTTATGTTCTTCAATAGAACAAGCTGGACAATTGTTTCCTATTCTCATTTTCATGGAAATCAATTCACCTTATTAACTCAGACACAAACTCTGTCATATTTCCCCAGTGCCTGGATTATTTTGGAAGAGGCAGTATTTTTTTTAACACTAGTGTTTTAACTTTTGTTGGATATTTTTGAGTACTGGCTTACCACTATTTCCTTTGTTTATCCAATGGTACAGCTGACAATACGGAAAGAACTGGAATTTCAAACAGCAAGTGTCATCAAAATTTAAGGCCACAAGGTAGAAAACACAACTATAGCTCACTCTATAAATATACTCTTCTATCTTTAGTCCTCAGCAAGAAAGGGACAAGCCACACTGAGAATTAAGAGACAGCACCCAGAATGGTGGCTTAAATCTTTACTGTTTCCCTAGGGACAGATTCTGCAAGGTGTTTCACAAATGAGTAAAGCTGCTTACACTGACAGTCATAAAGCACAGACATGCAAGTCCTCAGAGACAGGACCAAAACCTTACACGTTGAAAATGGTTTGAAAAGTGTTAAGTTCTTCCTTCCACATACAGGAAACTTCTACTCATCAAAGTAATCAGGAATGTTTGAATAATTTCTGGGTCTTCAAATCTATCAAAAACCTACCTGTCCAGCTGAGAATCATTTTATCTCAAATAACCCATGGACATCCTGCCATTTACATATCCACTTCCCCCAGCTGCAGCAAACTATTCCTTACCAGACTGTAGATTTTTCTGCTTGCCCTGCCATATAACTTGCTCCATCCCTGTGCTTGGCAACTGAACCTCACATACAACAATAGTTGCACTCAATATCATAATTCCTAGCTACATGTTCTGTTTTCCAGTTTGAATAACTGGGACTAATGTAGAACTCTTAAGATGTGTGTGTCATACATCAAATCCCAAGAAATTGTGATAATACTCTTTTTTAAAAAAAAAAAAAAAAAAAAAAAAAAAGGCCTTTCATCACTCATCTCTCTTTTCGAGCAAGTGCTCAGAGTAACCTCATGTTTAGGTTGGAAGTCAGTATTCAGCAGAGAATTTTTCCTCCTCTTATAAGAGTCCAAACAATTTTATCTGGTCTGCTTCCTTCAAGTTCAGATTGTTGAGTCTAGAGTTGTACTAAAATTATTATGAAAAACAAAGCAAGGTTATTCTGGACACACAGAAGGAAGCTGATTCCCCTGTGTCCTGGCTGAGGAAAAGACAGTCACCCATGTAATATGTGCTTCAAATTATACTATTTCCTTAGAACTGAGAAAGCATTAGAAGGCACAGAATAGAGCTTTAGTAGATAAAATTATGATAAACCATGGCAAAAGGATACAGAAATGTAGCAACAAGACAACCAAGATCAGGAACATCAACACAAGGCTTTAAACTAATGTTTTTGTTAAAGCACTCACTCACTACAAGACTTGACTCTTTCACAAGGCTGTTGCCAGGATCTCAGATTAGATTACACCACTTGGCTTTGATTTCCTAAACATCTTCCAGTTTTTTCTCCAAGATTACTTTGGAATTAGCCCTTACAAGTATAAACACACTATTCTTTCCCAGCTATAAAACAAATTTCATTTTGACTCACAGGACAGGCAGATGGTAACTGACCTTGTGTCTTTGGTCAGAAGCACAGAACACAAGCAAATATATCCTTACCTGCTGCCATCCCTTGTAGGAAGAAATAAAAATTTAAAAAACCTTCCTAATGTAGTCATTCTATTAGTAAATCTTGATTTACTATTACAGGACACAGCTCAAAGCAGCAAATTCTGGATCATGTTTGCACAGGACAGTTTAGAACTGAAAGTTTTACTTCAGGTCCTTTCTATACAGAGAGTAAAACCCACAAATATACAAATATAATGTGTGTTTTCTTCCAAATTTAACAATAGGCAGAGTAATTGGTGCCATGCAAAAATAATGCTGAGGTTTTTTTAAAGTAAGTTTAAAAAACCCAAATAATGGGATCTTCCTAGAAGCTGAAATTCATATGGAAATAAAGGGGGGTTTGCCTGTACCTCTTGGGAACACTGACATTGCAGAACAAGATTTCTTTCCCTTAAAAATGAATAACTACACTTACATTCTATGATACAGAAAACTCCTCAGCTGTCTATTTAGCAGCTGGAGCAGCCAAGATGAAATTAGCAAACCCAAAAATACTGAGTGTCAGGGTTAATTTTTGGTGATGCACTTAAAATATATATACACAAGAATGTAAGTAGAACTTAAATTAGGGTTATGTTCCTGCTATCTGATGTTCAAATGCATAGTCTCACCTTCTACTCAAAAATGCAGACTCTGAGCAACTTCGCTCTCATAAGCAACATAGCAGCAGCCACGGCAGAAAACTAGTAGGAAAAAAGCAGTAGAAAGTAAGCAGTAGGGGAAAAAAGAAACAAGCCCTCAGATCTCAGAGGAATTTACCATTAGCCAAGCAATCTTCTCAAGTCACTGAGAAGTGCATGTTCCTCATCATCAGTAAACAGGAGCTCCAGTTTACGTGGCCTCTCAATAGGCTGGATGGAAAAACAGAAACAGCCACTCCATAAAGCAGCAGTACATTTACAAGGGAAAAACAGCAGCCCACAGTGAACCTGGAATAACACACAGGGATGACTGCATCAAATGTGATTAATTTAACAGTTAAGGCAGCAGGTAAAGAATTCAGAAAACCCTAAACAACGAAATTATGTGCCACTGTGTCTGTGCTTTGCAATTCCCATGATTTCTAACAAGCTGTCTGCACGCCCAGTGCAGGGGACACTCATTCACCTGTCAAGGCTGATCTCTGAGGAGAAATATGAGAACACCACAGAGCATATCCTCCTCAGGCAACCATGTTCTCATTCCTATGCTTTCTTGTAACAAAAAGCCTGTGTAAAATGTACAGGTACAGTTATTGCAGAAGGCACAATTTGTGTCCGTTGAAAAACGCTCAAGCCCATATCTATCACAGCAATTACTTCTGCCGACAGCTGCAGCCAGACATCACCCTCTGAGTCAGTCACAGCTACATTAGATTGGTAAAGAATGAGCACAGAGGGGTAGGAAGTCAGTGTCTCAAACAATTTGCACTAGGAAATGTCTGTATTTTTTTAGTTGAGAGAACCAATACAACCATTGCATTATATTTTACCCTGGTGGCATGTGAGAAGGGGGATCTAACAAAACCCATGTTTAATGCCAGCACAGATTCCCAGAGGTCAGTCCCAGCCTCTTGGACTTAAGCTCTGAAGTGACAAGCTCCACTGCATGAACTGCATAATTTAAGGTGCAAAGGGCAACAGAGGTAAGATGAACATAACCAGAACAAAAAAAAACAAGAGAGCAAAAACTGAAGACAATTCTTACCCAATTTGTCAACAAAACACTCTCCTGCACAAGACAACAGGCTTAGTCACCAGGGAGAAATTAGAAATTTTGCTCTAGAAGACTTGGCTAAGGCAGTAAAAAAACTGACAAACAGTTTTTTGAGTCAGTTTTCATTAGTGAGCAAAAGCAGGAGTGATGAGAACAAATTACTCTGTTCCATATAACCAAAGGATTATTTTGAAGAGTGATTCAGAAAGGAGCACTAAAATATCTTGAATTCATCCAATAAAGTTGCTGTGTCAAGACTGCTACTATCAGAACTTGCACAAGGCCTTAAAAATGGAGCATACCATTTCCCAAACCATGGAAATCTCACCTTTTCTCAGACATTCTTCCAGGTGCAAGTATCCTTTCTAGTCCAGGTGATGATCCTTTCTGCATCATCATGATACCAATTGTCTCAGCCTGGGTGTCTTGAATATATGATACTTGCACAAAATCTGGACTTCCTATCACCAACACATTGTATATCAGGGGAACCTCAGTCCTTTAGTAAATCCACAGATTATTTTCTTGCAGGACATTGCCTGCAATAATTGAAGTCTGGTCCTGGAATATCCATCAGCACTTCCTTCAAGGACAGATATAAGTAGGCTGTGTCAGTGGCTGAATAACACCCAGAATCTTACTACTGCACCAAATGTTTCCAGATAAGTTATCATTTCCTGCCTCTCTGAATAGCTTACCCTGTCAGTGTGCCATTGACTAACATATCATGATGTGTTAACATTACTGATTGGCATCTGCAGTGCACAATATTTATTTCATCTAAATCCTTCCAGGAGACTCACCATTTCTGTTAATGTTGTGATGCATTATTATTACCCTAGCACTGAAAATGCTTTTATTAAGGCTGCTGTTGCTTTCTTTCATTTTGCTTTTTAAAGTTTTATTTTATTGGTGCTATCAGTAACTGACTGGACTTCTTTCAACCATGTATTAAGGCATATTTGTGCAGGGAGTGTAGTTAGGCATCCAGGGGAAGAAACAGTTAAGAATTGTTCAATGCCTCACCAAAACATGGATCACTTGAACTTGGCTGTTTAGTGCTTTGGTTCCACTATGGTCCTGACTAGAAAAAACTGAAATAAGAGTTCAAATGGTTACAGCTCAGATGTCTTTTGCTAGTGGGCTTTTCACTAAGTCTCACTAGCAGTTCTTGCTGCACTTCATCTTTAATGCGTCCTGCATTGCTTTGGACTACTGTAAATCTGACCAGAGACTTACAGAGTGAAGCCAAAAGGTGAGCTCTGTCTCTTTGGAAAAGATAGGCCACAATCCCTGTGGGTTGCTGAGCCCAATTAGTTTCACCACATTTTCATGGTAAGCTTGGTTGCCCCTGAAGTGCTGGGAAGCTGAGCACTCAGAGCTGCAGCAGTGTTTGCCATTCCTCATCTTGCATTTCACAGGAACTACAGGTAAGGAAAGCCTGAGGATATCCCAATTAAAGCCCTCCAACAGGTGATTCAAGTGACAGTTCTAGCAACAGATTAAGCCTTAACAGAAAGCACAGCAGTCCAAAGTGATTTCTCTCCCCTTCTTTTGGATGCATCCTGAGGGTTGACTAACAGATGGACTTCCATCTCAAACAGTGGCATTTACTTCAAAATACTAGAAAGAGTTCTTAAGCCATTTGATTTTAATAGCAAAAGTAAGGCTTTTACCTTTAGAGTCAAAAAGCCCCATTTGCCACTCAGCACACTCCCTTTGGATCGAGCATGAATAGGAACCTCTTTCAGCTATCCTATACATAAAAGCCATTCTAGTGACTGTCCATTCTTCTCCCACACACAAGCCGTTTTCAAGGTCAGTCAATTGACTCCAGGTACTTCTGAGATGTATTTCATGCCTTCCAGATGCTTAATAAAAACCTTTCAGGAGAAAAAAACCCCTCAACTAGCTCTTGGGTTTCTCTTGCAATACCATTGTCATCTGTTCTTTTTCCCTTTAGAAACAGAAGAGATCCTCTTCCCCTCTTCATCAAGGCCTTTTACCCAAGAGTAACCCTGCCAACAAGAACAAGATTTTTACATTTGAATGTTTTAAAGCATTTATGTTCTGCTTGCCACAGAGGTCTACCTTAAGCCCCTGTTGCAATTTTCTCAACATGACACAAAATAGGTGCAGTGAGTGGAGGTGATGCCATGAGCAGAGGCTAAATGAAATCAGAGAGTCAAATGAAGCAGCATGACTGGATGCCTAATCGTAGCAATAAAGGCTGCTGCACTCATCTCCACATGCCTCATTTAGTTTTATGAGTATATTCCTGAACCTAATGTGTGCCTCATCACCTGTGGACTCAAGGTTTGTCATTCCAGAGATTTTATCAAAGTGTCATGGCAAACGACCTCCTCCTCAGCCACAGAAATGAAATGGGTCCCTTCTTGTAACAATGAGGTAATTAAGGCTATTTCTTCTAGAAGAAAAAATGCTTCCCTTCCTTAATTACTCAGAATAATGCTTTAAAGCCACAAAAAGTGGGGATTACTACTTCATACAGTATAATCCAGGACAGATGACAAACAGACCCCTAATTTTTTGGCCCCACTATTTCATCATGCAATTTAACCTGGTGAATTTTGTATTAAATACATATATAAAGGATCTGGCATACAAGTTATGTTGGGTTTTTTCTTTTTAATTTAATCTCATTTTTGCAGTATGCACTGCAAGCACTGAGGTTACTGTTTGCCCCTCACAAGCAGGCTACAACAGTCAACACTTGCTGCTCCCCAGCTTCTTCAGTGCTGTGGAAGAAGGCTCCTGTGGCAAACATCCAGATCCAGATCCAAAACTGAGATCACACCTCCAAAATTAAGAAACTCACAGCTGCTCCCAGAAGACCTTGGTCATGCAGTTTTTCTCATTGTGAGGGAAGCTGACACCTTTCACTCTTTGAAGACAGCAGCATTTCTAAGCCAATACACAATTCCAGCATTTAGACTCTACAGCAAATGCTGAAAAACAAGGGAGTGATCTGGCAGAGGCTCCCAGTTATTCACACCTGCCTCACACTGTGCATCACTGTCTGTATCAGGTATGGGGGAACAAAAACTAATGGATAAGAATGCATACTAAATCCCAACAGCTAGCAAGTGAGACTAAACAACCAGATAAATAATACTAAGCAGAAATTACACTTCAGAAAGTACCTTCAGGTTTCCCTTCCTTATCTGTCTGACCACCTCTGCAACCTCATATGTCTTTTCTGATCCTCTATCTTTGCTACTAGAGGTCTGTTTGTCTCCATTTAGGGAGAAGCAGTTTTGGAAGACTTTTAGGCAGCAGCAAACAGAAATTGTCCATGTACAAGGAGACCTGCAAGAAGCATTTTCCATGCAGATGATGGCTGATAGAGGAAATAGCATCATATGCCTCATCTATACCAAGCTTTTCACAGGAAATTCCAAGCACTAACAAGTTAAAAGCTTCTCCTCTTTTTAACTCTTTTTCCTGGTAACTCTTTCCCCCTGCCCCAGGCTAGGATGTTACAATACAGGTCCGTGAGGCTGTATGTTGTGAATCTCTGAGGTAAAACTTTTGCCATCAGCCACAAATAAATGACAGACTAGTCCATATAAGTGACACAGGAGGAGCTGTGGGGTGCTATTTCACCCAAGTTCCCCTTGCCCACCCAAGCTCCCATCACCCATCTAATTGTGATCAAACAATATAGACTGTGGAGTAGGAAGAAAATGTAATTGGTTACACAAGGAAAGAAACTTTCTGAGGAACCGGATCACACTGCATCTGCCATTAAGCCCACAGTGGGATTCAAATCCCTTTCAGAGAGGCTGCCAAAACCCTTGCCAGCTCTCAGCCAGAACCAAGCTGTCAAACACAGACCAGGGCTTTGTAGCAACCCGAGCCTTCCTGCTTGCCAGACCTTGGGGACCAGAAGCAACAGAAAATGCAATACTCTTGTGACTGGCTTCCCTGCCACTCCCAGCAAATTGCTACACTGCTAACGTGGTAACAGAGCTGAAAAATTCAGGGTATGAAAATGCATCCCAGACTGTAAAACCATTCCTACCTGATGCTTGCATACAAGTCATGCATAGTCAATCCTGTAACTGGAATATTTCAGCAAAACTGGATGCTAAAAAAAAAAAAAAAAAACCAAACAAAAAAATCACTGTTACTTCTCCCTCTTCAGAAAAAATTGTAATTGTGGTTTTGGGAACTTAGGGATACTGCAGTGGTAATGTCTCCTTAATTTTTTTCTTCAACCTACCTGGCAAGTCTCAAAAATGAGACAGATGTCATGAAGGGTATAAACAGAGAGCAGGATCCAGCCCAAAAAAAGCAATGAGCTAGGGGCCTTGAGATTTGAGTTCTAGTCCAAGTTTCTGCCAGCCAAGCAGATCTGGGAAACCCATGCTGCTATTCTATGTCTTTCTTCTTCCTCCCCCACTTCTAACACATCTGTTTCAACTTAAGCTCTCCAGGACAATGACTCTCTGTTGCTACAATGCCTATCATGTCGTGCTTCCATTAGGAAGCAACAAAAACCTTATATGCATAACATAACTATAGGATACCCAGGCTTAGTTCTCAAAGATTCTGGCATAAGATTTTATTTTCTGTATTTTTTGCTGCAGGGAAACAGGATGAAGTCACCCACTCATTGCACTGGAAGCAAAGTAAAGAGGAATTTGGACTGTGAATCCCATCTCGACAGATCAGGCAACGCATCTTCAAGTAACTGTATAGAGCACAAGTAAATAAATCCTTGCCAACTTTTACCCAGACCATAAAAATCAGAGACAACTCATTTTTTTCCATATTTGGTGGTATGTAGATGGCCTGGAAAAGGGAAGTAAAAAGTAGCGCAGTATTGGTCCCACTTTGTGGGGTAAACAGTCTCAAAAGAGCAAATGAGAAGCGGACTCAGTAACTAAACTCCTTCAAACCCTATGAACCATCTAAATGCTGCAGGAGAGCAATAAAAACCCTACTAAAATACACCAGTGCTTCACTGACCTATCTGTGGGCATCTACCTGCAGCAACACCCTGATTATTAAAATGATACTGGCAAAAAGGACATAGGAAGGGGCTCCCAAAGACAAAATGGATATCCACAGCACAGATCAGGGTTTAGAGGAGAAAGCAGAATCATTGTACAGTCAGATATGCACTCCTACGTAGGCCTGCTATCTCCTGCCAAAATGCACTACACTGTTGCTGCTTTAATACTACTATAAAAATGTTTTAAATCACTTTATCCCTCACCCTGTCTCCAATGCGCTCAAAGGTTAAGTGCTCTCGCACACCACCTGCAGACCTTTCTCTGTACCAGGAAATGTTTCTATTAATTAAACTGAACATGTGTCATCATCAGGATAAGAAACACAGGACTGGTAAAGAGAATAACTGAATGGGTGAATTATAAGCTTTGGCTTCCTATGATGAAGTAGCAAAGCAAAAATCTAATACGAGTGAATCACAGTTGATTTTAGTAAAATGTAATTACATTAATCAGTTGGACATTTCCTGGGGAAGAAAAAGCAAACCAAACTACAGTGACATCACAGAGGACAAAAATCTTTTTAGCAGAATGAGGGAAGAACTTTTTGTCCTTGCTTTACCTTTGTCATTCGAAGCTGAAAAGACAGCCATTAGCATTCACATTACCAGGAACAGTCCACAGGAAAACTTCACCAGATCATAAGGCAAACTCACCACATCTTTACCTTGCAATATACTGTTAGATAATTTTAGCCCACAGTCTCATTTTACAAGTATTTTGTGGCAGCTCCTTGATGGTACAGGCTGAGACATCAGTAATTCTGTGAGTTGCCTTTGTGAATACTATTGTCAAATAAGAACTGTTTATATTCTTTGCAGGCTGAAAGCAAACATGCATTTTATATTGGCTGTTCACTTTTAGTGGAAAATCCAAACATTTTGTGTATGAGATGATGTATGACACATCTTGTTATGAACATGGAGTGAGATGCATCCAGTGATAACTGTGACAGAATGCAATGGACAGGAAAGAGATGACCTGGATAGAAAAGTAGACAATTTAATTGAATTTTAAATAGATTGGCTTCTGAAAAGCTGTAATTGATTTCCTAATATGGGCAGGATGGCCACAGTTCAATATCCAATTCTATTTTGTTTCCAGATTTTTAGGAAGGATGGATTTGCTTTGGGTACCTTTGCTTAGCAGTTTCCTGTCAAATAAAAAGGTTTTTATTTCACAAGAACAGGATGGAAAGACTGCAGTGGTTTGAGGTGGTTGAGGGGTTGGGTTTTTTTGGAGGTGTTTGTCAAGACCAGGGAAAAAACATTACTGTAATATCAGACAATAAATCCTGAGAGATTTCTAAATATATTTCAAGGCCAGATTTTCAATTTCCATGAAGCGTATAAACTAAACTAGGAATGGGGAGGTTTTAGTGACATGATAAAGCATTCAGACATGGTCTGGTGGCTTACAATGTCACCTGGACCCTTTCAATATTTGGTTTTTTCCTTCACACCTCTCTTCAAGTCTTTTCTCTGTAGATCCCATTTTTCTTTCCTAAAATTACAGAGTTGCTGCATTAAAGCAGCAATCCCAGGAAACCACGTAAGTCACTGATACAACTAACGTACCTACAGCCTCTCAAAATCTTAATCACACACCATTTTTTCTAAGACCCAAGATTTCCCAACTCTTCTCACCCTCCTTTCATCAAACCCAAGATTCCCAAGCCAATCTGAGATGTTCAGGGCAGTTGATTCCTTCCTTTTTCCACACAATTCAGGGTTCCAATGTGTAACATCACTTCTCTAAGTATTTTACCTCTCTGCCTTGTGAAACAAATCCAGTGATCAAGCAAAAAGGACAAGAGCACTGAAATGGACCTAAGTGAAGACCTATGCTTCAATGATCAGGTGTAGTGATGAAAACAATACTTGTTGTCTAAAACACAGTTATTTCTATTCAGGCTATCCCCACAAGGAGCCATACCAAACTTCACCACTTGAACAAGTCCAAACAAGAAGGAATCCTGGATCAAAGTGGCCATTTCATATCCTCAAGCACATTTCCAACACTTAATTGATATCTCTGAACCTGCAATAAAAATATATTCTTTTCCAGCATGTCAAGCAAAGCCAGCTGTTTGCTTCATAGCACAGGTCAGCACTAGTTAACATTCAGCTGCCAAGCATGAACACGTTTGACAATTATTTCAGTGGTACAAACTGTGCACAATCTCCCATTTCTGTGATGGAGTACAGCATGCCTCATTAAATGAGAACACACACCGGTGACAATTACAGCCTGAGGTGCTGAAAAACCTCACATCAGAGTTTCCCTTTCTAGCACTAGAAAGTGGCCACTCCAAGCTCCACACATAACTAAGTTTTTCAGATTCGTAAATTGAGCAAATTACTGGTGTGTAAGGGCATTTAAATTCAGCCACACACAAGTCAAAGTAAAAAACCTAAAATTAACTCCTAAGCAAATAAAAAACATCCCCTCATTTTCATCTGGGATCCTTTTCTTTATATTTTTATGATTGTTTGTACAATTGCAGAGTGTTCTGTGTACCTCAGCTTCGTCACAAGACATAACACATTACTTGATCACAATCTCCTGTTTTATGTTGCCAGTGGTGAACTAGTTAAAGCACAAGTCTAAGGTTTGACAGTGGGGACTGATGACAGCTCTGTCATTGTTGTCAAACTATAAAGCCCTCAACAGTTTGCAGCAGAACAACATTAAGTAGACAGTGACTTCCCCCTGTGCTGTTCCATTGTTCATTTTCCTCTGGACTATCCCTCCTCCCTGTTTCTTACCCTTCTAGAATCTCCTCAGGACATGACAGAAGGGCATTGTACATATTTAAATAGCTATTGCAATTATTTCACTACCAGGAGGATGGAAAAATAAGAGAAGGGCTGAATCCATGCTGCTGAACTTCTCTTGATGGTGGTGTTCTTTTTAAATGGAATCTTGCCCTAAAATAGCATCTGTGTTTAATCTCCCCTTGCTCAACTTCTTTGAAGTGTGGCGTTCCTTTGGGAATTTTTTGCTTAGAATACAGTAATACAGTGGGAGCACTACCATGCAGACGTGTTCCTTGCAAGAACTCAGTTTGCTGGAAAAAAACACTGGAGTATGTTTTATGCTCCTGCAAACCACTGGGACCACAGCACTATCAGAGCTGGTCCAAAGCTGACCACAAGGTAACAATTAGAATCTCACAGCAAATTTACAAAGCATGAAATTAAAATTTGGATAACAAAGAGGAAAGATTGGAATCAATCCACTGTCCAGAGTCTGGAAATGTCTGAATCAAATCGTGGTGTTGCTCCATGGTCTCTAAATTCTTGAGAATTGTAGCATTTCAATGATGCTTTTAGCTACAACTGATATTCATTTGGAGGTTTTTGTTTTACTTTTTTTTGCAATTTTCAACTGCGCTATGAAGGAGTGAATGTGAAAACTACAGCATGAGAGAGTTCTGGTAACAGATTACCACAATTTGCATTGTCACAGAACCATAAACAAATTTCCAGATTTCTTTGATCAAACACACAGCAACTGTAATTGTCCTTACAGCAACCATCTAAGTATTAACCTTCCAAAAATTCACCCATACCCATCATTATATCATGTTTTCCTCTGTGGCAACATCCCAAAAAAAAAAAATAAAATAAAAGGTCTTGTAAGGTGTCTGTCAACTATTTTTGACTTCTTCAAAAATATTATGAGAATTTTTTTTTTCAGCTGAGTGAACTGAGCCACAAGGGCTGAAATGTTCAAGTCCACACATAAAAAAAAGAAAAACATGCCATGATTAAAAGAAACCAGACTTGGTTCTTTGTTATAACTCCTAGTCATTGCTCTACTTTATCCCTTTAATTATTTGGTATTTCTTCATCTAAGCCTGTTAGAGAAGCTAAGCTAGATGTAGCGCACTTAATTAAAGCTGAGCTTCAGCACTCAGCTCTTTTCTATCTGGAAATTGCCATTATGAGACTCTTGTTAGCCAAATAAGAATGCAAATGTTCTCTTATGACAGAGCTGGTGGTGAATGAAGAAATATCCCTCTCATTAAAGGTGCAGCCATCTCACTGAGCATTTCAGGTCATTGAAATCACTTGGGGGGGAGCTTCCCCCTGAAAGAATAGCCCTAGATTTACAGTGACTAAAGAGAAGCTGATGCTTTAAGTGTTGAAAGGAGGTGTGCAAATATTAGATGATTGTAAATCCGCTTAAGAAAGTGTAAGGCTGTCAAAGGCCAACTGTTGCAAGACATTACTCGTTTATACAACCTAACAGCTCAGCATTCCTCCTGAATGCTATAGCCACCCTGTCAACATAGGCAGTGTATTCTTTTGCTAAGACACGCAGGAAAGTCAGATTTAAAAGCCAATACAAATGCAGCCATGATTCTTCAGTAAAGACTTCATTTTTCTGCTCTGGATCTTCGGGAAATAGGAAACAGTTATTTCCCAGATAGGTATATTGCTCTCTTTGCCGTGTGCCACCCTGGGATGATGTACAAACAAACAAAATGCTTACAACAGACACTGTAAAAATACGTACATTCTGTGCCACATGCTAAAACACTGCTCTGCACAGCAGTTGTACCTTCACTCTAAAATGGATTAAACAATTCAGTGCATCATGCAGACTTTCAGATAAGGTTCTCTTCTGTCTGTGTCATGATAAGAGCAGTAAATGTAAAAGGCCATTTTTAAAATAAAAGCATATGTTATAGCAATGTAATTATGTTCTGGACATAATTTGGTTGTCCATTTACTTGATGGCAATGGGTTCACTGTCGTGTTACACTCTGAACATCCAGTTCAGAGCTTGAGGAAAATTAAAATAGGATCTTTGAGTCCAGGGCTGCTGTGCAACTGGAACAGTACGCAAGATCTGCTCTGCCAAACACCAAAGGTGTTGTGGTCAGGAAGAACATTTGGCACAGCTTTTCACTGAGGAGCCAAAAATTTATATTTCTGATAGCATTGACAGCAATTTAAAAGTTTGCCTTAGCTAGGATGAAAATCCCTTACTCAGAGTGCCATAGAAATTGTTATTTGTTAAATGCACAAAATCTTTCTTCCACAGATACTCCTCCACACTTTTTTTTTTCCTTACAACAATGATCTAACAGTTCAGACACCCATTAGAATTGTTTCCACCTGTTCTTCATCTCTATGTTTCTGGATCCATCATTACCATCTTATTCCGAGTTCTTCTGTAAGGGATCTCATTTAAGCTCCCCTAAAAGCACAGTGCCTTTCATCTTTAATTAGTACAGGTTCCTACAATGGAAATTGCCTTGTCAGTGGGAACACAGCAGTAAGCCTGTTCCAATAACTGATTTTAGGGGGTTTACTTAGAACATAATTTTATGTAGCTTTAATAGCCCTTTCTGACCTAAAATAACCTAAGAACTTTGTGGTCTGCATGATGCGATCTGGGCATTCCTTGATGTTAGGACTCTCCATTTTCTTTCCTCTTGCAATTTCAAGCAATGTTTAATGGAAAATTACAGCTAATTTTCCTCCCAGCTGAAAGTCCCTTACCAAAAAAAGTAAGCATACTCCTTCTTTACCATTTTCCAAGAAACAGACAATATTGGCAAAATTCCCTCAAAATCTTTGTCATTTATTATGTGCTCTGTCTTAGTTTTCACAGGTATTAGCAAAACAATAGCTCAAGTCATGTCCCCACCTTTCAGATGGTAAAAAAAAAAAAACAAAGAAAACCACAAAACAAAAACATTCAATGGCCATGGTTTCTTTCATAGGCAATAATTGCACTAACATGCTACACTTTGTGTTTGCTCATTAGACTAAACTCCATGCACACATTCACATCAACACATTCTGATTCTGGGCCTTTTGTTGCAGAGCTTTCCTAGCTACATTTGAAGCTACTCCTGCTGATAAATTACCTCTTTGTATTAAAGAGAATATACAGACAAGTATCTGCAAGATCAGTCTCCCGGCCTCTCATTTGTATCAGAGCAATATTTCACCAGTGTTATTCAGCATTGCTCAGCCTTGCACGGGGCCTCTGCAATGGCAGAGTTTCCCTGCTGGCTGTCACATGTAATTTTTATGATCCACTTCTTCTACAGCATGAAAGCCTCCCTCCATCAGCACCTCCATCGGAGCTCTGCTTTTAAGGGATGATACTGATGCCTGGTAGTTCAGCTGAGCTGCTGGCACATGTACGAATGCAATAGTGCCATTCATCTGCTTGACTTTGCCAACAGAATCCATCCGCTGGTCATTTTGAGCTGAGGGACTGCAGAAGGGTCAGACAGACCAGAAAACTCACGCAAAGAGAGCAGAACTACAGCACACATCTTAAGCTGTGCTCTGCGAAAGCAGGGTTCAATGATCATCTGTGTAAAATTTTGGAATTTTTTTTGTCTGTACTGAGTATTAACTCTACTGCAATCTTCACTGTAAGAAAACTGACAAAACACCAACATCAGAGCCACAGTCTGAGGCTCCTTTGTATCAGTATCTCCAAAGAGGTAAAGGTTTCCCTCAGCTTTCAAGAAAGAGAAGGGTAATCCAAATCTTTTTAAAAGAACCTACAGTTCAAACATCACTTCTAGAAAACCTTGCTAGCTCACAACAACATGCTGACATTGGTTTTCCTCACTAATTAGTAGTACCTTTGTGCCTCAGCAAGCTGGAGGCCACATCATCCACAGTTCTGAAAAGATGAAGTAAAACACAGATCTAGAATTCACTGAAGTATGTTGAATTGTTTTCTTCTGATTTATCCTTTATAAAGTGCCACGCTAAGACTGGCATTCACACAAGCAAATGGCTTTAGGTAGACTTGCATCATGGATACCTGAACTGCTCACTTCATTTTTTTTTCAAAATCACTTGTCCCATCCCTATTACAGAAATCATCAGTGCTCTTGCATCCATGCTGCTCTTTAGTCTACATAATAAAGCAAGCACAAGTAACTTCAAAAAATTGAAGACTAAAAATGTAAAAACTGTTTCCGAGCTTCGTTGAAAATCATCTGAGCTGACCCTGGAAGCTTCTAAGGAACTACTCAACGCTATGTCTAACCACAATTAGGAATTTCCTACAGTCTCTGAAGTATAGTCCATGAGAAAAATGAGGAGATACTGGAAAAAGGGTCAGCAAATTACTGGTGAAAAAAATACCATCTTGCACAAGAACTATGTTAACAGTAGAATACAGTGAAACAACATAGACCTGAAGCATTTGGTAAGGCATACTGAGAAGAAAAACTAAGCAACATCCAGTCATCACTAAACTATTTCCAGAGAGGAAATATTTACCAATAAACTTGTTCTAAAAGAAAATACAGCAACAGGCACTACTTGGTGAAGACAAGACAGACATGAACAAGTATAGCTAGACAAATTTCTGAGACCCAGCAGGTATGCCTGCTACCCACAGGAGTGTTTTAAATTAGGTCAAATGTATGTCTTAACAGTTGCTTTGCTCAAACATTTGCTGAGCCTGCATCCTGGGAGTTCAGACTGGACATCAGGAAACGATTCTGAGAGAGTGGTCCAGTGAGAAAGTGAGTGGTCAGTGGAACAGGCTCCCCAGAGAAGTGGTCATGGCACTATGCCTGACAGAGCCCAAGGAGTGTCTGGATGATGCTCTTAGTCATATAGTTTAGTTTTAAATAGTCCTGTGAGGAGCAGGGAATTGGACTTCATGATCCTTATGGGACCCTTCCAACTTGAGATATCCCATGACTATTACAGGCCTGGCCTGGCCCCACCAACTACTGTTTGTCCTTCATCCAAAACATGCAGACAAAAAGCAGCAGCTTCACTAGTTAGAATGATTTGAGAATAACCTATTTTCCTCAACCTTGTCCAGATTAGTAGTCTGATCTTTTTAATCTTACTTCACCACATACACAGAAAATGGTTGCTACTTTAGAGTTGATGAGGGCTCCAGTTACAGAATCCCACAGCGCCAAAGTACAAGCACAAAACACAAGGTATGTAAAGCAATGGTTCTTTAGGTGAGGAAAAAAGAGCATTTCAAGGACAGATTTCTCACTGATAAACCTGCAGGTTCAACAGATTGCACAAGACCAGAGAGTTTCTTGTGTCTTGTCTTGAACAGTTTTCACTGTTCTTGTGTCCAGTGTTTCTTGTCCTGTTTAATATCTTTAATGATGATTTGGGTGAGGGGATTAAGTCAACTATTAGCAAATTTGCAGATGGCACCAGGCTGGGTGGGAATGTCTGTCTGTTGGAGAGTAGGAAAGTTTTACAGAGGGATCTGGACAGGCTGGATCCATGGGCTGAGGCCAACAGCATGAGGTTGCACAAGACCAAGTGCCACATTGCAGCTGGGTCACAGCAACTCCAGGCAGCACCACAATCTGAGAGATGAGTGGAACAGGACCTGGGAGTGCTGGCTGACAGCAGGTGAACATGAGCCCACTGTGCCCAGGGGACCAAGAGGGGCAATGACACCCTGGCCTGTTTCAGAAACAGAGTGGCCAGCAGGAGCAGGGCAGTGATTGTCCCCCTGTACTGGGCACTGCTGAGACCACACCCAGAGTGCTGCATCCACTTCTGGGCCTCTCAGTTCTGGAAGGAAAACTGAGGTTCTGGAGCAGGTCCAGAGATAGGCAACAAAGCAGCCACTCAGCCAGACTCACAAGAGTCTTTTTCACCCTTCCATATTTCCTGATCTTCTCTGTGAGTGCTGGCTTGCCCGTCCAGTTGTGATTATCCCCTCACAGAACATTGCCCTCATGTCTCTGCCTGCAGTGAATGCAAGTGTCTGACAAAGGAGCATAACTGCACCAAGACAGTCGCTTAACTGGAGCGTTTTAGCAGGCAGGAGGCTGCACTCCAGCAGGCTGATTGCAAAACCTCCAAGGCAATAGTAACTCAACTCTGATAGCCAGAACATTGCTGGAATTACAGTAGTATTTCATCTCTGAAAGGAGTTGTTCATTATCTTGCCCAATGATCTCATCTCAGGATCCATCACTTGCTTGTTCAGTTGTTTTTCTTTTTACTGCAGTATCTGAAGCTTAAATCATGAACTGTTTTAGAAAGGGCAGTCTTGACTGAGCCAAACTGCAGAGGCATATGAGCAAGCAGCCAGAGTTACTTCAGTTTATCAGAGTGAGAAGGTAGCAAAAAAAAGACCTTAACTGCACACAACAGAATCCCCTTGGCTGGTGCTTGTGCTCCCAATTGTGGGACAGCTCACGTAAATCAGGCATAAACTCAAGCAGCCTCTCCTTAATCTTTTTCTCAGTTAAACTCTTATACAAAGTTGATTTTCAGGCATGAAGCACCTGCACGAAATCAGACATCCAAATACTCTCCAGGTATAAGAACAGAACAAGCAGAAGACAAAGGGTCACAAATAAAGCTGGCAACAGGATGAATATTTGCATTTCTACTCTTGAACTTCTCCTGCATCTCCTAACCAAGCAGCCCTCAGGTACTAGAGCACACAACTCAGGAATGTTCTCTGGGTATGCCAGTGTGGAACTATACTCATGCTCTTCTTAATCCAGGGAAACATTTGAACTATAGCTAGACTAGATACTAATCTGTGTCTGAGTTATACTGTGATCCCAGAGTATTCTCAGTTTCTGAAACAACTGAGAAAGAAATAATGTAGTAGTGCTCTCCATATCCTAATAGGGAGGCAGACTTTGCAAATATATGTCATTGTCATCAAGTAACGCTGAGTTTAAACAGTTAAAATGTACACTTGGGCTCATCACAAACTAGGCAGAATATTTCTTTCCTGTTTTTCTATTACTGGAGTCACTTTACACAACAGAAATATATCAAGGTTTTTTTCATTAGACTTTTAATGCAGTCATGTTACCTGTAAAAATGGAATATAAGAAATTACCAAAACACCTCAGAGTTGTAAATCCTTTTAGAAGTGAAAATGGGTACTTTGTGTCCTAACTACCAGTTTTAGATTTTAAAATTGCACATTATTTTGACATTCTAAAAAAAAAAATACATTTAAGTAGGATCTGAAATTGCATTAGAACCTCTACAGGCTAAATGCCAGCAATGTTTAACACTGTAAAATTCTGCTATAGCAATATAATCTCTACATCAGTGGAACTGAATAGGTTTGCTTATAAAACACATGCAACTACACAGATGTCCTTTACTAAAAAAAAATATTTAACCCTATTTCCATTACACAGAAGTTGGCATGCCAGGGAATCCAGCACACAAAATATATTTTAATTTAATAGATGTAATCTTTTTTTTTTTTTTGGTTTTCTTATCATAGCACATACACATAACTAAAGGGACAGGGAAATAATAAGTTACATGTTCATAAAATACTCTCAACTCTGCATAGTAAATGGAAGAAAACATGACTATTGTTTCATTTGAAGCAATCAGACATGCTACTAAAAAGTACAATGGAGGAACTGATTGCACAGGAAAATAAATCAGGAAATTTCTTCAGCGAGCAATAGTTGCTAAATACCATTAATTGATGCTGTACATTTCCTATGGAGCTCTTTGTGAAGGCAGTAAAGTTTAAAGACACATTTTCTTAGTAAAAGACTGATGACACTCCTCCTTTCAAGCAGTTCAGCTGACCTTACTGCCCTCACAACTTCTTTTTTCTTTTTCGTGGGGAAAGTTAATCTTGCTTGGCACCCTCAAGAAGGGCAATAAGCCCTGGAAGTAAATACGAGCTGATACATTTTCATGTGTGTGCTTAAAAAACCCAGCAATTCTTAAGAATTCTGTGTAACAAAGGCAGTCTAGAGTGCTGTTTTTCATTGAATGTATGATTTTTTTTTTTAATTGAGCTGAGCCACAGATTGTCAAATATAAAATGCTGGATTTTTAACCTTTGATTTGTCTGAATCAATACAGGAAAAAATAAATAGATTCTAAAACTAGTAAGGAATTTGTCTTTTCAGTTTTGCAGAGAAACAGTTTCCCACAATAAAACTGATACTCTAATTATAAGCTTCTGAACAAGACATTCTTTTAAAGCTTTGTATCCATTGGTACTATAAATCAGAAGCTTCTAAGTTAATTTCATTTATTTTAATGTCTTTTCTTCATCTGGAAAATTTAGTGCCTCAACATGCTGTTCTTTTAAATCAGAAAAGAGTTTTATTATTACAGCTATGGGGAGGATTATTGCTGCTTTAATCAGTAAATCAGATTTTCATCCTGCCTCCTGCCTCAGTGTTTGATGAACAAGAAATCTGAAAAATCAGAGCTGATAACATCCATTTCCCAAACAATGAAAACAGGTATACTTCCTATTTATTTCCCTGGATGTCACTAAGTCATGTCATATCTATGGCTCAGACAACTTTGTATCAAAAATAATGGCATTTGGGTTAGTTTCATTGCTTTAATTCTAAAAGTACTGGTAAATTGATTTGAGTTGTTGCTTCTTTGTTTTGTTTTTAATTTAATTCTTTAATTCTTAGTGGCTGCTACCTCCAGGGTGCACTCTTCCAAAACAATTTTATTAATACAAAGATTTTTTTTAAGCTTCCTTTTCCTCTTTGAGTTTTCATTAAATTACAAGCTAAAATGTGTCCAGAACGCTTGTGATGTGATCCCGGTCCAGACCGAGCTTTATGCTGGCTCAGCCCAAACTTTTGCCTTCTCTGAGCTTTTTTAACTCAGTTGATGTTTTTCACCTGCCTCTTGGAGGCTCCCCCTGCCTGTTCAAGCTCACAGCACCTTCCTTGCAGACAGCCCCAGTTAACCCAGGCTTCTGAGGCAGCCTAAGAATGGGTGTGAGTGGAAGAAAAATTGAAAGACAGCAACCACACTGAATCAAGTTTGTTACAGCTGAATATGAGCTCTATTATAAAGAAAACCAAGAACAGCTGCAAACACCATGCTGACAAAACAAACAAGAACCTAGATAAACTGTTCCAGCTTTACCATTGTGTGACACAGGGAGTTTCGATCTTCACTTAAGATCAGTGTGCCTAAATCCACTTAGGATTGGTTTAAACTGCATCAGTTTCAAACAAATTCCAGCTGGTGCCACTCAGTAGACACGAAGTGTGCCTGTTCTCTTCTGTCACATGGTTCACACTACTGGAATACCAAACTTAGTTTGCAGTCTCAACTTCCTGCTTCTACTACTGTGCTAGACAGAATATCCCCCCAAAAATGTCGTGGCAAGGAAGCATGCAGTGAAAGACCCAAGATTGTTCTTCACTGATGATATATGAATATTTTCGTTCAGCTTTGTGATAACACTTGATAATCAAACATCTCAGCTGTAGGTAGGAGTAAGACTAGGTGAGCTGTTGAGCTAATTTTTTAAATATTTAAATTGGAGGCACTTGTACTGGGCTGATATACAAGGAAGGAAAATTTATGCCTCCTTTCATCACCAATGTGTTAATATCACTGTGTAGGAGCAGCTCATCAAATACAGGGCTCAAAGTCAAATTCCAGCCTGCTTTATAAAATCCATGTGCCTGAAATCAGACAACTAACAACAACAAAACCACAAAAACTCCCCAAACAAAGAACAATCCACAAAGCCAAAACATAAACTAGAAAAGACATGCCCAATACATGTAAAAGTAATTCCAGGTACTCTCACATTTTCCTGAAACACCATCTTGGTACTTTCCTCCATCACAAAGAAAGGTACTTACCAAGTCACCTGTATTTTGACCTGTCCTGAAACCATCAACTTATCATCAAATTAATCATTAAAAAAAAAAAGTGTAAACTGTGAAACTTTTCAGTGTCTGAAAATAGAGGTGCTTGTTGTTTGCAACATCCTGTGTACATGCAGGGAATGGGGAGAGGAAAATAAATGTAAGTACAGCCAATAAAATAAAGGCTGTTATGAAGGAGAGCACTGCATTGATATGCTGATAATCTGGCCCATGATAGCCCTTTAAGGGGTTTTGATACACAAGTTGATCAAGAGAGAATAAATTACTTTCAGTGTCACCAGAGAGACTTTTTTCCAATAATGCTACAGAGATCTAACAGTATGCTTAGGGCAAACAGTAAAGAAACTACCAAAGATTTTGCAATATACTGAGCCAAAAATACTACATGACTGTGTTTTAAGGCTCTTCAAGACACAGTACTTGAGCTGTTTACTGAGCAGTCCACAAGCAGCCTACTCAGATATTTGATTTTATCGACGCAGGCCACCCACATCTGACCCAGCAAAAGTGCACATGTGCAAGAAGAATCCCCGAAAAACAATGCATGTTTTTTATATATTCTGACCTTTAGCAAACAAAACTTCTTCTTTTCTATCATGTTCATACAGAAAGAAATCCAGTACGTAATTTCAGGGAAAGTACACTGGGAACATTTCTTGTGTCACTGACCATGGCATTAAGTCAACACAGGAATTTCTTCTGAGACTTGTCAATACCTCAGCATTTCTTATAGGTCCAAGTTTATGGAAGAATATCAATACAAAATGTTCGCACATCACACATGTACCTAATGTGTTTCAGTCTGGCAAGGTAGACCTGAGACTCCCTGAGAAAAAATGAAAGGACAAAGAGTTGCTCATTGTAGGAGGTGCTGGACAGCACATGCTGACAATTACTGTGTGATCTGAAAATGTGTATTTTGCTTATGTTTCCTTTACAGCAGAGGCAGGATGAAAAATAAACTGTGCTTCATCTTTTTTCTTTTTCCAAAACCTAAAATTTATTCATAGAAAAACACTTGTGGGCAATCTGTAAGGTTTCAGAACAAGGAGAGGAGGGAGAAATAGAGCCTAAAGCAGCAAAAAACAAAAAGTAAGGAAAAAATTTAAATGCAGTGAACAAAACTCCATCAACCACTAGAGAACCACCACCATGTTTCAGTTTGGTTTACAAACTGTAGCCTGCACTGACTGAAAAATTTGGTTTATACTTTCAACTTATGCCTCATGTGGGGATCCAGTTCTCATGTCTCAAATCAAACACAAATACCTAGGAGAGAACAAACCCTTGGCATAAAATGAACATATGATGTTTCTATATACAGCACTGAAAGGAATTTTCTCTCCTAGACACAGAATAAGTGAAAAACAAACAGTTCTACTGCAGGAATATTTGCAGCACCACACTATTCTCATTCTTCTTATCAGTCAGCACAGATCTCAATGGAGACATCAGGAAAATGGAGAACAGTGGGATGTAAGAACTTCCATCAGATACAGGAATGCCTACAGGACCAGGTCATGAGGAAGCTGAGCTCTGCTGTGGTCAGTGTTGTGTGTATGTAACACCTACAGAGAAAATCAGTTTTGGTTACTGTAGAGTAATTACCAGCCAAGATGCCTTCCCTTCCCTCAAGCAACAGCTCAGACAGATACTATCAAAAGACAGGAAACTTAGCTAAGGATTAAAAAAAAAATCCACATTGCAAACAAGATAATATACAACATTAAAGAATGAACAGCTTGAACAGCCTTTTGTGGATTAAATAACATACTGCCTCAAAGCAAACTGGGCAGCAGAAAATGCAACTAATAAAAAGCACCCAGCACATGAGTGCTGAAAGAGTGCCTCACTTTTTTTATGCAGTAGTACTTCTTTTCTGTATACACCTGGACACCCTGATTTGCTCATCTCTCTAGATTTTTTATGACATAATGATTATCTCAAGCCATTTGAAAGTGCAACAAAGGAGGGACATCCATGAGCAACTTCTTTGTTAAGCACAGCAAGTGTCCATAGTGACTCACCACACTCATCCATTTTCCTCTACCTGAATAAAAACATGCCACTAAAACAGGAAATTTCAAGTTTCAAAGGTGCTAAGTCTTAAGAGGCCATGAAAAATGCTGTCACTATTAATTTTTGTATTTCACTTGACTAACTCATCTGTCTCCATGACTTCACATTGTATCTTTTCAACAATTAATCCACATTTGAATTGTAGAGGAACAAGCTAAGTCTAACAGCATACTAAGTAGCAATGGCACTTTGTTTCCCCTATGAATGATACTTTCTCCTGCCTGTTAATATTTCCTTATACCAAGTCTGTTTACCAAACAGCTAAAAAGTTCAGATCAAAGGTTAGGGAAAAAGATGCTACAGTCTACATTTTATTAGCAGACAGTGTGCAGTAAGCATTTTGTAGGAAGAATGGCAAGCTGTATCCTCAGTTATCTAGTTGGATAGCACAGTGATGGCCAATGAAAGCTTTTCTCTTTGCATCGTACAGGTTGTTTCCAGGGCAGTTAATGTCTGGCTATAATGTTAGCTCCCAATAAACATCTCATTATTTTGCTCAGTTCTGCTCAACAATCCCCTTTCAAAAACAATCACCCAAGCCCATCAAAACTTATTGCAGTTTTCTATTTTCTGGTTTTGTATGTCTCACGCTATGTAATTCATTCAGATGGCGACCAAGGGATTTAGTGTTGAGGTCAAACAAGTTACAGAAGAGAAAAACTGCTTCTTGATGTGTACTTAACTTTTAATGCAGCATGCAGTTGGAAGCCGTGAGAGAGTTAAACCTGCCCCAGACCTCACCAGCTGCTCTGTGCACTTCCGAAATAACCTTGGGAAGGAGCTAGCAACAATCTGTGTCCCAGCTCCCAGAATGCCAGGCATTCACACATCACAGCAACAGATGCTCGATTACAGCGCTGCAGCTTTCTGTGCTGGCACACTTCCATTTGTTCCCAGCCATCATCCCCACTGACCTCCTACAGACCTCAGATCAAAAACAAAGCGGGGAAAACTGCAGTCAGGATCCCAGACAAAATGCAGCTCTCCCTGAGTAGGATGTTACCTGACAAACGAAAACCAAAAGCACACCAGAGTTCAGCTACACTCACAGTAATTACCACACAATGACTGTCATTAAGACAGTGCTTACATTAGTAAATTTAGCATATAACAATTGAATCTGGCAGAACTCTTTCAATCCCAAGAAATCAGTATAAAATTTTCCCTGTTACTTAATGATCATAAAACAAGATGTGATTGGCCCATACAAAACCAAGAAGCCTATCCTGCTTGTTTAGATAGGTCACGAGATTTCCTCAAATATTGTTGAAAAGGATGGCCCTTAACTTCAGCTTCACTCCCAAGAATCTTGGAAAATATAGTGCTATTTACCAGTACCCCAGACAGTTGAGTGAAGTTTCTATTTCCACAGACCTTCTGTGTCATGACTGATCCTGACAATTTTTTCCTGCGTTATGAAGGGATTTCAAAGTAAAATCTTCCCAAGCACAAAGAACAGTCTCCACATCAGTTCCTTTCCACATAAGTGTTTGCCAAAAAGATGATACTCATGGGAAAATATTTTTTTACGCTCAACTAGGAATGTTCAAACAAGTTCATTCCTATAACTGTATGAAAATTATGACACAGAGCAAGCACGAGAATGAATGTAAACAAACCCTATCCGTGAACTTACCCTTGAAATAATGTACATAACTGGTATAGAAAACTCAGATACTAATTAATAAAGGAGCAGCAATGCTTGAGTTTTTTGCCAAAACATGAATAAGACATTTAACCTAGAGCTGGTTGGGTAACCTGAAATACCCTAGCCTTAAATCTCCTTCCCTTCTATAACCGGCTCTTACCTACAGTAAAAAGATATCTGTGCCTGAAAGGCCCTATGCATCAGTTCATATTTTGTTTCAGAATTTGTATCCCTTGCAAGCAAACAGATCTGAAACTCCAGCAAAAAACAAGTTCCTGAACTGCTATACAACAGTTTTCAATACACGGCATACGGTGGTCAGGCAACTCTGCATTAGCACAGTCAAAAAAAGCTTTAGAGCACTCCCATGACAGCTGATGTGGAAGTCTTCAGGCAGAAGATGAACAGTGGGTGGCAGCCACCTCCAGTCCTGCAGCTCTTCACCTGATGAGCTCACCAGCCAAAAGTCCTATAAACCATCTCCCACAAGGTCTGCATTTTTTTAATAGGCCCTCTGGGAATCCAGACAGAGGTCATCACTATGGTCACTGTGTCATGCAGCCATTCCAGGAAGTTGGAACAATTAAAAACATTGCATTTGGGTACAGAAGTGTCAGGAGGCTGAGCTGTTTCATTCATGAGCCTGACAAGTTCATGTGAGGGGATTTTGTGGCCTTTTGTCTCCTCTGTTCTTCTACTCTGTCCTGGCAGGTGTCATTAATAATCCTTTTGTGGATTTCACTTGGTCTGACCTCTGTTCAAGAGGCAGACTACAGTAAATCCTCTTGAAGGACCAGGGTGTTATTCCAACACTAGCTCTGCCTGCTTTAGAGAGAAACCCCAGAGAGCTGCATGGGTAGAGCATTTTTAGAGGGTGTGTGAGAACATTTACACCAGTGCTCCTTTTGATAGGTGTTTCTTAGTAGCCAGTTACCATATTGAAGGGAATAATCCTTGCAATCCCTGTTTAGGGCTGGACACACGTACACACAAGCAGATCAGGGCTTTTTCAGGCCCATTACCAGGATATCAAGTGGCAGCAGAAACGGCACAAAATGTTCTGCCCCATAAAAAAATCTCAGATGCTAATGAAACCATAACAATTGCCGGGGAGCCAGCTTTCCTGTGTTCTGGGAAAGCAAACATAGATTTGATATGCCAGGGGTCTCATATTCCACCAAAAACAAATAGCTTCAAGGGTTAAAGTCAGCAGAAGACAGATGTGCTGCCTTTTCCCATCAGCCACCCATATCCTGTGCCAAGTCTGCTTGAGACCACAGTGACAACCGAGTGGAAGTCAGCTGAGGCAGCCTAAGAATCTCTTGCATAGCACAGATTTGGAAACATTCATCCTTCCCTCAACAGCTGCTTTCAGAAGGTCTTCAAGGAATAATTTGGAATACAGAGGCAACTGGACAATGAAACCCTCAGATCATGGCTATAAATACTGCCTTTCCCCACGGCTATTTTAGTTAAGGGCCAGTCATGCCACCCTTACACGTTATTCAATCCACTTGCATTAACTACTCAGAAAATGTTTTATTAATGAATTAACTTTCCAAAAGCTCATTTAGCTCCTAATTCCATCGGCTTTCAGTAAGATGCCCAGCTGTCATACATCTCAGAGCCTGTATCTCAAATGGACAGAACCAAGTGTCTCCCAGGTCTCTGCTGTGGAAGTTTCTGCACCTGATACCTTTTTCAACCTAGAAATAAAACAACACACACTTTCAAGGTAATGTTAGTGTAGGAAGAAATATAGAATCTGGTCTTCATTGGAGGCCTCTGGAGGCAGTTATGGACAAATGTCCACAGAAGTCCACCCCTCACAGAAGTGCACGCAGTTTTACAAGTATGGTGAATTAGCATAATTGTCAAAAACCACCAATTAGGAGCACAAGGGGTGAAGCAGTCAGAAGTGAGAGGAAAGCTAATGTCTTCACAAACAATTTGATGGGTGAATGTATGGGTCTTAACATCTTTGAAATGGGTCGTAACTTCTCTACTAACTTTGAGCAGCAAGCTTGTTGCAGAGCCAGAGACCTTGGCTCCTGAAACAGACAAGGGTCTACACAAGCCTTGACTTTGGGGTAAAGTAACAGGTTCAAGGAGGAAACATGTGGTAGGCCATTCAGGAAGGCTGTACCTTCCTAGTGTCACTGAAACTGCAGGAAAATCAAAAGCCCTCCAACAATATTTTTAATGTTAAAGAATCGAGGCATTACTTTTTTCTGGCCAGAATGTGCAACAAAAATAATTTTAATCCATGCATAGGCCAGACAAATATTCAAAACAGTCCTGGAGCTGGAGTCGCTGGTGCCCAACTCCCTGGACTACATCCAAACCATCAAGGAATTGGAGAATTCCCTGCATAAACGCAAGAACAAGAATGTGCAGCAGATCTTGACCAACACCACCATCATGGTGGTCAGTGTGGTGGCAAGGGGGGGGGAGCAGCTGTCAGAGGAGGAGCTGGGCAGGATTGAGGGTGCTTGTGACATGGCACTGGCACTGAGCAGGGCAAGCTGTGCATCTATGAGTACACAGAGTCCTGCGCGTCCTTCATCACCCCCAACCTCTCCCTCATCCTCAGGGCCTCCATGGCTGCCAAGATCATGGGGGTGGCAGGGGGCCTGACCCCGCTGTCCAAGCTGCCGGCCTGCAACACCCTGCTGCTGGGGCCTTCTCCTCTACCTCCGTCCTGCCCCTCACCGGCTTCATCCACCACAGCGACATCGTCTGGGCCCTGCTGCCAGATTTGAGGAGGAAAGTGGTGTGGCTTTTGGTGGCCAAGTGCACACTGGCAGACAGGGGGAACAGCTTCCATGAGAGCAGGATGGGAAGGCGGGCTATGAGCTGAGGGAGGAGATCGAGCGCAAGTTCAACAAGTGGCAGGAGCCAGCCCCGGTGAAGCCGCTGCCAGTGCCGCTGGACGGGCTGAGGGAGAAGAGGAAGGGCCAGTGGTAGTGGAAGATGAAGGAAGATCCACAAACAGGCCGACAGGATGAGCTTTGGGGAGATCGAGGAGGATTCCTACCAGGAGGACCTCGGGTTCAGCCTGGGCCACCTGGGCAAGGCCAGCAGTGACCATGTGTGCCAGGGCCAGGTCAATGAGGCCACCAAGGCCCAGATCAGGAAAGCCTTGCAGAGGACCCTGCAGAAGCAGAGTGTCATCCACAGGGGCAAATCCACAATGTGGGACTGAGATGCAGCTCAGGCATGGCCTCGAGCGTAGCCTTCACCCCCTGTAGGGGTTGGAGATTGTGAACCTGCAGGTTGCCATGAAGAAAGTGGCTGAGACCAACCAGAAATATTTCTCCTGCATGGCCAACTTTGTCAAGGTCAAGGAGAACAAAAAAGGTATCCCCATTCCCCCAACCCCACTAGGATCCCCAAATCCCACCCTGCGACCCCCAAACTCCTGAGGATTCCACCCCAATGTCACTTCCCCAAACTTTTGATAAATATTGGAATTTGTGGTTGGATTGTCAGGGGGTCCTGGATGGATTTTGGGAGGTCCTGAATAGAATTTGGAAATCCCAGGGAAAAAAAAAGATTTAATATATATATATAGACTACAGAGTTGCAAATATATGTGTAAAAAATGCAGAGAATATATAAAACAAAAAAAAAGGCAAAAATCAATAGGCATCACACCCGCTTTGATATTAAGAAGTTACCATGGTAACACCTGCACTGCAGCCTAGAATGAAGCAGGCCTTGCTGCAAGTCCTCTGCTAGAACTATTGGAGCTTGACATTTTATTCCTTACAGTACATCAGGGCTAAAATATCAGCCCAAAAAGGAGACAACTAAACCCTGGCCACTAAGTAGTACATTTAATGAGGAAATAACTGTAGGCAGAACTGACGATTTTCCTGGGCATTTAATTGACTGAATCTTATGCAAAAAACTTAAACCAACAGAAACTGATTAAGAGCTGGGCCTGGATTAAGTTGTGTTTGTGAATTTTACAGCCTTAAAATCAATCTAATACTACAGATGCCAAACTCATATATTAGTACAGCTTCCTAAAATGAGAAATATGTTCCTGGGAGAACACATCACATTAAGCAGTACACAGGTCTCATTTTTCAAGTTGGTTTTTTTTATATCTTCAAAAATATATATATAGTCTCCTTGTAATCCTAAGAGTCCTCTCCATCCCCTTGAAATCCATCACCCATGGCACCATGAATTCTTGAGCACCTGCATGTGTTTGGTTTGTTAACACAAGCCCTATTTATTTTCTGTCACTCAAAGCAGGCAGCTGCTCACAGACTATGCACCAGTGAGCCCTGGCTCACTGTGTCCTTAACTCTCCCACTTGAATCCCAGAAGAGGGCTGATGTGCAAGCTACTGACCTTATCTTCTAAAGGAAGGAATGGAAATACAAACATGTTCCACAACAGCAGCTTGGGAAGAGTTACTTGACAGAAGGAGCAAATTCCTGTCTGCTTTGTTGTATCACTTCAGGCAATCTCTTATTTTGCCCACAAAAAGTTGAAAGACACCTCCTCTGACATCTTCTCCTGTGCCTGCCTGGCACAAGCTGCTAAACAAGCCTTGATAACATGAAAAGGCATCTCAGTCATTACTGACCTAAAAGGCTGTGAGTAACATCAGATCTAAAAATGCCTGCAAAGTTTTCTTTCCACCTTAGTGTTATTCCATGTTCCACCTAATGATGGAAAATAATGGTAAATACCAGCTCTGCAGTCATGGATTAAGAAAAACAAAGAGGCCTTTTTTTTTTTAAATAATCAGCTCAAAAGACACCTTATCTTCTGTATCAAAAGCAAGAGGTAATTGAGAAAGCTAGAAGGATAATTCACTTTGGCCAATGCCAGAAACTTCTGTATCCATCACAAAATTAAAATACCACTGAAAGAAAAGACCAGTAGAAGTTACCCTATAGAGACACATACCTGTATACCCCATTAAGTACAACTGTCATTGTTGCATTTAGTGAAAAAAGTGTAATGGTTCTGCTTACTGGGGAATTTTGTAATTCTAAATTTTATCTGAGCCATTCTTCCAGCTCCTTCAACTGCCAGTCCTTGTGGGTTTTGTTATGCAGGCCCTGGGAATGTAGAGACCAGCTGCAACAGCTGGGATCCAGTTTCACTTTCTGTCTTATCTTATGGATCTACAAACACTTAATGTCAACCTTCAGAAAATTAATACAGATCACACCCTTTGAAGCACAGCATGATGCTTTCTTTAGTTTGCTTTTGTAGGGAACTTCTGCACAAGTCCAGGCCTCCATCAGCTGCATGTTTCCTCCCAACATCTGTGGCACTGGAAACATCAGACCAGATACCTTGAAGACTATTAGTAACAGAATGAGGTAGCTGTAACAAACAAAACAGCAATAAATATGCTCAGCTGGTTACAGTTTTCTCCTCTTACCTCTGCCTAACTTGTATTTTGATCCACCTCTCTCATGCCATAAAGTCAGCTTCCTTGCATGCACACTTCCTGTTTATAATTTGGAGTCAATGCAGAAATTACTCATAATTAGGAATTACATTTTTCTGAAGATATTAATTCCTGTTTATTTCAAAATAAAATTCTACATGTCCTGAGTTCCTCTTAAAAATGTTTATAAATCATTCTGCAAGGTTTTTTTTTTTGAAATCATGATAACTTGGCTATGTACACATACCACTTCCACTGTTTATAGCAAGGTTTGCGGCAGCTTTTTGCTGCTTTCCTAAGAAAAGTAAAGCTCATCTATTCCCCAAAAAAAGCTGTCTACTGACTTCTAAAAGCTATGTAGCTGAAAAGCACTTTTGACATCATGGATTATCTGGCAGCTGGCTACTAAAAAATGTTCCCAAATACTGAGCTTTAACAGCAATTTAATACCAAAGGCATCAAGCTTAAAAATAATGTTTTGAAGACAGAGAGATTTTTGAAGGAACCACGACAGAGCGAATCCAGAGAAGGGCAATTAACCTCGGGAAGGGTCTAGAGGACAAGTCCTGGGAGGAGAAGCTCAGGGGGCTGGGGTTGTTTAGGCCGGAGAAGAGAAGGCTCAGGGTTCACCTTATCACTCTCTACAACTGCCTGAAAGGAGGTAGTAGAAAGGTGGGGGTTGGTATCTTCTCCAAGACAACCAGCAACAGGATAAGAGGAAATGGTCTGAAGCTGGGCCAGGGGAGGTTCAGGTTGGAAATCAGGAAGAATTCTTTCACTGATAGGGTGATTGGGCATTGGAATGGGTTGCTCAGGAAGTGGTGGAGTGCTTTCAGAAACAACTGAATATGGCACTCAGTGCTGTGGTCTTCGGTCAAAGGTTGTGCTCGATCCTGGAGGTCTTTTCCAGCCTTATTGATTCTATGAAGTCACAAAATTAACTAAGAGAAACAGATAATGGTGTGCCAGTGCTGCCATGGCAGCTTTAACTGAACCCTGCCATGGTCAGAAATTGTTTATGTTAATTACAATTAACGTTATATTAAAAGTTCCTGCCAAAGCAGAGCTCATAGCAAGAGGCATTGATGTCAAAATGGACAGCCCTGTGCTGCGTTCTGTAAAGCTAAGTGCTTTGTTTTGCCAAGCTAAGAATCAAATTCAACCCTCAACACAAACATTCTTACAAATAGCTTGGTCCATTAACAGAAAGCATATTCAATTAATTATTTACACTTCTTTATTGCATTATTTTACCAAGTCTGTTAAAAATACAGACCTTAACCTCCACCCCACCTCACTTGGAGAAGCATTAGAGATGTACAAGTATCACCTTGTCCTTCTCAGTTATCTAAAAACAACACAAAGACCTCTGACTTGCACTCAGCATCACATTCAGTAGTCACACAATTGCAAACTCTTAAAAGCATTCATTTCTCTGCCTGTACTGTTCTCAAACCCTAGCAGAACAGAAGGAAAACTATCTATAGGATATGGGAACATCGCTGTTGTCCTCGTCCAGTAATAGTGGCACATTGCAGATGACAGAGTGGCTTTTATTTTGAGGTTAATAGAATTCCAGTGTATTTTAAATTCAACACCACAGCAAACTTGTGTATATTTGATGCTTCTGTAAACTAAACTCAGGCTCCTCAGCTCAGCCTCTACAGGACAAAAATCATTGTTACAACACACCATCTCCAGCCAGCAGTGATAAACAATTTAAACTATCTCTAATACATACACATGTTGCAAGTGAAGCAAAAAACCCATCTCTAATTTTAAACTCTGGAGTTAAAGCCTAGTGATGGGTCAAGTGAAGCAAGCTGCAAGCCAGTATTAAGGGAATTTTAAGTCCATGAAGGGAATTTTCAGGTTAAAAAGGCATCACTCCACAGAAAGCTTCGCTGGTATGGTTTTAGCTGAGGTCACCATTTAAAAGCCATGCATATAAAAAGCCACTTTTATCAAATCAAGTGCTGCACCTGCTTTTATGCACATATTTTACCAGGACTGTCAGTGAAGAAGATACTGAAAACATGCAAGTCTAAAACTGAAGACCAGCTAATCAGGCCATGGCAAATCACTACAGTGCTTAACGGGCTTTTTCATGCAGGCACAGAATCTTACCAAAACAGCCTATTTTTACGTGAAACACTATAAAACCTAGAATTCCTCACAGTTTATAGCCCAGAACATGAAATTAATTACTATACTCTTCTGCAAAAAAGGACAGCATTTCTAAGTTTTGTTTGTTGTTTTTTTTTTTTTTTTCACAGCTGAACTAAAGCCTTTTCTTCAACTGTAGCAAAATTATGATCTCATATAGATGCTTACAGAGGGAATGGTTAGATTCTGCTCCAAACAGCAGAGGACTGAGCTGGAAGAGACCTCTAGAGATAATCCAATGCACCTATTTCACATAGGTTATCTACAACAGACTATCTGGGACCAGGTTCGTGTGGGGTTTAATAGCCCAAGAATAGAGATTTCACAATCTCATTGAGAAACTTCTGATCCTTCTTGACCACTTTCACAGGAGAAAGATTTCTTATCTATTGCCTTTTGCCCTTTCACTGGTGTAAGGCAGAGCAGTTCAGCTCTGTCACCTTTAGTGCCTGTAAATGATAACATTTTCTTTTACTCAGAAGACATCCCATGAAATCTAAGTTGAATTACCTGAATAAAAACTAGCTACTCTTAAATTCAAAGTCAAGCTTGGTAAGGAAGCTTGTAGATTAAAATCCCATCTGAATAAAAGAGATGCTTCAACCTCTGTATGCCTCAGCTCCCACAATCTTTGCACAGGAGAGTGAGCAGCACTTCCAGCCTCTTTTCAAGACCTGCACGACTGACTCATTTGATACAAAGATAAAGGGATGTACAATTGCTAGAAACAGGCACAGACTGAGCAGCAGGTATGAAAACAGCCTGAAGCTCCAGAATTCTTATTTAGCCTTGTAACAAATGTGAGCTTAGTGAATTCACAGGGAAGAACAGTCTGCATCACAGGCTATCCAGGCAACACAGAAATGGTTGGGTTTTTTTTCCAAAGTTTCTTGTACTATTAATTTGAATAGTCTTTTCTTAGACACACTACCAAAACTAACTACTACTGCGATCTGGAGACAGGATAAACTTGACATGGCTGTGCTCAGTCAGCAGCTTCCCTTCTCTACTGCCAAATCCAAATCCTTCCCGCAAAAAAGACAGTAAAAGCTTTTAAAAAATACTAAAATGGGCACATTCCAACTGTTCAAGCTCTGCCCATATTCAGCAAGTACAATTATTTTACCATAGCACTAAAAAAAATTAAAATAAAAGACAGAGGACTTGATACAGAGAAGTACAAGATAAGAAGCATTGTTTTTCTAATTAAATGGCAAGACTAAAATACTCACACCATCTTCTCATACACTTACGAGGTGCTACCTGCAGGTAGTTCACACAGAATCCTGAACCTTGAGCATTTAAAACTAGACTCAATAAGCTCAAGAAAACATTGACTAATACTCATTTCTGCTCTGGCAAAGGGAGGGACATGATAGGATGAAAGAATTAGATATTGACTCCATTAATGCACCTAACTCTGTGTTTTCCTGCAGATGTTATGACAGTGTAGGACAGGTAGCTACCTAAATAAGCTTAAGCTTGATGTTTTTAGCAACTTCTAACAAACTTCTTTCTCTCTGCCCTGTTGAGCTGAGTAGTTTCTGCTTCCTTCTAAGATAATAAGCAATCCCTACTGGAGAGAACATTTTCTTTGTCAATTTTCACATTTTAAAAGCAGATGTTACTCCCTTGATCATACCCTTTAATATTTTTCATACTTCTTTAATTTGGAACCTGTAATACCAAAATTTGTTATTTCAGCAAATCTAGGATTTTAACAGTACATTTGCTTGAATACAGAGCAAATACAGCCTACAAGACCTACCTGCATTAAAAGTTCTGCCTTTATCTACTTTTCCCCTGAATCTGACTTGGAAAGAATGGGCATTTCTATGGATCTCAGAGCAGCAGCCAACCAGCAAGGACTCAGGAAACAAGTCAATGAAAGCCAATTATGCAACCAAGACAGAAGGATGAACTGAACTCGAGTACTTGTGAAATTCATTACTGGATATTCTGCCTTTGCCTCAGTACAGCTTGAAGATTAAAAAGTTTAAAAGACAAGCTATTTTTTAGATAACATGTTCATTTCCTTTTTCCCTACTCTGTGCCTCTGCTTTAAAGCAAGTAAGACCAGCTTTCGTTTGTGAGCAGCTGGATGGAGCCACTGAACTGAGACCATATGCCCACTGGGATTTTAAGTGACTTCCCTTCAGTCCAGACAGCCTTGTAACACTGGTCCTCACTCTTAGACGGTTCACATATGATTTTCTGGAGTTAACAGAGCCATCAAGTCTCAGTGTGAAGGAAAAGTCAGGGCCAAAAAATTAAACTGGACAGAAACATGAGTTCCATTCCAAGAATGATTAAAGGAGAAGTTGGTGTCTGCTATCTGCTGAACAGCCAAGTCTCAGACTTCAGTGCCCCTGAAATGCAGGATCTAAAATCCAGACTGAGTCTCATAGTTTGGACCCTCAGCCCAACACCAAGAAAGCATGCCAGAGAGCAAGGTGAAAATAATCACAGGTACTTGACTGAAATGCAATTTACCCTTAACATTTCTGCTAAAAATGTTCAGATATTATTTTAAAATTGATAGAAAACCACCTTCCTTAGCCAGACTCTTATTTCAATAGTGTATATTTTAACTTTTTTTTTATTAATTCATGCCATTTATGCTGATAACCATTACAAGCACAAACTATTAAAGTGACAAGCTCTTTCAGACTAAGTCAGAATGTGCACATTCAGAGGATGTCTGCAATTCAATTGTCAGTGCCTTGCACCCCAAAGCAGACAACTGAAGCAATTACCATATTGCTGATAATCTTGCAAGCCTTTATTTTTTCCTCCTGTTGCCCACTTCCAGCAGGAAAATTATATTCCACCTTTAGGTGCCTAAAAATGTTGCCAACTGCTAATTTGCTAAAAATTTGCTTTGGCTGTAGAAATGACTTCAGCTTCATATCCAGGGCTCTGGTGTTCTGGTCTAGCATAAAGCTTTGTTTTCTGGCTGCCACTCACTGCACAGAATGAGCTACAAGGCATCTGAAGATGTCTCTCATTTTGCCCTGAGGGCAAACCACACTCTGTTCTCTGCTATGAGGAATATTGACTGTCACATAAACAGAACCTCAGGGATGTGGCTTCCCTTGCTCTTCTGTGCCAAGCTCTCACCCCCAGCAATATCAGTTTAGCAGTCTGCTGGTGAGGCTGGCTGGCTCAGGTTCCTCCAACAAGTTCTCCTGGGCTGTTTCTTGGGGTGTGATGTTAACACCTCCCTTTTTTGCTGTAGAGTCTGCTTTCCCTCCAAAAGTCCTTCTCTAATCTCCCAGGCCTGATGTATCCAAGCAGCAAGGGGAGCCCATGAAGAGGCAGTTTTTCCATCTCCAGTCCTGCTTCTGCCTGGAGCCACTGTGATTGCTGCTTGGGTTGCGGTACTGTACACTCTAAATGCCTCCTCTTCTGCTGGCTGGAGTAGCTGGCAAAATACTGTGGTCCCCATTCTTCACATTCACTTCCAACCCCAAAACATTTGCTACAGCTTGCTGTCCAGACATCATCCCCAAGGCAGTTCCCAGCCCTCCTCTTTTTTTCTGATCCTTGTTCTACTGTCTTAAATTTTCATGTTATTTCTCCCCAGAAATCTTCCCTTTGATCTACTTTTGATCCAGCAGAAAAAAATGGTGGGAAAAGGAGATGCACTGAAAAGCTGCATTTATCACAGAAACATTCCATGAAAGTCTAATAATTTAAAACATGGAGACATCTCAGGTAGAACTATCACGAGACAGTTTTGTGGCACTAACACACACACTCGGTGTCTAGTGAACTTTTATAAATACAGCTACTCCACCCTCCCTTCTTTTTAGAGGACAAATTCAAAGGGATTTCCAGCACATACTCACTCCAGCTTTTTCAGAGCAGGAGACAAAAGTCTTTTGTTCAGGTTCAGAAGGCATTTATTGCTCCCCTATGATGACAAAAACTTAACAGAGTCAGGCTAAATGGAAAGGTTTTCTTGGTATTAGCAACAGACTCTTTTATACATCCATATGAATTTCTGCTATTAAAAACAATAATGGAATTTCCATGGTAAGTATACCTTAAGGAGACTCCTCATTCCCAAAAAAGAAGAAAGTTCCATTACCAGCAAAAATGGAAACTAAATTTGTTTATGCTGCATTTTAGTGTACCCCACTCCCTTCTGTTTTTGCAGTCCTCCCTTATGTTATAGAACCTTATTTTATTTTGTCATCAATTTATCTTCTTTGTTTTTCGCTTTACATCTCACAGCACCAAATCATGACCATAATTTCTAGTGAGAAGCTGCATTGCATTTTAATTGAAAATAGAAATTTTTTTGTTTCAAACCAAAGTATTTATTTTTAACAATGGCATGATGTGAGCTATGATCCACAAGGTCTTCCCCAGCCTAAGTGATTCTATGATACTCTGGAACTAGCCTTAAAAAAAAAAAATTAAAATCACAGCTTTTACTTATTGGTCTTAAGAAACTCACACTTCTATTGTCTGCATTACAGCTCTTCTAAACCCAGTATTTCACTTCAAGGGTTGTCCTTCCCATGATAAATTTAATTTGTTTTTCAAAAGGAGCAGAGCAGCTGAAGGTCTCTTTTCACAATATTCACAGAGCAAAACAAGATCATATTATTATTACAGTAGCACTCCTTGTGGCCCTAAAGACAATGTGCCAGCCTTTCCCTTATCATAACCCCCATTTCTCAGAGGTTAATAACTGATGTATCACTCAGCAGCTACACAGAACAATCCACAAAGTCTCCACCAGGGAGAAGGCTCACAGGATACAGCTGTGTCTTTTCCAATTAAAATTAATTTCTTCAAGCAAACAAGTCTAGTAATATTGCAATGTTAAGATAACTTTCAAAGCATCAAGGAGAATAAAATTAATAATTAATAAATTCATAAAATGCTGTACAGAGTAAAACTGCATTTTTAGCTGTAGGTATGCTCCAAATTCATTTTTGTTTTTAAACTGTTTGGAGTAGGTTTTTTTAACCTATGGGTTTTTGGAGCAGGGTTTTTCTAACTATGAAGAGAAAGGCTTCTGTCCTCACAAAAATTCCACACTTGAACTTTATGACACTCTTGCATATCAGCAGTCCTCACAGTCCAAACCAGTCAAATATTGCAGTTAATATGCAAATATTTCAATTGAAAAGATTTACTGCAATTCTAAAAATACTTCAAACTCTTAATCTAAAAATACTCAATTATAATGCTTTCTTACCAGTCCTAATATTAGAGCAGAAGGTCATAACCAGCTCCATTTATTTCCAGCACTTACAGAAGATTTGCTAGAGTTAGGGGCACTCTTGCACTTCTCATGCACTCTTTAAATATATATTTAAAGATATTATTTCACATACTGTTTTCTAGAACTAAATCTTTCACTTCTCAATCTACATCCTTTGCTCTTCTGTGTGACCCTGTTTAAGTACAAAGGCCTCAGCCCCCCCAAAGCTACTGATCACTTTCTGACAGGTGCATTGAATAAATATTAACATGTGGCAAAAAGACTCCCAGTGAGAATTTAAAGCTGCATTAAATGAATGTACTGCTTTGTGCAAAGCAAATGTCCAGTTCTGATGCCTTAGCACAAAGGTCCCTCAAATTCCACATGTCTACCTGAACACATGCTTTTAGAGGATGAATAAAGATTTATACTGGGGAAGTCTGAACTCTCACATAAATGTCATAAATTGCACTTCCCCTGAAGATAGCTCAGTTGTGATTCTGCACTTATAACTCCTGACAGATGTGATAACTCATTTTCCACCTAGGTGAAAGACTTCACAGAGACCCTCTGGCCAAGCTGGGGCTTTAAGGACATCCTAGATGTCATGGAGTTCTGTTTCTTGGGATTTCCTCCTGCTGATACGACCATTGCACAGGCACTAAGGAGATTAAAATGTAGCTAAGTACCCACCACAGTAAATCCACACTTTCCTCATACTTTATGCATTTGTAAAAACCTAAGAACTGATTATCAGCAAAACAGAACAGTCCTCTCCCCGCTGACTTGTCCCCTGCAAGAAATGTGTAATTGCAGGATTATGCTGGATCTCTCAGTGCCATTCATGAAAGGCACACATGAAACCTCTCAGAGCTCAATTGGACTTGCAGCCTCTCACTGGCCATCTTTCATGTAACTTGACATCCTGCTGTGTGAAGAACAAGAAGGCATTAAACACTGGCCTTGCTATGTGAACTAGACAATAGCTGCATTTTTCATCAATGAAATAATCTATAATTTAATGATGAAGTTCAGCTGTGCTTACTGCAAAAAGCACAGTTAATAACTTGCATCTTTCTAGCTACAACATCAACATAAATGTCTAAAACTCCACTGCTTCCCTGGGCAACCTGTTCCAATGCCTGACCATCCTTTCAGCAATTTTTCCCAGTATTCAATCTAAACCCTCTCTGCTGCAGCTTGAGGCCACATCCTCTTGTCCTGTCTCTCGTTACCTGGGAAAAATGACTGAGTCCCTCCTTGCAAGAGCCTCCTTTCTGGGAGTTGTAGGCTAACATTAAAGTTTCTCCTCAAAGCTCAGTTCTGGTTAACCAGAAAATTCAGAGAAACTGAATTTTAAGAATGGTATAGAAATTATTGCATTCCAACTGAACAGGCTCAGTACCAGTGAAAAAATAAGCAATAAAAACTCAAGTATTTAGGAAGCACAGATATTGAAAAGACATTTTTCAGCTATCTGCTAGTCTTTTTCAATATGTAAAACGACGGAAGGAAAGAAAAGCTGCAGATAAGAAAAAACACCGAATATTCTCTCTCAACAAGAAGATGTGAAAGAAAAGGATGAGCTCATCTCTAAAAGCACCAGATTTTTCCATCCAGCATGTGTCACTCGGGCACATCACATGTCAGATAAGATCGCAGCAGTGCAACAGAGCAGAGCACACATTTGCACATGCCTTCTTCACTTGTCACAAGTGAGTCATCCCCTGCAAACCACAACCAAAGAACTGATTGTTTTCACCTCCAAGAGGCAAACTTGGTTACTTCCAAAAGACAAAAGTTTAAGTAGGATCTTCAGCTGATGGAATTGTTGCAAGGTTAGTCAGCATGTCCACAGTTATCTGTGCTTCACTACTATGCAGTAGCATCTTATGTATAGGTGTAAGGAAATTCTGATTAATTAAAATATCCCAAGGAACTGCTTACTCAATTGTAAAATTGAAATTAGGACAGTTTAGGAGACTGCTCATCAACACCAGAAATAGCAAGGCCATGGAAATACTGACACAGAATAATATTGTTATCTCCTGCGTAGCTACCTGTAAACTACCTGTTTATCATACACATATATAATTTGATTCCAACTCCCAAAACAAGTTTAATACCAACATTGAACATACAAAATACATGTTCACTGTGAGCAAAGCAGCCGCAGAACCCTTCCCAAGGGGCCACACTGTCCTCATTCAGCTCTGTGCCATGAAATTGTCTTCACCTGCTCCATTGGCCTCAGCCCTATCTGCCCACCCCATGGCACAAAGGTCCTGCCACAGCCTAGCCTGTGATTTGGACCCAGAGCATGATTTTGAACCACAGCTCTGAGGTATCCATTTGGGATGTATTGGCCTTGGAAGGTTTTACTGCAAAACCTGTTTTCCTTCTAACAAGAAATTGCATGACTTGACTCCAAGTTTGGGATCTGCCACTGCATGTCACATTTTAAATCTTTGATAACTTTCTCTTAATTGTGAAGTTAGAGGAATCTCTGGAAAATTCAGTAAGAAGCAACAGATGGGAAGGAACTTGTCTTTCTATATTCTTTAGCAGAAAAAAAAAAAAAAAGCTTAAATTTATTTGAGTTACTGGCACAGTACTAAGAGGCAAGAGGCATTTTTGCATAGTTTCCAAAACTCACACATCTTGGGAAACTTGGCATGACTCCTTTTAAAACAAGCCTTGCTCTCCAATCACCTTTGTCAGAGATGGGGTTCACTGCACCCTCACACTTCACTGGAGGTGTAGGAGCAAGCTGAGACTGGGGAAAACCTGGCCACAGCAAGTTTACAGAGGAAGCAGATTAAAGAATATGATCTATAGACCATAAAGTATAGGAAGAACCTTAAGATCATGCCTCATCAGAGGTTTGTTCCAAAGCAAGTAAACGCCATCAAGATCAATAAGCCCTTGAAGTGGATTCCAGACAATTCATACAGGGAAAAATACAAATATATATATATATATGTCCTTTCAAAGGGAAGAATAGCAAACCAGGACAAAAGAGGGAGAGGCTGCAGATAAGTGAGTGCAGCCAGAGGTAACATAAAAGGCTGCACTCCAGATACAGAAGTCTACTGAAGCATCTCAAAGTGCCATTGCTCCATATATTGTAGAAGCCATTCTTTTTATTCTTCCACTCTTTTATTATTTCTTGAGTCAAAGCCAGGAGCTCCCTGAGCAGATCTCTGATTTCAGAACTGCTACACTCAGATGAATAATAGATACCAACTCTGAAAGGAAATAATTTGAAACTTCAAATTTGCTTTAGGACCACAGCAAAGCCTTTATTGTCTCCACAAGTGAATGTAGCCTGCTGCACAGAAAAATGTGTATTCTCCTGTTTCCAGGAGAAAACCTCTCCTCAGGAGAAAACAGAATTAGAGGTAACCTTTACTTTGCACAGGTCAGAGCCTTAACCTAAGCACAGTTGTTCCTATTTCCACAGATGGCGCTTTCAAGTGGGGATTGTGACAACAACACTTGTGGGACTGAAAAAAAAATTTTTTTTCTTGTTTCTTGCTCCTATTTATGCCATGTTCTCCCCCACAGATGTGGAAGTGTTGTGGTTCTACCCAAACTGGCAGCTAAGTATGACGCAGCTGCTCACTCCCTCCCCTAGCATTCCCAGAGGAGCTGGAGTCCTCTCCTCCTCCTCCCAGCATGGGGGTACCAGGGCAGAAAGGGTTAGAGAAGGCAGGCAGTGGCTCTCCCTGTTTTCCAGGTAGCAGAGCTGAGACAGGCCTGGCCCACAACTTTCTTTGGGGGATGTGGGTGGGCAGTAGCAGAGCTGGCACTGTCACCAGGCCACACAATCTTAGAGAAATGCTTCATTTTTATCAACCACCTGAGAAGGTTCCTTTCCTGATGATGCTGAAAGGAAAAACCCTAGGTCTGAAGAACTATTCCCATGCAAAATAATCTCTCCTAAGCTATAAGAGTGTCAAATTAACTTACATCTCTGGAGCACTGTCCCATACACAAAATTATGCCAACAGCAAAACTGGCACACACAGAGCATTGCTGTGAGCACACAAGACACTTCTTTTGCTACTCTTCCTGTTGGATATAATCCTGCCTCAGAGATGTCTTGTTCCAAACTGATTAAACTCCTTTATGAACAATGCAGCCCTTGAAGTGTATCCCTGACAGCACTTAGTGAGAAAATGACAAGTTCCTCCAAGCAGAAGGAATAGCTGAAGAGGACACTGAAAGCTGAAAGCTGAAAGCTCAGTTGATCTTTCCAAAAGAACTTTCTAAAATACTAAACCCTGCACCACAGAACTGAGTGAATAACAAGAGTCAAAGTTGGTTTAACTGCAAGGTCATTTTCTACTTTGAAAGATTTTCCCTTCTCAGGATCAGTATCATAAGATAGAGCCTCTGAGGAAAAAACCCTGGGCAAATATCCTAAGGTGTCAACATTTTTGCCTGCCTGCATTCCCAAGACCTCTTAAGGCATGATTTATATTAACAGAACAATACAAACTTGTCCTAGCAGGAACATGAACTCTGTGACTGTTCCCTTCTAAAATATACTATTTCTTGGCTATTCTCTTTGCAAACACCTTGAATTGCCAAAATCATCTGACTCACCTGCCCCAGCAGTGAGCAGGCCATAAGTCCTTCTCATGAATAACACTTTCTCCTTCCCCTTCTGACTGTAGTTCATCTGAGCTACTAGCAGAGGATCCATGGATCCTGCAGGAGAAATCATTCTTCAGGACTGCCCATTATATGAATGCTTTAGCATTCATTTCATCCACCACTAATTGTTCAGGAATGAGATCTTTATGGTTGGTCCTTTACAACCCGAATCATTCTGTGAAAGAGTGTGAAAACACTACGTTATTTGCTGTTCCTCAACTACTTTTTAAAATGAGGCAATAATGAAGTAGCTAACTCTCCCCTTGCAGAGATGAAAATTTATTAGATCACCTGACTATTCCAGTGGAAGCAGATACATCATTCTGAAGGAAAATCCATGTATTCATACCATAGGTTACAGATATTTAAACCTTAGAAATTATCTTGCGTTCTAGGAGAGGAAAGGGAAGCACAAATATTTGTTTAGGTGCCTTGTTGGGGAAGCAAAGGGGAAAATACTGATCAGCATTTCCTAGGATCAGTAGAGTGGACATTAAAACCATGGCAGGTTATAATCCGTAGCTTACAGCTGAAGTTGCATCAGAACTGCAGATGATATTACAGACTGGGTCATCTTTTTGTTATACTATAGCATCCCACAGAAAAGCACCACTAGAAAGGCTGCTCAGAGCTTTCATTTTAATGTGGGAAACCATAATTGTGCTCCAGGCATCTCAGTCAAGCAGAACAAAAAAGTTTAAAAAAAATAATTTGGAGCACAGACTCTAGCCATGACCCTGTTAGACATCAAATGTTTTTCATTTAATTTAACTAAGAACTTTCTCTGCTTACCACATTTTATGAACTGGATTGACTGCAGAGTAGATATTTTAAGTCTCTACTGCTAAGTTATTTGTGAAAGCATTTGTAATTCAGCACATGAGCATACAGGAGGTAAAACTTAGCTATTAGTGTATCTATAATATGTATTTATTCTGAACTTTCTGGGTTTTGTGGTTTTGATTTTCACTCTGTTGTGAAAAAAACCCCCGTTTTAATAGAACATGTATTCCCTTTCAAATGAAATTTGAAACTTGTACTACAATCATTTTGGTTCTGTCCTAGAACTCTTTCCAGAGCTGAAAACACCAGCTAAGGGGGTCAAGCTTCTGATTTAAGACCAAACTGTTATCCTCTCTTGTAAAAACCTTGATGAACATGGTCCTGTTTACCAATTTAAAAAAAAAATATATATATATCCTTAAGATTAATAATATTGTCAGGAATATTCACATACAGTTAGACACAAAAAACCTGTGGAAGGTGAGACGAACATGACTCCTGCCTTTTGAACATGAGCTGATCTTGGACTACGTGTCCTTGCACTTGCCTTCTTTCCAGTGTGATTGGAAGCAGCTTCTACTGCAACTTGGACAGCTCTGGAAAATTCCCTGAGAGAATCAGGAGACTGAGACAATTACTTGCCCAGCTTTTGAAGGGGCTAAAATACCAGGGATGATTTGCATTTGGCCACTGGCAAAAGCATCACAGCAAGATGTAAATAAGGTAAGTAAATAGGGTGTCATTAATTCACCTGTTTCATGCCACTGAGTTATTGAGGCACTGGATGCTGCTAAATCCATGGTAATCAATACCAGCAAATGCATGAACAGCACTTTTTCTTTGCTCTTTCAGCTATGTAGCAGATGCTCAGCTAGAATAACTCTGCTCCCTGCCTCCAGGGGCCCCAGCAGCAGTCAAGTTGGGACTTCACACCTCTAATTCTTGTATAGCATAAAACATGGACACAAGAGACTGCACAATCCTTAGACTCCCTTCTATAGTTGAAGATGCAGTGCCTGGTTGCTTAAGTGGTGCTCATTTTCACTTAATTTCATTTCTGGTAGTTTCTGTGGTTTGTCTCCCATCTATCAAAACAGGGATATGAAGCACCCAGATCAATTATGCCTTTATATAGGAAAGTATTACTTGGAAAAAAAAAAAAAAAAGTTTTTCTACCCTCAGGAATTGTAGCAGCAAATGAGAAATTGGATTCTTTGTGTCAATCTACCATACATTACCAAAGAGTCAGGAAACCTCACCAATAGGAAGGGCTAGAACTATTTTTTTCCTGATACTGCAATTACTGCTTTTACAGATATAATTAATCTTCTCCCTGCCTGCACTCACTATATTTGCCACACAGCACCATCCCCAAAATGCTTGTTACATACCCTCAAAGCAGCACTGTTGACATTCACACTTAGGGTCTGAAGAGTTTGCATATCTGCATCCAGCCCTTCTCCACAGCTTTCCATTTCTCACACTTATCTTTGAAACAGCTGGAAGTAATTGCTGGAAAGCCCTGATAATCCTATTCAGATAAACCACATTTCTAGTATCCAACAGTGTTCAAATAAACGAGAACATGAATCAACCAACCTATATAGATATCAATCTCTGTAATACAGCTTTTTAAACTTTATTTGGTTATTCTATCAAATGCAGGTTAATAGGTGTATTTGGTGGCATGTAAGTCATTTATAAAAGGGTACAAAAAGCAGCCACACATCCAACAACCCAGCAACATTTATTTAGAAAAACACTACAAGTCTTGACCACAGAACTTCTTTTTAATGAAGCTAAGTGGAAATTATCAGCTTTCTTTTTTTCAAGGTTACACCCAAGTTTCATATATGGCATGATCCCCAGCTGTGCTAATGCTTAAGCTGCATTCATGTTAACAGATGTTAAATATTTCAGTCTCTGAAACCATGACCACAAAATGGAGAATTTCAATGGCTACATTTGAATATGCAAATTTGAAATGCCAGTCTTGATGAGCAGGCAGAATACTTTCGTTTCCTTCAACTTATGGATTCCTTGATTTCAAATCTAAAAGAAACAGATATGATCATGCCACCTGACCTCCTGAATTCCTGCAATACAAAGAGTTTCTCCAGAAGCACAGAATTAGCTCTTGTGCTCACTGCCTGGTTTACCCTCTCATATTTAGTGTCAAGCAAAGAGCAAACCCAGGCTGTGTACTGTGGAACATCTGATTCTGCTGTGACACAGAGAAAATTCAGCGACCTTTAAAGTCAAGCAAGTGCAAAACCTCAGTCAAGTGATGCCCTTTGCTGTGAAAACCTTATGCCATTTTTTAATTGGATACAATTATGCCCAGGAAAACAGAGTGGGTACAGTCATGTGAAGCAAAAAAAGAAAGTGCAAATTGCAGTCTCCTATGCATTGCTGAAGCATTTGCATGTTAAAAATCCGCTGCTTCTCTCCAAGGTGGCCCTCTCTACAGAGTGACTTTCTACTTCTTCCAGTTTAGTGGTCGTGCCTGCACACAGGTTACAGGTTTGCCTTAGATACTTGTTCACAGCAAGAAAATAAATGTATGATGCAGACAGATATAAATATTCCCTCAGTTTTACTTCAGGAGAAGAAATTATGTGAGAAATAGATTGCCAAGTTACAAATGGTGATTGTCAGGCCACAGCCAGGGTAGTATTACGCAGAAAACAGCAGATAATTTTTAGTATCAGGCAGAGGGCAAATGGAGCACAAGGCTGGTATTTCTCTCCTCCTATTTTGCATAAATATTCCTCTATAATTCAGCTTTCAATACCTTTTATCAGCCCTCCCTTTTACTTGACATTATGACTTTGACTAGCTACCCTGTTGCTATTTCCTTCTTTTCTGAGAAATGCAACCATTCCTCCTATACCTGTTAATAATTTACCTAAACAGCAGTTGATCATGTGGTTCTAGCAGCAAACATCCACCACAACCACAAAAAAAAATTTAAAAAATTTTAAAAACACTACAAAAATAAATCTAGGAAGTTCCTGTGACATTAAGAGGCAGTGAACACAGCATTGCTTCTTGATGGTAAAAGGTGTTTCTCACCCAGTAGAATTTTCTCTCTAACAGATTACTTTTTAACAAGAGAAAAAAATTTAAATGCATGCTTCTAAGATTCCATATAATATAACTTGATACTAATAGAAAGAATAAAAACTCTTCTGACACATCTGCAAGATGAAGCACACCAACCATGTTGAGCTACATTCAGTAGCTGTACTGCAATGCACAGACTCACTGAAGCCTGTCAGCAAATTCGGTGTAAGTGACAAGGTAATTAAACGATTACTGCTAAAAAATAATCAAGTTCAGCTCTAGATCTGCAAAGAATTTTAGCAATTCGTCTAGCTCTCCACAACCTAGCCAGTGCATGCTAAGTACAGGAATAAATGAAAAAAGCATGGCTTTGGTTTATAGCAGGGTCAGTACATACATTCAGCACTTGCTGTTAGGCAAAGTGGGTGAATGAAGAGTTCCACCCAGTTTTGCTGGTTATGGAGTTTCTTTAAAATGGGGAAATTTGACTGTGAAATAGAAAAAGGCTATTTGAGGAGTAGGGCCAAATTTTCTTCCCTGACTTAATTTAGAAACCAGAGTCATGGGTCTGGTGTGAGGCAGATCTGTTCTGTTCCAGTACTGCAAGCAACTAGTAATGGGCACTAAATACTTTGGCACTTAGGGTACAGAGCACTGCTCTGAGTAATTTGCTCTCTACTTACATAATTCTTCAAGTAGACCTGATACCTTTTTATCAACTTTGTACTGATCTAAGAGAAGTCAAAAAGCAGTTCAAAAATTTAACTTAGGTAGCTAATCTTACAAATCCAAGTGAACAAACCCAGTCCCACTGCTCACTGACAAATACCAGTTTGCTTTGCAGCGCCTGATCACATGTCAAGAAACCACTTTCCAACACACAAGTTGAATGCCCATATGTCCATTTTACAGCTGAGTTATCTGAGGCATCAAACAGGCTAAAAATACTTAAGATCCCAGAAGGAAGCAGGGTCAGGCTAGAGCACCATTTGATATGAAAACAGTAGTCATCCTTCCAGCACAGTATCAGTGCTCACTAAGTTTGGACAGCTGGTCTGTCTGCAGTTTGATCCACTGCTGCCCAGTTATTGATGTAACATTTTCTCTAAAATGCTTTCTAGGGAAGGTTAGCCTCTCCTTGCTTTTGTTTAAAACACCTGCTGTCAAAAGCCCTTACAAGACATCAGCCCGGACCATCCCCATTTTGCTCTTATTTTACTTCACACTAGGTAAGTTTACTGGATTCTTTACACAGAGATTCTGGTCTAATATCAGTTTTTCAGCCCTTTTATTTAATGGATTTCATCAAATCTGGTAGATTTGATGTCCAGACTGGTGGGGATGTTGACAGGTGATTTTTACATTCAGCATTTCTCAGCTCTTATCTTTACTAATCCAAACTAACCATTTCCATTGCCATTTTAAGGGCTGAGTTGTTACTGTAACATTGCAATCCTACTGACAGCGCCTCTCAATGTGATGTCAGAATCCAGGACCAGCAAGCAGGAGAATGTCAAACCCAATTGTTCATCACTGACCACAAGCTCTCCATCCACTGATAAGAAATGCTCGTCCAGCTCAAAACCAATCTCCCTCTGCAGAAACTTCTGGCATTTGAACACAAAATTCAAGCATGATACAAAAACCAGAGGGTAAAACCTGTGGAGTCTGGCTGGAGTATCATATATCTAGGAAGATTAGACATCAGTGTTGCTACCAGTAACCTGAGACTTCAGTGAGCATTTCCCATCATGTGCTGCACACATTTCACTGAAACACCAGTGCCTCTGGCTTATATTTCCAGACGCAGATCTCCACAAGAAAAAGCAGTCAATTAGCTAAAAGTCCTGCATAGACAAGTTCAATTACATCTCTTTCTCCAGACCCCCATGGGGATAAACTATATGCAGGACCAACAGGGTTGATAATTAACAAACAAATTGTGAAGCAGAAGATACGTTACAGTAATCCATGAAAGAGTTAAGCTTGGAAGCAAAAGATGAAAGAAAGCCTAGCAAAAAAACCTATGGTAGCTTGTTCAAAATGAATTACTCAGTCTAATGTTTGCCCTTTAAGTCATTCCAGACTTACTACAATATATCTGCTAGTGTTTTGGCCTCTAGATAACCTGCCCAGTAAATCAAAGCAAAACAGTGCATAATTAAAACCTAGTCTGGTTCAGATTATAGAATATACAATTTATTTTTACAAGTAAGGAGACAAAACCCATAATTCACTTGACATTTCACCACTCTCTTGAAATATAGTCTTTCCACTGGTGAAAATAAACTGCCTTGCAGCTGTGTTATATATTTTACCTAAATGTATATTTAGATCCATGATGTGCACAGTCTAACAGATTTGTAGCAGTTTTAAGGAGCAGAGACAGTCACTACTCAGCTTTCACACAGGCAAGTTGGGAAAACGTAGTAATAAATGGTAATAAATGGCTTTTGGGTAAACAGAAGAACAGCAGAGACCAGCAGGACACTTCATTAGTACCATTTCATTGAGAAATAGCCTTTACCTTGTTTGGATTCCTTCATTCCAACCTGTGTCTGCAGGACCCCCGTGCTCAGAACCAGTGAGGTACTAACAGCACAAATTTCACAGTCAAAATCCCAGTTATGAGCCCAACACCACTGACCTCTGTAAACACAGTGGTTTGTACTGGGTGGGATATCCAGGCAAAGCTGCTGATGTGTGTCTCAAGAATGCACCCTGCCAATACAAATTCTACCCTCAAACTCACAGAATTTCAGATAAATCCCTAATATCTGGCTCATTTCCTACTCTCCTCAGTTCACTTCCCTGCTCCAGCCACCCCATTTTTACAGCACAGATGTTGAAAGCTCACTGAATCGTTCTGTACATCCTGGAATGCCGATTCCATACATTTTCCAATAGCTACATAATTAGGCCTGTACACCTGATGGAAAATACAAGAGAAAAGGGAATAGTCTCTGCACATTCTTGTCCCCTTTTTTGTGGCTCCCCTCCATCATAGACAGAACAACTGCATCCTACTTTCCTCAGTCATAAGCAATGCCAACTGTGGCACATTTTGAAGAAGTAACACAACAGTTTCTCCAGCGACAAGCTTTGAAATCGTTTCTGCAAGGAAAACAAAACCTTAATCCCAAGATAAGCAAGCACCATCTTCTTCACTATAGCCCTCAGCACTGTTTGTTACTTGCTACTCTATGACTGCAGGAAAATCTGTATTACAATAGATAGAGAAGATGATTTCCTATTGTTACTGTGTGACAACATTTGTATTAATGCTGTGCCACAATCCCAGGGCCACAGCCAGGCACCAGAGCCTGATACATGTCTTCCACCTGGCCTTTGACAAGGAGCTGCTGGGAAGGCTTCAGCTGAAAACATGCACTTGCTTCAGGCTAAGTTTTGTACGTTTTCTGTATTGCTACCTCAAAGATCTCCTTGCAAACCAGGACTTCCCAGGAATTCTGACACTGTCAGTGCTGCTGACAAATTATATCTCCTAAAATGAAAGGGGAGGAAGGATACTTAAATAATAAGGAAAGACCAATTGTTCTTAGCAAAACTTACTTGCATTAAATCACATTCTTGGGAATTGTTGAGTACCAGTGGCTCTGCTTTCTCAGTAAAGTGCTTACTGCAGACAGGAGCCAAGAGCAACCCCAGAAAATCATACCCAGAAACATATACAAGAAGAAATAACTATTTTTTTGTCCCATTAGCCCTGTCCTGACATGTATAAATGATCTTTTTTACCCTTTTATACTGTCACATATTAGTTACACTGGATCGGTTACCATTAATGCCACATTTTCCATTCATGTGAGCAATCTGTGGCTCATTTCTTCAGTCTCCAAACAAGAGGTTATCCCATTGGCATGACCTGAATCACTGTCAGAGGAAGGGTTAACCCTTGGGGTCATGTGGCTGTCATGGTATGAGGGACAGTGCTCTGAATATAATTTCTCCTGTCTAAAGGTGGGGTAAGCACAAAACATCCCAGGCAGGATGGCTTCCTCCATAGGCAAGCAGGATAACCAACACTCTCCTGGGCCAAAGGTGTCCCACACATATCAAAAGGTATCTGGTGTTTCTCAGCTTTAGGAGACTGGATGAGTAATTATCCACACAGTGCCATGAGTAATGCTGTATGAGAAGCATCCTGCCCCCTGACCACCCTGCAGGCCACACTGAAGTGGCTTGGGACAACTTACATTTGGCTGTCCTTTCTGCTTCTCAGAAACCCTGATTCAGGTGGGCTCCTGTAAGCTGGTTTGCAAGTTAAAGGTAGAAGGCACTGGTCCATGTCTGCCCTTGTCTGATCCACTGACATTAAGGGACTACTGGATCAGGTTCCATTTTCCCCTTGAGAAATACTATGGGACTCCTTTGCCTGCACAGGCAAAGGCTTTGTGTGGCCTCTCATCACAGCTTTGGGATACTGCTCCCAAGAATTGTCTCCAAACCTAGTGAGCCTGAAAAATTCAACCCCCAAGGGATCCTAAACTTTTACATAATCTTGACTGCATTTTGCAATTTCTCCTGTCTTTCTCCAGATCTTAGTAATACACTGCTACTTATTCTGTTATAGGCTACTCCCTACACTAGCTAAATTGGACTCTTATGCCAAGAAGACCCGTGTGTGCTACAATCTAATGAAGCAACCATTTTCCCAACCCTTGTGTGAGATTTCTAAAAAACCTGGGTGCTTTTTGTAACATTCTAAAGCGTGATTTGATATATATTTTTTTTCCTAAGTACAAATATATTTATTACATTTATTTGAGCATGAATTTGATGCATTTATTACATTTCCTAAAGGGAAATCAGTGGAAGAGCAAAGACTAATTCCCACCTTCAGGTATTGGAACAAAACCAGTCAGGCTGAGCCTTTTCTGAAGCCTTCCGCTGAGGTGGTAGCAGAAGGTACCACCATGGACATAATTCAACAGCTTGTCCTCCAGCAGTAGGGAAATCCTGCAGGGAATACTTGCAGGGCATTTTTGATCTAACAAAAGTATTCCCTGGCTAACAGGTTATGTGTTTCTCGGCTTGAGGAGACTGGATGACTAGTTATGGACACAGAGTAACAGGCAATGCTCTGTGAGAAGCATCCTTGCTCCCTGACCACACTAAGCTCTCATTTGGGACACCTCATGTGTGGCTTTCCTCTCTGGTGCTTGGGAACCCTAATTCAGGTGAGGTAGCTTTTATTTTTGACACAAACCACCACCAAGACCTCTAGTAGAGGAGAAATCAGGTTTTCAAGAAAAATTCTTTATTACTATGTTTAAGAAAGGATCTTGTAGTCTCAGCTCAACAGCCCCATGGCTTTTACTGACAGTCCCTGATGCACTAGACAGGAGGCTCAGTGAAATGATGCTTTTTCTGTGTTAATACTGGAAATAAACTATGACACCACTTGGAATCACTGGGTGTCCTTAGGAGCTTAAAATGGTTCAGCACAGATTAGGAGCAGCAAAGGAGACCAGCTGCAGAGCACATCAAGAATGATCCATGTGACAAAGCAGCAAGTGTCTGAGAATGTTCTATGAAATGTTCTGCTGCAGTACTCAGGTTTCATGGCAGCAAATCAGTTGTTCAGTATTGTAGAACACAAAGAAAGTTCAAGAGGAGGGATGCCCAGGAGAAGATTCCTTCATCTTCCCCCAGATTTATGTGCTAAGCATGATGCCATATGGTCTGGAATATCCCTTGGGTCAGCTGGGGTCAGTTTTCCTGGCTGTGTGTCCCCTCCCAAATCCTTGTGCACCCCCAGAATCCTCGCTGGCAGGGCAGTGCAAGAGGCAGAAAAGGCCTTGGTGTTGTACAAGCCCTGCTCAGCAGTAACCAAAACATCCCTGTGTTATCAGCAGTGTGTTCAGCACAAATCCAAAACACAGCCCCATGCCTGCTACTGTGGAGAAATGAACTCTACCCCAGCCAAAACCAGCACACACAGAGACAGCAGCTTGAACATTTCAGAGAAATTAAAGCCCCTAATTAGCCATGCTAAAAAACTAATTATGACATAGGACAGGTAAGAGAGATGAAAGCAAAGCTTAATTGAGGTGAGCCAAAAGCCTATTACAGGTTAGGTACAAGCCCCAGAATCCAGCACAGCCTGTTTTACCCAGCTTGTCCTCACTGCATAGCTTGGATACCTCTATGGCACAGGCACTGTGGGAAAACATCAGTCTGAAACTGAAATCTGCCACCTGACTGTCACAAGGCAAAACCCAAAGTAGTGAGGACTGGCACAGCTTCCTCTCTAGTCCTCCACTCACAGGTGCCACTGTGTGATGGACTGAGCCTTCACTTTTGCCAGGGCAGCTTGCTGGGTCCTTGCAGTGGAAACTTCCACTGTGGGACCCAGCTGCTCATTAAGGGAAACCACCCAGCCATTTCAGTCTCACAGGTGTGGAGATGCAGCAGCTCTCCAGGTCACCGTGCACAGCAGCCATTTCCAGGAAACAAAAAATCAACTGTGTGGAAAACATGAATAAAACATACCCCATACAAGGCAATAAAGAAAAGCCCTTATCACAAGCTGAAACAATAACACACCATTCATTCTTCAAGATGTACCCCAAAAACAGCTAAACAGTTTAAAGGGTAACTTTTTAATGGGGCATAGCTCAGAAAATATTTTATGTACTAAAACTAGTGCCATTTTTACAGTGACCATTTGTACTATCAGGTATCCCTGACAGGATACTTTCACTTGGGTTTCCTAACCTCCATCTGCTGCACACACATTGTGAGCCAATTTTATTCAGAGATTTCTCACCCGCTCAGAATCAGGCCCGTGTCAGCATATTGCTGTGTAATCTTGTCAACATGTGCCCCCTTTTCATGCAAAACCAGCTTTCAGAAGTTCTGTTAACTCAAGCTGGGCTCTTCTCCTCAGGGACCCCCCACTAGAAACAAACATTGTTAATCTTGCACATCTGTAGCACTTTCTGACACTTTTACAGATGTTACACTAGAAAATGGGGCACACTGGGCTGCCAGGGTTGTGACTCTAACCCATCCAGGGCCGTGTCCCAGCCACATGAAAACACAGGACAGGTTTATAACTGCACCTAGCACACAAAACAGCTGCTGAACACCCAAAACTAACAAGCTAGTTACATTTGCTGTGAGACAGAATCAGTGTTCCATTCCTGAAGCCCTTAAAATGTGAGGTAAACGTGATTCCCTTTCTGTGTAATGTAACTTGTAGAAGCTGGCTCCATGGTGCTCTCAGGGAAAATCAATCCAGGCAAGTGCAAAGGGCTTCCCACCAAGATGGAACATATTTCATTTTGTGAGAATGCAGTGATTTGTTCTAGGCCCAGCAGCTTAAGAATTGATTGCCAGGTATGGGTGAGAAAGAAAAGCCAACCATTTGCATGGATTCCATCCTATTTTAGTACAAGCTATTAACACAATCAATGCTGATAGCAGCCAGAAGCAATTGCAGAATGTCAACAATGGAAGAAAATGCCTGACAGTTCTACAAGTGTGGGAAACAACAAGCTTGGAGGAGCACATGGAACATCTTTAACCACCTTCTCTTAGCTACCAGAATTGTTTTAGACCCTCAGGAGCAGGCAGCAGCTGGCTGGTATCACTCTCCGAGACACTGGAGCAAAAATAAGTCATCAGCAATGAGCACATTGCTTTGTTCCCAGCTCCCACAACGTGCACAAATACACCTAAACATCCCCAATGCCTGCTGTCAGCACAGGTGGTTTGTAAGAAATCCTTGGATATAAGGGAGTTTTCTGCCATACCTCTTCTTCCTAGCAGCTGGAGCTTCCAGTAGGATTCCTCTGCACAGGCTGGTGCATGCAACAGCTTGGCAATGAGATTAATGGTCACAAGGCAACAAAACTGAGATCAGGGTAAAACCAGATCTGTCCTTGGGCAGAGAGAAGAGGAACAACTGGCTATGAAATTGAATGCCTGCGCAACAGGACAAGTAATTGAATTGTCAGTCATCTTTTTTCAATTAAAAATCATGCAAGAGTCCAGCGTGTGATGAAGTACTACAACTGATAATCCAATCTGTGTCCTTTAGAGGTCTCCAACCCATCTGTCTCCCAAAGGCTGTCCACATTCATGCCAGGAGGCAGTGTGCTGATGGGATTTCATCACCAGCATCAGTCTATAAATCATACTCACAGCCAAATGCACAGGCTCTAGCTGGCAGAAGGCATTTCTGAACAACCCCACCACTCGGCTCACAACAGCCCACCCACATGCAAGGTAGGACAGTCTGATTTGAAAATCACCCACCTGCCCCTTGATTCTCCCCAAGGATCCAGCTGGGTCGCTCATCAGCCCTGATGTCAATGTCTCTCACTAGAAGGCAAGGCACAACTATTACCAGCTTTTCACCCATGTTTGATAACTCCCTGGAAAATGTTTTCCTGACTTGACTAAGGCAAGCAACAGCAGCAACAGAGTGCCTCACATGTGGCAATATATCATCTAGCATCTCACTTCCTGATCAAGGAATTTAAATATGTATTTCATTAGTTAAAGTCAAACTGTCAGATGAAATGTGATTACCTTATTGGAAAATAGAATGTAACCTTCCACTTAGACCCAGAAGTTAGTGCAGTTATTATTTGAGGCATTTGATTGCTTTGTTGTCTGGCCATAAATTTCTGATGCAGTTCTGCTTCAAATACAAGCATCACAGAATAAAAGCAATTAGAGGCTACAGCACGGCTGCTGTGCAGAACTGTGTATGGTACAAGTCTTTTCACCTTCAAATCACTTCTCAGTTTGAAAAAGCTTAAGGCTTGAACAGACCAATAGGCCATGGTGTCTGACCTCCTGTGGGTCAGACCCTTAAATTGCACTGTTGCCTTTGGACTACACTCAGCCAATATTCACTGACTAAGCCACTTTCCAGCCAGGCACCCATTCTGGATTTCAAGACAGCAAAACTGTGGAAACCTACCCTTGCCCTTTGACAGTTATCTCCAGAGCTTAATTCCTGCTCTGAGTTACTGCTCATTTGTTTTCTCATTACAGATGCACATTTTCATTTTCTACCCATTTGTTACTGCATCTCTCACCCTAGTTCTGTGAATATGTTTTGTATGGAAGAAAATGGATAGTTAGCCACTCCAGGGACTTCTGAAAGAACTCATCAGCCCAAATTCCTCAGGGCCTCCCTAAAAAGAATTCACCTTTTTTAAAATCACTCTGACCACACTTTACTGTACCATCCATATGTTTTAACACAGCTTTAAAAACACGTACAAATATTTCTAGCTTATTTCTCTTAATGGTTTAATCCATTACCAATATACTGCACAAAAAGCAGCGAAAACTGACACACGTGTGTCTAATTTGTATGCAGCCATTTCAAGCTCTGTTTTGCGTTAATGACTGCCCTCCACCCAGACTGCCTTGCCTTACCAGTCTGCCTTCACTGCAACACAGCACCCACAAACATCATTCTATCAGCTATTGACTTGCAGACTGCAAACAGATGCTGAATTGAGGCTGCCTCTAACAAAAACTCCCAGCTGATAAGGATTCCTTAATGAACAGCTAGAATGACATCAGTTTGTTAGCTCTTATCCTATCAGCTTTGAACAGCTAATTCTTGCAAATCACAAGCACCTGTGGAGGTGGGTACCTCTTATCCCCTGCACAATTACTTTTTTCAACCCTACTTAGCTTGTTTGGCAGCACCTGTTCCCCTTTAATCCATATTGACCCACACTAACACATTCCTGTCCTGTAGTTCTTTATTGAGTGAATCATATTTCTGTTTTGACATATTTTCCCTGGGAATACTGACAGAATAGCCTGCCTATAGATGAGCCCTAAACTAATGTGAACTCCTCGTCCAGTGATCAACGCCCATCTGTTTATCTCTTTACATCTGCCACAAAGAGGAGAAGCAGCACTTACAATACAAAGGCAAATTCCAGCTAAAAACCACACAAAAATTCAATGTAAATCTGGAGTAGATATTTTTTCACTGTGAAAGTTGCAGCAACTTTTGCAAGCAACAAGAAAAAATCCTTATGATCCTGTCTTGGGTCTTCATTTACCCCAACAGTCCAAATACACCTTCTTAGGTCATGCATACTGTATTAGCCCCACTGGCTGGGTGTGCATCCTGAATTCCCCAACAGCCTCCAGGGAATTCATAACCTTGCCCTCTCTGCTAATCCTCTTCTGGCTGGTAATCTTTATTCTGCATGGATGGAAAAAGCATCTGATCAGAGAAGATGCCCTCAGGTTAAGGGAACAGGTATTGAGCTCCATTAGCAAAACCCCACAGATCAAACATATTGACAAGCTTCTGGTAAAGGGGCTTACCAAGGCAGATCTGGATTTCCAGCCCTTCAAAAAGATGACAACAATAGAAACAGCACAGGCTGGGAGCACTTTCAAGTAACAAGACATCTTACAAAGACTGTGAGAATTTGAAAGATTCTCTGACTACTCCTCCCTGGTTTTATCCATTACTGAAAAGTAGAAATACATCACAACAATTATCTGTTTTCAGATAATAAGAACACTAATTCAAAGAGCACAATGCTAGTCATAATGCTGTCTTTAATACCACAAGCTATCTGGAGCCACAACAAAATGCCACATCCAACACAAATGTACAAGGCAAGGCAGTAGAAACTGGACAAAGTGACTATTTCCCATTCCCCAGAACAGACTATAGCTGGTCATGGACTTTGACCATGTGAAAGAGTCACAAAATACTTCACACACCATTTTCCTCTAATTTTGTAGTCAGTGCAGTACTTTGGGACTCCTCATACTCCTCATAGAGACCAGCCAGACAGACCATGCTGGAAAAAGAAGGTTCTATCCTTCCTGGTTCTTAAAAACCCTCCAAAACAATCAGTGCCAATTGTAAAATGAAGCTTTAATGGTGATCAGGTGTGCAACAACAGTGCGTGTTTTGAAAGCAAAGTCACAGCAGCTGGGATGTGTTTTGTACCCAGAAACAAAGCTTTATACAGGCAATAGTGGAAGCATTATATACCCTGAAATATGGAAGTTACATTGATGATTGCAGCATTTCAAAGCCAACAAAAATATAATTGTGCTGGGATTCACCCAAAGCTGGGAGGTAAATGATAACACACGTTTTCTTCAATCCTTGCCCCAAACAATCCACACATGCTATGCTGTGAAATTGGTAACTGATTGAGTTCCAATCCCCCTGCCATGGGCAGGAGCTCCTGCCCCTAGAACAGGTTGCTCAAAGCTCCTTCTAAGCTGACCTTGAACACTTCTAGGGATGGGACATACACAACCACTCTGGACAACCTGTGCCAGCCTCACCACCCTCACAGTAAGGAATTTCTTCCTAATATCTAATCTAAGCTTGTTGTCTCTCAATTTAAAGCCACTAGCCCTGGGGTACCCCAGGACTGGACACAACATTCTGAGTGGGGTCTCACCGCAGTGGAGCAGAATCCCCTCCCTCTCCCTGCTGACCACACTGCTCTGGATGCAGCCCAGGACACATTTGGCTTTCTGGGCTGCGGGCACACATTGCCAGGTCATACTGAGCTGCTTATCCATGAGCACCCCCAAATCCTTGTCCGCGGGGCTGCTCCCAGTGCATTGTCTGCCCAGCCTGTATTTGTGCTCAGGATTGCCTCAGCCCCCTGCAGGATCTTGCCCTGGGCCTCGTCGAACTTGAGGTGCACGGCTCACGCAGCCCCACCTCTGAAGCCTGCCAAGGTGCCTCTGGGTGGCATCCCTTCCCTCAAAAGTCAGAATTTCAAGTTTACACTGTTGCAACAAAATGAATGCTGTGCACTCACTGTGAGCCTAGGCTGACCCCCTACTTTTCAGTCTGATGTTCTTAGTCTGGTAAACTCCTTTACTTTGCTTTTGGATTATCTTATGCAATGAATAAGAAAGTTAGAAGAGTGACTACCACAAAGAATAAAAACATCATTTTGTAGAGAAGTCATTTATCATCTGTAAAGTGAAGTCCCTAAGCCTTAAACAAAAAAAAGGAAATGGATTTGCATGGGTGTTGTCCCCCGAACAGATTACTTACATTGTTTTCAGGTTTCTTCATAGAAAGAAAACGAAACATTTCTAGATAAATGCAGCTCATTGTACTAAGATTTTTTTTTAATTGGTATAATACCAAGATCTCATTAATCCCAAATTCAGTCCCACATTGTACTTAAAAACATCTTATGTATTGTTTTGATCCTCCTGCGAGGCCCTGTGGTAATTTTAACTCCCTTACTCTGAGCAAAGTTCTCTTTTTGTCATTTTTAGTTTGGGTGAAAGGAAAACTTTCTGGTACCAGGGGACAGTTCGTTGAAGTGAAGCACAAGCTCAGCCCTGCATGTGGAAACAAGCTTTGTAACCCGCTCTGAAAGCAGCTAAAGGCTCACAAATCCACCGAGCCCAGAGGCCAGTTCATTTGTTCTCCTGTGCTCGCTAGGGATGAGCAGAGTTTAATCACAGAATAAGGCCGGGAATGTTCTGTTCCACAGCGCCGGAGCCTGCCCGTGTGTTCTGTGCGCTTGGCTCTCCCTCTAGCGGGGAGCTGCCGGCCTCGGAGCCCGGCTGGAGCAGGGAGGATCCCGGGCCAGCGCTGGGAACGGGCTCGGGGGGTTGGCACTGCTCGTGCACACGTTTGGTAAGGAAATACCCGCAAACATCCCTGTCTGACAGCGCAGAGCTGCTGTGGCAGCCGCACTGCCACCGCCGCGGGCTGTCGCTGCTGCCACCGAAGCCCTTTCACGGCTGCAGTGCCCCGCTGGGTGCCCTGCTTGGCTCCCGCACTCACACAGTGTCGTATCCCCCACTGGCTGGACCCCAGGTTTCCCATAGCAATGTCCCACTCTTCTGGATCCTCAAAGCAATTTGATGGTGGTGCAGCAACACCATAACAGCTGGAATTGTGCTTCCGACAAGCAAACTTGAACAAAGGATTGCACTCTCACAGTATATGTATATATCTTTTCACAGACGTTTATACTTTCGTGTTCCAGTGGTATTTAGTCTGAGGTCTTTTTGCTGTTCATCAGCTCCTGCTGTGTCTCAGGGTGACCAGTCCCTCCTTGGCATGGTCACAGCCCCTTGCTGGGTCTCCTGGCGTTCCCCCACCCAGGGCACAGCCTGTAGCCACCAGCACTATGTGTATTCCTCATCATCCCTCTGTTTTAATTGAGAATACCTGCTGATTTACTTTAAGGAAAAAGAAATAAAAAGAAAACTTTCAAGGTACTGAGACACTGCCTTTACAAGTAACAAATGTAATAGAATTAAGGCCAACAAGTTGCCGTAGAGTGGTAATGATTATCAATATAAAATCATGGAGGATTCTTGAAAGACGCTTGTTGATCAGCTGGTAGATCATTTAACTACCCATCTAATGTGAGAATGGTGGATCCGGTTTCCCTTCTCTAAAACTGTTAACTGCACAATAAGAACAAAGTAAGAAGTGTATAGCCCCTCCCATTTATGTTCCTATTTGGATTTTTGTGAGGAAATGTCCATTAAGATTTCCATGTCCAGGTTGTATATCACATTCCTGTATGTATGGTGGGTGGATGGCACTGAGCATACTTTCTCCACTCTTCAAGCTCTGTGCATATACATAACATTGGACCAGGTGTTCCAAGCCCTTCCCTTTACAGGTTTCTGTAATGCCTCTAGCATGGGCTGGGCAATGGATTACAGCAATTTCTGCAGGTAACTGTACTTCAATAAATTAGATCTTCCCTGCTGATGTGAAAATTACACTCTCTTTCCATAGCATTCCTGTTGCATGACAAACCCCAGATGCTGCGTGTCAAGACTACAAGTTCTGTCCCTTGTGTATTCATCCTTGCTGGAAGTGGCTCTGCTTCCCTCACCTGTCCCTAGCTTCCCAGGCTAGATCTGGGAACGCTCTGGGAACGTATGTCAGGGCCATCAGATAAATCAGTCTGTGGCTTGAAACACGCGTCACCAAAGGTCGTCTTGGTTTTGAGGCTTGAGTTGACTGCTTCAGGTCTGTCCTCTGTGGCTTGAAACACGCGTCACCAAAGGTCATCTTGGTTTTGAGGCTTGAGTTGGCCACTTCAGAAATGGTTCCGTAGAACTGTTTACTGCTTTCCAAAGTCAGTCCTGGCCCACAGGGAGCAAAGGTCCACAAAACAGCTGTGAACACACACTGGTATGGCTTTTTAGGATTGGATCCTCCTGAAGTACCAGACTGAAGCAGCAAATAACCTAAATGGGAATGCATATGAATGGCATACGTGGCACACCACCTGCAAAGGGCATGCTCCAGGAGAAGAGCTCTGTGCAGAAGTCAGAGCACAAGCAAAAAGGAAAACAACAGGCTCCAAACTAATAGTGACTGTGTCAGCATTTCTCTTGAAGGGAGAGAAAATTCTCAGCCAGAACCACTTCAAACAAATTACAATTTCTCTTGGAAATTGGTGGTCAAAATACCCTTCAGCCTATTCTCACCACTTAAGTCATCACTCTGCTCTTACTTTTATGATGCTGTTGTACGAAGATGTGCGGCACTTGCACAGCAAAGAACATCATAACTGGGTCTACGCTCACCAGACAGTTTATTACTGAGTAGTAGAATCAACACACCTCGAAATGAGGCACTTCTTTACAAACAATGACAAGTGGAAGTACAGCAAGTGTGCATGCTGCGCATTCCTGTTTAAAGAGCTTGATTTAATAGCAATTAGTTTCTGCTGTGCTTGACATCCTGAAACTTATTAATTCCTTTCTTCAGGGATGTTTGCTTTATCAGCCAACTTGGTTTTGTTTCTCTAAGCTGCTAAAGAACTGAAAAATATGATGGATCCAAGGACTGGAGCTAGATGTGCAACTGAGTGGACAATTGAGTGGATGGAGTTTGCAACAGACGGGAGATAGCCAAGCATAGAAGCCTACAAAGACCCAAATATTTGTCATGTTTTTTAAATGTGTGTATCTGGCAAAGCACAAGGATGGGTAGAGTGCCCAAGTCCAGACTGATAAACATCAGAAGGGGCACTTTCATCCTTCATTGCTGCGCATAAGCATTTCAAGTTTGTCCTGCTTATCACAGGACACCTTGGTCTGCATTTCATAAGCAAAGAAAGAAAAAAAAAAAGGCTTTAATTTAACATTTTCAGGAGCTGAAAATGCAATTACAAAAATCTGTTTTATTTCAAGCTACTGTTTAAGAAAAATATGAAAACAAAACCAAAAAACCCAAAACCACAGGTCCTTACAACACTTAAACCAAGTGGCTCATCTCAGCCTTTATTAGAATAATTACAACTAAAAGAAACATGGTGCTTCTCTTTTCACAGCAGAACACGCACCACAGGAAGTAATGGGCTACAAAGCTATAGCAATACAGTGGGGAAAAAATAAAATTAAATAAACCAAACCCAAGGCTTGCTGCAGACATTACAGCTTCTTTAAAACGAAAACCACAGAGCAGAGTGCAACGCAGAGGCAGCAAGAGCATCAATCTAAGCTCAGAGAACTGGGAGCCTGTCACACCAAACATGGGATCAGCTAGTTGTGTCCTAAGCCATAGTGAAAGCAGAAGATGGGGAAGTGAAGAGGGTGTTTTGTTTCCCAGTCCTGCTCAGCTGCCCCTGCAGGCACAGCAGGCAGGTGATGCCTCCTCTGGGACAGCGGGCCATGGTCACTGAGCCATCTGGGCCTCCATGGCTTGCGCTGTCCACTCCGGGGCTGTCTGACTAATCTTCTCCAGAAGGTTGTTCACCTGGAAACACAGGGACTGAATCTGCTTGTCCCAAGTTGGCAAAGCTTCACGAGCTGAAAAGAAAAGAAAAAAATAACCAATACTAAACAAAGTAAGTCCTAGCAATTCCCTTGCTTTGTCAGCTGCAACCTTTCCTTTTGCCACTGCCCTCACTGAGCTCACAGAGGAAGCCTTCCTTGTAGTGACACCAGGATCACTTCTGCACTCAAAAACTGCAGTTATTTTGGCTGCCTGTTACAAGGCTAACTCCTGCATTGAAGAAGATAGGAACAGAGAATTTCCGGGTAAACCTGTTCCTAGAAGGAGACTGATGGAATAAAGTCACTCTTTCTGGTGGGTAAGAGGATGCAAAGCCCTCTGCAGGGAGTGAGTGAAGTGTCAAGGTTGTCCTTATGGCCAACTCTGCCACCTCCCGGCTACAGCAGGACGAGCGAGCTCACTTCAGGCAGAAGGGATTATTAATAAACTTAATTTCCTTACCCTGGCAGGGACCACCTCAAAAAGCTCACTCTGAAAGGTGCTAAAAAAACAATATACTGTGGTTGCACTTACTCTCAAAGTGAACAATTCCATCAATCTGATCAATAAATCCGTTCATGCGACCCTCAGTTATCATCTGAGAAGCAATCTTCTCTGCCTAGAATAACAATGAAAGATGTCAGAAACTTAGTCCATTCTCAGAGAAGTCAGAAATTATTCAGACTTAATAGTCTTATGGGGTTTTTTTTTTCCCCACACACAGGGGGGAAGGAACCTACAGACAGCACACATTAAATGATTAGACAAACTAGCAGTGGCATCTAACTCCACTGTTGTTCTTTCCATATTGTGCTACTCCCACTCTCATAAGATGTGCTAGATACTTAACCTTCCTCGTAACATGGAATATTTAATTATTCCCCAATATTTAACTAGTTTTCCTAATATTTATCACAGATATTTTCTCATGCTATTCATGCTCCTTGTTTAAAAAAAAATAAAAAGGTAGGAAATGGATACCTTGGCTGCAGGGATCTCTAGCAATGCTCCAAGCTCTTCAAAGGTAATGTTGTTGTAAAGTTTGCTTGCAGACAGTAAGTTGTGTTCAATAACAGCTCTGTCCAGAATACTGGAACCTTTAGGGTTAGATGAGGAAAAAAACCCCAAAATGTTACTGTAAGATTGAAAGATTTGTTTATACAGTAGAGCAAATGAAAAATCACTTCTCTTTCTTTTTCTGAAGAGTTACATGTGCAGAAGGTCCAGATGCATCTGCCTTGCATCCCTATTAAGCTGCGCAGAGACAGCAGACAGAAACAAATGGATGGCACATGGCTGATTTTAAAGCAGACAAACCCTTTATTTAATTTCAGGAGTAAGCAAGTGGAGCCCTTCCTACAAGACTTACTGTCTGAATTGAGGGGTTTGACCTCCTGTGATCCTAGCTTGACAAATGGAAAGACCATTGGGGGTTTTCTTATTGTTCATTATGGCTCTTGGGGGTACAATTAACCTCTCTCTTACCCTGCTTGTGATAAATCCTTATCTGATGTCTCTCCCCTTGACTGAACAGTTTTCAACAATAAAACTCATTTGCCCCATAACCTCTAGCTGAAGATAAACACATTATTAAACACCAGCTAAAGTGCATTCTTTAAGGACAAACAGTACAGGTTATAAATAAACAACAAAGTCACCAAGGGAAGGAATGCAGCGTATTGCTAGCAAGCACCTTTAACCCAGTTTTCACTCTGCAAGTACATGGTTACTTATTTTTCCTTAATCAACAATTATTTTTCACTAGGAAGATTTTCCTGATTCAGAGGTATTTCATGCTTACGTATTTTTCCACTTTTATATTCTTCCAGCCTAGGAAACTGAGACCAGTGTGTTTAGGATACCAGTTAAGTCATTACTTGACATTTTTTCTGACTGTTCAGATGTTGAGGACTTAGTGTCATGTCAGTGGAGACGTGTGTGAGGCCCAAACCTCACTATGTCACCTTCCTGTCAAGTCAGGAAGCAGTTCCAATAAACATATCATCAGTACAGACCATTTATGGCCTGAATGCAGGTCATGGGTTTCTAGGCACCCTACTCTCAACAGTGCCTGAGAAGTTCAGGAGGACAGAGACTGTGTTAGAAACACTGGGAAGTTGCCAGTGAAGAGGACTGTATATGGACAGGGAAAGAAAATGTGACAAGTTATCTTCCAGATGAGTATTTCAAAACCTTAATGGCAAATCAGAAAGATGAGCTATACCTAAGAAGCTTTACTATCTAACTATACATGCTGAAAAATATTTCTTAAATGATGATATAAGCAGTAATAAATTCTTTTCCATGACCCTTCTTGGCTGATTTGGGAAATCTAACTGCCATGGATGAACACCTAGCATTACAAGGTTTTAGAGAAGCATGTACCATCAGCTGTAGTCGCTTTCTGGTGAGGCATTAGCATAGCTGCGAATTCTTGCAGTTGATTTCCACGGATAATTCTGTCGAGATACATTTTCTCCAAGATCCCATAAGCTGCAAGCTGCTGGCATCTCTCATCCTTGAAGAGAGTAGCAAGCATGCGGGAACGCTGTTGTCCTAGGAAAGCCAACAGGAATTCTCATAACTGACCACCAAAACACCGAGTACTTAGAGGTAAACAGCAGGAAGTTACCTTTTCCCCCAGTGCATGCAAATAACAGCCAACAAAGCTCTACTGAAGAAGGATTTTGCTGTTCAGTTCAAAGGCAAAGACACTGAACTAATCCAACTCTGAGCTAACAGGCTGCCAACATGTAATTCTGACATCGTGTTCACAACTTTGCATTCCTCGCCAAATCTTAGCCATACCAGTAACACACAAGCTGACTTGCTTTGGGGAAAATACCTTTTACACAAAAATGTAAGGTGCATTTTACCTGCTGATGCCAAAATAGTACAATGCAGTGCGTGTTTCAGTGCCTCCAGCCGCTCAGTCTCATGGACTATGCTCTTGTAGGACAGCTCGTTGTACCTTTGGGCAGCCTCAATGAACTTCCTTCTGTAGTCGAGTACTCGAGCGTAGCAAACCTAGAAAGGAAGGATAACTCAGGGAAAGGAAAGCAGCAGAGGTGGCTGCATAATACAGATGTGTAAAAATTGCACACTGTCAAGTGACAGCTCCCATAAATATTGCTCTTCTGCTTCCTAGGGAAATGTGTGCCCTCAAAGAATTAGCTTGACTTGACAAGTCCTTGCTGAAGTACCAGGGAAATCAATTGAAAGGACATTTCCCACCACTGCCCACATGTTAAACACTGCAAATGCTCGAAAAGACAAGTATTGAGCCTAAGTAATTGAAATATTGCACACCTGACACTGTACTTGTCTGAGTTTCCCCTTCACTGCTGGCACTGACAGCTACCACTTAGACAGCAATTTATGTTTCAAGTATTTGCTTTTCCCTTTCAGCATGGGAACACCACCTGATATTTCCTCCTTCCTTTGTGCTTTTCTAAGATTCACTTTCAACTGAGTGCACACTTCAAAATGTAATATGGGATAAGGAAAAAAGGAAAGGGAAATCCAACAAACAGAAACCACCAGATGCTGAGTTACTGCTTGTGACACATCTGCTCTGTGTCACAGAATTTTAAACATCACCACACCTCACCAATTCTGTTACACTGTAGTCATCACTGCTCATCAGTTATTAAAATGGTTTGAGAAATTTGTGTATGAACTATGTGCACTGTAAACCCACAAAAAAGCAGGAATATCAGCAGTTAATTTACTACTTAAGACTCTAAGTTACTTTTACATATGGAACTTTTTTAATTACTGGGGGGTGGGAGGACTACTACTGTCTCTAATATTGGATGCAATTTTTTCCCTTGCTTAGATTTATAGACAAAGGTAGAGGCAATATTTTCAACAATATTTCAGATGCTTCTTAACCTAGTTTTTATTTTCTACCAGTAAAGCTGGCATTTAAGGAACAGTACAGACTTATCCCCAAATGGTAAGGAATGAGTTGGTTAATAACTGCTAAGATGTGTCTCTCAAGCTCCCAAAACCATATGGCTTTTCCCTTTGTCTCTTCTCTAATGAGGAAAGTTTTAGTGGCGCTGCATTAAAGCATCTTAATGTGGAATTGTCTGCCTTTAGAAGGAGAAAGCAACAAAGCAGGTTAGACAACCTTATAATGGATTTGGAGCTGTTCATTAGTTGATTCATTCTGAAGCAGGGAAGCTCGATTGATGTAAGCTTCTGCTTGAACTGGGTCATCATCCTCCAGATACAGCCTGGCAATTTTCAGGTAGGTCTCAAGTTTATAATCTACATTGTACTGCCTGTAGAGGAAAGAAAAAAAGCAAGTGCTCAGAGTTGCTCCAAAACTACATTTGCTCTTAGCTGCTTTAACATTTGTTATGATTCTTAAGCACTGGGCATCATTTGCTTTACCCTGCTTTCTTCTTCCCTACTGCCAAATTAGTGCTTTCTGTACAGAGAAGGAAATTTGAGATGAATGCCAATACAGAATTGGCTCCTGCAAACACCAGTAGAAATAATGCTGCCCATCAAGACAAAATGTACACTCTCATAACCTGTTTTTTGTGGACTGGAAGTTTGCCACCAGTGGTGAGCCACTTGAGTTAAGAATCAACCTTGCAGTGCAACAAACAGGTGCTAAATAGGCAAAACCTACAGCAATTCCTTCTATGTGCACAATGAGAAAGGGGAAAGGACTGCCAGAGAAAAATTACTGCAAGGGCTCTACACCTAAAAAACCCAAGCAAACCAAACTAAGCCAAACCCCACCTCACAAGCACACAAAAGAATCCCCAACTGCATTTGTTAATATCCAGATCCAGTTTCAAACTATGTCTTCATTTTGAACTGAGAAGGTGGACACATTGAACAACTGCCACCTTCCAAGGACCTTTCAATAACCTTAGAAACATTTCTGCAAAATACTCTTAAAAATACTTGTTTATCAACAAGACTAATTAATAGTGGGTAACTTCTGATGCAGCAAACCCCAAAATTCTCACTTGCTGGTCTAGTTCAGTACAGAGAGAGCAGGTACAGCTAACACCACAGAACTGGGTGTAACATACTTTTGCCCTGTTTCCAAAGGGATCCCCACCAACACTTGTGCTGCATTTCTCCAGTCTTCTTCTTTCTCATAGATTGATGCAAGATGTTGCCTTATTGAAGCCACCTGAAGGACAACAAAATCAAGAGCAAAAGTAGCCATCATTTATAAAGCTTTTAAAAAGATGAAACAAGTCTTTCAAGAACTGGAGCACCAAGAGTCACAAGTAATTTCTTGCAGTTACATTTTGTATCGTGCCAGTGAGGTAGCAATGAGGTGATCTGTGATTAGATCCTAATGAAGAAACTTCTGCTTTGGAGAGTGCCTGCCAGCAGGTAAAGTATCAGTGCTCACAACCTGGGTTTTAACTGCAAGTGTGGGTAAAGAAAAAGAAATCATCTGATGCATTGGATTTAATTTATGCATAATCATGATGACATACATGCAAGCATATTTAGCTCAGAGTAAAAGCTGCTTACAAAACGCTAAAGAGAAGCAAATAAAAATCATGACTTTCTACTCCAGTACTAGATCCTACAGCTTCTCTAAGAACTCTCAGATGATACTGTGCATTTGTACAACAAAACACAGAATTGAACTGAAAATGCAGAGCAGCACATTCAGTAGTTAAGCAGAACTGGATTTCAAGAAAATATTTTTTCCTGGTAAAATGACTATGGCTAAAATGAACACACAGAGAAAATTGATTTATTTTGAAACAAAAGCTATTTTTCAAGGTGCATGCTCTTCACACCACCTGTCTGTTCTACTCCTCGGGTAAAAGGCAATACAGTGAGTAGCAGCCTGTCTCTCCAGACACCTCCAGCAGCTCCAGGATTGTTTCACTGTAACAAGCCAGTTACTGGAAGCAGAGGAATTACATGCCCATCATCATCATGATGAAGTGACAGTCTGTAATCGTTGCACAGTCCTAAGTGCTCTCTGCATTTAGCTCAGGTTTCCCATGTACAGGACTGAAAAACTGGTCTTTAAGTAGAAATAGCTCTTTTGAGCAGCTTTTTGAAAGGCTTGAAATAGTCAGCAGATAAGGAGGGGAAAAACTAAAGCCAAACCCACAAGCCAAAACCCATCTCACCATTGATCTCTCACCTGTTCTTCAAATGAAATAACTCTGGGCTGTATCTTTTCCAAGGTGAAGTGGTAAATTTCTTTGGCTGTGCTGTCAGGGAGACTTGGAAGATGTGTACAGAAATCTGTCAGCAGCTGCCGCGAGATCACCAGGCTGACATTCTCATTCACCACTGGTTCAGAGATGCACACAAGAAAAGGATGCAGTATTTTTCAGTGCCTTCACTACAGGTGAAAATTTGCTTTTACATTAAATTTGAATACTTAAATTTTAAAAACTCTGCAAGTGAAGGGGTTTTTTTTCCTTTTTTCATATAGGTGGGTTTTTCTGTTCTTTCAGAAACTATTTACACTAAAGGTCACCAGAGTTCTAACCCCTGACAGATAAATGAATTTTTCACCTTGATTTATTGTTCTCAGTTGCTGTAGTATCTTAGACAAAGTAACTGTTTGGGCTAAATCTCACTAAGCTTATTCTCAACTTTAAAAACATTATAGCAGACATAATTTACAGAGATGTTCCAAACACCCAGTACAACACAAAAAAAACCCAAACCAACCAACCAACAAAAAAAAACCCAAAAAAACCCCAATAAAAACAAACAAACAAAAAAAAGAAAAAACAAAAAAAACCCAAAAAAACAAAAAGAACCAAACAAAAAAACCAGCCAAAAAAACAAAAAAAAAAAAAAAAAAAAAAAAAAAAAAAAAAAAAAAACCCCAAAAAACAACAAAAAAAACCCCCCAAAACAAACAAACAAAAAAACACACACACAAAAACCCACAAAAATCCCCCTAACAATTTCTTATTAGGGTTTCAGTTTTACACATGGCTGAAGAAGGAGGCTGTCAGTTTAAATACCATAAATTCAGCACTCAACAGAGAACTTTGTTTTCACCTTCCACTGCTGACAGGTTGGAAAAGTGTAACAGCCACAAAGCTTACAAATCCATTCCCTCTTCACTTCTGAATGTGGTGATGGGGGTTCCTCTTCCCATTGTGTCTGAGCTCCAACAGGACAAAAATATATTGCATTTACACAATCTCACGTAGAGCTAACAAATCCACAACCCCACAGACCTCTGGCCTTCACTCACTGCACAACCACTTACCCCACTTGTGCACTTACTTGCTTCTACAAAAGCTTTGAGAGCTTCAAGCTGCTCCACACCCGACAGCTGAATGGCTTTTTCCAATATTTGACGGTACCTGTCCATAAATAAATTTTTAAAAGGTTAAAAATCACACATTTTTCCACTAAGAACTTCTGTCTCTGCGTGCTTTCTACGTCAGAGCCCTATTTTTGCTCATATTTTCTATACCTTGAGGTGGCAATTCTCCAGTTTGTTCCCAAGTGTCATAAACATTCACCTGGAATTGGTACCTGGCTCTTCTTAAATCCCAGGATGAGATTCTCAGATAACAGAGCCCAATCATTTTGTTATCTAAGACGATAGGTGCAATTTTGGAAGTCTAAAATAATAATAATAATAATAACAACAATCATCCCAGGATAGCACATAGAAAAAGTAATGAAAACCGTATTGCTCATAGATTCAGATTAACCAAGGTATTAAAAAATTCAAAATGCCACATTCAACGTGAGTGAGAAATAGTGTTGTGATAAATATTATGTTACAGCCACTTGACAGCAGCACAGGTGTACTCCATGTGTTTTTAAGTGTTTATTCCTTTAAAAAATAGCAAGTTCTCCTTTCTTGTTTCAGCAAGCTAATAAAACTTTGCCTCAGTGTGTGTGACACTGATGAAGTACTACATCCGCGTGGAAGCCACATTTTGAGGGGAATATTTCCAAGGTTTTACACGAAAATCCTAGAAGTGTAAACTCCTAAAACCACAGCCCCCCTAGAACACAAGCAACTGGACAGAATTCCAGGTGACAGATCCGCATCTGACTGGACTCTCGCAGTAAAACCTGTGTGGCACAGCGCGCCACGAGAAGCTCAGCCCCTGAGGGCTGCCTCCGAAACACGCACCGAGCGCAAACGGCAATAATTCCCAATGACCACACGAGAGTGGCTGAGACACCCGATACACCCACGGCAGCAGAGGACAACAAACTCCCCGGCCTGCCGCTGTGGCACACCCAGGGGCAGCAGCCGAGCCCTGAGGGGGCCGAGCGGACACGCGGGGGCCCGTGAATGAAAAACTACACAACCGTGAAGCGAAACCTTTCTGTCTCCTTTTTATTCGAAGAAACGCGGCCGCTGGGCACGACCCACCCTCCCAGCGCACGGCGCTCCCTCACCCCGCGGGCTCCTTGCACCCCTCGCCCCAAGGCGGGGAGGCGGCGGCGGCCGGCAACTCACTTTCCCGCCAGGTCCTTGTGGGAGCCGCTGGAGTTCATCAGCTGCGCCAGCTCCTGCCTCACCGCGCCCGCCGCCATCTTGGGAGCCGCCTCCTCCCACCATGGAGCCGCGCGCGCTGGCAACGTCACGTGACGGGGGAGCGCGCGCAGGCCGCGGGAGGGGGCGCGGGCGGGCCGGCCCCACGCGCGGTTAGCGGGGGAGGAGGGAATATCCCACGGGGTTATCCCACGGGATTTACACCACAGCTGGGATAAGGCCGGACCACCACCGCCGCCTCCTCCTCCTCCTCCTCCACGGGTGGTGTCCGCGCGCGGCCCCGGAAGCGGACGGCGGGGCGGGGCGGTCCCGGAAGCGTGGGGCGCTGCGCCGGCGGTTGCCAGGGCGGCGCGGTATTATGGGATGCGGCGGGGGAATGGCGCGGGGCGCGTGATTTTGAACAAACGCGGCGGCGGGATCGGCGCGGGTGCGGCCGCCGCCGCCGCGGCCGCCGGGAGCGGCACCGGGGGGCGCCGGCACCGGCGAGAGGCATCGCTAGCGGAGGAAGAAGAAGAGCGCCCGCCCGCCCGGTGAGTGCGAGGGGCGGGAAAGCGGCGGCGGGAGGACAGGGAAGGGGGCGCGGGCACGGCTGACAGCCACCTCCCGCCGGGAAAGAACAGGCCCGACCTCGCCGGGGGCTCTCCCCGCGGCGGGCCGGGCTCCTTGGTGGCCCCGCCGGCCTCCCCGGGATAGCGCGGACAGTCGGTCCCGGCCGCCCCTCCGCCGCGGGGGTGGCCCGGCTGCCCCGGGCCGGGGACGGCGAGTCAGGCGGCTCCGGGGCCCGGGGTAGTCGCCGGCAGGCGCCGTTCGGGAAGACCGGGTCGCTCCCGGGAAGCCGCGGGTGGGTGAGGACGGCGCGGCCGTGTCAGCGGGATGCTCCGGCTGTGCCCCGCCGGGCGGGTGCGGCGCTGCCTCAGCTCACCCCGGTGCCAGGGCGCACCTGTGGCCTGAGCGTCGCTGCCGGGCTGTGGACAGCGCCCAGCTCCAAGGGAATGTGTCCGCTTCTGGACTCCTCAGTACAAAAAAACAAGGAGCTCCTGGAGAGGGTCTAGTGGAGGCCATGAAGATGACGAGGATCTGGAGCATCTCTCGTATGAAGAGAGATTGTGGGAGCTGGGCTTGTTTAGTCTAGAGAAGAGAAGACTGATGTCATTAATGCATATAAATATCAAAAGCAGGTGCCACGAGGATGGTGGCAGTTTTTGGTGGTGCTCAGCAACAGGGTATGGATAAATGGCCATAAGCAAACATACAAGAAGCTTCACCTCAGTATGAGGAAGAACTTTATGTTGAGAGTGGCAGAGCACTGGAACAGGCTGCCCTGAGAGGTTGTGGAGTCTTCCTCCTGGAGACATCTGGAACCCTCTTGACCATGGACCAGGTGTCAGCTGCTCCAAGTGGCCTTGTCTTGTCAGGGAGGTAGGACTGGGCTATTTCCAGGAGTGCATTTCCAACTTAACAATTCTGTGAATGTAGCCAGAGCATCTTTTGTGATAGCCCCAGCTTTTCCTGTTACCATCTTGCTTGTTATGACATATATCAGGATTCGGAATGTTTTTATTTGTGGCCTTGACTCTAAAGAATGTCATGTACTAATTATGTAATGCTTGATATTGAGAATTGGGGTTCTGGAATGCCCTTTGGCATTGAGAACACAAGAAACTGTCCAGTGGAATATACTGTTATCAGGATGAAAGCTCTCAGACTTAAGATGTCAGGTAAGGAAAGGACAGATATTTAAATCACCTTTCATTAGGTTCATGCTTCTGAAGAGTCCCTTGAAATATATTACAGTTACTGTAGGAAATACTGAATATAGAGAAGTAATTTGAAGTGTTCTTTGCAATGTTTACATTAAACTGGCAATAGCAGGTTACTTAATCATTGAGTATGTGGTTATCTTCATAGTATCTTTTGGCTTATTGGAGGCAAGAAGAATAGTAGGTTATTAGCTGAATATATTTCTTCTGTCAGTGGAATCTTTTTTGTAAAATAAAATGCATTAGACTTGTCTTTTTTTCTTTTTAAATTACTATTTGTCAAGACATGCAGTTTGCATATCTGTCTTACATGTTACATGCCTTGTCCAGAATTGCACCAAGCTAGAGAGAGATGTGTGGCTGTAGACAAACAGGCTGGCTTGGAGATTGTGTTTGAAAACACAGCCCAGCCTCCCTATGGGATAAAAAAGTACTTCATGCTCGTAGTGATGGGGTAAGCTTCAGCAGTTTGTTATGCAAGGCTCCTTGTTCAGCTTATGTATCAAGAACTATCTGCTGATGTTTGGTTTGCTTACGCTTTGATGTCCACACTCGGATCTTTTGTAACTGAATGCTCTGAACACTTCTGTCAGAATTCTTGAGAAGTTTTAAATGCTTTCAGGTGGAGTATCTGCTAACCACAGGTGCATAAGAAGGGTGATGATGAAGAGTGCTGTCAGAATTCAATCTTAGAGATGTTGTTATCTCATGCACTGCAATATCTTTTATTTTAGATTTGGAAAAACTGTCAGAACCCCTTAGGCTATTTTCCCTTACACTTGTTTGAAAAATGTTTTCACTGGGAACTAAGGTAGATTGGAGGGGGTTGTGTTTTGCTTTCTGCTTCAGCAACAAACTGTGGTTCCTTATCTGTCACTTGGTGTGGTTGTGCTTTTGTTCTCTATATCTGCTGTAGAGGTAGTGCTCACATGTGTGAGAAGCACATCCTAATGTCCTACAGAGGTTGTACACTACAGCAGTGCAAGGGTGTGGTGGGCCCCTTCATAGCAAGTACTTAGGAGACATACTCAGAGTTCGTTAGGTATGTTATTATTCATAGTTTCAGGGGCTTCCAAAAGAAATGGAAAATGTTTCTTGAATTCTTGTTTCGAAGGTTTGTATTTTCCCGGGCCTTATATTTGATTAGCTTGGTTCCTCAGTTGCTCAGAAAGCTGATAAGCAGCATGTGGCTTTCAGTACAGCCTGTGACTAGGCTTGCTCACCTGACAACATTAGAAGTCTGGAAAAGAATGTTCTTGCACAAGAAAGTGGGAGACTAACAGAAAAATCCCGTGATTAGTCATGGGGCGCAAAGCTACATGAAGTGGGAGATGCCCATGTTCCAGATCTGGATGTAGATTGGTAGCTCCTTAATTTGTGCATCACTGCCCTTCAGAAGCATCCTTCTGCTACTGGACGTGTTGCTGCCCACATGAGGGGTATGCCCTTAGTGTTGGGCTCTGCTTTGATCTGTTGTCTTGATCTAGGTATGTACTGAACCCCCATCTTTAGGGACTGACTGTTTTGGGGTTTCTATTCCTTTGAAGTAACAGCAGTTTTTGTTGCACACTCAAAAAGTCTGTCTTCCTTGGGTGAAACTTGTTTCTGTGAAGTCTTTCAGGTGTGATCCCTTGGCGCTGCTCTGGTGCTCATAGACTTTGAACAGAGCTGTCTCAGCACACTGACTCACCAGAATTTGTTTACTACTTTGTGAATTAGTTTTCTTCCTGGGCTGGACATCAGTTGGCTTGGAGAAAATGGGTTTCTGACAACCTACAGCTGGTTTTGGATGGCTTTGCTCATGCCTGGCCCCTTCATCTGGGCTGCCCTTGCAGTTATACAGATGTTTGCTAGCACAAGGAGGGTAAATGGATGGAAACAAAAAGGCAGATGCTGAAGGTGCACAGGAGATCTTTAGCAGTAGTGCTGGCTTAGAACACACAGGGAATTGAAAGACAGGGAAAGTAATGCTGCTGCTCATGTACACACAAAGTCACAAATTTGCTGTTTGAAATGACCATTCAATAAAGGTATTGCTAGGATATTGCTCACACTAAATCCTAGGAAGTTGTAGCAGGTGCTTGTTTTATTAGTGTATAATTATCAGTTTGTTGACATATAAGGTTTTTTATCTTTTGCATTTCCTTTTAAAATTATAATGGAAGCATAAAATACTCAGAACATGCCAAGGGAAGAAGGGTCTCTTCACAACTGGTATGTAGACAAGTTGGTTTATTGGTTTTCTTTTCCTTGTCTAGTCTTAAAAAGAAATCAGCTAGCACCTCTACTGTAAACATGGCAGTGGAAACATGAACTTAAGCAAACTTCCCATGGAAAAGAAATGGAACAAACCCAAAAACCTCAACTGTGTAATATAAAATTCTCATGTACATATCACTTGACAAGTGTCAGTTTAAACATGCAGGAGCTGCTAATTTGTGTACCTTGGCCATTCTTCTGATCTGCTGCACGCCGTTGTTTGTGTGGTGTCTCAGGCAGCGAGCAGAGTGTAGAATAATGGGAAGGGAATGGAGTGCGTTGGTTGAGGGAATTATGGTTGCCTTGGGAACTATTTTGTGACTATAGATGGTTAATTTGTGGTAGAAGAACACCTGGTATTTTCTTAAGTATTCCTTGTAGCCGTTGGAAAAAAGACTGGATACTTCCACTGGTTATGTATGCAGCATTTGATAAGGTTGGGTTTTTTTCCTTGCTATGGTTTCTCATTGATATTGTATTTAATAAACCTAGAGCCATGTTCCTCTGGGAAGCATGCAGACAAACTGCCTCCATTACTTGTCTTATGTGGAGATTGGGAAAGAGAATGGAAGTTATTTTGTCTGTGTTCCACATACCTATTTTGTTACTGTGTTAAAGCTATTTACTTTCACTCTGCTATTACATATGCAAACATGGTGAGATTGCAGTCTTAGATGATTAATTTTTCCACTTACTCTTGTTAATCATAGCTTCCTCATGGATTCATCTTTTTCTGGTTTCATTACACTCATTTTGTTAAAGCATTTCTAGCTCAGTAAGCTTAAACAAAAGCCTCTCTGTTGAAAAAACAGTGCTGAGTGATTTTGTAATTCTTTGTTTTATGACAAAACAAACTTTTCAGTTTTAGAGATAAAACATAGAGTGTCAGAGAGAGTAAGAAAATGGGGAATGCCTAAGATGAATGACACTATTTTACCCATTACTGGAAAAAAATAGCAAAATTGAAGAATGGCAGTTAATTAGGAGAAATGTAGTACAGCAAGATCACCTACATGCAATTGTGCTCTTTCCTTTGACAATAAGCCAGCAGAGCAGGGTGAGTCTTGATTATAGATATACGTGGAGGCTTTTCTAACAAACGAATGAGTGAAAGCATGTCTGGTGTCAATAGTTTCTTAAGAACTGCATTTCCTATTTTTTTTTGTGTTCTTCTTTTTGAATTTCAGTTGCCTGGAATAGTTGATGTGCTTGTTTGTATTTGTGAAAAAGGGATGAGAGAACACAGCAAATAAGGAGATTACCTAGCCTGTTCTTTAGTTTGTTTTGCTTGTAAAATGACGCAATAAAAGGATTTGTTTCTCTAAGATTTATTTGTTTCCCCCTTGAAATCAACTTAGGCAAACAAGTGACCTTCACTTTCTAAAGTGTGACTTGATTCTATTTTGCATAGGTAGGTAGGTGTTCTAAATCCTTTGCACTAGCAAGCAGTCAAGACACTCTGGGAACTATGAAACTTGTGCTGTTATACATTGATCTTTTCTTAAAATAAGTTTCCTCTTTGCTGGGAGAATGCCTGGACCATTAAATGACCAGTGGACGTTTTTCCATTTGCAGAGATTAGTTTTGGTGCCAGTAGTGTGAACTGGCGACACTGCAATGACCAGCAAGGCTGCAGTCAGTTTTCCACTCAATCATATTGGCAAATTTTGTCACTCCTGTTTCTTGTGGATAAAAAAAAATGTGGATTTCCCCAGGAGAGAAGCAGAAAAAAGGCAAGAGGGACGCCACTTGTGAATTTTTACCATTGCTACTGGAATGACTGGGAAAAATAAGAGCTCATTCTTTGTTGAACAGGAAGGTGAGTTTTGGTGTTATGTCATCAAAAAGAAATAGATTGAAAAAAAAATGTTTTGACAAGTTGGATGTCCTGGGTTCTTAACAAAAATTATTAACGACATTGATAAATGCAGATGCTACAGAATTTTGTGGAAAGACATCCCATAGTTATTTTCAAGTTCTGTTTCTGCTGCTGGGTTGGTTTCAGTGGACTCTACAGTTTGACACAGAGCTGTTTGGGTGTGTGTCCTGTGCTGGATTGTGGGAGAATTTACAGAGTGACAGCCTCTGGTTCAGGTGTGTCCAGCTCTTTGTGGGTGTGTGCTGCTGTTCACTGTGCAGTGATGAACTAGGGTAGCTGAGTCACACAGAGAACCTGCCGAGCTGCAGGTCAGCTCCAGTGTCCTGTCATATGTTAATCACTGTTAATCTCCAGTCCTCAAAATTATCAACTGACAAAAGCTGTCAAAAAAAAAAAAAAAAAGTTGGCAAAAGCTTTGTTTGTATACACAAGTTGGTTTTAGATGTAATAAAGAGCTAGATCTTGATACATGAAAAAAAGCCAAACGAGCCAATCTTTTCCATGGAAAGATACAGTTAAGGCTTTGTGTACTGTTGTTTCTTCACTTAGTAAGTCTGAGAAGGAGATGAACATTCTGGATCTGTGTCAGCTCGGGCAGTGTAGTGGTGACTTGTCCAACGGGTGGTTGAGCATGCTTGGTATGAAAATCAAATTTGGAAGGGTGTCCTGTAAGGACAGATTTGGGGCTTTTCTCAAGTCCTGCTGCTTGAGTAGGGTGGATGTTAGGAAAGGGTTTCTCCCACAGAGAGTGATTGGGCAGTGGAATAGACTTCCCACCGAGCAGCATGGAGAGTGCATCCGAAGAACTCTTCTTCCTAAGCAGCCTTGGCATATTGTGTGGAATAACGCTTCTCCAGGGGTAGAGTAAGATACAGTGTTGATATCTTGCCGCGTCACTTGCATATTGTGTGGAATAACGCTTCTCCAGGGGTAAAGATACAGTGTTGATATCTTGCCGTGTCACTGTCAGCATATTGAAAACAAAGGTTGTAAAGAGATACAGTGTAGTCCTAGTCACTGAAATGTTTCTGGCTAGTCCTGTTTCTTAGGTTTTTGGAGGTTTTTGAAATGCTTATCCAAAGCTGTTGGTTTTCTTACCTACAGCTAATGAAACTTAGGAGTTTGTGTTTCAGAAGCTCTTCAACTTGTTGTGTTACAACACATGAGACTTCAGAGGTCTGAGCAGCCTGCATTTGAAGTGACCCACATGGTACTGGAGCAGGGATGAAGATTCCACGGAAATTCCTATTTCTCCTGTTGAATTGATCTCAAGTCAAAATCTTAATGTGGAGTTTCATTCCACAAAGGTCAGTCAGCTATTGCACAGTCCTAGTGATTTAAGTAAGTTTTCCAAAAGGAATACAGAGGTGCTTTATCTAGAGATTGAAGTGGGAAGGAGGTGTTAATAGTGGTTTTCTTGAATGAGGGAATCTGAATGCAGTCCTGGTTTGCCTGCAGGTGAGCTATTTATCTTCTGCTCAGCCCTTCTGCAAGTGAATATATTCTGTACTTGTGGAGTGCTGTCATGTTTAAAGCTGGTAGAACTACGGAGATTGCAGCTAGAAGTACATTTTCCTGCAAACCACTGCAAAGTAACTGTTTGGATTATCTGTATTTTTGTTTTAATGCTCCGCTTGAGTCAAAAATGAAGAAAGCCAACCTAGATAAGTTCAAAAAGCGGTAGTGGCCATAGCAGCTTTCACTGCTGTTCAAATCTTGACAACACTACCTTTAAAGCATGGCACTTTATCTTAAGGTTTTTCTCTGGTTTTAATTTCTGTAGTGTTCTAACTTTGAAAAGGATCATGATTGCATGAGACACATAAGGAATTAAGCTTTTAGGGCAAAATTTCCTGTGCCATTTTAGCATATTTTTTTAAATTAAATACTTCACTGAAATCAGTGTTGTGGCAGGGGGGTTTTGTTTCAGTTAGAATGAATTTAATGTATTGTACCGAATTGGGCAGTGCTAGTGTAGTGTAGGTGAGATGCACTTGGGTCATCATTGTGCTTCCCAGTTGGCAGAGTCTCAGTAAAATTGGTAGGGTACAATTCTGTTGTGATGAACTCTTGTTCATAAATACAGCTCTAAAATGTATTCTTGCTGAAATTGCTGGCAGCAGGCCTGATCTTAAGGGTGTGCAATGTGATAACACCTGTTAAAAGTCCATGGGGAACTTGATATCAAGCCTGTGGTGGTAGTTTTCACACTTGTTGTTCAGCGTGTTCTTGGTGTGATATTGCTGTGTCTTCTGAATTCTTCTGTAGCCTCACATTCAAGGGGTGTCTGGAATTTAGAAAGCAAGACCATTATTTCAAGCTGTATATGGAAGAAAAAAATCTGCATTTTTTTTTTGGGCCTAGTGATAAGTACTGCTCACGTTTCAGGTTTGTTTGGTTTTTGGTTTTTTATCGGTCAAACTAAGTTCACTACATGTTTATTCAATGTAACTTTAGATTCGTAATGCTTTACTATTGGCCTACTAAACACGGCAAAAAATTAAATTACTTGAAGTTATTTTAAGGTTTTCTACTTTTGGCCTCATCCCAAAGTTTGTATGGAACATAATGTTAGAAGCCCTTGATTAAACGTAAAGGCCCTGGAATCCACAAACCCAGAATCTGGATTGTTCGCTGTAGTGAACACCTTCAGAACGTATTTAGTGGTCGTAGCACCTGTACAGTTCTGTGTTTCACCTCTTGTGCTATGGCATGTTTTGAAAATGACTGAAACTGGCATGCAAACCAAGGGAAGGGTAAAGGGGAATGTTCTTATATTTAGTTTCTATTTTATTTTTAGTTTGCCTAAAGCTCTGCTTGAAAGTAGAACATTGTTTCCCATTACAGAAGGCAATCTGAACTGCTTTGAAGTATTCTGCTGCATGGAATGTTATTTCCAGTACTTCCCTGGAAAGTTGCTGTGAGTGAGGTGTGTGGTAAACAAGCAGCAAGTTAACTAATGACTGAGTGAGTGCTTGGGATTTTGTTGTGTTTTGTTCAGTAATACTGCTCAGTACCTCTCAACAGCTGGAATGTTCTTCCTTAATAATCTTCTTTTGTCATAGGTAGTACCTTTGGGCAATGTAGTATTTTCTTGTGTTGGAAAGGGGGTTGTCCAATCCAGAGCTAGATATCACAGTGTTTTGAAATACTGGTTTTCTAGGAAACAATGCACTCACTTGTACGTGTAACATAATTCAACCATTTGCAATTTGTATGACATGCTGCTTTTATTGAAAACTTAGTTAAAGCTTTTTTTCTTTTTCTTTCCACCTTCCATTTTGCCTGAAAGGCTTTGGCTCGTGGGGATTTCTGGTTGTGTACTCTTTCTAAGGTCTCTGTTTGTTTAATTGTAAAAATTGCTTTTCTACTTGGTGTATAATTGAATTTCTGTGGTAGCATGCTGAGATTCCTTCTATGTGACAAATAGTTTTGATGTGAAGAAAACAGCTATAGGTCACAGGATAGTGAGTCTTAGTGTATTTGTAGCAGCTGTTGTGATGAAGGAAGAAGATGCATTTGTGTAAAACATTTCTATTTTGAAGACAGTAAGACACAAATATTTTTGAAAAGTTTTTTTTTTTTCCTTTACAGCCTGTATGCAAAGAACAACATTGCTTTCTTCCTCTGTGGATTGGGTTTTTTGGGCAGGAGTGGGTGCTCTTTGTGTTTTAAGTGTCCTTGTCAATATTTTGTACTATTATCTGGTAATTTTAGCAGCATGGAGAGTTTAGTAACTTTTCCATGGCTGAATAATTGCAACATGCTTTATTCCCCACCATCTCAAGGGCTGGAAGATGAGGAAGAGGAAGAAGAGTGGGTGAATAAATTGCTGCTGCAATACAGTGTTTCCACTGAATTGTACTTAAATTGTTGCAGCTTCCAGCTCCTTGCAGAATCCCGGAATGGTTGGGGTTGGAAGGGACCTCTGGAGATCTAGTCTAACAGAGCCTAGGGCAGGCTACATCTTTGTGTGTGGGTGGGTTTCTGCAGAAAAGGACACTCTGCAGCCTCTCTGTGCAGCAGTTCTAGACAGTGACCCCACTGCTCCTAACTCACCCCAGAATGCCATTGGCCTTCTTGGCTAGAGGGGCACACACTGCTGGCTTGCATAGAACTTCTGCCCTGGAACTCCCAGGCCCTTCTCCACAGAGCTGCTTTCCAGCAGGTCAGCCCCCAGCCTGTACTGATGTGCGGGATTATTCCTCACCAGGTGTAGGAGCCTGCACTTACTTTTGATGAATTTTATTAGGTTTCTCTCTGTCCAAGTCTCACTGAATTATAGCACAACCTCTTGATGTATTAGCTATGCCTCCCAGTTTTGAATCATCCACAGACTTGCTGAGGATGCACTGTGTCCATTCATCCAGATCATTTAGCAAGTTCAGCAGGACCAGACCCAGTACTGACCCCTTGGAGGGCACTGCTGGCTGCAGGCCTCCAACCAGACTCTGCTCCAGATCACAACCCTCAGTTTCCCTCTTCTGACAACTTTCGTTTCAAACCCTCCTCACCATCCAGACAAGCCTATGGACAAAGGTATCTTTCCTTTCTCTGTCAGATGGATCCCCCCGTCCCTCACAGACCAGGTTTCTGAAGCAAGTCCCATGGTCTGACCACCCAAACCTCTGCTGGTGGCAAAGGGGGTAGCTGGGGCTGCCTTAGCTCAGCATCTTTCCTGCTGTGATAGGTGTTTCCTCTTCAGTCTGTAGAGCAGTGAAGCAGTTTGGCAGGGGCACCTCAGCTTTTGGGAGAAGTCTCTTCCTCCTGCCAGTCCTTGCTGTTGCAAGCCTCCATTCTTCAGCATTATTTCCCCTGTCCCTTCTGGGTGTGCTGGTGGGGGAGTTTTTTGCTCTTTTCCTGTGGACTGTGAGTCTCCTGCAGCCTGTGCTTGGAACCAGCCATCCAACTGTTTCCTACCACCTGCTGCAGGAGATCCAACACCTGGGCACAGCTTTTGCAGACAGGCCTGCTACTTGTCCCTGCCCTGGCAGAAAGGTCTAGGCACTGGCACTTGAGGGCTGGGCATTTCAAATTGCTTAATCTCTAATTATTAAGGTCCCAAAAAATCGGATTTCTTCAGCTCAGCAACCTTCAGGAGTTTAAATATCTGCCAGGATTGGAGAGAGCAGATAAGCAGAAGCTGAAAAATTTGAAAAGCCTTTATGCAACTAAAATGTGGTTGGTAGCATCTCATGCTTCTCACTTAAATCATCAAGGATCCATTCTGTATTTCCCCTTTTTTCCCCATGTTCTTGCCTTTGTTCTAATGAATGGACTAGGAACAAAATATATTATGTTTTTAAACCGTTGCTACTTAAGGTATAAATATGCCAATTTTATTAATGTAACCATGTAATGTGGGATTTTTGAGTTTTAAAGTCCTCAAATCTGAGCCATAGCCTGCCTGCTGGTGGTCCTCTGCTGCGCCTTGATTGCAAAGAGAAGAGATGCTATTGGCACATTTTTATCTCAGCTATGGAAAATCCAAATGCTACCCCTTTTGTGCTAACCGACTGTTGATCCTGCTTTCTTTTATATTCATTAGAGTCCACTGTACTTGCAGTGAACAATTACTTGTTAGGTTGTCCACTCTTACTTTTCTGCCATTCATCTAACTCAGCTTTTCAGCCTCATTCTCCCCTTTCTTGAGGGCAAGCTTCATATTTCTTCTTCATACTTCTTTTTAAGGATTTCTGCACAGTTTTAGCTCAGAAGCTGAAAATATTTGCTCTTGCTGTCTCTTAAGGGTGCTACTCTTAAGTGTATCTGTCCCAGCTTTAAAGAACTACTAACAGATGCTGCTGTATCTGGCAATGATACTTAGTTTCACTTAGCGTTTTCCTGCTAGTCCCAAGAGAATCCCTGCTGCTTCAGGGATACATTAGATGTGTTACATTTATGAGGCTTTTGATTTTGGGTGGCGTGGGTTTGTTTTGTACTTCAAGAGGTGTTCATATAAAAGCTGTTACTGATTTGGTTTCCTTCTTTTCTGGTGAAAGTGACACTTGAGAATTTGGTTAAAAAATGAGCATTGCCAGTGACTCAAGGCAGGTCTGGCCAGAGTTCCTAGATGTGTTGGGCTATACCAGACTGTTCCCAAGGCTGGGCACCGCCAGGCCACCAGCCACAAATGGGGATGAGTGCCTTGGCCCTCTGTTCTCTTGTCATGTCCTTGCTGACATGCATCACCTTCCAGGAGTTCAAGTAAAGCTGGACTCAGCAGCCTTGTTTCTGTATAATCTGAATTTATGAATGTGTTTTACTTGTAGTACATAGCCTTGCTGGTGGTTTTGTAACCTGTCACCCTACTCGAACCGCTCATGGTTGCAGGCAGGAGGGTTGGCTATTCTTAGTGAAATGGAGACGTTTCTGCATGTAATAAAATGCAGTTATTGTAAAGTACAAGACATTTTTATGTCTTGCATTTTGTTTACTTCTTTGTAGATCACTGTGCTTAATTATATTGATTTTTTAAAAATTATTTTCCTGTTTAGTGTGCTGTTCTGGTATTTTATTAACAAAGATGTTGATATGATTGATCTCAATACTTTTAACAGAGTTTCTTAGAGATTTTCCAGTGACATGCTAGTGATGGAGAAAAATGATCAAAATTCACAGATATCTGTCAGACACCATTCTGTATTTTTGCCTACAATCTTGATCTTCTTTATCATCTTCCTTACAAATCTTCTTTATCCTTTACACCATCATAGATATATTTTTCTTCCTGAATATCAAGAACAGGAATCTGTTTTATGAGTAAGATGATCACAGGTGGTTTGCTCACACTGAGTTTTTTCCATTCCTTCTCCCTACTGTACCTAGCACTTTCCAAAGTTGTTGGTCCAGGACTTTGCTGACAATATGCTTTAGTTTCTAACTTTTTTTTCTCTGTTTGGCTAGTTGGGTGTTCTGAGCTAGCTCTGTTTACAAATCTTCATTATGTGAAATTTTTTGTGAACTTTTATTTAATTGTATGACCACTATTTTTTAGGCTAAAATTATCTGTTTAGTAATCTGAACCTAGGATATTTCTGAATTTCCCAGTCTGAAGCTTAAACACTTGCTTGGTCTAGATTGCTTTTATCCTTCAGGCTTTGAATAAGCACTTAATGATGCATCTTTTCAAAAGGTTGTAGTTATAGCTTGTGCATTCAGTACTCAAAACATAACTGCTTAAGTGAAGGAAACTTTCAAGGGTTTAAATAGTTAAAACGATTTGCCACCCTTTGTTGATCTCAAGGCTTTTAGGATCTTAAAGAGGTTGGCATGCCTTTACTGTTGGTAATCACTTTAGTAGAGGAGCTGGAAAAATGGAAACTGTATAAAAGCATTAGTAAAAAATAAACAGCTGAACTGTTGAGAAATCCTGGCTAGATACCAAGAAGTAAAAATCTGCAGGGATGTTGAAGTTGCCTTTGACAGCAGCCTCTGGTATAGCCAGGATGAAATTTTCATTATTGCTTTTCATGTATCTATTCCAGTTATGTCCAATCTGCAGTGAAGAAATAGAGCCAGTGGGTTATGGTTCTTTTTTGCTGTTGTTGAGCACACTAGCCTGTAATGGAAGCTAAGTTTAAAATTACCTGATAACTGCAAAATCTTCCTATGTGATTGCCATAAGTTGTTAATCCAGTAACTATGAATAGTGTTTCTTTCCTTTTCACTTCTCTGTTTCATCTGATTCCAGACTAGATGTGATATGTTTCTTTTTCTTCTGCATTCTGACTTGCCGTGGTTAGTTTGGACTCAAAATGCTGTTTAAAAGCCTGATTCCATGTATTTTAATATAAATATGCTTTCAACTAGATATAGGTATTTAATAAGCACTTACTACTTTGTAACATAACCAAATGGCAAGGACAAAGAATGCAAATAACTGATGAACTATAAAACTATTCAGATATATTTAAGTATTTTATGATCACACTGTTAAAAGATGCTAAGAATGGCCTTTCTTCTTGGGAAAACCATGTGCAAATGGAAACCAAAAGCAAGTTATTTAAAACTATTTATAATTACAGAGTGAGGTGGTTTTCCCAGTGTCTGATTTAGATGATTCTCTCCTTTTCAAACTTGGAGGCAATCATTACATGGATTGTGCTTGACACTAGGAGACTTAACTTCTGGATCCAAACCCTATGTGCATATCAGTATAGAACAGGATGATGCTTTGAGGTTGGTGGTTTGGTGGTTGATGATGGTTTGAGGTTTATTTTTTTTTGTGTCTGAAATAGTTTGAAGTTTTACTGTCTGAGCAGCAAGCCTTTGCAAGTTGCTGAGGTGACAGTCAAGTGACACAGCTCAGAAGACCTAGTGACCTGAACATATGCTGTTTGTAAAAACAGTCTACTTTTGAGTAATCATCTATGCAGTTAACCTATTTGACTTTAAGGCAGCAATATGATACTATTACTAATGTGTCCCTCGGAGCTGGCTGTTTTGTCTAGGGCTGCTTACCAGGGCTGGCATCACTGTGCAGGCATTACTGTGGGACAAATGCTTTCCACAGGAGGTATTTCTGGCAGTGACATAAGATAATTTTGTATCTTTAAATGCCTGCCAATAAGTGAGCCCTGACTTCGACTGTCAGTGCAGTTCTTTCAGAGCTCAGGCTTCTTGAGTGTCAGGGCACTTTGGTCTGGCTGGCACTCTGAGGTGAGGGGGGTCAGGGTGGCACCCTTGGCAATCAGGGAGGCCAGGACTGCTCCAGCATAGTCTGGAGCTCAGCATGGGAACTGTGTCATTCTAGCAGGACTTTTTTCCCCAATCCTTCCACCTTGTGGGTGAAATGCAGCTGTTCTGTAGTTAGCTGCTGTACAAAACGACTCCAGAGGAAATAATGTCACCCCTGCATTTGGTCAATGTTTTCACTGGCACGGTTCCTCATGAATTAGTATTAAAACTCAGCTCTGCTTTTCCTAGCAAATAGGAAACAGAATTTGCGAGGGTTTTGTCCCCTTGAGCTTATAATTAGTACTCAGGAGCATGTAGGCAGGCCCACGTGGTGTGCTCACCCATCCGGGGCCCAAGTGTGCTCATGGGGTCAGCAAGTGCAGAAAATGCCTTATTAAGCTGATCTGTTTTCAGACTCTTGACACTGATACAGCTTTAGGGGAATGGTGCAGTGTGACCATTTCCAGCAATGTCTGTAGGGTTTCTCAAGTGGAAGTGACTCTGGCTTTGAATCTCGCTGCAGGGGTTTGTTTAATATATAACTTGGGTGCTCTTAAAAAAATTCCTTTTATTTTTCATACGGTGTGTTATTTGTTTTGTGTTTAGAACACCTTTCAAATTAATTATGAATTTGTGTGTTATATTTTCTGGTGAGTATTGAGGTAAAAAAATTACTGAGCTCTTCTTTTCATAGCCAGCATCAAGGGATTATCTCTTCATCTTGTGAGTGGCAGAGCTTTGGCTTGATCCTGTGGTAGGTGTCTGCTGATTGAGCTTTTGGGGTTGTTTAAGTCCATCACTAAACAGTCGTTTGTTTTTCTGAGATTTCCAAAATGAAAATTTGGCAAGAATGTTATGTCTGGTATGGATAACAAGTCTCTTGAGCAAAATAACCTGGTAATCAATGTTGGCATGTATGAGAACACATCATCATCTATTAGATTTTTTTAAAGCTGTTTAATTCTTGCTTTATACTTCAGTGAATTTAAATATCTGTGCCCATATTTTCAGGGGGGAAGCACTGCTTCTTTGTGTACTGTGGTGTGAAGAGTGGACTGGTAATGCCTTTATTTTACTTCAGTGAATGATATTGTAAGGTTTGATGTAAGTTATTACTAAGACTAAACTCAGCTTAGTATGTTACATTTTGATAACAGTTTTTTTTTCCCATGATAACCCTCCTGTGCATGCACAATACTTTCAGTCTGAAAAATTTTGACTGTATTTTCTTCTTTGGTAATATTATTCATAAAGCTTTGAAAGTATGTGTTTTCTGGAAGCCAATAACTTTTTAAAATATTGCAGTACCTGCTCCGGCCATCACTGCCACAGCTACTAAAATGGAGGTGGTTTCAGCAGAAGTCAACAGCTTGCTCCCTGAGGAAATCATGGACACCGGCATAACTCTGGTGGAGGATGAAAGCATCGAGGCTGTTATCGTGTCGTCGCCAATGGGAGGAGAGTCTATTCCCATGGAAACAGAACTGGAAGAAATAGTGAACATAAGCACCACCAGCGACTCCTCAGCCACGACCACAGCCACGGTCACCACGGAATCGGTTCCTGCGCCCAGCAGCCACTCAGGAGATGCTGCACTGACCACCACAGCCCCAAGCCCTGATGTGAACGCAGCTGTAAAGCCTGCCTTTCCAGGTGGCCTCCATAAACTTGGTGCTCAGACCCCTGTCACTATCTCAGCTAATCAGATTATTCTGAACAAGGCCACTGATATTAAAATAGGCAGTCAGAGTATTAAACCAGACGGGCAAAAGCTGATTGTAACAACTTTGGGCAAGTCTGGCCAGCCTATTGTTTTAGCATTACCCCACAGCCAGCTCCCACAGTCGCAGAAGGCCGTGTCCCAAGCCCAGGGTGGAGACTCCAAGGTACAAGGCCAGCAGATCAAAGTTGTCATTGGAGGTCGGTCGGAAGTGAAACCTGTTGTGGGTGTCTCAGCTTTGACGCAGGGAAGTCAGCTGATAAACACTGCGGCCCAGCCCTCTGTCTTGCAGTCCCAGCAAGTAAAAACAGTACAGGTAAAATGAGTTATGCTGATGAAACATCTTAAAACCAGTTCTGTTGCTGCAGTTGTTGTCTGTTTCCTGCACTGATTGACACACTGTTGCTTTCAGCCTTTGCATTTATTCTTTGTATTAAAAAAAATACAATGCTGCTCTTAGCCCATGCTTTCATCTGTGGATGCGTTTGCCATTTTATGCTGTTTGCCTCTAGCTACTGTCTAGAAGCTTAGGGTTTGCCTCAGAGAAAGTGAACTATTCAGCAAACTGAAGATAATTTTCTCATTATTTTAATTTTATAAAAATAAATTATACATACTTTCAGGAAGACTGAATTCAACTTTATATGCCTGTTGTTGTTTATTCGAAATATACACTCCTTTATGGAAGAGTAGCTTCTACCTGTTACGTTCAGTTTGTTTAAAAAAACTCTCTGAAAAATCTTCTAGCATCTGAAAAAGAACAGAAGGGTGTATCTTGTCTGACTCAAATCTAATTATCTAAAGCTGAACATTCAAGGTTTTGTTCCCAATCTCTGGCATGGATCTTGAGATATTTGAAACCCCAGAGAATCTGCTTGGATCTGAAAATGTGTTGAAAAGACTTGGGTTATCACCCAAAGGGTCTGATTCTCATCTTTTATGTGGCAGAACTAAATGTGAGTGACTTTGTTCTATTGGCAGTGGGGCAGAAATAAGACTACTTAAAGTGAAGGACAAGTAGAACTCAATGCAGGGTATAATGGAAAAATATTTTTTTACTGTTAAAATGAATTGAGAAATTAAACTCTTAAATATGCTATTAAAAATAATCATCTGCACATAAAAGTGACAACATTTAAAAATTTTTATTAGTCAAATGTTCCTTGATTAGTATTTCATGGCAGGTGAATAAGATAAATTCTGGATATTTTCTTTAAAGTTGCAGATGATTCCTGCACCAATTACTTTCTCCTTTTTTGTTGCTACATCATACCTGGAAGCATATTTAATAATGGCCATTTGAAACATAAATGATTGTCACTATAGTTTTCAAGAAAGTCTCTGCTCTTTAGTCATCATAGGAACATTTAAGAGCAGATCAGTTCCTGTTACTTGGCTTCATTATTCACTGCCTAGTGACAGGTACAGGAAACTGGGGAGAACGACTTAGCTGTGATGTGGTTTTTCCTTGCATGAGATGATTTGTGCTGTCAGGGACTGAAATCAGCAGCTTGGCCATCGACCTCTGAGATTTGCCATTGGGAATTCTACACATTCCTTAGCAGAAGCTCTTACTGATGGACTTGCATCCGTTTTTAAATCTAGTTAATTGCAGTTTGGGTAAATTTATTTTGTTGTGGTTTCTTTTTGTTAAGCATTGGTTCCCTTTGCAAAACAGATTGAATTTTTCGCACTTGACATTCCTTTTTTCCCACAAGGAGAGGAGGAAGTAGAAATGAAAAGCAAGAAGACAAGATTAGCACCCGATATTGCAGGGGAAGTGATTGCATTAGCACTTCATAGACAGTGCTTTTTCCTGTAGAAAATTTCTGAAGTATCAGAGTGACGTATGAGGCTGGGTAAGAGATTCTGGCTCTACTCTGCCCTGAATGACAGGGGAGATAACCCACACCTTGAGTCCCTATCTTAGAAAATGAAGTGATTCTTTTACCCCATCACCCTGAAGAAGCCCCTTACTCTTTCAGTGAGTGGAAAAGGAGGCTGTGAATGCCTCCCTGAACTCCCCGTGGGTCTTGTGTCATTTATCTCCTGTGAATCAGGTATTTCAGAGGGAGGGCAGCAAAAGACTTTGACTTGGTGCTGAGAATGAACTGGTACAGATTAGACGACAAAGAGCTCTTATCAGTTCTTGTGGTCACTATCATAAAGGCTTTGCATATCATTAGAGAAACTCAATTGCCTTGACATCTAATCTAATCTTGTAATCTAATTGTGATAGTTGAAGTCTCAGGACCTGAGGCATAATTGGTAGGGTTCAGCAAAATGTTTCTTGGAATTTGACTCCTTCTCTTACAGTTCTAGATGTATGAGACTGAGAGGTGTTAAGTGTGGCAGGGCCTTTGGCCTCGTCAATATCCAGAGGTTAATTACTGTCCTTATGGCAGCTTGTCCTGATTTAGCTGAAACTAGTGCCATGGATGTGTGGGAAAAAACTGCTGGGCAAGTACATCTGCTTTCAGCCAGTGGCTCCTGCCTGCCTACAGCCTTAAAAGTGGTGGTGTGCCTGCTGCTCTGCTGCTTTAGTCCAGGTTTATTAAGCAGGAGTTTGGCCTTGCACGTGACTCTGAACCAGGTGTCCAGACATATCACCATGGCTGCTGTTAAGTCTGCCTTGGGCTTGCTTTGTGTGGTAACTGGCTCTGGTTTTAACAGCGTCCATAGCATTGTTGCTACCATGGCAAGGCAGCTGCTGAGCCATCATTGTGGCTTTATTTCATCATTGAAAAGGGACCTTGTGCGCTCCCTAACTTCAAACTCCCATTCCTAGCTCAGTTTCTTAATCTCTGAAGTTAAGGTGTTCTTTTCTATTTCTAGAGTCCCTGAATTTTCATGTTATGCCAAATACAGATTACATAGAGAGTGGGTACATGGACAGGCTCCCAACAGGTCTTCTAGGGAGTGGATTTATAGTGTATTAGCTCCTTTGTGGTAGCTGACTGTGGATATCCAGCATGAAATGTGAGGTATGAGTGTGCCTATTTCTATATTAATAGAACAGAGTCTAAAAGCAAAGTCCAGCTCTATGGACTTGCTAGTTCATCCTCCATGGAGAGTGTTTAGGAAGACAGAACTTGACCCTTGAAGTCAAGTTGCCTTCAGGTAAATCTCTTGACTTCTGTAGGGGAAGGAAGGTTGGTGTGTGCTCCTAAATATAATAACATTGCTATGGAAGAGCTTGTTGCTCTAGGAAATATATTTGCAGTCTAACTCAAAGTAACTTGCAGAGGGCATGCTTAGCTGATGTAGGCAGGGGGATAATGCTAAGCTCCTTGTGATCGATACAGGGAATGGCAGAGTGCTCCAGAGAACTTGCCCATTTTGAGGTATCAAAGGGGCATCTTGATTATTTCCTCTGGCTTCTTCATTCTTTACTGAAATGGGCTGTGAGTTTCCCAGTGGTGCCAAGAAGCTTCTCCCTGGTGGCTGGGGTTATCCAGTGCCATAAACCTCAGAAAAGCTTGCTTGGCATCAGGTAGGGGCAGGAGTGCTGTTCCTCATTTATAACCAGTCACATTTGTCTTGCTCTTTCCTAAGCCCTGAGGGGATTCCCTTGTTTATTAGACCTCCCTCTTTGTAGACAAACAGTTCACCTAAAAAGCAGGGGGAAATTTATTTGAGGAGGAGACTGCAAGTCGAGTATGAGGGAAGCAGAACTACTTGTGTTGACCTGTTATTTGGGGATTTTTCAGGTTTTTTTGGAAATACTTTGTGTTAATGGTTGGTAGTATTTTACACACATTCATGTAAGTAATTTAAGCACATTTATTGACTGTTACTGGGAAACTGCTGTTACCCAGAGCTGGCTGTTCCTGCTGAGTGCTCCTCATGTTCTGAGCCAGACTTAGCTCTCACTTCAGAGAAAAAGCAATAGCAGTTGAGTTGCAATAATACCTTATGGCAAGGTATGGTTAATTTAAGCAAAACAGAAAAATCAAGGAGATGAAATTTATAAGAATTATAGAATTGATAAGAAATTAAAGTGTGTCCAACCTGAGAAAAAAAATTACAGATAAAATGCCTGTTCATCTATCAGCTGTATATGTGCTAAGGTAATTGAATCCTTGAAGTTTAAAAATGGATTTGAGTTAAATTTGTGAGCAGGGCTGTGAATGAAGCTTCCTTCTTCAAACAATTTATGCTTCAAATTTTAGTTAATGTATTTCGAAAAAGAACAGGTTTATTTGTCCTTGGTTTCATTTTAAAGCCTTGACAATTATATATCACCCATAAAGCACTTACTGTGCCTGAGGAGCAGCATATTTGTTCTGAGATGGAACTTTCCTCTGAGGAGCACTTGTAGTCTAACTGTGGAGCAGCACGTGGCTTCCTTTAAATGCAGTCCATTCTCTGGTGGTGCCTGGTGTCAGAGCTGCTCCTTGCTGGCTTCCCTGGCTGAGTGGAGCTTGGGCACACTGAGGTGCCTTTGGCTTTCCACAGCAACCTGGAGGGCTCCAGTGCCATAGCAGAGGGGAGCTCCAGCTTCCCTGGCTGTGCCATGACTGTGCTGCTGGCAGCTGGGGAAGCCTCACGTGTGCTTTTTGTGGAGCAGCTGAGGAATTTGTTATGTGCTGCTGAATACTTTGAATGTTTTTGCCTTATGTGGTTGTAAAAAAAGTGTTTTCAGGCAACAAGTTCTATAGATAGGGTTTTATGGAGGAAACCATAACTTCCAGCCTACTCAATTGCTTCATTTGAGCATTTGTAACTGTCTCAGGCTGTCGAAAGTAGCTGTCAGCTCTGTATCTTTGCATGTCAGGCAGATCTCTGATTTAGCCGCTTGAGTAAGAAAGGTGACTCTGTGCCCTTGAGAGGTGGCTCCCCATGTGGATGTTAATGTTGTGCCTCTCTGATATTGCTGGAGTTGATGGCTGATGCCCATGGGATGTGGTGGAGGAGAGGCAGGATATGCCTCACCTGTGGGGTGGGCAGGTGTAAGGGCTTCAGTAAATGTGAGCACACAGCCTTCCAGCGTGCTCACATGGGCTCAGACCACATCCACAGACAGCCCCTGCAGTCAGCAGGTTAAAAGTCTTTGGAAAAAGTCAGCCTCTAAATTGAACTATTCATTAGCTGGGTGCCAACTCCTGGAATAAATGGAACTGGTAGTTAACTTCTCTCAGTGTGGAAGGGGAGAAAAATCTTCTTTAAAACTTATAAGACTATATACTCATGCTTACAAAGATTTCAAGCTGAAGTGATCTGTTACTGAATTGCTGTACATGTTCTTGGTCCTGCTGTGTTTCAGGAGACTGGATTGCAAGATGAAAATAGATCTCCTTATACCTGGAGGTAGCCAACTGATTTGTTCTTGGCTAGTGAGTACTCAAAACTTTCAGGCACTGATGATCCATGTGCTTTTGGGGAACTGTTGCAGAAAACATTTTCCCCATTTGCAAAACAAGTGTGCTGCTATGTCAATATGGTCAAGAAATTCTTCAGAGTAGTAGTGGTCATATTTAAATCACTGGGGACAAGTTTTGTCCTGGTTGGCTGAAAAAGAAGTGACTTCATTTAAAGCTTTGAATACTGAGAGTTGTGCATTTAATTTTGACATCTTTATATAGACAACCACACATAAGAAATAATTTCAGCATCTTGAAGATGAGATGTTTGCACAGAGAGCTATCTTCTGAAAAAGGCGAGAGGGATTTGGCTATCGTACTTTGGTAGCTGGCATTCTGAAGTGTCAAGGATAATCTCCTAGTTCTTTCTGTAAGGAGAAGTGGAGATGAAATGCAAAATACAGTTTTTCTTCTAATTATGTGTGCAAGTATTGCCCTTTTTATTTTTTAATGTACTTAACAATACAATAATTTAGATCCAAAATGCTCAAGTTACTTTAGATCTTTTTTCCTCCATCTTTTAGATTGCGAAGAAGACTCGAACCCCAACTTCTGGCCCGGTGATCACCAAGCTGATATTTGCAAAACCAATCAATAGCAAAGCTGTTACAGGGCAGACCACTCAAGTGTCACCAGTCATTTCAGGTTGTACTACTTTGACTTGTTTTGCTTTGCCATTTTAAAGGCTTTTCAAACAAATGGTAATTGTAGAAATTCTTCTGTCTCAACACTTTTACTGTAGTTTCTGTCAAAGTACCTTAAGCAATTGAAAAAAAATCAGAAAACTTTTTTGGTAGAAGCAGATAAATGCAGTTGTTGGTGCCTTTATACTTAGCTTGTTTAGAATAATCTTGATAACTGCAGAGTTGCTTTTACTGCAAGGTACTTTTACTTCATAGATTTTGGGGAGGAGAAAAAAAAAATACCCCAGAGCCACGGAAAAGATTACTTGATGAACAGAAAGTATTTGTAGGAACATTTTATAAATACACAGGGGGAAAGGGAGACACATGCTTTTGTATTACTTTAACCTACTTATAGTTTGACTTAAATGTAATACATGAAAGTAACAGAAAAAAATGAATGAAGAAAGTGCATAAAGCTGTGTTGTTTTTGTTAAGTTGCTCACCTACTTCAAAAATAACGATCACAGAAGTGTCTAGGAAAGTAATTAAGGCAAATAACAAATGGTCTTTCCCTTTGGAAAACAACTCTACACATCCTTATAAAAAAATAAAAGCCAAACCGACCACAGAACAACAGCAAAAACACCAACAAAATTAAAGAAAAAGCCACAGTGTAATACCTTGTTTATAATGGCAGTGTATCTGTTGCTAAACATCTGAGGCATCTAATTTTTTTGAAAAAGACAAATGTAGGAAGTTGGATTAATCATTAGAGCTTTGAAGGATGTCTAACTGCTTACAGATTTATCAGTCTAAGTGGGCCTAAAATGTTTCCCAGGTATTTAAACAAGTTTTTAAGTCTTTACAGCACTGGGACTTGAGCTGGTTTTAAGAAGGATGTAACTGTCTCCTGTATTCAAAACACTGATAGGTGCCAGTGAATGGCACATAGCTGGCACACAATCTTTTTCTTGAGTTGACAGGCTGCCTGCAGCCTGGTATGTGTTTCAGGTGAAAGAGGAATTCTCCATCCCACTCCCCAGTTTGTCCCCTTTCTCAAATTCCCTAATATATAGACCTGTAAGAAGATTGCTATGCTTATAAATATCTGAATTAAGTTGTGTTAAAAAAAAAATCCAAACAAACAAAAAACCCAACCCAAAAACATTAAAAATCCAACCCAAAACCATTAAAAATTTCTTGCAGTTTTTAAATCAGTATTTTGAAAAATCACCTGTGCCTGAGCCATCACTAAAACTGTCACTGAGAGGTAAAGTTGCTTCATTAATTGAGAGGGAAATCTGTAAATATTGTTTTCTCCCTCACCATTCCAAACAGCCAGCACAGCTTGCCAGCTTTGAGAGGCTGGCATCACTTTAGAGCAGGTGTAACATTTGTGGTTTGTGTTTTGATTTTTATGCATGTTTTCATGAATCTGATAAATATTTTTAATTGCCTGGAAATGTCTGAAAGCTGAGGTGGAAGTTGTAATCTCAAAAGACTTGTCAATATAAGCAACCAGATTCTCTTTAGGAAGCTGATGCCAAGGAGGAGATGTAGTGAGAAAGGGAAAGCTGTCACCAAGGAAACAACTCAAAGGATTGAAACCTCTAGATGTTTTTTTCCCCACAAACTGATGTTCTTCAGATTGCATGTGGCTTTAGCAGCTGCTGGCAACTATCTGTGCTGTTAGTTAGACTGGTTATTTTAGAGCACACAGACTTCAGAGGAAATCAGCTTGCTATAAGGATAGTGTTTTTTCTTGTTAGTTCCAGTTGACTTTAATTGTTATGCCACTAGTTGATTTTGGATGGAAAAGTTATGCTGGTATTTGTTTGTTTTTTATTTTTATAAATGTAGTACAAGAGAATGGGTGACAGAAGCTATGACAGAAATGAGTCTGAACCAAAGTGGAGCAGAGGAAAGCTCAGTGGTCAAGCATTCTTTGGAAAGAAACTTAGAAAGTATGGAAAAAAGAATCTGTTTTCCATTATGGGAGTTTGCAATATTCCTGAAACTGATGTCATGATTTGGAGCTGCTGTTTTTGATGTTTACTCTTCTTTGGCATTGTAAAAAGTGAGATAATATATGACACACACATGAAAACATGGGTGGTAGTATGACTAAAAACTGTTAGGCAGTGAAAGAGGCAGCCATCAACAGAGAAAAGAAAAAACCCAAAAACCTCAGAGCTGATTGTAGACAGACCAAACATCTTTTTCTTGGTCACTGTAACACATCTCGTGTTTGATGGCTGAGGTTTCAAAGGAAGTAGTCCCCCACTGATGCTCAGTTTCTCTGTGCATTGGCAGCAGCCCAGGGCTTTCTCAGGAAACTGCCAGCTGGCTGGGTGTACTGGAGGGCTCTGCTCCTCAGGATGCTGTCCAGGCTGTCAAGAATTGTCAGCTGAATGGTACAGAAAGCTCAATGTGCATTTTGGCTCTTTTTTTAAGCCTGAGCCAACTGTCTTTTTTTTGTAATAACAGCAATTACTTTCTTCTTTGTTGCTAAATGTAACTTAAAGAGTGGCAGTGTCCTTCCTGTCAGGTCATACACTCTCAGAAGTAGGGATAAATTGCACAATGGCAGGGAAAACTTTGCTTTAACAGTTACTGTGACCAGGGATAACTGGAGCTGATGGTATCTTCATTGTTTATAGGTAGGGTTTTTTCACAGTCTGCTCCAGGGACACCACCAAAGACAATAACCATCTCTGAGAGTGGAGTCATTGGATCATCTTTGAGTACAACAACACAACAGACACCGAATAAAATAGCTATCTCACCACTCAAATCCCCCAATAAGGTAAGGATCTGTTCTGGCTGCAGCCTTCTATCCCTCCTGCACAGTGGTCTGAATGGAGCTCTCTGTGTCTTTGCTACGAGCTGTTTATTATCTCTCCAGAGATACTAAACTTGTCTCCAGAGTCCATAAAAATATCTCCAGAGTCTCCATTTTGCATCACAATGCTCTGTGGTAATGCCCTAATTTAGATTTTTTTTCAACTAGCTCCCTTACTATGGTTTTAAGCAGATATGCATTACTGCATAGTTTCCCATTCCTGCCATTTCTTGCCATTCCCTAAGCATTGATTCTGAGAGCAGCTGTTCCCTCTTAGCCAAGCACTCAGACTATTTTTAATGCCTTCATAAAAGATCAACAGGCTGTTTAAGAGGAGACCTCAATAATATTAATAGGTCAGCACTTACTAACCATTCCTGCTACTGCACAGGCAATTCAGTCTTCCCTGATCACTTCTGAAGTGAATGAGATTTGCAGTGGTCCTTGCACAGAGCTGGAGATTGGCACAGGTCAAGGTGACACTTGTGTTTTAGATTTGATAATTGTCTCGAGAAGAGGAATATTGCTGGAGAAAGGGAGAGAGGGGGACAAGATGCACAGTGCAGGCACACTGAAATACCATGAATAAAAAGCAAATAAAGAATAAAGAATTATTTTAGTTTGGCTATGCTTTAGTGATGTAATATTATACAGATGGAGTAAAGGACTTGTGTTTGACAATTATTAGTAAGAGAAGCAACATAAAGAAGTTAATTTTTATTCTAAAGTTACTTTTTTTAACTAGGAGTGAGTGTGAAAAGACTCTTTAGGGTTACATCTTGAATTTACTGTCAATAAGTAATTCTAAGTATCTGATTTTTCTTAAAACATAAGGAAGTTCAGAACAAAAAGTAGAAAACCAGCCTTGGAAGGGATGTGTTTATATAGAGTGTTTAAACACTTCACTCTGAAGAAATATGGTCAGAAGACTGCATCTCTGCGAAACTGCAGTGTAGATTTGAAAGTACTGATGTTCTTATACTTTGACTGAATCAGTAGTGTGAGGTGAGAATTTTCTTTTAAACAGCTTTTTTTAAAAATTCCTATTTGTGATGAAATAGTCATTGTACCAATTATAATGCATTTATTTAGAAGATCCCTCTTGACAATGCTCAGGCTTTAATGGGATAATTTCCTTAAAAAAGCCCTGAGAAACAAATGGAAAGACAACCCCTAACTCCCACCCGGATGCTGTGCTAGGTTTCTACAGGAGCCTGTTGGTGCTGGAAACCAATGATGCCTTCAAGTTCCTAAGGGCTCTATTTACTCTTGTCACAGCTGGACCCGTGTGAGTTGTGGTTAAATCCAGGACCCTTGTTCACTGAAACAGCTCTGTTCTGGTGGAGAGCCGTGCTGTCCTGAGGAGGGGAATGTGTATGTACAGGGTCCTGTATCCTGCACAGAGGTTTAAACTGCTTTTTGTTTTGCCGAGCAGCTAACAGTGGTGTCAGTGGCCTCCCAGCCTCCCAACTCCCCCCAGAAGACGGTGGGCGTCCCACTGAATGTAGCGTTAGGACAGCAGATCCTCACAGTGCAGCAGTCAGCACCCTCCTCCCCTGGGAAGGCTATAGTCAACCACACAACCACCCAGGTACAGACCGACTTTCCTTTGTCTTCTGCTGTGTCTGTGTCATTGCTTGCTGGAAACTGCAGGGTTGGACCGCGGGTTGGCAGCGGGCCGTCCGCCAGTGTTCTTGGAATGGTGTTTGCTCAGGAACTGGCAAAAGTATTGCCCCAAGGAGCGTATACTTCTTCAGATGAGGGGTGCAAACCATTGCAAGCCCATACAAGGGTGTGCTGTTAGAAAGTAGCTTTCCAACCTGGAAAGCCCACTTGGTGCAAATTCTTGTTTCTGTGTGCTGAATCTCCCAAGTCACCTGAAGAACTCTGTGACATGAGGAGGAGTTCTTTGGGTGGTTCTCTCTCTTCTGACAATGTTTCTATGCCACTGCCTAGGGCTGCTTTCCAGGTATTTCTGAGGTTTGCAGCAGTGGAGTTCATATTCCTGCTGTAGAGGTCTGGGCTGAAACCTACCGAACCAGAAAGTATTCATTTCCTATGTCTCATTTCCAGAAAAACAGGGTTTTCCATAATACCTTTTATAAATAGTTTTGCATTAATTAATCACAAGACAAAACTGATCTTTCTTACAAATGACAGTTTTTGCTGTTTTCCTCTTTTGTGATCTTAGGTAAATGTTTTTCTATCATAATATCTGTACTCTTGTTGTGGTAAATATGAAGGGATGTATGGGTGTAAATAAATCCACAGTATGGATATAGCTGGGAGTGGACACACATGTAAAACATGAGACCAGTGACTTAGACAGATTTTCCCAGTCTTATCTTACTGATACAGGAGATAATTGGAATGCTGATGTGGGAATATGGACACCATAGAGATTTGAACTCATTTTTTCCCCAGGGAGAGCTGTCTTCTGAAATAGTTGTTGAAAGGTTAAGTCTCTCTAATGCAAGCACCCTAAGTGAGAAAATGGAGATGTTTGTGGGAGTTGCAAAGCTATCTGACACAACACAGGGGCTCCACCTGTCTTCACTGGACTCAAGAACATGCCCTTAGAAGAACTGTCCCTTGAACTTTACAATTTTCCCACTTGTCCTTGGATAGCAGCTACTCATTTGTGTGCTAGAGAGAACTGGTTTCTCTTTGATAATGTCTGTGACTGCTTGCACATAGTGCTTATTTTGATGCTCTGGCTTGTTAAGGTATAAAATATCTTAAGATAAATAAAAAATCCCAAGAAAACACCTTTTAGAAGAGCAGAGTTTTTTTTCTAGTAAAATGTGTGCAAATTGAGATTTCATTAATGTAGTTGCTGAAAGCTGGGCAGCTGGGAAAATGTTCTCATAAGAATTCACATCATACTGTCAACCAAGTGTAATACTTAAACTTGATGTCAGGACAATATGCTTAATATCAATAGTAATAGATACTGAGAATAAAAAGCTGACCTCTAAAAAAAGTTAAATGGAAGGAGAAAAAGGAAGAAATCAAGGTTTGAGGTTGAGCAAGTCTGGGAAAAGAGGCTGTTATCAAACCAGTAGACTTATGAATGTGTATAAATGAAATAAAACTTTCTTGTTATTAGTTTGTAGTTTGAGAAAAGTTGGAAAGATGAACTTTTGCAAATTCCAGCTGTAAGGTAGCACAGGTCTGCTGAGCTCCCTTTCTTTCAGCATTTTGCCTTTTTTCTTAATGAATTTGTTTTGCTACTCCTCATTGTTCTTGCTTCTTTCATTTCTCAGCTTGTACTCTTTCTGATGTCCATCAGTTATAGATTCTGTTCCCTTTTCCTCTCAAGGGTTGCACAGTGACTTCTGTGGATTAATTACAAACTATCTTAAAAGGACATATCTGTACACACGCAGATAAATTGTGATGCAGTCCAGAAAAACTGTTTTGCAAGTTCTTACCATGTGCTTTTAATAGTAGCAATATTTCTGTGTTTGGTTGCTTGATTGTGGAAGACAAACTGAGCCATGTTCGCTGTAGTTACTGGAAATAGTTTTGGCAGATGTTGTATCTTGTGAAGTGGCCTGAGTCACCCTACTCATGTAAATACTAGTTTACTCTGGTGTTTGGTGTAGAGCATTGAAAATGGAACTGAGTTTACTCTGAGCTGTTTGGAGGCATTTAATCTTTGCATCTGTTCTACTTTTGAAAGCAAAAAGAGGGTAACTGTCTTCCCTCTCAGGGGTAGGAATGGTACGTTAGAGTTGATCACTAACAAAGTGAGAAATAAACATGCTGATGTTCTTTCTTCCTTTGTACAAGTAACTTCGTGCTGTCTGTGTTGGCTTAACAGGCTGTGAAATCAGCAGTGCAGACCATTACTGTAGGAGGAATGGGTACATCTCAATTTAAGACAATTATTCCCTTGGCAACTGCACCCAATGTTCAGCAGATTCAGGTACCTGGAAGCAAGTTCCATTATGTCAGACTCGTTACTGCCACAACAGCCAGTAGTTCAGCCCAGTCTGCCAGTCAAAATCCCAGTACGAATACTCAGCCTCTGCAACAGGGTAAGTGCTGGTGGTAACATTGTCTGAAGCCTCTGCTGGGTTTTTCTTTCATGTTTGTTTTGTAATTATTAAAATGAATATATAACAGATCTGTGACAACTGCCAGATGTACTTGGTTTTGTGGTAAGACTTCCAAAAATTCCATATTCTGCTGCTACCTCTGGTCTGTATGTGAAAATGCTCCTTTGTGTCAAATTGCTCTGTAGTTGGGCCTGAATCCTGGGAGCATTTTAGGTTGCTTTTCCCTAGTTGACCAGATTTGTGGGTGGTTCATGACCTTTCCCATCTGCTCTATATGAAGAGCGTGAAGGCAGGACAGTCCACAAAGCGTATTGCCAAAACTCCCATAACATGAACATCCTTCCATGTAAATTGCTTTAGAAGTGTCAGGTGTTTTTGCTGGTTTCTGTCCATGCTTTCCAGAGGGGTGATGGAATAAAAGATTTCAAAGGGAAGAGAGATGTAAGGGAAATCCAGTGTCCAAAAAGGTCTGCACCCTGGCTGGTTTTTTAGACCATTGCTGTGAAATATGTGCACACACTCTTGGGCCAAATAGCTATTTACAAAGGTGTAGTCTAGATCCAAGTGTTGCATGCCATGAGTTACAGTGTTAAGTACCTCTGTGTTATGCACATGTGAAAGTCTGAACTTGCACTTGGAGTGACTAACACACATTCTTATGATGTTGTTTCTTGACACCAGCGAAGCCTGTGGTGGTGAACGCGACCCCCGTGCGTATGTCAGTTCCCATAGTGCCAGCACAGACTGTGAAACAGGTGAGTTGAGTTTAAGTCATGTGATAGTCCTGACCTGTTTTGGTTGGACAGAAAAAAAAGTCTGCTTCCAGCTCTGTAGAGAACTGTTCTACTAATCAAAGTGTGTTCTGAATGACTGAAACACTGATTTCATAAAGAGCTCTTTTCTTTCCAGGTGGTGCCCAAACCAATCAACTCAACTTCTCAAATAGTCACTACCAGTCAGCCCCAACAAAGGCTTATCATGCCAGCCACACCACTGCCACAGATCCAGCCCAACCTCACCAACCTCCCCCCGGGCACTGTGCTGGCACCAGCCCCTGGCACAGGAAATGTTGGCTATGCAGTCCTTCCAGCTCAGTATGTCACACAGGTATGGCCTTTCCCAGAGACGGTTAAGCAAATGCTGCTCTTGTGGAATATTCTGCCTTTCTCTTAAAGGTTTCTGCTCTGTGACTGCCACCTGACACTGAGGCAACAGTTTCTTTTAGGGACCCTTGGCAGAATGATGATGGCACTTTAATTTCAATCATGGTTGCAATTAAAGCTTTGTTTTCTCAAAGGAGTTTTTATTAGCATAATAGCACAGCATTTCTGTAAGAAGAATCAGTGTAGTGCAATTTTGAATAATGTAGTACAGAATTTGTAATGCCAACTTACTCGAATCACCTAAATATCAATTTGGAATTTCTAATCACCTAGACCCTGCATATCCAATATTGATACACAGTTTGCTTTATCACTTTAGCAGTCATAACCTAGACTTGAAAATCATATGAAAGGGTGCAAATCATTGGTCCTCAGAGGAAGCAGATGTCAATGGAGGTGACCCTGGCCACTGGCGGTCACAGGGCTCAGTGTCCAGCAGCAGTTCCAGTCCAGGTACATTACTCAGGACTTGGAACAGCTTGATTTTATAACTGTTCTGTGTGCTGTCACACTTCCCTGTTCCCTGACAGTCACCACCACCTGGTTGTCTGAGTGCCTGAGACCTCCATGGCCAGTAAGGAGCAGAGTAATTGGCCTGGTGCCCAGGAATCCTGAGACCTGTAGTGAGGGAAAGAAGAAATCCTATTGGTTTGTCTGCTTGGTTCACAGGTCTTTCAGAGCCTGGTGATGAGGAGAAAGGGGAGCATATATGTGGCCTGCTTGGTCACAGAGAATGGCTGTCTTCATTATGAAATGGTGTTAGTTAATGCTAAGCACATTGCTAGGGGTCAGAAGCAGCTGGTACCAATCACCCCAACTGAGGCCTAGGGATTAGTTTTTTGCTCTTTGCCAGGATCTGACCAACGTTCAGGATGAAAAGTAGAATAAATTGAATGTTCTGCTAAAGGCTGAAGTTTGTAGAAACAAAGACTCTGATAGCTCCTGGTGTTACTGGTATCAGACTGGTTTCTGGTTGCCTTTTGGTTTTGTCACAGTTGCAGTTTGACCCTGAAGGTTGTTACTGCGTCCTTCCAGTCTAGTTCTGCAAATTTTACTTGAAACTAGCATCTGTTGGACCTCTCCTCTGAGGTTTGTGTTCCAGTCACAGCCTGTCCCCGTTTGCCTGGCCATAGTAGGTCTATGTCTTGCTGTGTGCCAATATGTCCCCAGAAACTGTCCCAGCAGGAGCAAACAGCTGCTTCTAGGTAATGCTGAAGAAGGCGGCCCAGAGCAGTGTTGTTTGGCAGGCTCTTACGAGATTTTAGTTTTTTAACGTGAAAAGTAAATGGTGGGTTCGGGTATGCAGAGGAGTTGGAATGCAAACCATTTTGCTTACTTTCATAGTAAGTGGCTTGTATATAAAGGAAGCTACTAATTTGTGCAGGAAGTGATTCTGCTCTATTAGGGGGAAAATGAGCATGTTTTTAGGAGCAGGAGCTGTTTGTGGTCTGAACATTTCTGTGTGTTATCCCTGTCATCTGTATGGACCTAGACACTGTAATAGACAACAAAAAATACAATCTAAAATAGTATTTTTATGCTAAGTATGGAGACAGGAAGTTGCCACCTGGTCCAAGTTCTGTAAGTGTCTAAAAGTATTTTTAGAAGGAAGTTATTTTTGTAGCAATGTCTGGAAAGCTAATTTAAAGACTAGCAACACATCCTCTTGTTTATAATTTCTTTCACGTCAGGCATTAACCTTTTTGTTTTGTTAGCTACAACAGTCATCCTATGTATCCATAGCGAGCAACACTGGCTTCACAGGGACATCCAGTGTCCAGTCCCAGGCACGGCTGCCATTTAATGGGTAAGAATTCTGAAAAAAAAAAAATCCCAAAACCTGTAGAATAGGTTGCTTGAATAGGCATGAAGTCTTGGAGTTTGGTTTGGGGAATTCTCGAGTCTGCTGTGGTGTGATTATTACCTCTGACTGAAAGGTGTGGATCTCTCTGACATTTGAGCCAGTCTCTTGATCAAAGCTGTGTTTTTCTTTCTGTTTTTTGAATTCATGTAGCAGGAAGTTGACCTGAAAGCTCCCTGTTGCTCTTTTTTTATTTGCAACAGCACCTGTGAGCTACAGGCCTCAACTGTTTCTCAACATTGCTGCAAAGAGGTTCTGGACAACATATAAGCTAGATGCTTAACACATACAGAAATTCAGCCAAACAGCAAAATGGGTGCTGATAGGAGGCTTTGGGTTTTTTCAGTCATGCATTTTTCCTTTAAGGATGAAAATAACAGCTAACATATATTATTTTCCCTTTGCCAATCCAGCAGGCTTAGCTGTTCTGCACAGTCCTTTTGTGTTAGTGTTTGCTGGAAATTGTGACATGAAGTTGCTTTTTGTTGCTGCAACCTCAACTGATGCAAACTAATCCCAAATCCAGATGCAGCTATTCAAATGAACGGGTTTGATTTCATCTCCCTGGAATTACGTGCAGAAATTGCTGGATAGGGATGGAACAAATCTCATCAGATGTGATTAGTGTCACAAAATCCAAGTCTTAGGAGCAGTTAAAGACTTGTCTACTATAAAATTTATCTGAAAACTGAATACTGTGGTTTGGCTTGCTTTCCCATTATTCCAGAGTGTTTTTGGGGTTGTTTTTTTTTTGTTTGTTTGTTTGGTTGGTTGGTTTTTTTTTTGTTTGGTTTTTTTGTTGTTGTTGTTTTTTTGGGGTTTTTTTTTGTTTGTTTGTTTGGGGTTTTTTTGTTTTTTGTTTTCTTGGATTTTTTTAATTCCAAGTAGAACAAAAGAAAAGGCACAATCATGTTGTGTGAATTTTGGTTGGATCTGGTCCCACTGCACTTGAAGGGATTCTGGAGAAGGATTCCCTGACTCCAGTTTTTTAGTTATGCTTCCTCTAGCTTTAAAGCCTAATTTCTACTTCAGGCATGCATCCAAATTTGCAGCAAATAATCCATCTCTTTCTGGGCTAGAAAGGAACTATTTATAATAGTTACTTAAACACAGTCAGCCAAAAACCTAATCCAAGGGGAATAGAAAGTTTTTTTCAAAGTTTTTATTAGGAGCGGTTTATATGAATTTAAAAAAGGAAGAAACTGATAAAACTGTGTGTATATAAATGCCCTTTTCTCCCCCCAGAATAATTTCTTCTGAGTCTGCAAACCGCCCCAGGAAGCCTTGCAATTGTACTAAGTCTCTGTGTTTGAAATTGTAAGTACAGCTTGGTACAGTTTTTCATGTTTTTTTCATTTAAGCCTTATTTTTAACATCACAAATGTGCACCAAATATCAGAATATAATGGTTTTAAGTATGTCCGAAATTTTATGTCTAGATGCTGATTTAAAGTGGATATTGGTGAAGATGTTGCAGAGCCTGTGTAATTTTGCAGCTCCTGTGAGCTGTGTGGAGCATAACATTTAAAAATGTCTAATTTTGCATTATGTACCTTATTGCATGGTGGAGCCAATTCCCCTCAGCAGCTCTGGTTGCCCTGTTGGTACCATGAGTGAAATGGTATCTCATGGTATCATTCATGGGCATTTACTGTACTTTGGTGAAGTGATCGGTAATACCATGCTAGATCAAATACATCAGCATGTATTGGGCTGTGTGTATTTTATTAAAGGATTGAATAGACAAGTGATTCTTCACTCATAGGTCTACATCTTGCTTATCCATGAGATATTGTGCTGTTCCATTCCATGTATTTGTAAGCATTTGACACAAAAATGTTTGGAGCTGAGGAGAGCTTCTTCACCTTTATCAGAGTCAGTTTACTGATGTTTCTGGGACAGGAATGGGAGGAGATACTGAAATTAATCTGTGGTTCCCTGAATCCTAGACAATGAAGAGGAAATCAGGGGTGTGGTACTTGAAGGGGAAGTGATGCAATTGCATCTGAACCCAAATTAAGAAGTTTGTTTAAACTCTTAAGCTTGGGTGTCTTTTTGTTTAGTGCACCCCACCTCTGTATGGCGAAGTGTGCCCTGTGTTTCCTGGTCTCAGACTTGTCTGTTGCGCAGCAGGAAGGTGTGTAGCTGTTTTTCAGATATTTTGCATACATGACTGGCCTCACAGTGCCCAATGTATGTTAGAGGTGTAGGGGGTTAGGTCTTGGTGCCTGAATGTGCCCTAGAAATGCTGGGAGAGGAATGGCATCACTGGGAATAATTTGCACCTTTAGAATGCTGTTAGGAAGCAAACTGTCCTTGTAAATCATTGATGTTATGTGTTCTGGGCATTGGTGCAGAGCAGATGGTTAATTCACTCTGGCACAGGTGCTTTCTCTCTAGTAAACCTTTTTTTTTTTTTGTCTGGAGGGGAACTTACTTTTTCCCAAATCCTCATGTAAGGTAGGCACATAGCCTATTCTACGAAGAAGTCAACTCAGTTATTTGCTCTGGATTGATGCTGGCCCTGGTTCTTTCAGAAACCAGGACTATTCTACCACTGAATTTTAAAAAAGAAAGGAGAGCTACTACAGGTTGTAAAAGCTTTGATTTAATTTGTCCCTGGGACCATTCAAGGTGCTAAAAATCTCCAAAATCCATTTCAATCTGAGGAAGGGTTGCAGTGGGCTCCGGGACAACCCTAATCTAGTTTATGTCGTGCTAGGCTGGGCAAGGCACAGAAAGCCAGTTCAGCAATGGGTTTAGGCTCCAAAAAATGTCCATACACCCCCAGCAGGATTTGAAAAGCAAGTGAAGAGGCTCATCAGTTTTTAGCTATTAGCTGGTGGTCCTGGAAGCTTTGAAACATGTTGGAGTTTGTTGCGGCCTAAAGCCATGTTTGAGCTGGGAATGAATGTGGTATTTCCTTGTATTAGATCTGTGAGTCTGTGGATCGGTGAGATGTTGTTTTTGATGGGAGGCACCAGAGGTACATAAGAGGCATGGCAACATGATTGGCTTTCCCTGACCATATTTTGCTGCTTTTTGTTCATATATATGTCTCTTTTTCAAGTCTGCTTTATCCTCACTCAGATCCTTCCGTTGGTTGCCTGTGCTTCAAAGTCTCTGAGATGTACCAATTGTTACCCCTTTTCTATTCTTCCATCCCAGCTTAAGGGCAAAACTAACAAAATAAAAGCTCCTTGCTGGGTTAATTTGTCTGTTAACTGCCACTCCAATTTCTTGCCTTTTGTTTTGGCTCTATGAGGGCTCCTGGCTTGGACTGACTGGATCAGGAGCTGGCTGTAAGGTGGTGCAGCAGACTGGCCCTCAATATGTGGGTGACCCAAGAGTCACTCTTGGAAAAAGTCTCATTAGCTTCTCTTGCTGCTTGGGGGACCTGTGCTATGTGATGAGTTCAGGTGGATACCCATGAGCTCTGCCTGTGTCTTCACACAGCAGCTAGACTTGCACTAGAGGATTTTGGCTCTGCAGTGAGGCTGGTACTGCTTGCACATGTGGAGTTGAGCATAGGGTGACCTGTACCCATATTGGTGCCAGAGTAGGGACATCTGGTACTGCAGTGTGGGAGTCAATACTCACACACCAATGTAATGGTTAATATTTACAAATGCCTTCTGCATCTTCTGTTTCAGGTATTGTGACTGTTTTGCAAACGGTGAATTCTGCAATAACTGCAACTGTACAAATTGTTATAACAACCTGGACCATGAAAATGATAGGCAAAAAGCAATAAAGGTGAGGGGCCTCTTCCCCTGCCCCCTGGGATCAAAGTCATTTAGCTTCTTTTTTCTGAAGCTCCAGAGTGGGGCAGAGTGGGTGTATAATGCCCTGATCTCCTCCCACATGTGCAAGGCTTAAGTTCTTTTATTGCACCTCTAAATTCTGCTCCCTGCATGCAATGACTGACCCTTTGGGTCTGCATTGACAGGCCTGTCTCGACAGAAACCCTGAAGCCTTCAAGCCCAAAATAGGGAAAGGAAAGGAAGGAGAATCGGATCGGAGGCACAGCAAAGGGTGTAACTGTAAACGCTCGGGATGTCTCAAAAACTACTGCGAATGTTATGAGGTATGATGCATTATCTCATTTAAAAATAGTAGATTTTTCCCTTTAGTGTAGTGACTTCTCTCATTTGCTTTGTCTCTTCCTTGTATTGCTATGTTTTCTTCTGTTTGTTTCCATTCCTGTAATGTTACCTCTTCTCCCAGAAGTTTGCACATAGAAAGCCATGTACATGGAAAAATTGGTCACTACTGTTCTTTATTCACAATTTTAATTTTAAACAATTTAGCAACTTTGAACTTAGGCTTGGATTTGTTCTTTACTGAATAGCACCATTTCCTAAAGAAATCTACTGTACCAAGTCCCTAGGAGGAGTTGAAGCAGCATCCCACAGATACTGTGGGATAGAATGTGTCTTTGGAATTCAGAAGCAGAAGTTGTTGTTACTTCATGTGCTAACTGATCAGTCTGTGGATGTAGTGATAGTGTAGAGACAGACTGATCTTTCTCAAAAATCAGCTGTCTAAATTTCACTAGAAACTGGAGGCTGATGAAGAAAGGGATGAGTGGGAAACCACTTATTTACATTCTATGCTCTATGATTCGATTGAACTATACATTCTGGGACATCTCAATGTGAGGTAAGAATTTACAGAAAAGACTACTACCTGGGAGTTTGCTCTAATTGGTAAGAGATTAAAAGATCTCCTTTTTGTTGTGGTTTCTTATAAGGGGAGCCAAACCTGCAGCAGGTTTCTTTTGTTTGTTTCTTATGTTTTGTTTGTTTCTTTCAGGCAAAAATCATGTGTTCTTCCATATGCAAATGCATTGGCTGTAAAAATTTTGAAGAAAGCCCAGAGCGAAAGACATTGATGCATTTAGCAGATGCTGCAGAGGTCAGGGTGCAGCAGCAGACTGCTGCAAAGACCAAGTTATCTTCCCAGATCTCAGATTTGCTGACAAGGCCAACACCAGCCCTCAGCAGTGGTGGTGGGAAGTAAGTTAATGCTGCACCCTCTTTGAGTTGTTTCTAATGCAGGTTTTTGATGTGTGTGACAGGTATGTCCCTGTTATCTCTGAGCCTTTTCTGTGTAAGCTATAGAGGTGGGAGCAGTCAAGTGAATGGAACACTTTGTTCCTGTAACAATAGGGATTCTGACCCACCAGTTCCTTTGGCTGTTAACTGAGGCTTATTCACTACCTAAAGGCTCTTGGAAGCAATGGGGTAGATGAAATCTCATCAGTCCTTGGACTAAAAAGTTGCCAGCCCCAGAGTTAGGTGCCTTGTGTGTATTTGCAGACACTAAGTTGGTGTCCCTTTGTTTCAGGCTGCCCTTTACGTTTGTCACCAAGGAGGTGGCCGATGCAACCTGTGAATGCCTCCTGGCACAGGCAGAGCAAGCGGAGAAGACGGGCAAGTCCAAAGCTGCTGCAGAGCGCATGATCCTGGAGGAGTTTGGACGCTGTCTGATGAGGGTTATCAGCTCTGCAGGGAAGTCCAAAGGTGACCCTTGTGCCATGAACTGCTGACTCATGCACATGAGCCACAATGAAGCGGACTGAACAGAACACTTAAGGCACAGGGACACTTTGGTTTAGCATAAAGGATGGATTTAATAATATTTGTTAATTTGGTGCTTGTTGTAAATTGACCCATGTAAGATTGAAATGAAAAATTCTTTTATAACCAGATGTAGAGCCTTTTAAATCTTAGCTAAATTCTCTTCTATGTCAGACAATGCCTAAAAGTCAGTTCTTCTTCCCAATGTACAGCTTTTACCCTGGGTTTCTTAAGAATTAGGTGTGTTCTCTCCTTTCCCCCAGAATAATTGTCTGAAGGGCATATATAAATTATTATAATATATATTATTTACAGTATATGGATTTGCATCACTGTGCATACAGGAAAACACAGGTGATGTCACCAGCCAAGTCATGCTTTTGCTGACAGGCCTGTAATATGGAGGTACCAGTGTATCCAAGATAATTCTGAAAGGAAATAGGTAGAAATAAGCATCTAAATGGAAGGTAGTACTTGTATTTAGGACCTGACACAGCATGTCCCTGTAGTGCATGGAGCACTGTGAGATGCATAGGCAATAATAGAGGGGTTGTTTGCAGATGTAGCACTGAGCAAGCGGTGGAGAATGTTTCTGGAGCAGGGCCCAAGGAGTATAGAGGCGAATGGCATTACAGAGAATTTTTGATAGGAATGGGGCAGAGTGCTCAGGTGTTTCTTAAGCTGGAACTTGAAGGCTAAGACAGTGGCCTGTCCTCAGAAGTGAGCAAGAGCAGCCACACCAGACTGTCTGCCCAGCGTAGTGTTACCAAAGTATGTAGCAGATTGATGCTGTTGTTTGGGTGAAGCTTGGTTTATCAGAGGTCTGCAGCACGCTAACCCCTCACTGGAAGTAGGGCTGTGCAGTCCCTGTTTTTTTCTAGGATCAAGCTGTAACCCTGGGAAAGTGTTTAGGCCTGAGAAGCTGAAGTCACTGGAGATGACAATCTGCACCTGAATCAACTTAAAAATGCAGGTAGGGATCATGTTACCCTGCTGTGGGTATTCAGGATGCTGCTTCTCTCCATGTTGGCAATTTACGTGGCATAAGGGCTCTTATTTTGTTTAGAATAATTGTGAGAGCTGTGATCAGAGAAAGTACTAGCACAGAATCAGGATTGCTACAAAAACAGACACAGATCCTTTCACACTAAATGGGGGGCAATCAGCTATAGCTGGGCATAGACTAAGGCAGGGGATTTTTTTCAGTATTTGTTACAGGCAGTATCAGATCACATTTTTGATAGGGGAACACATTTGCAGAATTAACTTGGTGGGTTACTCACCTATCATGAACATCCATTAACCATGTTTAATCACAGGCATTTTTATTACCTGCCTCACTGCAGCCTGAACTAGCTATGTTTTTTCCAAAAGGGATTTTGCATTCCTTCTATAAAACTGTAAATACAGAGAAATGCAGGGCTAGGGTGGGGAGAGGTAGGGGCTAGGCACACCAGCAGCAGAGATTTGTGCCTCTGTGTGTGAAGGCAGTAGGGGGGGAGGATGCTTCACCTCTCAGCCCTGTGCACTGCACAGAAGGCCCTTGACCCTTCTCTGGTGCCTCTTTGAAATGCCTGGGAGGCTTGAAGGGCTTGGGAGGCAGTCAGCAGCAGTGGTGGGCTCACAGACCAGGTCTGACCTGCCAGTCACTGTCTGAAGGGCTCTCTCTGCTAAGGACATCTCCCTGAACATAAATAGCAATGTTTGTGCAAATCTCTGAAAAGGGAATCCACCTCTCGTGTAAGTAAATGCCACATTTTTTCATTATTAGGACTTGGATTTACTAAAAAATCAGTGCAGTAACTTTACCTGTAGATAGTGCAGATATTCCGTTCCCTTCTAGTGACCTAATATAGTCTGTCCAGTAAGATTTGTATAAATGTAAATTAGTGTAAGTGAATAAAGTAATACCTACTTACGTTATTTTTCAAACAGATTGCAATATGCCTTTTGTTTAGACTTCAATCTGTGTTAATTTTGTATATATTCAGTGTCTTACTCTAAATTGCACCTTTTGTGATGTGTATTTATATACAGTGTGCAAAAGCACTTGTGAAATTTAGATTACAGTTGTAATTATGTATGATGGCATTGCTGGAGAATATTTTGCTTGTAAAGACTTTGAAGGTGCAATCAAATGCTCTTAGTTCTATTTTGTTTTGAACAAGCTTTCTCAAATATTAAGCTTGGATTCCTCTCTCCCTTCTCCCTGGTGTAGAGTGTATGAATTGGTTTTTGTACTTCCTTAGCCATTTGCATCAAACTGCTGGACAAGATTAACAGTCAAGTTCATCCAGTTACATAAAAAATAATTGGGAATGGGGCAAGGATTCATTTTATAGTTCTGTTTACATCCAAAAGTAGAAAAATTAAATTTATATTTACAAGACCTATTCAAAGAATACACTTTTCTATATTGTACAAATAAAACAGTCAGATAAATCACAAAAAATAAACATTTATACTATTCTGTAAATACGATTTTTTTTGGCACTCCTTTGCTTCAGCACTGACAAATATACACAGAAGGTTTGTCACTGAAATATCAAAATAAATTGTTAACACTAGGTCCACTTCTGATGAAAGTACTGACTTGGATTTTCAGTGTGAGACCAAAAGCTACCAGAGATAAATAAATCTCTGTACAAGTATCCCTTGGTTACTGGTGTGCTGTCATGCACACCAATCCATGGCACAGTTCATAACTACTCATCTTAGAGCTGGAGGCAATGCAAGTGTTCCAACATTACATGACTGCAACCAATCTGTCACTGAGACTTCAGAAGCATTTTGCCAGTTGTCCCAAAAATCACATGTCGAGGGGAGGGAATATTTCCTGCAAAGTCTCTTGTAGCTGGAATGGCTCCGTGACTGTAATGGCTTCACTGTGGATTTTTGCATAGATATTTGGATTGGGGAAAAAAAAGCCCAGAGGTTCTGGTTTGTTCCTCCCAGCAGTGATTGTATGAATTTCTGTGGTGCTGCTGCTCTCAAAGCAGAGCTTGAGGGGTTGGGTGCAGCAGAACTAAGGGAAGGAGGAGAAACCCAAACCAACCAGAGAGTTTTGTCAAGTCACTGGTAGGCAGAACCATACCTTTAATATTATTACTGCCCTAGGATGTGGCGGATCACCAGTTTTCATCCCAGCTCCATCATGGATCTTGAGAGTGACTGAACAGCAGGTTTTGTGGGAATTTGTTGTCTTCCATCTCTGGATGCAACTCCAGTTTTGCATGGCAAAGGGAAACCCCTTAGTTCTGCTAAACTTTGCTGTTTCAGGCAAAGCACTGGAGGCAGCTTCCTTGCCATGGAAATGAACTAACTGAAGAAGCCTGTCCTACTTGGTGGCATCAAAGCTATGGTTCAAGTGATCAGGAAACTCTGAAAGGAGGGTGCTGTGTGCCCTGGGCTGCAGGACACAGGCCAGCCCTGGGAGGATGGGACCATGAAATGGGAACTGAAATGCTTGCCCTGCTGCAGCACACCCATGTATTCCTGCCCCTGGAGGGTACTGGTGCTTCTGGATGCCACTGGACACAACAATCTGGTCACAGGCTCAGCACTGAGCCTGAGGATCTAGACTGGACCAGTATCTTTAGCTGTTTGATGAGACATATTGGAAAGGAGATTAGAGCTTGTGTACAACTTGAGTGCCACTTTCTTCTCACGTCTTTGTTTTCAGATTTAAGTAGAAGCTCTGCAAGCTTTCCTGCCCCCAGCTTTTATAAAGCACAGCTTTTTCGTGAAATCCAAGTGCCAGTGCATGTGATTCCCTGCAACCCCATCAACTATCAGTTTTCTTCTGGCGAGAGCACTTGCAGCACTGAAACCACCCAGCACTTCCAGGAACACTGCAGTCTCCTACCCCTGCCCCAGGCACCTGGAGCAACCGTGGCTCATCCTGACCTGCCATCGAAGTTTCATTAAATTTGTGGCTGCTTTGCAGGACTGCTAGAAAGGACAGGGGATGGGATAAACTTCCTTGCTTTGCTCAGTTAAACTCTGGTTAGGGGGTTTGCAGTGGCCCAAAACATCACTGCTTATCAACACTAGTTTTGCCAGCATTGTTGCCTCATGTGTGTTGCCTAGATCTGTCCAGCACTGAGCCTAAGCAAGGAACAGCCATCCTTGGAACCACAGAGTACTCAGTAAGACCAAGTGTGTGTTGAGCTTCACTGACAGCTACCCAGTGGTGGTGGAAACAAATGCTTTCCCTTCAGTCTCTTCAGTTTGTGCTTTCCACAAGGGTATTTCAAACTCAGGTGTTGGGCGGGGCGTGTTCTTACATTTAAGTAACACCGTGTTATTTCCTTTACTAAGACTGTGTAGTGGTTGTTGATGCTCATCTCCCCCTCAAATAAATGTTTTGTGAGGGTGGGAAAGAGGGGGCTTTCTCCCAGAAGCTCCTGGAAAACTTTCTGCTCTAGACACAAATGCCACAGCTTGGTATTTTTGTTGGCATCTCCTACTTTGCCATATCGGTTTAGGACTTGTTCTGAAATGCTTGTTATGTGGTGCACACTGGCTGAGGGCAGACTCACACCACCTAACTTTTTTACGTAGAGCACTGACCTGCATCTTAGCCTGCTCTCATCTGCCTCAAACAGAGCGGCAAGACAAGCCTCACACTGCAAGTCCAAGGCCAACTGCTCGGCCACCCAGCCAGCCGTGCAGGTGAGGCTCTGTGCGTACAGCGACAGATCTGTCAGCGCGTTGCTCAGGGCAGAGCTGGGCAAAAGCAGGCCTGTGCTGTAGGGGTGCTCTGGGGCCAGAGTCCTCCCAGGAGCTGGGTGATACTGAGCACGAATGCTGCCCAGAGTCACGGCTCTCCTCTGAGACAGGGATACGTCCCAGGGGCTGGCAGTGCCACTGCTGGGTGGTGAGCCGGGGGCCAGGCTGCAGCTGGCCAGCAGCTTGTGGTAAGCAGCCTGGAACACAGCGCAGGTGGGGCTGCCACTGCTGCCACAGGCTTGCTGGAGGGCCCTGACAAACTGCTCCAGAGGGTCCAGGCTGAAAGCACGTGTGTGGAGGTGGTGGGAAGGAGTGCCTTTTAGACATGTGTGGTTGGAGGAAAGCCACTTGAGGCTTTCAGCATTGAGCAAGAAGCTCAGAAATCCCAGCTTGCGTTTGCTCTTAATAATGCATCTCCCCACAGAGTCTGTTAAGTTGACAAAGCAGCTCCTGGCCTCATCAAAGAGGTTGCTTATTTTGGTATAATTCCCAGCTAGCAAAGGCTCCTTTCCAAAGGGACCTCTGCCGTAAAATACATTGCAGAGAGAGCTCATCAGACGCACAAACTTGACAGTCCCGCTGCAGTTCTGAAACGAGGCCAGGCCCAGCTTCTGGAGGTGCTCCAGTGCCTCAGCAACACCCTCGCTGAACAGCAGGGTGGCAAGGTTGACCTTCAGGTGGTAACTCCCTTTACTCCCAGCCCTGCCCGACTCAGGACTGCACAGCTCCAACACCTTCTGCTCGCCCAAAGTTGCCAGCTCCACCACGTGCTGCCACCACATGGTGTCACCGAGCCACTCCACCTTCTGGAAGCACTGCAGAGCATTCCTTATCAGCAGGAGGGCATGCCGAACATCAAAGAAGTACGCGATGCTGTGAGCAGAACCAGGTGGATGCTGGAAAGTGCACTGAATCCTTTTGGGATCTATCCTAATGCCCAAAGCTCTGGCAGTCTCAGCACCGCGAGCAGAGGCACCCGATGTCACAGCCAGGACCACCATCCCAACGCTGTTCAGTTTATGGATGGCCTGACGAAGGAGCTGAGCAAGGAAGCGGCCGGACGTGCTGTTCACCAGGAAATAGCCCAGGGGAGCTGTCCAAGGGCTCGAGATGCCGACTGCCATGAGGATTATCGCTTCCGAGGCCAGCGGAGCTTCGTCGGCGTCAAGGACGCCTGCTCCCAAGTCAACAAAGCCCGTCAGCTGCTTGCTCTGTGGGTCCCACTCCTGCTGCTTCTGCAGGGACACGTCCTGTACCAGCACGGCGCAGTAGCGGCAGGCCTGATCCTCTCTCTCCACCTTTTCCTGAAGCCGGAGAAAAATGTCACTGCTGAAGCCCGCAGCAGCCTCGTTATTAGACAGCCAGCTGAAAAAAAAAAAAAAAAAAAGGCAGGATGTGATTAGGAGACATGATTCTGGAAAAGTTGAAGCAACAGGCAGCACTTTTTACCACTTAGGACGTGGCCAGCCATGCCCAGAGCTGCAGAGCAGGCTGACACATGCAGGGCAAAGATGCTTTCCTTCACGCATAGTCCGAGTTTCTTTCCTCTCACCCCAGTGGTGGGAAGCCAAGGAAAGTACTGACCACGCAGGGAAGTAACAAAGCAGCTTCAGGACAGATCTGTTACACCTATTTCTACACGAGTACTGGAAATGAATTCTGAATGAATGAATGAATGAATGAATAACTAAAAACTTGCTTTGTCAGGCTGTAAGGATGAGGGAGGGGAAGAATCTTCCGTAGGTAATCATAGGCCTTAATATGGTAGAGATGGAGAAGACAAGCAAATTGCCTCATTTCTGGTGAGTAGTCTGCCATCTGCCTCCAGCTGTGCAGCTCTCGAGGCAAATCTGCTTAAGAAATCACAAAAGGTCAACTTTAGTGAAACAAATAAATGGCTGGAAACAGAGGGATGTATGACACAAATGCACTGCACAATACAAGGCCTCTGGAACAACTCAGTCCTGAAGTCTGGCGTGAAGTGTAGGGCTCAGACACGGTACCACTGTGCCTCGCCTCTTCCTTGGTTAAGCAAAGACATGAAACCGGGCCGAGGGAGTGCACTCTGCCTCAGCAAGCATCCCGGCAGTACCTGAAAACTGCGCCTGCAGCAAACTCACGATTTCCTCAGAAAGCTGCCGCTTTTCCGCCAGCTCCCTGAGGATGCTCGGCACGCTCCTGCGCCGCGGCGCGGGGCCGCATCTCCCGGCGGCGGGCGGCTGCTGCTGGAGCCGCGGGGCGCCCGGCGCCGGCCCGGCCGCCCGCTGTCCCTGCAGGCTGTAGTTGTGGTCCCCGGCGGGCGGGCTGGGCAGCGGCTGCTTCAGCGCTCGGCCGGGGGTCCTGCTCCTCCTGCGGCCGGCGCCCGGCGGCTCCTGCCGGGGGAAGGAGAGGGGACGTCACGGCACACGGCGGAACCCCCGGGGGCAGCGGGGAGCGCGCCCGGTTCCCGCCCGCACCGAGGGGAGGAAGCGGGAGGGCACGGCGCCCCGCCGCAGCTTCCGCCGCAGCCCGTAGCGCTCGAAGTCCCCTTCGGCGAAGTGTCGGGAGCAGAGGATGGCGCCGGGGCCGGGCCGCCACGCCCGGCGGCTCCGCGGGTCCACGCGGTTCACGGCGCGGATCCACTCGCGGCGCTGCGCGGCGTCCACCGGGAACCTGCGGCAGAGGGAGGCGGCGGGATGAAGGAACAGAGGGACGGAGGGAGGGATGCGGGGCGGGCGCACTCACTGGTGGAAGGAGATGCCGCGCTCGCGGCTCCGCCCGGTGTCGCGGGCGGTGCAGCCCAGCGCGGAGCAGCTCCGCGTCATGGCCGCCGCCGCCGCGCCTGCCGGCAGCCAGTGGCGAGCGGCGATCCTCGGCGCCAATGGGAGCCGCGCCTCCAGCCCCTATTTATAGCGGGGCCGGCAGAGCCCGCCGTCTCTCCCGCTGTGCACCCGCTGAGCCGCGCCATGCGGCCCGGGCAGCGCCCGCTCCGCGCACGGCGTCTGCCCGCCGAGCGGCCGCGGAGCCCAGCGGGAGGCGGCAGCGGAGCCGTGCCCCGGCTGCCGTGAGGAGGTGGGTCCGGGCTGCCGCCCCCGGCTGTGGAAGCCGGCTGAGCTCCCGTGGGCTGTTCCCCCGTCCTGGGGTGGCCCCTGTCCCGTGATGAGCCTCACTGCTGTTCACATCATGAGCACGCCATGATTACTGCCCTTGAGCTGAGGACAGGCGGCACCGCGGCCCCCGCGCGGCGCCCCGGCTCCCCCGCTCCTGGCGCCCCTAACCAGTCTCCCTCTTCCCCAGGGCCTATGGCTGTTCCCGCCCCGAGGGACACGGAGGACACGCGTGGAAGGAGGCGGCTGCACACCCCCATACACACCCTCCTTCCACCACCACCACCCCCCCCCCCCCCCCCCGTGGCTCCCCGCCGCTCCCCAGGCCGGGAAGGCGCGGCCCCGCCGCCGCCCGGAAGCCGCGGGGCGCGCCCGGAAGGCGGTGGCGGCCGGGAGGCGGTGCCGGGGCTGCCACGTTGGAGCAGTCCGGGGACGGTGAGCGCCGGGGACGCCGAGGTGAGGGCAGGGACGGCGAAATCCTCTGGTTTATTACTGCTCTGCTCCGGTTCCCGTCGGAAACGGGGCGAGGGCCGCGGTCCCGCTGGCCGCGCGGGGTGCGCCCGGGGCGGGGGAGCCCTCGGGGTGAAACGGGACCCAAAAATGAGGCGCTGGGTGTCTGGGCAGGGTCTTCCCGGGGCTGGGTTTGCTTCGTGCGTTCAGGCAGAAAGCCGCTGTGGGGTGCTCGGTGGCTCGGTGCTGTGAGAAGAGGGGTTTCACAGCTCTTGAAGCTTTGCCCACGTTTTCCTGTGTGATGTTCAGCACCCGTCTGTTTCCTCTATGTGTCAGTGTTATTCTGCTAAGGGAGTTATTCCTCCCCTCCCCCGGGTATCCTCTGGAGAAGACGGCCTGGGTGTCTGTCTGAGGGATATCTTTAGGAATATGGTCCCTTCCGCTGCTTCTGCCGAGTCCTGATGCGGCTCCCGAGCCCGCGGCAGTGCAGTCTCGCCATGCACCATTTAAGCATCATCACCTCTCTTGGTCTTACTTTTCAGCAAAATGAAGCTGAAGGAAGTAGACCGTACTGCCATGCAGGCATGGAGCCCTGCCCAGCAGCACCCCATTTACCTGGCCACAGGTGAGTTTTTTGGGAAGCACGTGCTAGAAGACCTCGGGCTGTGTGCAGTGGCTGCACACCATGAATGAAGAGGTTATTACTGAAAGCTGTAGGAGTTACTCTGTGTCCCGGGGGCTGGAGGAGGTATACGTTGTGGGGTTTGAGTGGAGTTCTTGCACTGTGCTGGTAAAAGCATGCTTTGCATTCTGCAAGTGATAGTGAGCATCCTCCTCTTTCTGCTGGGAAAGGTGCTACCAATCCTAAGCAGTAGTCACTTGTGGCTCCTTTGTAACTTTAATCATGTTCTGTGCATCGTCAGGGAGAGGTACTTGCCCAAAGCTTTTCCTGCTCATACTCATTAAGAAACACCCAAACAGCCATGGGGAGGAGAGTTGTGTGGAACAACATCTAAGTAAGAGAAACAGAAGCCTGACCCTATTTCAGGATCGTTTTTGAAAGGATGATGTTTTTGTTCCCCTTCTTGTGCTGCATTTGCAGTTACTGCTCTGTGTGTCATGGCTTTCTCACTGCCAGGTGTGCTTCCTCACAGGTACATCAGCTCAGCAGCTGGATGCAACCTTCAGTACAAGTGCTTCTCTGGAAATATTTGAGTTGGACTTAGCAGACCCTTCACTGGATATGAAGAGCTGTGCCACGTTCTCCTCCTCACACAGGTAGGCAGTGTTGTAAGAGAAAAGTACAGTGTGTGGACTTGTTACGTGTGGTAGGTGTAGAAATGTCACTTCATGTGGTTTGGCTGCACTTGTTGTGGAGAGAAGCAGAAGTTCAGCACTGAAAGATGAAGGCAAGTGTGTGTAATTGATACTGTGGGACAGTGATCTTGGACTCTAACAAAGCAGCTCATGCTTTGATATAAACAAAGTTTTTGAATATATGCGTGGACCCTTTATCTCAGCAAACCTCTCAAAAGAAAACAGAAGAAAATGTGAAATTGTGAAAATATGGTGGCAACTTTTCATGTTGCACCATCCTGTTTGTATTAAGGCATTTCAGGGGGACTCCTGTAACATAACTAACTTGGGTTATGTTGTAGCCAAATTCCTGGCTGCACAGCTTCTCTCAGCTGTTAGTTCCTTACTGCCTGCTTATCCAGACAAATATTCTTAGCATCAGAGCAAACACTTTGCATCTCAGCAGCACTCGTAGCAGCTCTCTGGCAGAGCTGAGGTCAACATGTCCTGCTGATCTGCTCAGAGCAGGAGACAGTGTTGGATTTTTGATGTTTATTATTCTGCATTGTTTTAACTATGACTGAGATTCTTCAAGACTTGCCATTTGCTTTCTGAATTTCTAGAAGCACTCCTTAGAGCCAGAATGCAGTGCTCCTTGGAAAGTACCTCACTTTACCAGCAACAGAAGAATTTGACTTTGCCCCAGAAAATGCATTAAAAATGGGGCTGAGGATTGTTTGTTTGTTTCTAATTTAAGATTAGATAGCAGTGTATACGTCAGGCTGTATTTTGGTTTTCAGCAAATGAAAATGTCCAGGTGATAGACACATACAAGATAAATCCTTAATTGCTCTCCAAGCAAAGTTTTGCGCTGCTTTTATAGAACCATAATTTATCTTGGAAAGACTAAAGGGCAAAAGTAAAGTAATTGCACTGTTAATTTTTGGGGTTTGTTCCTCATTGTTTCCTGCCTTCATTTTGGGTTGTTTTAAGTCCTGTTCAGTCTTGCTGGTGATGCCTGGACAACCCTGTCAGTTACTTCATTTCTCATAAACTTGTACAGTTAGGTGCAGAAGCATAAAAATCATACCCAGGGATGGGTCTGTCTGATATCACAGACCCATTGCCATTTGTGGCATCATTCTTTGGTGGGCCCCTGCTGTAATCACAACACTGGGAGCCTGAACACTTGGCTGTTGTGGTATTTCTCACCCAGCAAAGGCTCTTTGGGTAGCTTTCTGCAGTCCTATCTTACCATGCTAAAGTTGCTGTGATTTCAAGAGGTTACTTGAAAATTGCCCAGAGGTAACAAATAGATGAGCAGTATTACAGTGAATGCAAAGGTGTCTCCTTGCCTTCTTCCAGTCAATGTGGGTTTGCTTTCTGCTTGCATAAGAGCTGATAAGTGGTTGTGTCATTTTATGCAGAACATATTCTTTGCATGGCTAAGTGCGCAGGAATGCTGTGTTGCTTATGCAGGAGGCTAATTGAGTTGAAGGGAATTTGGGTGTTTACAGATGGACACAATAGTGTTCTTAATTTCTGGAAGTATGTTTGATTCCTTCACAGCCTGAAAATGGGCTGTGCTCCAAGAGATGTGTCTGTGATGTTGGCTAAACTTGCTGAGTCCCTGGCATGGCAGACAAAACACTTGCACAGATATGGAAAAGCATATGGAATTTTTCTAGTTTCACCTGTTTCTTCTCCTATATGAAGCTGCTTGCAGATAGCAGAGGTTTTTCTCAGGCTGTAGCTGGATGGGTTTACAGCCCTTACTTTGATGCCTGCTGTTGTGATTGGGAGCACTTACCTGGTTTTGAAGGCAGGAGATGGAGATGTTGTTGGTTGTGCACGTTGTGCCTCTTGTTAATAAGCAGAATTGGGGCATGCCTTCCTCATGGAAAAGGTTGTGCTGAGACTTGTCCTTAGGGAGAAAAGCAGGCAGTGCTTTTCTCTGACTTTAGCTGGGGTGAGCAAAAATGGGATGTACCAACCTACAGGGAGCGGGTGGTGGATGGGTCTAAGACTGTGGGGCCCTCTGTGTCTTGCAGGTACCACAAGCTGATCTGGGGCCCTCACAGCATGACCTCAGGGGACAGAGTGTCTGGAGTCCTGATTGCTGGGGGTGAAAATGGAAATGTCATCTTGTATGACTCGGCCAAAATCATAGATGGAGAGGCTGAGGTAATAATAGCCCAGAAAGACAAGCACACAGGACCAGTGAGAGCACTCGATGTCAACATGTTCCAGGTTGGTTTTTCTGCTGTTTCTCTTCACATACCGTTGATAGAGGAGTGGCCTACCTTAACTTGTAAACTCAGATGTTTCTGCTGCTTCCCCTCCCCTGAAAAGCATGAACTATATTTGGGTTTTGAGTGTCTGTTTGGATTTAGTAGGAAAAAACTGCCTCATTACTGGCATTTCATAATGGGGAATGAAAGTTCTTTAATTTGTTCTTTCCCCTCATCAGTTTACCTTGTCAATTTAGTTGATCTTTTTAGCTCTGCTTATGTGTCAAGTAAAGGTGCTCTTTAGGGTGTTTTTAGTCAGTCTCTTCTCTTAGCTTCTGTGCATTGTGCCAGTCACACAGAAAGGAATTACATGCTCTCATTCATTTTTCTGGTGAGATCAGTTTTCAGGTCTCTCCTTTGGGGTTTGGGTAGGATCCAGCTTCAAGGCCCCCTTCCTAAGAGGAGACAGCAGGGAAACACAGCCACATGGCCCCTTGAACAGAAGGGCTCTCAAAACCAGCAGTCCTTCCCACATCACCAATGAGCATTTACTTCCTTCTAGATACAGTGTGTTGTTTTTTCCTTGTTGCCACCAGCTGTGTGAGAATTCAGTTGGATTTGTTTCCTAAATAACACTTCTGTCCCTGCACACTTGCCTCCAGCAAGGCTGCACTGTGTTCATTGTGTCCTCTCTGAATCACTTGCTGTCCCTTTCTGCCTGTTGTGAACTCAGGACTTGCCTGCTATCAGCCACAAAATGTGACCAAAGGGCACTTGGTGACCTTGGCTCATGTTGCCCTGCCTGGACTTTTGCATCCCAGGTGCAGGAGTACTTTGGATGGCTGCACTCACTGTGGGCAGGGCAGCAGTGCCACACTGTGTCCAGAGCCAAGCTCTGTGGTGGCCAAAACTGCAGCACTGCTTCCTCCTCTGCCCTGTCACTATTTTCCCTCTATCTTTTCCTATTTCCCAGATAGGGAAAATTCACAGAGTCCTGCAGATCTGATGCCTCCCAGCAGCTAAGGCTGGGAAAGCTGATGCTGAAATACTCTTAATGTCTATTAATATTTCCTACAGACTAATCTGGTGGCCTCTGGTGCTAATGAGTCTGAAATCTATATTTGGGACTTGAACAACTTTGCTACACCAATGACACCAGGAGTGAAGACACAGGTACCAGATTTGTGTTTATTAAATTCTCCAGAGCAGACTCTTGAAAAGGATGCATGGCAGTTAGGTGACAGCTGATTGAAATTTGCAGTTTTAAAGCAGTCTCAGGAGCATGGAGGAGGGGAAGCCTCTTGAAGTCAAACTTGCTGCATGCAAGGGTGCCTGGATGCTGCTGCTTTTGTAGCCCCTGGAGAGCAGTGTCCTGGCTGTGCCTGTCAGTGCAAGTGTGCACAGGTCCATGCAATGAGTGGTGTGCTCAGCTTCCCCTGCAGCAACCCGGGATGTGCTATCTCCTTTATCCACAACAGACCTGCAGTTTTAGCTCGCTGCACAAGTCAGCCATGTCTTCCAGTGGCAACTTTTTGTTAAGAAATTGTATTTGGCCAGGGAAAGCTGTAGTGTCCCCTTAATCTTTGAGAAATGTTGCATTTTGTCAAGCAGCAAGCAGAGTCTCTCAGGCTACACTCCTTTCCAAATGCCATAACCATTACTTGTCTTTTAGTCTTCCTCTGCATGTTTCACTGCATGCACGGATCTGAAGATGGTGAAGGTACACAGAGAAAAATAGGAGAAAAGATAAAAAGCAGCTGCTGAGAAGTCAGATGATCAGGCAGTAGGTTTTGCAGTTACCTTGGTGGCTTTCAGGAAGTGGTTTAATTGTTGTGCTCAAGGTCTGGTGTTTAGCCTGTGTCTCTTAAAGATGATCTTTGGGGAAAAACAATAGTCTTTCACCTTGTGAAGGAAATGGAAGAATGGGAGGAAGTTGTTTCAATGCAAGTATGCTTCTGTTGCTGTTACAAAATTCCACAGAAGTTCATGGTTGCTGGAAAATGGGTTTATTACTGCATGATAATTTGGAGACAAAAAAGTGTGCAAATGGGATGAGAAGTAATCTTCAATTTAAAGGTTTTTACTTTAAACTCTGTGGGGTTTGATTGCTTGGTTTAGTTCAAGTAATTTATTAACATGTAGGCATTTGAGAGGATGTCCACCTTAGAGATCCTGTAAAAGACTTATGTCTAATAGTGATTTTTTTTTTTAGGCTGGGATATCTTTTAGTCCATGTGCATAATGACAACTAGAAATAATAGGGCAACAAGAGCTGGGTTAACACTGCTTTTAAATTTTGGTCTAAAAATAAGATTTGGGGGGGAATGAAAAAACCTATGGAATTTCTCTAAGCAAACCTTTTTTTGTTTTTAATAAAGACCTAATAGTACAAGACAAAAGAGCAGTTCATATGTCTGGTTATAGTTTCATGGAGTAATTTTCTGTTCTTGAAGACAGTTTTGCTTAATCTTGCTTTAATGACTAAAGTGTAGTATTGTAAAGCAGAAAATAACTAAAGAGAGAAATTCTAAAAATCAGTGTTTTCAGGTGTTGCACACTACAGCATGTGTAGAAAGAAGCCAGAACACAGGCAGTAGACGGGGCACTCTCCTTGCAGATTTGTCACTTAGCAAGTGCTGGCAGGGGCAGGGTTTGAGCCTGCGGTGTGGCGGGTTGTGACAGGCTCTTGTGTGTGTGCGGCAGCCTCTGGAGGACATCAGCTGCATTGCATGGAACAGGCAAGTGCAGCACATCCTGGCGTCCGCCAGCCCCAGCGGCCGAGCCACCGTCTGGGATCTCAGGAAGAACGAGCCCATCATCAAAGTCAGTGACCACAACAACAGGGTGAGTTCTGTCCTGGCTCTCTCCTGCAGCTGCGGGGTGCTTGCGCAGGGGTGCAGGGATGGGTTGTGGCACCCCTTTGTATGTGACAGATGTGGCATTCACGTTCTGCGTCCAGTTTGGGGCCCTCAGTTTAGGAAGGATGTTGAGATGCTTGAACGTGTCCAGAGGAAGGCAAAGAGGCTGCTGAGGGGCTTGGAACACAAGCCCTGTGAGGAACGTTTGAAGGAGCTGGGATTGTTTAGCCCGGAGAAGAGGAGGCTTAGAGGTGACCTTATTGCTCTCTACAACTTCTGAAGGGAGGTTGTAGATAGGTGGGGTCGGTCTCTTCCACCAGGCAGCAACTGACAGAACCAGAGGACACAGTCTCAAGCTACGTCAGGCAAGGTATAGGTTGGATATTAGGAAAAAAATTTCACTGAAAGAATAATAAAGTACTGGAATGCTCTTCCCAGAGAGGTGGTAGAATCACCATCTCTGGATGTGTTTAAAAAAAGGCTGGACATGGCACTGGGTGCTATAGTCTGGATTCTGAGTTGAGGTGTTAGGATGTAGGTTGGACTCGATGATCTTAGAGGTCTCTTCCAACCTCATTATTCTGTGATTCTGTGAAAAAAATTACTTTGTCCAGGATTTTTCTCCTGGGAAGCGGAGAGGCCTTAGAGAAAAGGAAAACAATTATTATCTCATTTGCTTCTCCTGTGTTGTGCTCGTCTGGGATGTGTTTGGAGATTGTTTACCCACAGGTGATTGTTTCATTGGATTCTGGTGTGAGTTGTTTTGACTCAGTGGCCAATCAGTGCCAAGCTGTGTCGGGACTCTGGAGAGAGTCACAAGTTTTCATTATTATCTTTTTAGCATTCTGTAAGTATCTTTTCTGTATTCTTTAGTATAGTATAGTATTCTTTAATATGATATAGTATTATAGAGTAATAAATTAGCCTTCTGAGAACATGGAGTCAGATCATTCCTGCCTTTGTTGGGGGTGCCTGGCAAATACAGTAGACCGAGATACTGGCCCAGCTTGCCCTTAGGGGTGTATTTATGCAAGAGGGGTTGTCAGCATTTCAGTTAAAATAGCCAGATGCAGACTGAAGCAAGGCAAGGCACTCAGGTGTCCTAGCAGAGCGATGATTGAATTTTGAGAAAATGCTTACTGATCTGTTTGGGGCTACCACAGAAAGATTTTATTGATTTTGCCACAGAGAAGTGTGGCATTGAGCAGGTTACAGGGATGCTGCCTCCTATAGTTACAGCCACCATGCCACCCCTTTAGGCAGTGCAAAAAAAAGCCTGTTCAACTCGTGGAGAGTGACGTATTTGTACAATTTTCTATTGTTTTAAATACAATATCGTTATAACAAACTCCAAAGGTACAGCAAGAGTTAAAAATTGAACTTAGAAGTAGGTGGTTGGGAAGTACCTCTTTCCTCACTGTATTATTTTGATAAACTATGTCACTTTTAGTGCTTTCTAGGTTTGTTGCCTGACATAACAGCAGCACAGTAGGCTGTCTTCATCATGTGATGGTAGTCCTGTGATACGATGTTCTCATGACAGTAACCTCTGCCTAAGGTTGGCTTTTATTAAAATAGCAATAAAAATAATAGAGTAAAAGGTTTATATGGTGAGCTTTAGTGTTTTCTCACATTAAAACCTAGGACTGTGAAAAATCAGCACAGTGTAATCTCTCTGAAAGGGCCTTGGGAAATTTAAGTGCAAGTCTCCTCATTCACAGGAATAAGGAGAATTTCCAAGTCTGAATGCAGTCAGAAATAATGCCTGGAAGAACAGCTGCAAATTCCCTTGCAGTGGTGTTTTACCATGCACACAGACATATTTGGGCTAGTTTTCTTTTTCCTTTAGTGCTGCTCAGTTATGTGATGCTTTGGCCCAATGTCTCCCCGCAGATGCACTGCTCAGGCTTGGCGTGGCACCCTGAAGTTGCCACCCAGATGGTTTTGGCCTCAGAGGATGACAGGCTGCCTGTTATTCAGATGTGGGACCTGAGATTTGCCTCCTCACCACTTCGTGTTCTGGAAAGTCACACGAGGTATGAGTCTTGCATAGCGTGGTGTGCTCCATGGTATTTGCATGTGGGTGACTGTTCTGCCTTGTACATCCCACTTCTGCTGTTCCCTGGGAAGGAAGGCTCCCTTGCTGCTGGCAATTTCAGCAGCAGCCAGTGCTGGATGCTGGCTTGCTGACCAGCCAGCCCTGTGCCATGAAAGACTTGTGTTTTTGGATCTTGGTACTCTGAAGGAAACAGGCCTCAAAATTAAATAAATAAACTAACTCACCAGGCTGCTGAAACAGTGAAGCTACTTGTTTGTTTCTAAGGTTTTTACAAAGAGGAAGCTAAGGAAGAAAGAATTAGTAGCAGTTAATTTTGGCTGAATAACATACTAAGGTGCACCCAGGCACATCCTCATGTGGGTTTGCAGTTTCTGTGCCCCACAGTCCCCTTCATTTTTGGTCTAGTGGATGATTTTGTTAAATTCTTGTCCTTCCTCCATTGTTGGTGAAACCTTCCTTATTGCTCAAATCCAGTGCTTGATTTAAGAAGGGAGAACAGTGTTGTGGCTTCTACCAAAACTTCTGCCAGTGGGTTCTGCTGACTTGAATGTCTTGCTAATAAAAAGCTGAATACTTCCTAGTCACTGACCTTGCCTGTGGGTTTGCACACTGGCTATTAATGACACTGCAGGCAAACAAACCATGTTGTCACTCATGCTCAGGTTCTCCCATATGACTGTTGCATTTCATTACCAAATACAATGGCTGCATCTTTATACCTTTTCATGCAGAAAATAGAAAACATCTATTTCAATAAAACAAGGGCTGATAACATTGAAAAATTCTTCCTGCTGTAAGAGGAATGGGTGGAGAGGGCAATTTGGCATGGAATGCTGAACTTCTGAATATGCTTTGTTTATCACCATTTTGCATTTACATTAAGCTTTGTTTTTGTTGTGGCTTTTCATGCAGGGGTATATTGGCCATTGCTTGGAGTATGGCAGATCCAGAGCTGCTGCTTAGCTGTGGGAAGGATGCTAAAATTCTCTGCTCCAATCCTAACACAGGCGAGGTATTGTATGCATACCACTTTGAACAGACATTTTGGGATTTTTAGAGGTGGCACATGTAAGGCAAGTGTTCCTGTGCTTGCATTCCTAGGAATGATGCTTCTGTGGGATGTTAACCCCTATCCTGTTTGCTATATGTGTCTTCTGAGCTTGTTGTGGTGGTGCAGGATTCCTTCCTGGTATTGTCAATATTACACATTTGTCCTGGCAGCTTCTCTCTTCCTGAGTAGTGATGTCCCTGTTCATTATAAGAGATTGAAATGGCTCCACTTAAACTAAGTATATGCTTCCTACTCTTTTGTTTTGGGTCCAGTGTGGCTGTATCGTTGTTGCAATTGCTTTTTTCCTTCTATAAGAACTTTATCCAGCCAGGAGGGTATTTGTATGTTGCCATAGTTGTAGCAGATCAGTGAGAGCCACTCAAATGTGTTCCCACCCCACCCTTCTGGGCTTGGGAATACCCTTCAAAGAAAATGCAGATCTGTTTTTGAGAGTGTTTGTCCCTAGACCAGGAGAAAGGCTTCAGACATGCTGGGGGGCTCCTTCCCTCCAGTGGGCAATAAGTGTGGCATGGGAAGTGTTTCTAAAATTCAGACATTGGCCCAAAAGTGCAAAAGCTGTAGAGTGTTGATGAGTTATCTGAGCTGGATCCTGTGCTGTTACAAAGTTCTTACATGTGGTTGAATCATGTTTTTATTAAAAATAAAAATGAGTTCTGTGGGAGACAGCATTTTGCTGACAGCTAGCATTTTGTTCCTTGAATTTCTCCTGGTTTATGGTTAAATATCTGCTGTAAAGGGAGCTTGTCTGTTCCAGGGCACAAAAGGCTGTCTGCCCAGGGTGCAGGTTTTGCCTTTTTTAGTTTTCCTGTGAAAACAGACTTCCTCCATGTAGCATGTGAGGATACTAAATCAGCTCTGAATAAGTTAGTGTGAATGTCAGCAGCTCACAGGGGGACAGCACAGACATACCCCACCTGCATAATTTGTCCTGTGAGGATTCAACAGAAGATTTAGTGGGAGGAGGAGGAGATGAAGCAGTGGTGTGTGATGTTCTGCTGTTTGGGGATCATCAGAGTTTGCCCACTGTCAGTGTGTGTGGTGATGGGGAGGCTGCTGGGGAGCAGGGAGAGCAGACCAGCCTCAGGGCACACGGGAAGGTTGTTGCTGTCGGGGAGGGTGCTCCATGAAAGCTCTGATTTGTTGGGCTTGGTTTTGCCCCCAGGTGCTGTACGAGCTGCCCACGAACACGCAGTGGTGCTTTGATATCCAGTGGTGCCCGAGGAACCCTGCTGTGCTGTCTGCAGCCTCCTTCGACGGGCGCATCAGTGTCTACTCCATCATGGGCGGCAGCGCCGATGGCCTGAGGCAGAAGCAAGTTGACCAGGTGCTGAAAATTGTTCAGAATAGGGACAGAAAGGGGGGCTGATCAAAATATGGGAAGTCTTCAGTGGCTGTCTGCAGCCCTGCTTGCAGGAGTACCGCTTCAGCACAAATAGGTGTTTAGTTTATTAGAGTAATGTCATTTTTGTTTTTCCCCCTTGTGTTATTGAAGCTCTCCTCATCTTTTGGGAACCTCGATCCCTTTGGCACGGGCCAGCCCCTGCCTCCCCTGCAGCTTCCCCAGCAGACTGCCCCACAGAGTGTGGTGACGCCTCTGAAGAAGCCACCCAAGTGGATCCGGCGACCCATGGGAGCATCCTTCTCGGTAAGGATGAGACAGGGATGGGCAGGGCTGGCCTGGCAGCTAGGGAGATAGTGCTGGCACCTGCTGAACCTCTTAGAAGGGGGGAGTTCAGTGTGGTGCTCCAGCCTGGGAGACCTTCCTCTTTGTTGTCATAATGGGAGATGTTCGGGGCAGCTTCCAGACAGGGCACTGGGGACAGCAAGAACCTGACCAAAGTGCTTGGGAAAGGAAACGTTGCTGCAACATTCATTCGTGTCTTGGCATTAGGGCTTCGCTTTTGTTTCTGTGCAGTGCTTGCTTTAGAGTAAATAAATATAACTGTGGGGGAATGAGACCAAAGTGGGGCAAGTATCTGAGACTTCATAGCTTCAAACTGCACTCATGTGAGTCAGTAATGGTGGAGAACGCCCAGGTTAGCTTTGATCAAGGTAGCAGGAGTTGCTGTAGCAGCACAAGGGTGGGTTCCTCCATGGTTGGTTTGCAGAGGAGCCAGCTGAGGGGACGGCAAGCTCAGCTTTTTTGCTCCTTGCCTCCACTTTTGCCTTATTTTCTAAACCCACAGGCCATTTATTTGGGAATTTCTGGAGATTTTAGCCCATCCATTTGAATTTGATTTCTTTGCTGCAATACTGCTCAATTTTCAGCATCATGTCTGTTTATTCATGATCTGGTGCGCAAATTAAATGCAATTTTCTCCTGTCAAAGAGAAGTGATGTTGCCTAGCCACTGACTGATGTGTCATTTTATGATGTTGTTTATTCCCTTATTTGTCCTGGTTTCCTAGGAGCCAGGTGTCAGTCTTTTCCCTGGCTAGGCTTTTGTTCTTTTCTAATGCAAGTTTTACTGGACTCGCCCGTGCAAATTAACTTCGAGCTATAGAACGAAATAATATCATAAGCTCCTCCTAATTATTTTCTTGTGTTGATTTTACCTCTTCAAACGTTATCACAGCTTACTGCCTATCTTTCAGTAGAGTTTCTACTGCTAAACAGCCTGGCAAGAACAGGACAGACATCATGCTTGAGCATTTACTTAATGATGTCAAGTAAAGGTTTCTTTGGTAACTGCATTGCAATATCATGAGGTACTCCACTGTTGCTGGGTACTGCATAGATCCACAGCTCTAGCTCTCAGTTTCTGGTCTGTCTTTTGTCTGAGAAAAAAAACAGACACAGGAATGGCTGTGCTTACAAATCTTATTAAATGTGAACCTACTCATCCAACAAGCTCCTTTCAGGCATAGAAATATGAGATGAGGGGGAAACAAATAAATGAGGAGATGTCAGGAGTGTTCAGTTATTGGACAATAATCATATATATGTTATATAAAATACATTTTGATACATGCTCCCCTGCTGTATACAGTATTTTCACATACTGTATGTGTGCTTCAATTCCAGTTTGGAGGCAAGCTGGTGACGTTTGAGAATTCCAAGCCTCCACAGCAAGCGGGCATGGAGCAGCAGCAGCAGCATCCCCATGTCTATGTGAGCCAGGTTGTCACAGAGAAAGAGTTCCTGGCCCGCTCAAACCAGCTGCAGGAGGCTGTGCAGTCCCAGGGCTTTGTCAGCTACTGCCAGAAGAAAATCGACATGGCCCTGGCTGACTTCGAGAGGAACGTGTGGGCCTTCCTAAAGGTAACAGGCTGGCAGCCCTGCAGGAGCTCCCCAGGCACTGGGAGAGCCAGAAGGTCATTCCTTCTGCACATTTAGCTGAAGAGGTGCTGGGAACCCAAAGCTGCAGGCTGTGGGAATACTGCCCATAAGCCATGGCATTGCAGAAGAGGGAGGGTCCTCAGGACCGGAGCTCTTTGTGGGGTTTGTGAGGAGTCATGGCAAAGCAGAGGTGTGGGTGAGGATGTCCCATGGTTTTGGATGTTTCCCATCAGCACATATTTGTACAGGGAGCTGGTGAGAAGGATTAAAGCTCTGGGATAACTTCAGATGGGCTTTCCACTGTTCACTCTAAGCATTTAGATGTTTCCAGGTGAAGCAGATAAACAGATTGTTCACCTGCAATAACCACATGGAAGCCTTGCCCATCTGCTCAGGTGCCCAAGTCACTGAAGATTTTTGTATTTCTCTTTATTACATTTAGTCTTCTCAGTCACTAAATCTCCCTGGGTCATTCGTACCAGTGAGGGAGAAAATGAAAAATTGTGAATTGCAATATAGTCTTTAACTTTTTAAAGGTGAACTTCGAAGAAGATTCACGTGTTAGATACCTCGAGCTCTTAGGATACAAGAAGGATGATCTGAGGAAGAAGGTAAATGTGCCATATGTGAGATAAATAACTTTTGAATTTCAGAGTTTAATTTCAGAATTCTAACAGGAAAGTGTTTACTCTGTTGGATTTTTTCATTAGTTGTGTCTTCTTGCAATATGGATGTTCAGTGGAAATGCCAGAGCAGGCAGCAGACTTCAGAGGTGTGTCTGCATCTGACTGTCCATTGTTGATGTGAAATTCTCACTCATCAAGAAGCTTTGATATTTGTTAATTCAGGATATTCATGTAACTTTGCTATGTGACCTCCTTCCACTCGAGCATGGTGGAATGGGATCTGCTTTTAGGCTTTCTGGCAGAAGAACATGTAAACAGTTTTCATTAACTAGACACGGACAGTCCTTTTTGTCTGAGGGAGATATCCTGCATTTTTGAAAGGAAAAGAAAAAAAAACAAGCCCAGAGGTGAAACGTGGTTACATTTGGAAAAGCAAAATTTGGATTACTAGGAAGCAATTTGCACATCATTATAGAACTTTCTTCCTAGCTGGAAGATTTTTACTCAGTGTTACAGAGAGTTACCTGCTGTGCCTTTTGGCTCTGTTGTTTTCAATTGTCTACCAGGAACTGCCTAGTATTTCTTCAGTTCTGATTCAGTGGATTTTAACATTTAACTTATTTTCATTATGTCAAACTAATGTTTTATTTTCAAAGATTGGCTCCATTAAAGTGTCATTGTGCTCACAAATTAAATGTCCTTCAGGGCAAAATTAATATGATTATGGGGGAAAAACCGTGGTTTTGATAGGAGTTTGTCCTCAGCTTCTAAATATTTGTGTAAAGGCAAGCACAGAAGGGTAATCCTGTTATTGAAAAGCAGCTCTCAATTAGAGAATGCAGTTGAAGTTTAGTAGTGGTTCTGCAGACTGGCATCATGAGATTAAAGCGCACTGCTTTTGCTCTGGGTTTGTATGCCCTGTGCATGGGGAGGAGCTGGGAAAATGGGCACAGCTGAACTGGGTGGCCTGGAATGCTGTGCCTGTTCCATTATTTCAGTATTTAGGAAACAGATGGGAGGAGCTACAAGGTCCTGGTTTTATGTAGCTGTTTTCTGAAAACATTCCACGTAGCAGTTGACTCCGTGTTTTTTTCAGTGTGAAGAAGCAACACAGTACAGCTCATGTGAAAGTTTGTGATGCCCAGATGGAAAGCTCACTAAATCACAACTTGGTTTTCCTATTATTGGTAGCATTAGGAAAGTAAAAACAGGGATCACAGATTTCAGCTTCTTGTAATAAGCTGTTAAGAATGTGGGAAGGGTGGGTTATATTCTTAAAACCTGTGATTCTCATGCAAGCCAAGTCCTGGATTTCTCATTTTTATTGTAAACTAGTGATTAAAAAAGAAAGAGAAAACTGTCTCCAGCAATTTGAGCTCAGCTCTCTACACAAACCAGCCTACAAGGGTAAAATAAAGGCTACAATACAAAAAGCAGTAGATAATTTTAGGAGCAATGTGAAACCCAGGCTCCCTGATGCTGAAATAATATAGAAACTCTATACGTAAAATTGCTGGGTTTGAGAGCCCTAGTTGAATCTGGAGTTGTGGTTTGCTTTTCTTAAAAGCTGGGCATTTTAACTCTTTCTTTACCTTGGAAAATCCTAGCCCACAGCCAAGTGCCTGATGTCAGGAACCCACAGCTTCCTGACAGGCAGTGTGTTCCACAAGGATTGTCACTGCTTTATGGTCTCTGACCGGAGCAGACAAGATTTTGTCCTTCATGTTCTGATAGTGCTTTTATTCCTGTGGTTTCCAGCAGCTCTGGTGAGGTTTGAGGCCTTTGAGCTGACAATTAAAGGTTTAAAGGTGTAGGACAGCTGTTGTTTCCATCGGAACTTGGGGTGCAGGTATCTTAGCAGTAAATCCATCACCAACCTGGAACAGGAAATGGCTTAAGTTTTGTGTTAAAGTGTTTAATTTCATGTTAACTGTTGTGCAAGCAGTGTGGTAGCTATATGTGCCAGTTTTGCAATCTGAGAATTTGGTGCCTCTTTAAAAGGGTACTTATTTAAATCTTTGTTTTCTAGATCACATCTGCTCTGAATAAAGAAGGTCTGAATAATGGTGCCTTGGGAGAGGTAAGGAAACACATGTATGTAACTCTGTGGTTACTTTTATAATGCCATCGTAATCTGTAAAGTAAGAATAATTTTTCTTTCCACTGGATAGCTGTTCCAAAGCAAGTCACAAACAATCCAGCACATGGCAAGTTCCTACATTCAGTACGATGAAGGTGTTACTTAAAAGACATAACCACTTCTTTTCCACTCAGATGTCCCCCTCCTTTTCCAAGGAAGGGCTCTCAGTCACAGGTTTTAATGTGGGGTTTCATTGGCATCTGATTTCAAGAGCAGCACCTTCATCAGGCTTTAAAGAAAGCAGGACTGAGCGTGTGGTCCTATAACTTTTCCTGCAAGAGTGGGAACTACAGTTCAGGCACTGCCCACACTGTAATTGCAGTGGCCTGAGTCTACAGCAGGACTCTGCAGTGCTTTTGTGCCACAGACAGTTCAGTCATCTGTAGCTGCCTCATGGTCTGGAAGAAAGCTTTTTTTTTTTTTTTTTTTTTTTTTTTTTGCATGTTTTGAGGCAGCTAAGATGAAAACAGCACAAGGCACTGTGTAATGACAGAGAGCAAAGAAACCTAGCAGGGCCTCTACCCTGTTTGTGAGGCTCAAGCATGTATTGCCAATGCATTTCTGTGATTTTCAGTCTGGTTCTAACTGTTGGTTGGTGGAAAGGTGACTGTACTCTGCAATGCAAAGTATTTCTGCCTCTTTTGCTGGTGGATTTTTATTGCATCTTCTCTCTGCTGAAGTCTCCTGCAGAATCTGATGGATCTATGCCAAACGAGGGGGATGAAGGCCAGACTACAGAGGAACAGTTCTTGGGAGAGGTATCTGTTGCCCTCTAGACTAACCCTGCTGACCTCCCCTGTATTTACTTTGTGCCTTTTAACAGCATTTCATTTTCTTGGCTTTTCCTGCTGCTGAGGATATACAAAGATAGAAAAAAAATATTTATAATGGTAAAACTGGACTCTTGCTGATACCTTTTTTTTATCCGCTTCAGGCAGTATGTTCAGCTAGGTTTATTGCAGGCAGTTTGTGCCCAACCGTGTCAGCATTTGGGATCCCACATACCATTTGAACAGGATTGTTTTCAACTTGTGTTTTACATATGAGGACAGGTCTAATTAGCACTAAGGACTGAGCCTGTGCCTTGTGAGGTGTCACTAGCACTGCAAATAGTGTATTGACCAACTTCACTCTTCCCCATTCCCTCAGTCTCCCTTTTGGATTAGAATTTGGGCTGGTAGCTGTGCTTCCTGTGCTTGGTGCCTGTCTGCAGCTGTCTGTGGAGATGGGGCCAGTGGATTAAGGCTCTTGCATGTTGGGGTGGTGCACTTGACTCCACATAACAAACAGCCTGTTAAAGACACTCAGATCAGGAAGCTCTCCTTGGGTTATGTGCTTGATTGCTTGTTAGTTCTTTAGGCTCTGTAGTGGCAGATGTGTGTGTCTGACAGTGTAAGGGTTTTGCTGTATGCAGTCGTGAAGATATTGGATATCTCATTACAAATGTCTCTTCTAGGAGAGAATTCACAGCCAAACATGACCTTAGCCTACCTAAATATTTGTGATCCTGGCCTGAAGCTGCTGGTGATGCCTCAGGGCGTGCTGTCGCATACATAAAGTAACTGGATGGGCACATTATTCCTGTGGGAGTCACAGCATGCTCTCAACTGATACCAAGCACACATCCAGTGTTATCTGACAACAAAATCACTTTCCAGATGCTGTGTCCTTTGCACAAGTCAGACATAAAGCTTGTTTCAGACTTGCTTCCCCCTCCAAATGAATGGCTTTGGTCTACTGTGTCCTTCAATTTAGCTGAACAAGCAGGGTGTTCCTGAACTCCCTTCATGTACTGGAGCAATGGCTTGTGACAGAGGAGGTGCTTTGTGGGTCAGGTTCTGCACTCTGCTTAGCCTGTGCTGTGAAAAAGGATGGTGAAGAAACACTTCTCTTTTGATGCTATTTTTTATTATTGAAATGTTTTGTTTGAAATCCCAAAATCCAGGTACTCACACAAAGTGGTCTCTGTCTTAATTCTGGGCGAATTTTATAGAAAAAGCAGCCTCTGTCTACTGGACATTCCTGTCCTGAGTGCTACATTGGCCTTCCCTATTGAAAATTACCTTGTGTAATTTACTTAATTAAACTGGGGTGTATGTCTAGTGCAGAGGGTTTCAAGGATGAGCTGAAATTCAAAGTGGAGCAGAGTGGAACCTAGGTGGTGTTAATGGTAGACTGTTCTTGGTAGGGGTTAAGGCTGACAGAGAAGGAAAGAAAAGGATTCTGATTTTCTCATTGTAGCTGTAGCTTTGCTCGGAGGGGGTTGTGTGTGTATGGCTACAGGTACAAGTTGGTACCCAGGATCCAGGTGTCTGACTGCTGGTACTTGTGAGATTAGGGAAGTTTTAAAAAAAAAAAAAAAAACAAGGAGAAAAGGAAAAAAAAAACCCAAGGAATTAATTCACTGCTTCCCATGAGCAGGCAGATTTTCATCCCTAAGAAAGCTGAGCTCCATCACATGTAACAGTGAGTTAGGAAGAGAAATGCCATCACTGCAAACATCCCCCTCTTTCTTCTTCCTCCAGCTTTATATTGTGCTGAGCATGATGTTGTATGGCCTGGAATATCCCTTGGGTCAGTTTGGGGTCAGCTGTCCTGGTTTTGTCTCATCCCAGCTTCCCATGCACTCCCCACTTTCTCACCAGAAGTGCAGTAGGAGAAGTAAAAAAGGCCTTGGTGCTGTGCAAGTGCTGCTCAGCAAAAGGGATAACCTTCCCTTCTAAATTAATGGTCTCTGAGTGGTCTGAAGTTTTCAATTTAACTTGCAGTGCAAGAGCCACATAGTTTTAAAATGTTTCTATTTTCTAAGTGTTTACATAATCTCAGAAATTATGCTTTGCCTTTCTCTTAGACGCTGAAGGACCATAAAAAAGAAACTGAAGATGCGGGATCTGCAAAGACAACATTTAACATTTCTGTTAGTGGAGGTACAAAAAAACCTTGATATTGATTTTATTGTCTGTACTGTTGTTTGTGAATAGTGCTGTTGATACTGGTGTTCCAGTGAGAAGGCAAATTCTGCACAGATTGTGTAGGATTGTGACTATTTGCCTCTAACTGCATTCTCATGCAGTGTCAAGGCACTTGAAAATACAACTTTTTGAAGGAAGGAAGTTGTACAGCACTTGTGTACCCCATTGATGACTGCAGCTGCTCTGAGTGATAAAAGAAGATATGCTTGGTCAGGCATGAAGTGCTATTTCTACAGAAAGTCCCAGGGGATCTTGAGTAACACAGAAGCCACTGACCCCTGTCTAGGTTTGACTTTTTATGGTACTATTCAGGTAGTTGTTTTAGGAGCCATTTAGACCTCTAGGAACTTGCTCTGTCACGAGGTAAGTACTGCTTGGCAGTGCCCCTGTGACATGGCTGTACCTGGCCAGGAGCAGGCTGGTTTGCAGCCAGCTGTGCCAATGTTGAACAGTCAGACAGGATCACCTGCTGCTGCATCTCTGTGGCTTTTGTGGCAGCATTTGGAATTGCACCCCTGTGTCGTTGCAGATGTGGATGGGCTGATCACACAGGCTCTGCTGACAGGGAACTTTGAAAGTGCAGTGGATCTGTGCCTGCACGACAACCGCATGGCCGACGCCATCATCCTGGCCATCGCCGGCGGGCAGGAGCTGCTCTCCCGGACACAGGAGAAGTACTTTGCCAAGATGCGCAGCAAAATTACCAGGGTAGGTGTTTGCAGGTCAGAAGTAACATGCTCATATGCCTTTGGCAACTCCCTCTTTCACCTGAAAAAGTTTTCTTGCCATTTTATAGGTTTATTTCTGGCAGATGTGAGTAAGTGTTCAAGTCTGTAAGATCTCGGAGAAGAAGGATTTTCGTTACTCTCTTTTTAATGCATTGATAAGGGGACAGCAGGTACACCACCTGAATGTCAGTACACAGGAGTATTCTTTATCCCATCTCCAGTGTCTCTGAGTTGCATATACACAGATTGTTAACAATAAAGACAAATGCCTTAAGAAGGGCACATTTCAGTCTGCTGTTGTGTCACTTTTTTCACATGCAACCCTTGCTCAGGGCCAGCAGCATTATGTTGATTTCTGCCCATGATCAGCCTTCACAGATTTTGCTGATGCTTTGTTTTACTGCATACACAGAAGAGAGAGCAAGGTATGCCCAGGGTAGATTAATCACCCTATGGCTAGGAGACAGTCTGTTATGGCCAGCTGGTTATTGTTATTTTCAGCTTTTTGCAGTGCTAGAGGTTGCTGATGCTGCTTGTGCAAATCTTTCTTTTTTACTACCAATATGAGAAAGAAGTGACAGGAGGTTGAAACAGGAGAAGTGCCTTGAAAAGAACAGCTGGTTTAGCAAGGGTGGCAGCTTTTAGAGGAATTTCTTCACTGTAGTTCATCCTTTGGGAAAAGGTGGTTTTATGAAGAGCTGACCAGTTATCTTTGCCTATGCTGACAGGCAAACATTGACCTTGTAGTTAGGATGTTGCATTTGTTGTTCAGGTGTGTTTTTTCTCTTCTGGTCCCAAACTGCACACATACTGCTTGTTCAGCTGTTTCTGAACTTGAAGTCTTGGCATGAGAAAGACTTTGTTCACTCTAGAGCAGCACAGCTGCCAAGTCTGTCTTTTGTCCAAAGCAAAATAACTGGAGGCAGAGTTTTAGAAGGAAGAAACTGGAATTCCATTCTGAGGGCTGTGTAGGGTTACTACAGCCAGCTCAGGTTTATATTGCTGCCAGCTCTTTATGCAGCCTTTTCAACTGCCCCTCACTGGTCAGCTTGAGACCAAGAGCTTAAAGATGAATGAAACAGTTTAACAAACAAAATTCATACATCTCCCTGGGCATTGTGTAGAAGACTTCATAGCCAAATTCTTGGTAGGTCATCTTTGTCTGCAAAAATAGTGCTGAAAGCCATTTGAACAGCTTGTGGAGATTTGTGTATTCTTTTCTTGTTCATTTTGTAGCAAGAATAATTGCCCTCTGCATGTTCTCTGAGCTTGTTTTGTGATTTTTTTTCCTTTTTAAGTAAGGTGTGCTCTTGTGCAGCTGTTGAACTGCAGTCCAGTGCCTGTCATGATCCTGGATACAGTGGGGATGAGTACATTGGAGCAGATCCAAATCATCCTGTGTATTAAACAGAGGAAATCTTAGCAAGATCTAACTGTGGTCTCTCTCCTGTTCTAGCTCATCACTGCAGTTGTAACAAAGAACTGGAAAGAGATTGTGCAGTCTTGTGACCTGCAGAATTGGAGAGAGGCCTTGGCTGCTGTGCTCACTTACGCCAGGCCAGATGAGTTTACAGCCCTTTGTGGTAAGGACCGTTCACAGACTGGATCATTCCAGAGCAGTATCGTGGCTTTGCTCACAGTGCCTTGGCCAGTTGCTTCCCCAGCTTCAGCAGTGGTGGGGAGGGATACCCAGAGTGATTTACCAACATATTTGTTCTTATTTTATCTAGATCTCCTGGGTAGCAGGCTGGAGAATGAGGGGGACAGCATTCTGCAGACACAAGCTTGCCTCTGTTACATTTGTGCTGGCAATGTGGATAAACTTGTTGCTTGTTGGACCAAAGTTCAGGATGGAAACAGCCCCTTGTCCCTTCAGGTTGGTAATTCTTTTAAGAAAGGTGTTGGAAGTAACAGACTGCAATCATTTGGCTCTTAAATTATCTAGTGTAGAGCTTGGCTGTCTCATGTACATCAGGATGCAAGCCTTTCCTTTCTGGAAAAATAACACACAAATATGATGCTGGAAAACGTGCTGGGAAGTACAGTGGCCCTTGTGCTTGCCTTGTTCTTTGGGTAGTGGTACTGATACATTTCATGTGTAAAATAATAGTAGTACTTAGTGTTTTGGTAAAGAAGGGTCTTCCAGTGCTTGCATTTTTTTGTGGTTAGAAAATACTTGGACTTTTGTACTTTTGGAAGTTCAGGAGAAGAAATCAATAGAATTAGATTTAAATCTGGGGAGGCAGTTGTAGGAAGGTTCTCATGAAAGCTTTCCCCAGGGGTTTGCACATACACAGTTTAGTTTCCAGCAGTGAAATGCATTGCTTATAGCAGATATCTTGAGGGAATAGGGTTGATGAGTAGAATGAGGCAGTAATGGAATAATTTATTCTATAATACAATGTTAGTTTATTCCATTTGTTTAAGGCCTTTGAAGAACCAGTTTTAGAAAGTACTTACTTGATGATGCTGTGAGACTCTTCTTTAGTTAATTGAAGGAACTGATGTGTATCTGAGTTTTGCTTCATGTCATTAACTCTCTGAATTATCAAAATAATTTGATTTTGAGGGCTTTATTTACAGATTTACCTTCAATTTGAATTTGCATTTTGATTGCATGGCTTTGGTCTCTCAGGCTGTAAAATTGGAAAATGCTGTTGAAGTCCTAATTAGCTGACTTATTTACTATGATAGTGGCAATAGAAGCTGTTTTGGGGTTTTCACTTGCTTTTTTTGAAGTGCTGATTTGTAGGGAAAAACAAATATTTAGAAAACAATCTTTATTAGTAGTGTATGGTTGAAATCTTTTGTGTGGTACCCTCTCATTCAATCTCTTGTAAGATTTTAAAAAGGGCTTTAATTTTGCCAAATGAATATTTGTAGTACCCTTCAGTATCAATACAGTAAGAAAAACATAAGAAAACTGAACAGAAAATGTTCCTATAATTTAAGACTAGAAGGAAACCCAACCAAAACCAGCTCTGGTGTTGGGGGATGTGCAAGGAAGGCAAGATATAGAGTAATTCTGGTGAATATCAGGAAAACCATTTTGCTGTAACGACCAGAAAACTATGGACAGCTCTTCCAAGGGAGATTTTAGATCCTTTTGAGATGGATAAGAACTGACTTACTGAAGCCCTGTAAACGAACATGCAGTGCAGTAGTGGTGACAGGTGTGATGTCTGTTTGCTCTGAGGCTGTCACCAGATAATTTTATGAAAACATCCACTTGGTGGAGATGCTCAGTACTGCTAGAGCCCTGAAATGCTGTTTGATAAAAGCAGTTCTTTGGAACTCTTCTGGCTCTGTTAGGAGCTGCTTGGTGGGTGGCTGCTGTTCCATCCCCTGGGAACAGCCGTGCCTTTGGTGCAGCTGTGGCTGTTTGGGAAACCTGCGCTTGGCTTGGGCTCCCCACTGGCTGACAGGGGTCCTGCCAGGGACAGTCTTAAGCCAGGGCCTAGTTCACATTGTTGTTCTCACTTGTGGGTGGGTTCTTCTCTCCTGATCTTTCAGGATTTAATAGAGAAGGTCGTGATCCTGCGCAAAGCCGTGCAGCTCACGCAGGCCGTGGACCCCAACGCCATGGGCGCCCTTTTGGCCGAGAAGATGAGCCAGTATGCCAACCTCCTGGCTGCTCAGGGAAGCCTGGCTGCAGCACTAACCTTCCTCCCTGCCAACACCAACCAGGTATGGGGCCTTCAGGCTCTTTGCTCCCTCTCTGTCTGTGAGCAGGTGTGCTTCAAGCAGAGGCCTCTGCGTGGTGCGGTTCAGCGTCGGGACTGCCACTTGACATGCGCCTTGGAATGTGACAGTCGGGCTGTTCCCCTCACCCTGCACTGGCCTTGCTGAGCTGGCAGGTGTGCACAGACTTCTCCTCCCTCTTGGTTTCACACCCTTGTGCCAGCAGGCAGTGACTGCCAAAGGGTGTCCCTCCTGCAAGCCAGACGTGGCAAATGAAATGTCATAAACATTTGGTTCTTCTTTTCTGACTTCCCATCTTCCATCAGCTGATATTTGTAGACAGCTGGTTTGGGAATGAGGCAGGCAGTTGTAAGGCAGTTCCAATGGCCTCATGTCTCATGCAGAAAAGCATGAAATTAAGGAGGCTCAGAGGGAGCTCATCAGTGGTGGCCACTCATCCTCTTGGTGTGATGCACTGGGTGCCAGGTGGTGCATCTCAGCTCCCTTTGCTGTCCTTTCTGATTGCAGCCAAACATCGTGCAGCTACGGGACAGGCTTTGCAGAGCCCAAGGGGAGCTCCCAGCAGGACAGGAGGACCTCAAGGCACCATATGCGAGAGAGCCCATGCCCAAAGGACGAGCTGGCCCCGGGGCTGGACGGATGCAGGCACCCCAGGCTCCAGCCCAGCAGTATTACCAGCAGGTAAATGGCCTTTGCCAGTAAGGGAGGGACATGGTGCTTGAGTTCTACAGAGCGATGGATGTAATAATTTTTTTCCTTTCTCTTGATCTGAGGCTGTGTGACAAACCTCTACTGAGAGCCTTGTGGTGAAGGTCACTGGTGCTTCCTTTCAGTCAGTGCAGATGCCTCCTTTACTCCTCACCTGGAAACATCCTTTATACACCTTGTCAAGTAGCCTGCTTCTGAAAGCTAGGTGTTTCCCCCTTTGTTTGAAAATGTGCTTCAGTGCCAAGCTGTGTGGGAGAGCACTGCAGGAGTTCTGTGTGCTTCCTCTCACGGTCCCTGACATTGTCCCATCCCTGCAGGCCTTGGGCCTTGCTCATTCTGCTCTCCAGCCTCCTCTGGGGCAGATTATTTCCACCCCTAGCTCTGATTTTGGCTGCAGAAGTTGCTGAGCAGTGGTTATAGCAAACTGAGGGCACTTTTCTGCAGCTGTGGGTACAGTCTGCTGTGAAAACACCTTGCCAGCTAGGTGTCAGAGGGCAGGGGCTGGTGGGGAGGCTGAGAGTGAGCTGTGCTACAAGAAAGACCCAGGTGAGTATGAGACTAATAAGGGAGCTGTGCAGGGAGGAAGAGGAGAAATGGGGGAGGAAAATTCTCTGGTTTTACTTCTGACCTGAGGATGACACTGCAGCAGAACACATTGGCCATCAGGGCAGTGTGGTGTGTTGGGCAGCCCTGGCTGTGTGTGTGCAGAGGGAGCACTGCCAGGTCTCTAATCCCCCAGCACAGCACTGCAGCTCATCTGGTCCCCTCTAAAGGTGCTCTGGGCTGGGCTTTTCTGAGAGCATAGCTGGGCTAGGGCTGTGGGTGTTCTCCTTGGGCAGAGATTGGCAGAGGTATCTCTTGTCTCTGCTGCCCCCAAGTACTGCCTGCCAGAAAAAACAGGGCAGGAAGAAAGAAGGGATGAAAGGTGGGGGGGAGGGGGGAGGGGAGGGAAGTTGGGCATTATTGTCAACAGAAGTGTCTCTCCAGGGTGTTAGCAAGGTAGATTTCAGAAGGGACAAAGCCTTCATCCAGGATTTACCTTGCTAACCCCATTGCATATGGTATTACATGCATCATCATTAATAATCAAGTCTACTCTGCTGTCTGTCTTTGGCCTTCTTCCCTGTAACCAGAGTTGCCTTGAGAAGTGAAGCTCTGTGTCTCCTGTTTGGCTCTGGAGAATAGCAGCTCTCCTCTAGATGTTAAGATATGAGCAATGCTTTTTTAAACCAGAGTTTCCTCTTTCTCCCACTGTTCCTGAAATGCCTCAAGCAATTATTTCAGCAAGCCCTGCTTGTTAATTAAAGGCTGGGTGTATCAGAACCGTACGAGTTCACTGGGAGTTACAACCCCCTGTGTTGCTGGCTTTTCAGGGAGTTTATCCTCAGCAGGAAGGGCTTGAAGGGGACAGGTGTCAGTCAGAAAGGTTCCCAGCTGATGAACCAGAATGGAAAGAAATTGCATGTTTGAGTGTTAGGATACTTGATTTGTTTGACCTCCTTTTAAGAAGGTGTGTATGTAGGACTTGTTCAAGCTTGAGGCAGCCTTTGTTTAACTGCTGTCCCAAACAGGAACATGTTCTTAATACTTGGGTTCCTTTCAGCATAGTTTTGTTGAACCCTCTTTTTCATCTGAATAAACCAGGCGTGAAAGGGGACTTTTCAGTCTTTCACATTCTCTGGTGATGAGTGATGCAGGCATTAGCAGTGGCTGCTGTGCAGCTGACTGCACCATTAGCTTAGCACTGCATGGGCTTAGAGACACACAGACTGAAGCCAGCTGAGCCAGCCAGGGCTGCAGGGTCACAGCTTTCCCTCTGCTCATATCCTTGAACCCTAGCCATGTATCCTGCCTTGGGCAGTCTGCCCCCTCCTTGCTCAGGAGTGTCCCAGGCCAGGAAGTTTTTTATTTCTGTCCCATCAGAAAGGTGGGAGTGGTTGTATGGAGTTGGAGCCGTTTGGAGTGGTGAAGAAGGAAGATGGAGGAAAGGAGCTATGGGAGACTGGCTGGGAAGCACTTACCATTAAGATGTGTATTTGTGCATGTGCAAGAGCTGAATATCAGTTTTTAACCTTTTAAAATTATATTTTAACATTTTTTAATTCATCTGAAGCTCAGTTTGAACAGACTCCTCCTGTGTGAGGCATATGTTTGAATTTAACATGGAACCTGGGGCTTGCAGCTGTGGTTAGTGATGCTCACTGTCCTGGACCAGTGGTGGGGAGGCTTCTGCAGTAGGAAAATGTGATGAAAGATGGAGACCTGGCTGACTGGCACACCTAACACTGCACTTGCTCCACAGCCTATTGCAACTGCAACTGTGCTTCGTCCTCACTCTGCAATTCACTTTGGCTCCAGTGATTTTTGTCTGTCTTGAATGCAATTCCCTTCTTCCTCTGAGATTTTATGGCTGTTACAAGTGCCAGCATGCAAACCTTCTTGCGTTCACTTCTTTGCATCTTGATTTGTGAAACCCTTTAGACTTTTTTATTGTTTTGTTTTCCATGATTGGTATTTCTTTGTTCAATTCAGGTTAGAATTGCCCCTACTGTCACTACCTGGAGTAACAAAACTCCTACTGCCCTTCCCAGCCATCCTCCTGCAGGCTGTCCCTCTGACACACAGGTATAACCTTCATTATTCCTCTCTGAGCCTCTGCTCCACCCCAGTGTGTCCCCTGGTGTAATCTGTATTCTTGGCACAGTCTGTACAGATAGATGGACGGAGCAGCTCCCATGTGTGCTCTGGTTTTACTCCTCTGCATCTCCTTACTTTTTTTTTCACCAATGCCCAGAAGAGTGGCACTGGAAAGTCTTGAGTGGGAACTCGGTGTGACCTGAGTCTCCCAGCCCTTGCCCCATACTGGAATATCTGAAGTATGATTTTTCCTTTCCCCCTTTTCCATGGAGATGAGAAGCTGCAGAGTTACCATTTTAGTTTAGTTGAGGATGGCAGGGTGCTCTCGGGCTGCCTGAACACCAGAAAGCACTGGCAGGGAGCTCTTCCTTGTGCAGGCAGGTGTGTGCTGCTCTGCTTGCTGCTGAGGTCACTGCACATCCAGCTGTGCTTTCAGTGCTGGGCACCCTAAGGCACTGGGGTGGTTGGAGGCATTTGCCCCTGTGCTGTTGATTCCCTTCTTCCAGGGAATATGGTTTCAGGCCTTGAAACTCATCATTTTGCTGCAGTTCTGCTTCAGCACTGCATTACCATTACTAATGCAATCCTGTCTCTCCCATTTTTCCTGTAATTTTTTTTTTGACAGGGGGAGAACCCGCCTCCTCCAGGGTTTATTATGCCAGGTGCTGTTGGCCCCAGCATGCCACCACAGCAAGCCACGTCTTCCAACTACAGCATGTACTCGCAAGCAGGAGCGCGGCCAGCGTACCCACAGAGTGAGTAACAGCATCCCCCCCTCCCTCCCAGGAGGGCCAGTCTTAACTCAGGGATAACCTGAGTCCCCTCCTTGTGGTTGGGAGTGTTCAGGCCAAGCCAGTCCCAGAGTTCTTGCAGGGTGGGGAGAAAGGTGAGGGGACATCTGCGGGTTGTCATTTCTTGGTGGGGTGCAGGCATCAGACACCCTCTGTCAAACATTCCTCCTGTGCTCAGGTGTCCACCCACAGCTCTCAGACTCACTCCTCAGCTGGCCAGGCCCGAGGTTGTGCTGGGGTCAGAGACTCCAAAGTCTGAGTCCTGGGAAAGCAGCAGAGGCCTGGTAAAGAGAGACACAGCTCTTCTGTGTGCAGCTGGGCCATCCACTCCTCATTGGGGCTCCATGGGAACGGGAGAGGGGGTGAGGAAATGAGGGCAGTAGTAGAGGAGAGTGAAGAAGGGGGCAGAGCCCTGCCTCACTCAAAGCAGGAACTGAAAGTACTGGCATAAGAGAAGAAAAATGGTAGAGGCAGTGGAATTAGGCTGCAGGACCCACAGTGAAAGGCTGTGAGCTTACATCCCCTTCCAGAGTCTATATTCATTTCCTTGGCCTAAGTTTTCCCTTTGTGAAAACCTGGGACAAGGCTTTCCTTTCTCTGAGAGCCCCTGTGAGGATTGCAGTGGTCCAGAAGACAGCAATGTCCATGTGTCCAGCCCCACCCCAGGCATCATGGTGGCTCTGGGCTGGAGGGTGTGTGTGGCAGAGCAGCAGTCCTTTGAGCCAAGGCCATCCTCTCTGTGTCTCCCAGTGGCAGGATGGGGATTTAAGCAGTCAGAGTTGTGGGAGTCAGGATTTGGCTGGGCAGGTAAGTGGTTTCAGGGGGTAGGGGCATGAAGAGAGGAGAGTCAAGTGAAGAAGGAAGCAGAGGCAGATGAAACCTGCGGCTCTGTTGTGAACTCACTGACTGTTTTTTCTCCCTGTTTGTAGCATATCAGGCCACACAGCAGTACTCTGGAACTGGGGGACCAGCTCTCTATCAGCCTCAGCAGCCTATTGCTGCCCCTGCTTCAGCCTCTTACCCCAGCCCTGCCCCTAACACCACCCCTTCCTACCTGCCCTCTGCCCCTGCCCACTCCATGCCCTCCCCACTGTACCCCGGGCAGCCTCAACCCTCCCCAACGAGCCTGAATCCCATCTCTTCCTTCCCTGTTCCTCCTTCTGGCACATCCTTTCAGCATGGCAGGCCAGGACTTCCAGCAACTTCTGTGGCTTATGCATTACCTACTGGACCAACAGGTACTCTGCCTGCAACCAGTGACCTTCCTGCATCCCAGAGAACAGGTCTGCGCTTGGACAGGGGGGCAGGCAGGGAGGAGGGAGGGGTTAGCTCTTCACCCACTCAGTTAAATATGCACTTTTTTTCCTTGTGAATGCTCTGTAAAAAGTTTGCTTTTGCTTAGAGATCAGTTCAAAGCATTTCTAAACCCTGTTGTCAGCCCTGTGCATCTGTGACAGGGCTGTGTTGGTGCACTGAGCAGCACGCGCAGTGGAGCCAGACTTGCCACTGTCACAGAGCTTTTGTCTTGCCTAAGACAGGATGCTACCACAGGCTTCTTATGAGGCTGTTGTATGCCATGGATGGATCATGGCTCAGTTTTAATGTTGGTGTCAGAGCCTGCACTGTGACTGGAGAGCAAAGTACAAAAATGAGCAAGTTTTCCTAATCGCTGCAGACAAGATGATCTCAATTCTCCTCGCTGAATGGTTTTGCAGATGTGATTTGTCCATGTCCCTGGTTCTTGAGCAGCCTTTTAAGCCTGGATTGGCAGTATATTTAATTCAAACAACATTTCCCATAGCATCAGCTCTCTTTCATTATTTTGTCCTTAACCTCTAATTGCAATGGGAATTACTGAGGTTATGAAAGCCTTAAAAGATAATCAGAAGTGATTTAGAAATGCTTTCACATGTCTCTTCCCTGAATGTCAATTAAAAGCATGTGTGTGTGGCTGACACTTAGGAGCATGTTGGAGCATGCTTGGTGAGAGAGCACTTGCTGAGGTGGGGCTCCATGGCTGCTTGTGACTGCCTGGATGTCACTGCTGTGGGACAGTGACCTCGCCTGCCATAACAAACCTGTGCCTTCACTTAGCAGCCTGTGAAACAGCAGCTTTGCATGTCAGACAGTGCAGGAAGAATCAGCAGTCCTTTTCTAAACCTGCTCATGAACACCCTTCACATCTAGGTCGTCCAGCTGAAGAGTCAAGGATCTGGGAAGCAGAGGGTACAGGGAATAGTGAGCAAGATTTGAGGGATGTTTTAGGCATGTCTGTTTTGCTGACAGATACTAATGCGCCCACTGTCATTCCCTCTTATTTTAAAAGTCTGTTAGGGGTGATGCAGTGCAAAAAAAGCGTTTTGCCTTTGGCAGCATGAATCCTATGAGCAGGTGCACCTGTTGGTGTCCTTGAGGCTGGCAGCTGACAATATTCCCTTGTGTTTGGGGGAAAAGTGGTCTTTTGCCTATGTCAAAAAATAGGACTGGTGTAGGACTGCCACAGTTGCAAGGGGAGAAAAGCCCTTTTCCATCCACCATGCAGTCAGATTTTGTGTCCATTCTGTTTTTGGAGGTGCTGTACTGTGATCTCTCCTGACCCCACGTTACAGGTCATGTCTAATTGGAAGGAGGTACTAAATTGGAAGGAGAGAGAGGTGTTGGATAGGGTTCTAGGTCTGGGATGTCAAGCAACACATTATAATGCAGACACCATAGCTTCTGCACCTCCAAATAAATGCAAGGAGCAAGAAAATTGTTCTTATCCATTTTACTGCTCAACTTGCATCACTGGCAGGCACTTCTTGCCGTGATGTGGCATAGTCCACATGGCCTGCTCAGAGTGGGTGAAGCTCTTTTCAGAGTTAAAAGTTGTTCATATTAGGCTTTTTATCAAACTTTCTGAGAACTACCAATGCTGCTTCTGTTTTTCTCAGCAGCTATGGTGAGCAGCAGGGTAGCCAGTACAACCTAGCCAGGCAGACCTTCAGGAACCCAAACTTCGGCATCTTGTCTGATTTCTGCAGCCTTAGGCTGAAATGCAGGGGTGGACTGCAGGGCATGGTGAGGTGCTGAGCCCAGGATGGCTCATGCATACACACAAGTGATGACTGCAGCTGGAGAACTATGGAAAAAAGATCAAGTGTGTCTGAAGAGCACACTCTGTTCTCTCCCAGTGTTTTGATTGCACCTTTCAGAAAGCATACCAACAAGAAAGAAAAAACCCTTGTTTTCTAAGTGCAGCAATGACAATGCACATGCTTAATATGCTTTACCACCAGCACATTTTCTGAGCAGCTGCACTGCCTGGTGGGGGATGCCTTGGCATGAGATCCTGTAGAACCACTGAGATCTGCAGCCAGAAGTAGATGTCACCTGTAACTCTGAGTGTTCTGGTGCAGTGATGCTGATCCTGGCAACAAAGTGGTGTGCTTTTGTGTGTGGTGATGATCTTATCTGGGAACATCATGCTTCACTTTGCAGTTGTGACTCATTTAAATGCAGGAATAAGGGAGGAAGGAAAAAATACCTCAAATCTGAACTCTTATAAAGCATCTGACCTTGGAACTGGCTTGGATTTAAAGACGCGTGTAAAAAGCAAGAGTTCTCTAAATATATTCTGGGTTTTTTTCAAAGGCACATAACATCAGTATGTTAAGCTGTGCTTGAAGCTTCTGTAAGCAAGAAAAGCCCACATTTAATTTTATATTCAACTCCTTTCACTTTGTTTTGTGTTAGATCTTAGAAGCTACTTTCAAAGGAGTTCTAATTTTCAGCATCTTGAATCTTGTTTGAAAATGCAATAGACCAATCCTGGGTTAAAGGAAGGGTTTCTTCAGAACTATGAGCAGGCCAACCTCAGGGACAGGAGTTATCTCATCCCCCAAAGCTCCTTTCTTCTTTGGAATGGTGAGGGCTTTCTTGGCTACATATTGCCATTTGGGTTTGTTGCTCAGTCTGAGCAGGCAGTGTGTCTGTGTGAGTGTAAAGCTGATGTGTGAATATACTCCTGTTGCTGGGCTGCGTGCAGTTCGGAGCGTGCCTTGGTTTGAGAAAATACTTGGGAGATCCACCTTAAAGTAAGGTACTTCAAGCGTCTGTTGAAAAGCTTTCTGGAATGGTAAAATGGTGTTGAGAAGATTGTGGCTAAGAGTAATGGGCTGTCAGCTGCACTGGAATAGAAAATTAGGAGGGAAGAAAAAGGGCCAGAACACTGCAATGTTTGTTACAAACTAGAAACATTCATTTACTGCATGGAAAGAGCAACAGCGTGTTTTGGGGGAAGGTGGACAAAAGTAATTTCATGGGGGGCTGGAACAAATGACTTGTCGCCAAGCTGGCATTGTAATTTGGTTAGGTGTTTTTTTTCTGCTGATGCATGTTGTGAAACTAAATTGCTGGTCTAAAATTAAAGGCCAACTGCTTTATTATTTTTGAAGGAAAACATTATTTTTAGTTATCTTTGCATTTTGTCTGCAGAAAGTCTACCATCTCAAGACCAGGCCTCTCCCTTCACAGGTGAACTAGGTACCACCTAACCTGAAAATAATTACAGCCACTACATGAAATTAATTGAACAGACATCAATTATGCAAATGTTCTTTACAGAACATTAAGTGTGATGCTGTTGGCCAATTAGACTTAAATTGATTTTTAATTCCTTAATTAAAACCAATAACAATATATCTGGAGTTTTTAACCACAGAAACAAATTATTTTTAAATATTTTCCTTTTTTAATGCAAATTATTCCAGGAAATTAACAGCAGTAACTGTCTGGGAGATTTTAACATCCTATTCCTATCAATTTGACTCCCTATATCTTAAATACTCTGGGATTTTCTGGTTAGGGAGGAATAGAGGAGGCTGCCAGGAGATGGCACTGCCTTTGGTTAAAGAGAAAGCAGCTGTGAAAGGGGTTTTGAATAGTTTTTCATTTACCCCTTTAACATGCTCTGGATGTGGAACATGTTTGACAAAAGCCTGGGAGCAAATGACATTTCAGATAAATTGAGCAAATTCTGCAGTAACCTGTTAAGTAAAATGTTAACCTGTGCTGTCTAAGGTATATTCATCATCTGCTAAGTGAAAAACACTGTGGTGAAAAAGTCCATGGAGCAGGGCTTTGGTTTTGTTGGCTTTTTGTGGCTTTGTGCAATAGATCCTGATTACAGGGGTGGCCGTGGTTAATAATGGCTGGGTGCAGGGCCGTGGGCCCAGTTCCGTGTGCTCCGTGAGGAGGGGGCAGCTCTTTCTGATGCTCTGATGGGAGCTTTGGGTGCAAATCTCACAGCTGCAGGGGGCTTGCTTTCTTGGGAGAGCACAAGGGTTGGTGCAGAGCAGCACCCCAGACTGGGAGTGAATCTGCTCACACACCCTCTGTGCTTCCAGTTTCAAACAAATCACCTTTGGTACAGAAAGCCAGATTTTTCCACCTTGCTCAAGCAGCTCTGCTCTGATTTGGGATGCAAAGCCCCCAAAACCATGCTGTAGCTGGCAGGGGAAAGCTGGGTTTATGGCTCTTTTGTTTTTCCAAGGTGACTGGGTAAATCTGGCCTGAAAGGCTTAAGGCCTCTTATGCCTCTTCTTTCTGTGTGGTGTGGCTGGGGAACTTCATGTACAAATGTCGTGGATAAGCTCTCTTCACATAGACATCTGTGTAGCAGAGCTTTTTGGGGCATGGTAGGCCCTCTTCAAAGGCATGTCTGCTCAAAGCTCTTTTTTCCTGCAAGAGAAGAAAAAGCTATTTATTAAGTTATTAGCTTGGGAACAGTTGGTCAAGATCCCAAACCTTGCCCAGTGGGCGTGGAGCCCAAAGGGTCTGATGGAGGGATGCTGGGAGGCTCTGGCTGGCACAGGAGATGTTCTGGCCCTCAGGGAAGGGCAGAGGAACAGGCAGGTCAGGGCAGGCTCTGCCAGCAGAGCCATGGCATGGATCTGACCCAGCTGAGCTTAAGAAAGCATCAGTGCCCCCTTCCCAGGTACTTATAGTCTCTGTTCTCTTTCTGTCCCAGGGCCCCAGAATGGCTGGAATGACCCTCCCACCCTCAACAGAGCTGCCAAGAAGAAGAAGGTACTCTAGGAAGTCCTACATCAACACAACTGAGTGCTGATCCCTTGAAAAACAATAGTTTAAGCTGCTCCTGGGAAACCTGTTGGCAGGAGAAGGGAAGAGAAGGGTTAGCAACAAACAAACAAAAGCTGCATCTCATGAGCAGAAATGGCCTTTATGTCTCTCTAATATGCATTATCCCTCTCCAAATGTCTAAGCCTCTAAAGAGATGGTGTGTTTTTGCTGAAGTTGTGGTTGTTAATAACAACATTGTTCATGGTTTGAAGCAAATACTTCCAACTGTTTTCATCTGCAGTAAAGCAGCAGAGTTTTGCAGGAGATGGTACTTAGGCAAAATGAGGAGGCTGTGCAAATTGTTATAGATTATTGATGTTGCTGGAGCTGAAAGCAATTTATCCTGATTAGGGGTCTGACCCTGAGAGATCTGTTGAGACTAAGACAATTTCCATGATGGAGATAATGTAGTTTTGCAAAATGGATTTAAATTGCAGCAGGGCAGGATAACTGGGAACACTTGGTACGGAGCAGAGTGAGCCTTTTCATCCCCTGCTGCTGTAGGCTGGAGTATCTCCACAGCACTCAGTGTTATCCACCATTCTCTGACCCTGGGAGGCAACAGTTAGTCTGGAGCATGTAAAGTGTGGGGAGAACAAAACATTAGGGCAGCCAAAATAAGGTCTGGGTGGAGGCCAAGGCAGAAGTCTTCCTTACCCTTTGGGTTTTGGTCTCTGCAGTTCAAAGTGAAGAAGCTTTCGGAGGCTGGATAGAGAACTCTTAGTGTCAGAATAACTGCTGGAGCAGAGAGCTCAAGCAGCAGCCTTCTGCACACAGGGTTCTAGCTGCTTCTGGTGTGTGTGTGTGTGTGTCACAGCCAGCATTTCTGCCATAGCCAAGGCTTGCGGGTTGGCTCCTTCTAAATGAGGAATATGTTTGTTGCATTCCCTCTTGGGTATTTAACAAATCTGTCAGTCATGTTTCTATGTTTGTTTCCCTTCTGTCCACTGTCTGAGGAGTGGTTTAGGATATTCTAAAATGACTCACCACATGGACTGTTACAAAATAGAAGAAATATCTGGCATTTCAAGTTGTAATTTTCAGCTGTTTTCCTCCTAAGAACTTATTCACCACTCAAAAGTTTATTGCTGTGATTCATTTCTTTTATAATTGACTTTGTTGCTGATTGGGATTTTTTTTTTTTTTTTGGCTGTCCCAAACCACTAGCTCAATTCTAGCATCATTCATTCAGGGTTCTGTAATCGTCCCCTTTTTTTCTCCATGCACACCTGAAGAAATGTACACATTCCATGGAGGCCTTTCTGTTGTTTTGATTCCTGCACGATGTGTAGCAGAGGCCAGTAGCTCATTTTGTTGTTTCTTCCCTGTACCAAATGTTTGTGAAACACCCCTGTGTAAAGACTGGCAGATGCTCAAGAATGCCTCTGAAATGCCCTGGTAATCTGCCTTAGTGCAGACCTGTGTGCCAGAAGCCTGAAAGGCTTTCACAAGCTTTACTGGGGCATGTTGCTGGCTGTGACCTACGTACTGTACTGCATGGACAAAAATACACCCTTGGAAGTGAGACACAAAAGTCTAAATATAATGACCCAATAGTAAGAATAGATGTAGGTGTGGGTTAGTTTTCTCTTCTAATAGTGCTGGTGTGCCAAACCTGTGGTTTGGAGGGAGAGTGGCCCTGATTCGAGGTGGCTGCACTCAGCTCTTGTAGGCAGGGGCAGGCTGGGCTGTGCACACGCTGTGCAGCCAGAGGGATGGGTTTGGTCAGCCAGAGTGAAATGCTGTCTTGTCTGCCCCTGTTATTTCTGTATCCAGCGCTCCCAATTACTGTGGTTTGGGAAGTCTGTAAGAACTGGGTGTTGTGCTGTGCCTGCAGCAGCCACACCAACATAAATGCCTGTTTTTTTCCCTAGGTGCCTGACAACTTCCTGCCCCCGGTCCCCATCACCTCCCCCATCATGAACCCGCTGGCCGACCCACAGGCTCAGATGCAGCAGCCCCAGGCTCCAGCTGTGCCCAGCAGTGCGCCCAGCTTCCAGCCTCCACACCTCCCTGCAGGGCAGATGCAGGTGCTGCAGGGTGGCTTCCAGCCTGCTGCCCAGCCCCTGGGGCCATCCACCATGGCACCCACTGTTTCCAAACCCAGCACGGAGGGGGCCCCGGGGGCCCCGATTGGCAATGCCATCCAGGTAACGTAGCCCAAGCACTGCATGGGTTGGTTTGTCCATCTGCAGAGCCTGCCAGGCAGGATCCTATTGTCCAGGCTTTTCTTGTAGCTGCAAAGTGTACTGTGGAGTTTCTAGGCACTGGCTTTACGCCCTGCTGGCATTTTGCTACTTTAATTTCCACCTAGATGCTACTAATCCTATAGTCAGTATGGGCCAGCAAGCTGCTTCCTTGTGCAACTTTCACATCTTCCCAGAGGGAGCAACAGCAGGTGCTGGTAAAGTCACCTCCACACAGGCACAGGGATGAAATAGGAGTTGTGCCAAGCTAGGTAATCATGCCACTCGGTTTAGCTGAGAACAACATGTGGGCACAGTGACCTGGAAAAGCCTCACCTGTTCTCTGCTGCTCAGCACGTGCAGGCACTGCCAACAGAGAAGATCACCAAGAAGCCCATCCCTGAGGAGCACCTTATTCTGAAGACCACGTTTGAGGCTCTCATCCAGAGGTGCCTGCTGTCTGCCTCCGATCCGGTAGGTGATCTCTGTGACTTGTGATTTCTGGTAACAAACTCATCTCAAAGGGAAACAGCAGTTACCTGGGAAAGGGAGGATTAACAGCTTTAACACAACCACTGGAGCTGGATAGGAAAAACATTTCCCATGGCAGCCAGTACCCTGTAAATGATCTATCCCTCCCAAAGCTTCTCATTTATTTCTGATGGCCAGTAAATAACTGCAAAGCCCAGCTGCTGACTCTTCAGCTCGTGCCTGCCACATGCTAAAAGGTGGTGTTGGGGGTATGCAGAGGGCTTTGTGCACTGAATTTGCTTGGTCAGCAGCACAGACTCGTGCTCTTGTCAGTTCAGTACCACACAGTTGCTCAAAATCCTTTATTTCAAGGCTGTAGAGTGGATATATGTGTGTGTGTATGTGTTTGTATGTATATATAGTGTATTCTGCATTCCCTTTGACCTTTTCTTCCTCTAAGTGCCCCTTCCCCCAGACAGAGAAGGCAAAAGCATTCTACTCAAACCCAACCTGGGATTGCTTTTCTACTCTGCCAACACATTTTGCTTGCTTCTTGTTAAGTCTCTCTGATATTTTTAGGCAGTGAAAGTGTTTCAGCCCACGGAGACAAGAGACACCGCCCTGACTGTACACATCAGTTGTTGTCAGAGCAAATACAGGCACTGCTCAGCTATTACATTCTGAAGGGGAAAATGGGAACAGGAGCTAAAGAACGAGGAGAACAACCAGTTTGCACTTCTGCCTAATTGCTTTGGCTGGAGAGATGTCTTGCTGCTTCCTAGACACAATTTATTCCTCTCTGTCCTAGCTGACCATCTGTAAAATGAAAATAACTTCTGCACCTTTTCATGGGTTTTGAAACTAATGTTGTGTGGTCATGCATCTGAGAGTTAGGCAGTCCAAAAGAACTGGGGGTTTCTTACCTGCTCCTCCTGGGGTACTTTTTCCTTGGATATCTCAGTTCCTTGATGATATAACTGCTGCTGAGGAGTTTCTGCATGTGGCCCATGATCCATGTGCTGTGTTCTCCTTTATGCCATCTGAACAGCTTTCCCTAATTTCTAGCACAGCAAGCAGCCAGCAGTTGGTCTTCACCCTTCAGCTAGAGCATTCCCACAGGCTTTTTCTCCAGGCAGTTATTTAATCCAGAGAAATGTTTCCACTTGCCAGGGAAAATGGCAGTTATCCTAAGTGAAGATGGATTGATGCACAGACTGATTTAGGAGGAAATTCCCTTACTCTGGTGCATTGATGCCATTCCTGCTGCTGTTGACCAGCAGCTTTTTTATGCTCTTGCAGTTATAACCTTGATGCTTTATTACTCTGGAGTAAAATCTAGAGTTTTAAATGTTGTTTTTTAAAAACAAGTGGATAAAAATTTATTTCTTCAGCAGCTGCAGCTCCAGGTGGAATGTACTGTGGTTATTTTAAAAGTCTTTGGTGGTAAAATAATTCCCGGCCTGTCAGTGGGAGGTTTACTTTATAAAAGTCATGGAAGCACAAAGTGTCTGTAAGGACAGATTGGGTTAGGCTATTAGTTTTTCTGTTGACACTAAAAGCTTACAGACAAACTGCTGGCTTTACTAATCACATGAGGAAAAATATAATTAGGTTTTGTCATAAATGATGACTGAGTTGTATGCACAACTGGAGAATCTGCATGTGCCAATAAACTCCCTAATGTTGCTGGGTACTTCATTCAAAAGTAAGAATTTTATCTAGTTATCGCTATGCTTTTTCAGTGAACCATAGGAAAAAAAATTCGTGCTGCAACTCGGAATTCTGTCACTTTTCTTATCAGCTATGCCAGTGGGGTTTGCAAATGAGCAGTGGCTTTTGGGGTGCACCTCTACAGTTTTCTGTAGAAAGCTGAAGTGCTTACATGTGGAGAACTACAGTCATGTGGTCTTTCCTAGAAAAATCAGGGGAGAAGAGTGCAGAACAAAGAATCCAAATGATGTGTTAGGAAGATGTTGAGAAAGGAATTTGATGTGCTGCATGGACCTGTTTGCAATGATATCACATTGGTCTGGGGTTCTTACAGTCACTGTCCTTTGATGTATTTATTTGTCTTGCAGCAAACCAAGAGGAAACTGGATGATGCAAATAAACGCCTGGAGTTTCTGTATGACAAACTTAGGGAACAGACAGTAAGTTCTGTTTTACTTCCCCCACCTCTCAATCACTTACGGCCAATGACTTCATTGGTGCAATACTACTTCAGCAATATGTAGCAGGTGCTCATTTTTTCTTTGGAAGTGTGCTTCACATCCATTTATTGAAAGTTTGCATGGATTTCTTAGAAAGCAGCCAGTTACTGTGCCTGGCCCCACATGCCTGTGCAGACTTTACAGTGTTTTGGGAGCATGTCATGAGTTTTATGGTGCTGTGCAGAGGCTGTGCTGAGACAAAGAGCAGAGCAGCAGGCACCATTTCTCTGCTCCAGGCAGGAGCTGAGACACACAGCCTGGGGTCACAACAGAACCCAGGGGACTTTGATTTTGGAGGCTCAGTGACTTCACTGGAAGGCAGATCTGGTAATTTTTCCAAAGCCTTCCAGGAGGCTTTGGCAGAATAAAGGACTGTGCTTAAATGCCTTAGTACCTTAAGATTAGAGTGATGTAATCCTCTTCTTGTCAGGCCATGTTTGCTGAGCAATTAACCTTACCCAAAGGTAAAAGCTCAGTAGGTTTTTCTGGTGCCAGGAGTGTGTCACAGCAGGTCTTGCAGGGCATAGCAGTACTGCAGAGAAGATCCATTCTGGTTGAAATCTATTGTTAGACTTTTCAATGACTGTTCCCGGTGTGGTGCAGCTCTGAAGATGTCTTATCTCCAAAGAAAGGAACCTTCCTGAGAGCCAAGTGCCACACTCTTTTCTTTTCAAGTGACACACTCTTTTCTAGAAAAAGAAAATAATTTCTTTTTCTAGTTTTTCCTTTGTGCTGACCTGCCTTGCCTGCCTTTCTTTCAGCTCTCTCCAACCATCATTAGTGGCTTGCACAACATCGTGAAGAGCATTGAAACCCGCAACTACCAGGAGGGACTGAACATCCACACACACATCGTCAGCACCAGCAACTTCAGCGAGACCTCTGCTTTCATGCCAGTCCTCAAGGTTGTCCTCACCCAGGCCAACAAGCTGGGGGTGTGAGCTAGCCCCACACTTGCAAAGCCCTTTCCCAAAGAAGTGCATTTCTACGGCAGACGTGCGGGAAATGGACCAAATGCTCGTCCTCACAGCATGGCGCAGTAGAGCTGACAAATGGCATTACACTCTCCCTGCAAAGTACTTGGTTCTAGAAGGGCTGTGGAGCCCTGGTGCTTTTCTTCTTCTTTTAATCCTTTTCCCATCCCTAACGATTCTCATCTACAAATAGTATATTTAATGGATGATGTCCCACGTTGTCAATTTTTAGGTGCATGTTACACTGCTAAACAGTGGCTTTTAATAACAGATGTATGTGTTGAAACAACAAGATAGGTTGTGTATTGGACCCTAAAACAGATTATTCCCTTCCACCCCACTGTTCCTTATCCACCAGATTAAAAACAGTCTGATCATGTTACAAGAGTATTTGGTCTTTCATTTTATGAAGCTGCTTGCAGTTCTGTTATTACAATTTACATGTTAAATAGCTTAATTGTGCACTGGGGCAAATGAGCAAAACAAAAGCTAATGTGATATTTTCAATAAATGTAAATTTATTAAAATACTTCTCTATGAATTGCAGTGGAGGGATTTTGAACTGGAGTGCAGTGGGGCCACTTTCTGTTGTGTCCTGGGCATGAGAATACTTTTGTTTTTCCTCTTTTTTTATCACTAAAAGGTCTGTAGAACACATAAAGATCAGCAATTGGAAGAACTGTCTGGATTTGGGAAACAAAAGAAGCAGTTTTGCACTAACCTAAAATATCAGTGCTTGTGGAATGTAGATTTGGCAGTGCATACTGCAAGAAATAATCTCAATAACAATGTGAACCACGGCTGGCTTCTGTGACTTCCAACAGATTTGTTAGGCAAAACAGTTTTATTTCCTTTCCAGCATTTTCTTCCTTCATAAGCTTTTAAAATTGGTGAACACAAGGCTTCAACCTGGAGTTACCTTTTTCAGGAGTTTAAACAACATTTGGAGTAAATATTTTGGTCTAGGTTATAGGTCTCTAAGCAGTGTTACAAGTATTCTTGTGTAAGTGTACTTATACAAATGTATTCAGCACCTTTGTGTCTTGATTCAAAGTAGAAAAGTTTTAAAAGAAAGAACCCATTCAAAGGTAAACAGGAATGAAATAAAATTAAAAAACCCCCAACCCTCAACAGGGTCAAAAGCAGCTGTGCTGGGCTGGCCTGTGCTTTCTGTGATGCACTGCTCAGCAAGGAAAAGAAAAAGCAATCTTCAGGGCCAAACCAGCAGATAGGAAGTAATGCTAGAGGAATTCAGGAGCTGGCTTTGCATATCCTCTCCTGAGTGCTTTTGGATGTTCTTGACATGGAGCAGGAGTGGTGGCATGCACTGGGACTTGTGAAGGACAGGCAGATGGCTCATGTTGTGGGAAGCTGGCTGTTTCTGGCAGTGCCAACTGGGGAGACTGATGGTGGTGGCAGAGGGGCATGCCTTCCAGTAGGTACAGGGCTGTGGGCAAAAGCAATGCTGTAAATTGCAAGTTCATAAGTTGGGAACAAGAGCCTCAGGATGTGAGAATAATTAGCTGGGAGTATCTCCTGTGTAAGAGATGGCTGTGTGAAAGCCAAGGAATGCTTAATGACACAAACCCTCGTCAGGTTTGCCAAAGAGGATGCCAAATGAGAAGGGACTCAGCAAGGCACATGTGCCAGGGACAGGACTGAAGAGCTTATTTAATGGGAAGAAATTAAATAAATTTTGCTTGTTCCTCTTCTGAAGAGCACAAGGGTAGAGAGCAGTGTCACATGAGAACAAATGTGGCATGAACTGGCCAGGTGTAGGTTTGGTTTGGAAATTGAAATGGTCAAAAATGAGACCACCAGATAAGAGGGACACGAGGAGGGGTTTTGAGGTGATGGTATCCTAAGAGTGCCCTGATGTTGCACCATGGCCTGGACACTGTCAGCAATGGAGAAATCTCCTCTCCTTGCTGGAACAAAAGCCGTCTTCCACCTCAGCCATTGGACAGGAAAACTGCACTGCCCAAGTGCATAACAGGAGTGGATGCAAAAATCTGCTACTTCTCTCCTGAGAGCAGCTGAGATGAATTATTGGTTGTGCTGCCCGTCTGTTCATATCTTCAAGGAATGCCAAGCAATTAGCCACCCATCTGATGGGATAAATGCAAATGGCCATCTTCATTTGCAGAAGGCAATGAATCCCTGCCAAGTTAGGCTGGTAAAATTGGCCCCAAATAGCCTAATTTTGATCTCACTGAGTGAGAAGAGATTTATACCTTTGTAACACCACCCAAGCTGCTCCTCTTTGCAGCCACCCAGAGTTATAAGAAGGGATGGAAGGAAATTCAAGGATGTATTCTGAGCAGCATAGGTGTTGTCTGATGGCAGCTGACATGAGGAGCTACCTTGCTGCTTCAGCAGTCACCATCCAAGCAAAAGGGCCAGCAGGAAAGGGCAGAGTTGTGTCCTATTTGCTGGAAGCAGGTGGGGATGTAAGAGCAGCAGTACTGCAGAGAGGCCTGGCTGCAGGCAGGACATCCAAGTTAAGCATTTGAGTGAAAGCCTTTTTGTGCTTGTAAAGCTCTGTAATGGATTTACTTTGGTTTTTCTGGCAGAGGTCTGAGGTAGCATTAGGCATGAATGTTGGAGATTGTCTTTAGTTGCTGCTGCCTTTCCAGCCTGTGCACAGTGTACATCAGACTTTTCCTGTGTTGTGCTTTTGGATCACACAGTTCCCAAATGTAAAGATTGGGAACGTGGGTTTACTGCATAGTAACTGTGTCTTCTCTGCCCAGAAGGAAGCATGAGCTAGGCTGACTGGGCTAGTGAGAGACAAGGGACAGGGGTCTGGCTTCCAGAGCTGTTTCCCCAAAAAGCTATGGAGGGGAGGGGGCATGTTTTGGGAAGCATGGCAGAGCCAGCATGCAGAGCAGTGGCACCACTCCCCAGAGCTCTGCAGGCTGCCCTCAGCTTCATCCTCACCTTCACCACTGTGCTGGTACTTGGCTTCAGCAGCACCAGCCCCGCTGTGTCATTAGCCCAGCTGGGGACCCCTTTACGCCTGAGAGGGGAAACAAAGGAGATCCTGAGTCGGGTATTTCCCTTCCCTGCCTCCCCTCCCCACTACCTGCCATCCCACATGGCTCCACACCCCAAGTGTTCATTGTTCTGAGGCATCTCCATGGCAAAGGCAGAGCAGCAGGTATAGAGGCAGGCAGGCTCAAAGGGAAATCCAGCCAAACATCTGCCACCCACTGACAGCACCTCCCCTGCAGGGAATGCTGAGTGTCCTGTGGAGGTGCCTGCTGCTGAGAGGAGTCACTCAGCCTTGAACAAGGACCAAGGCCATTGCCAGAGGATACTGAGGAATGTCATAAATACTGTACTGATACCAGGAACAGTTTCAGCACGTCCAGCCTTGAACGGGTAATCTCCCCGCCTTAACTTGCTGTGTGCTGGGTTCATCATTCCCAGGTTTCCTCTGGAGATCCTGCAGGTGAAACAGATACATCACTGAATGGCCAGTCAGCATGGATGTATGGATACATCTAATGTAATCCTCACCCAAAAGAGGATGAACTGATTAAAATTCCTCTGAGCTTTCGAGCTGCAAGTTATCCAGAAGAGCATCTAATTAAGAGAGGATTTATTAAGAAGCACTAAAAAGGCAGCTGCAGCTGACCTCACCCAAGAAGTCTGTGCCTGCCTGGACAGCCCACAGAAGCCTTCTTGAGAAATTGTTGCACAAATTCTTTGCCAGGTACAGAAGAAGCACTTCAATCCACCAACACTGATCACATATTCCTTGTCCCTCTGACGTTTAAGGCTTTGTTTCCTTCTTTATTAAAGTGTTCATTTGAACAATGCTTTGGGATCATTATTTTTCATGGTGAGAGAAAAGAAAAAAGAAAAAAAAACCGAAAGGCCAATGTTGACAACATATTAAATAGCTCTGCACTGAAATGTGACGGTAGCAGGCAGGACTGAGTACCATTAAAATAAACTCAATGTTCACACAAACCATTCACCATCTTTCATCATCACAGCCCTCTTTCTTTCTTCCAGGCAGAGAATTCTAGAAGAATGTTTAAAATTGGGTTTAATTATATGCTCTCTGCTGATTCAGTTGCCTCAGGAGGTGTAGTTAGTGATTAATAACTACAGACTAATGTGTTAGTCTCAGCAGACTAATGTGTTTTGTAGCAATATCACTCATTAAGCCACGCTCTGCTGGGTCCAGGCCAATCAGGAGTCAAGGCCAGCGCTGCACCGAGACCACTGGGGATGGGGGTAAGCTGGTGTCTGCCTGCCTCCCCTGCCACACCACTCTCAAACCCTGGCAAAAGCCTCCCTCTGACCTCCTTTGGGTGGCTTTCTAAGGCAGGAAATAGTCAGGTCAAATAACTACTGGACAAGGACAAATAAATTCTGGACCTACGCAACGTTAGGGGTCAGTTTTTGTTTCTGAAACCTTTGTGGTAATAAAATTGTGAAGATACAAAGACTTTCAGGCCATTCTCAGTCTCAGCTCCAGAGGAGCATCCCAGCCCGGCTCACCCCAGTGAGGCAGAGAGCCTCAGGCCTCATGTTACTTGGCAGGAAGGATTTTTGATGGCTCAGACATCCACCTGAGGAGCTGCTGCTGCTGCCCCCGCAGGCACTGACACACAGAACACAACAGGCAGGGGCCATTCCCAGCTCTGAGTGGATTCCCCCATGTCTCTCCCTGCGAAGTGAGAAAAGAAAACAGGCTTTGTCTAAGGGGCAGTACCTAACTCCAGCAGCAGTGCTGAACCCAGAACCCCTGCAAGTCCATGATGTTTTCTGCTGGAACAGGAAGCTCCACCAGATGTAGGTCTTTGTCCTTGGTTCTCACATCAGTTGTTGGGCACTCAGTTGTGCTGGCAGAGCAACCTATAACCTTCTTCCTCCCAGAAACACAGAAGTATCTTTGTGGCCCAGAGACAGCTGTCCCCATCAGCAGTGGGAATCTGCCAGTGAGGTATTCCCAGGCTGGTGTCCAGGGCAGCATTTCACACCTCAGTGCAGATGATGGATGAGCCCTCTGTCACTGGCGAGGCTGAGAGGACGTGTGATCCCTTGTGGGGGGCACTGAAGCACTACTCAGAGCCTGTGCCAGTGTGTCGTGTGCCTGGGGCAGCCTTCCAGGCAGGCTCAGAAAGGCAGGCTCAGTCCCAGGGGAATCACACTCCTGCCTGCTTCCTGTGGGCAGATTCGAGTCTGTACTCCAGCCCCTTCACCCAGCAGAGAGATTTAAGCAAGGACTGGGCGAGGCAGACCACACAGTGAGATCATTTCCAGCCAGTGCACAAGACAGGAACAAGAACTACGGACAGGTCCCCTGGCCCACAGCTCAGTGCCAGGTGTCCCTTTTACCTGCACAGAAAAGGCATTTCTGCAGCAGTGGAGGCCAAACTCAGGCATGACAACAGAAAGTCCAGCTGGAATTGCCAGCAAAGGCAAGATGGAGCTTGCAGCAAGAGGGAGGCTGTCACCTTCCTCTCAAAACACTGCCTTGAGTTCGTTCTCCTCTTCAGCATGTCTACATGCACCATTGGGTACAGCAGACAAAACCAACTTGTTTCCAGATCTCTGAACTACACCCCAGCTTTGCTTTTTTTTTTTTTTTCTTTCCCAGACTTGAAGATCCTTCACTTTTAAAAATATGAACTCAGAAATGTTTATTGAGAAAATGTCCTTTTACCTCTGTTGCTGTTTTGATTGCAGTTCCCCAGGTTTTTTTTCTCCAGGCAATTCTGGCTTACTGAATGTTTTCCAATATTTTTTTTTTTTTTTACCTAGGGAAGTAGGATTCAGATTTGCAAAATCTTTCCTTTGCATTTCTGGGAACTGACAAGGCCTTAATCTGAAAGTCCAGACCTCTGTCTGTGACATATAGTCCTGACATTATGATTTGTGTAGCCAGGTACCTTTATTCAAAAGAGTAGAAGTTTTCACAGCATCATGTCCCAAAATACGCTGCTTCCCACAGCCACTGCAGTGATCCTGGGACAGATGCTGGTGCTGTCACTGAGTTGCCACTGCCCAAGCAGTGATTTCTGGGAGCAGGGGAACAGTGATGGGCTCCACACATGAGGAATGACACTGTGCAATGACATTCTCAGGGGGGATACTTAGGTCTGCCTTGGGCTTCCTCTGCTTCTCCATCAGGACTGGCAACTCCATGAGCATTAGGGACTGCTCTGGAGCCATCTGGGTTGGTACCACATAATATCCCCCTGACAGTTTTGCTGCTGCACTTGCCAAGCTTTCTCTGCATGCAGCCAGCTTCACTTGGAGAGGGACATAAGGACTTCTCCTCACACAAGTTACCTGACAGTGTCACCCTAAGCATCAGCACTCCCTACACCCAGAGGACCTGTGGCCACAGCAGAGCATTTTTCAAGTCATCTTTGTTCACCTGCTTTCCCTGCTGCCTTGGCTACTCTGTAAGCAAACTGCTGGGAGCTAGAGACAAATGTGGGGTATGAAACTTACAGTATTGTGTTCAAAGGCTCACAGAGGGAACCTTCACAGATGTCTTCCCCAGTGACTTGAATTAGCTGGAAATCTGGCAAAGCAATTTGTATGTGTTTGCTTCTTGCCAGGGCGCGGAAGGCAGCTAGCAGGCTTCAGTGCCACTTGCATCTGCACAAGCATACAAGACTGACATCTATCCTGTGCCATGCTTTAACAATCTGCAAAACCAGGTCAGGATGAACAGTTACATCCTGCCTTTTCAGAGAGATGCGCTCCCTGGGTCTCTGTACTTCCTTGCTGCCTGGTAGCATTTCCATTTCATCCACCTTGAACCCCGACATTCCTGCCTTAAACACTCAGGGCATCCTGCCCGTGGTGTGCAGAGGTGAGCTTGGGCTGTGCAGGTTCCTTCTGCGTGGTGTGGGGGCTTCTTCCTGCTCTCAGGCACTGAGACACGGAAAAATCATTAAAGGATGGAGTCTTCTCTCCTGCCTGCCCCAAACATCAGATTGCAGAGTCCAAACCAGAAGACGAGTAACACCTATTAGATCAGTAGTAGGTACACTTGAAATAAGCCTGAGAATTGACCTTGGGCACATGGAGGAGGTCAGGGCAGGAAAGCACAGTGCAAGTTAAATCACCTTTTCTGCAGTCCTGGTGCAGCAAGTGAAGGACATGGCAAGCTGTAAATCATGTAAAATCTGGTCCCAGCCAGGGCGGAGTGCTGCTGGCCGTCCTTCCCTCCATTCCTCCCAGGAGCATTCAGCACCAAACAAAATGCATCACAGGCAAACGTTTTATCTGGAATCAGTGTCTGGTTCCCACCTAATGACTTAAACCCTCGGTATGCTGCTTGTGCAGGATGTTCTTGCCCCGCGGCAGGTGAAGCACCTCGCTCGTACCCGGGAGCTGCTTTCCGCCTGCCGCTCCTCCGGGCCACCCTTGTGCCACCGCTGAACCTGCCACTGCCAGCCCGGGGCCCCGGGATCCTTTCTCTCCTTCTCTCCCGCTGCACAGCTGGCGGCGGGAGGTCGCGGCAGCACGGGGGGACACAGGGGCCGGCAGCCCCCGAAACCACCGCTGAGCGCTAAAACAAAGCCGCTCCATCCGCGCTGGGACGGGGTAAACACCGAGCGAGGCAGCTCTCCGTTCGGGTGCGCGCTGCCCTCAGCTTGCTGCGAGCCCGTGCGCTCGTGTTCAGCGCCCACCTTGTCACTCCCAGGCAGGAAACTTTACCCAGCACCTCTCCAACACCTGCTCCCGCTAGCGCCAGCGGCATCTTTTACTTGGCTGGCACGACCTTCCAGAATCAGTCCCCACTGGAGCCTTTGTCTCGGGCAGCCGGGGAGCGGCGGCAGCGCCGCGGGCCGGGCGCGGGGCCGCGCTGCCGCGGGGGCGCG